>NC_045969.1:10818047-11510885 GCF_010909765.2 Amblyraja radiata
CGATTCCCGGAGGTTTTTGTCAGTCTCCCTACCTGCTTCCACTACCTGCAACCACCTGCAACCTCTGGGAACCGCACGGAAACCTTGGATGGGGCGCAAAGTCTCCAGAGGTTTCCGTTCAGGTTTCCTAAGTGGGACAGGGGCTTTATAGATCGGCAAATCAATTGTATGGAGAAGTAGGATGATTTGGACCGAATTATACCATCTCCAGCCCATTGTCCAGATTCACTGCACATGGTCCTCATCTGGTCCAGACACAGAGGTCTGATTGAAATGGATCTCAGCAATCCTTAAGTCGGGTAATGAGCTGTTGCAAACCCTTGATGGTGAGAAGGGTTGGGCAAAGATTCATTTTCCTTCCAATATTCATAGACAATTAAAAATGATTTAAATTGCTGAAAATTAGAAGAGCAAATTTTGTAAAAGCGAGTTAAACCTTAAGACACTTAGAAATAATTCAAAGCATTGAGAGAAATATATAATCATTAAAAACTTGAATAACATTTTCCTCTTCGTCTCCATTCTGAACATCTCCGTTGATGACTGAGAATTCCTCATTCTTATAAGTTCATAAGTGATAGGAGCAGAATTAGGTCATTCAACCCATCAAGTCTCTTCTGCCATTCAATCATGGCTGATCTATCTTTCCTTCTCAACCCCATTCTCCTGCCCGCCCCATAAGCGCTGACACCGTTACTAATCAACAATCTCTCAATCTGCGTCTTAAAAATACCAATTGACTTGGTCTCCACAGCCTTCTGTGGCAAAGAATTCCACAGATTCCCCACCCTCTGACTAAAGAAATTATTTCTTATCTCCCTCCCAAAGGAACGTTCTTTAATTCTGAGGCTATGGCTTCTCGTCCTAGCCTCTCCCACTGATGCAAACATCCTCTCCACATCCACTCTATCCAGGCCTTTCACTATTCGGTAAGTTTCAATGAGGTTCCCCTCATCCTAAACTCCAGCGAATACAGGCTCAGTGCCTTCAAACGCTCATCATATTTTAACCTACTCATTCCTGGGATCATTCTCGTATTCTTTCTTCATATTCTTTCTGCGATCACTTTTTCTGCCACAGCTATTGGCATATACCTCTTGGCAACTCTTAAAAAGTTATGTCATTGAACTCAAAGTGAACTATGGTAGCCATCCCGTTTAATTCAAGTAAATTTCAAATATTTTTTCTGATATGTTTGTTAACTAAAAATGGTACAAGTATGTTTCTGTTAAATCTTGATGATTAAATAAATGGTCTATGCAATTTCAATGGATCGTATGTTTTGGTTAATGTTCAATAAAGAAATAATCATTTAAAGTTATAAATTGGATCAATAATATGTGAGTGAGTGATCTCAGGTGAGCTGCTGGATGGGATAAAATTGGCCATGGTTTGTGTTGATGGGTGTTATATATTGACCCTCTTCCTTCGAGGTTTTTCACACAAAGATGTTTCTGCACGTGGTCATTGGAGAACGAGCAAAAACAATAATGGGAGCAAAAGTGTGGAGATGATCAGATGATGATTCATTGGACTGAAACATTAAATCTGCTTCTCTATCCACAGATGCTGTCTGACCTGCTGAGTGTTTGCACCACTAATTCTGGTTTAGTTTAGCTTAGTTTAGAGAAACAGCAATGGGAACAGGCCCTTCGGCCCACCCGAGTCCACGCTGGCCATTGATCACCACTTCACACTAGACTTTTATTACAGGTTTCCAGACGAGCATTTTTACGCTTCAGTCATTGAGGAATAATACGATATGATACGATAGAACTTTATTTATCCCAGGAGGGAAATTGATCTGCCAACGGTCATAAAAACACATAATACATGAAATTAAAGTGACGAGTGGAAAGGATTGAGGATGTGAAAAGATTGGGGAGGGGGGCAGGGTGGGGGGGGGGGGGGGGGGGGTGGGGAAGGGAAGTCAGTCTCAGTCTACCCCATGACAAAAGGGGAGGAGTTTACAGTTTGATAGCTACAGGGAAGAAGGATCTCCTGTGGCGTTCTGTTCTGCATCTTGGTGGAACCAGTCTGTTTCTGTAGGTGCTCCTCAGGTTGACCAGTATGTCATAGAGGGGGTGAGCTGTATTGTTCAGGATGCTCTGCAGTTTGAGGAGCATCCTCCCCTCCAAGACCAACCTCCCATGAATCCAACTCTGCCCCCAGCACGGAGCCAGCCTGCCTGATGAGCTTGTTAATGGAATCAGATTTGATGGCGATGACATTCAGGTTGTTGTAGTAGAGTTGCTGCCTTACATCATCAGAGGCCCGCGTTCGATCCTGGCTAAGAGTGCTGTCTGAACGGAGCTTGTGCGTTCTCCCCGCGACCATGTGGGTTTTCTCCGGACAATACAGTTTCCTCCCACATTCCAAAGACGTGCAGTTATGCGGGTTAATTGGCCTCTGTAAATTGTCCCGATTATTCCCTTATCATGTATCCTGCACACTGTGAATAGCTCGATGGTAATCGTGTATTGCCTTCCTGCTGGATGGTAAGCACGCAACAAAAAGCTTCTCGCTGCAGCTGGGTGCATGTGACAATAAGCAAATAAACTAAACTGAATTGCATGGAGGATAGAACTAGTGCAAGGGTGATTGTGGTCGGCGCGGACTCAGTGGGCCAAAGGGCCTGTTTCCACGCTGTATCTCTAAATGATAAAACTAGAGATGACCAAATACCCCGCTGAAATTCAGGCGTACAGCCAGTACTTAGTGAGCCAATCTGTGCATTTACCAGTGAAATCAGAATGGTCTGGCCTCTCTCACGCTTCCTATTTATACAGTGGATGTGGTAATTAGCCGGGTTAATTATTGTCTTTGTATCTGGGTGATTTCAAATCGCATCCTCTCCTGGAAAGTTGTCATACTGATTTCAATAAATCTGTGTCCAGCAGCTCATAAAAGCGAGGATGTTAAAATTGGTTAAACTGAAAGTGGGAAATAAAGGATGTCTTATTTTGGAGCTGGGATCTTTATGAATCTTACTGGAAGCTGAACGGAATTCTTGGTTTTATGACTTCTTTAAACACAACTTTACAAAATTTTAAAAATATTGCATTCAACGTGAAATGATTTGTATTGATGTGATGTAGGACTATGGTGGAAATATAAGCCGGCCATGAGGACGTGCTTTGTTACTCTTTCAGACATGTTTTAAATTTAGACTTTAGAGTTTGGAGACACAGCGCAGACACAGGCCATTTGGCCCATCGAGTCCACGCCGCCCAGCGATCACCCTGTACACCAGCGCTATCCCACACACCAGGGACAATTTACAATTTTACCAAAGCCAATTAACCTACAAAGCTGGGCATCTTTGGAGTGTGGGAGGAAACCGGAACACCCGGAGAAAGCCCACGCGGTCACAGGGAGAATGTATAAACCACATACAGATAGCACCCGTACTCAGGATTGAACCCGGGTTTCTGGTGCTGTAAGGCAGCAACTCTATCGATGTGCCACTGTGCCGACCTTTTCACAGCAGACCCTCATGAACCACATCCTGATAAGCTGTATTACAAGCAATTTAACAAGTTACAAGGACAATTCAAGAAAGAAAATCAAATTGACATCCTAAACAATATTTTCTCCCTTCTATCATTGCTAGAATGCTATCATTCCATCTTTCCTTTATATCAAATATTGAGGGAAATTTACCCCAAGACTTAGAAATGGTTTAGTTATAATTTCACATAGGGGCGGCACAGTGGCGCAGCAGTAGGGCTGCTGCCTTGCAGCGCATTCAGCGCCAGAGACCCGGGTTCGATCCCAGCTACGGGTGCTGTACAGACTTTGTACGTTCTCCCCATAACCTACGTGGGTTTTCTCTGAGATCTTTGGTTTCATAGAAACATACAAAATAGGTGCAGGATGAGGCCATGCCATTCGAGCCAGCCACGCCATTCATTGTGATCATGGCTGATCATCCCCAATCAATAACCCGTGCCTGCCTTCTCCGCATATCCCTTGACTCCACTAGCCCCTAGAGCTCTATCTAACTAACTCTCTCTTAAATCCATCCAGCGATTTGGCCTCCACTGCCCTCCGGCAGGGAATTCCACAAATTCACAACTCTCTGGGTGAAAACGTTTTTTCTCACCTCAGTCTTAAATGGCTTCCCCTTTATGCTGAGACTGTGGCCCCTGG
This sequence comes from Amblyraja radiata, assembly GCF_010909765.2. Lineage (NCBI taxonomy): Eukaryota > Metazoa > Chordata > Chondrichthyes > Rajiformes > Rajidae > Amblyraja > Amblyraja radiata. The sequence continues at coordinate 10,822,200 of NC_045969.1, forward strand.
TTCTGGACTCGCCCTACATTGGGAAAAATTTTCATGCGTCTAGCTTGGCCAGTCCTTTTATAATTTTATATGTTTCTATATGTTTCCTCCCACACTTGGCTTGGTATAAGTGTAAATTGCCCCGAGTGTGTGTGTGGGATAGTGTTAGTGTGCGGGGATCGCTGGTCGGCACGGACTCGGTGGGCTGAAGGGCCTGTTTCCGCACTGTTTCTCTAAACTAAACTAAAGTAAACTGAACTAAACGAAAACATCATGAGCTTTGAAATCTTTTGATTTTAGTCCCTTGAGTTTTGATGGAGATTAAATAATTAAACGTTACGTAACTCAATGATCCTGGAAAATATGTGAAGGATCTCGCTGATTGAGTGTCAGGATGGTCAAATCAAACTAACCCAGAAGATGTCACATATGCTTTATATATGAGATTTGGCTGACAGCCTAAACTACACACAACAGCAGTCATCATTATATGTTGCTTGTTAGATTAGAGTGGGCATTTCAAGCAGAGTTCCATGGTACTGTGGTGAAACTGCTGAAGTTTCATTCAGAAACTTAGATGATAATTCTGGGGGTATGGACTCAATTCCCACCACATGGAGTGTGGGATATCATTCAAGTAAATAAACAAGTATTGAAATAAAACAAAATAGTGGTAATGAAGCTATCAGATTTCCACATATTCCAACCTATCTCATTCACATCCTTTAATAATAATAATAATAATAAATTTTATTTATGGGCGCCTTTCAAGAGTCTCAAGGACACCTTACAAAAATTGAGCATGTAGAGGAAAAACATGTAAGGGGAATGAAATAAATAGTAGAGACATGACTAGTACACAAAGTAAAGACAGAATTCAATACAAAACACAGTATGAGGCAGTTAATGCACAGATGAAAAGGGACGGGGACGTGGGGCTAAGGATAGGCAGTGGTGAAGAGATGGGTCTTGAGGCGGGACTGGAAGATGGTGAGGGACACGGAATTGCGGATCAGTTGGGAGAGGGAGTTCCAGAGCCTGGGAGCTGCCCTGGAGAAGGCTCTGTCCCAAAAACTGCGGAGGTTGGACTTTAGACTTTACAGCACGGAAAACAGGCCCTTCTGCCCACCAAGCCCATGCCGACCAGCGATCACCCCGTACACTAGCTCTATCCGACACACTAAGAACAATGTACAGAAGGCAATTAAACTTGTACGTCTTTGGATGGTGGGGGGAAACCAGAGCACCTGGAGAAGACCCACGTGGTCATGTGGAGAACGTACAAACTCCGTACAGACAGCACCTGCAGTCAGGATCGAACCGGGGTCCCTGGCGCTGTAAGGCAGCAACTCTACCACTGCGCCACCGTGCCACCCCATCCTGGGGCTGAAGGAAATCCATTGTCCTTCCCTGTTCCCCACCCACAGCCTGCCAGTTTGAAGCAGTGATCTATGTGGTGCATATGCAGCGTGGTTAGGTGAATAACCAGATTCGCCATGTTTTACCAGCACTTTGCATTTCTCCATGGAGCCTGCATTGCTTAGATTAGAAGAAAACAATGCAGGCATTCGCACAATTCTCAATTGACCTTCTTAAACATCTCAAATAGAGATGGACAATAATTGCCAGCTTTTCCAGTGATGTTTACAGCTCGTGAATGAATTTTTAAAAAGCTCATGAAAAACCTAATAAACTCCAAATTGAAAGTGCGTTGTGAACTGTTTCATTTCGTTCAGCTGAAGTTAACACAAAATAACACACTTCAGACTCCGGCTGGACAGGCCATAAATGAAAGTACAATATATTCATTGAATGTCACAGCAGGCCAGTTTACAGGATGGAAAATTCAATAAATAATGAGATATGAAGTACACGAGGGTGACATTGGGCCTCTCAGGTCCATACTACCTCTATGTAGCAGAGCTCCAGCTCCAGGAGGCTGGCTCTGTCCTGGGGGCGGAGATGGATTCATGGGAGGTGGTCTTGGAGGGGAGAACTACGGTGCATCCTGGACAATACAGCTCACCCCCTCCATGACACACTGGCCAACCTGAGGAGCACCTTCAGAAACAGACTGGTTCCACCAAGATGCAGGACAGAGCGCCACAGGAGATCCTTCTTCCCTGTGGCTATCAAACTGTACAACTCCTCCCCCTTCTGTCGAGGGGTAGATTGGGACAGAGACCGACTCCCCCCCCCCCCCCCCCCCCCACCCCCATGCCCACCCCCGTGCCCCCCCCCCCTCCCCCCCCCCCCCAAATCTGTGCAATCCTTTCCACTCGTCACTTTAATCTCATGTTTCAGGTATTTTGTGTTTTGATGACCGTTGGCAGATCAATTTCCCTCCTGGGATCAATAAAGTTCTATCGTATCGTATCGTTAGAGCAACTCAGCAAATCACAATCCCTGGCCCCCTCTCCATTGCTATGCAGACCCACGCAGTCATGGAGAGATCGTACGAACTCTGCACAGACAGCACCCGCAGTCAGGATCGAACCCGGGTCTCGGGCGCTGGAAGGCAGCAACTCTACCACTGCGCCACCTGCCGCGGTTTGTGTGTCTTCTTTTAGATGGATATGCAAGGATTGGAGGGATATGGATCACATGCCGATAGAGGGGATTAGTGAATCAATAACTAATCTCAACCTGCATGTGAGGTGCACTAAGCACTCATTTAGTACATAAATATGGCATTGTGTTCAGTACAGACATTGTGGACTGAAGGGCCTGTTCCTGTGCTGTACTATGGTCTATAATGTAGCACATGTGCACTGTTCGTTTGCCTGTTAGCCTGTGGTCTTTCCAAGTGCATGTTCGGTGTGCTTGAATGTATATATATTTAAGTGCAGGCCGACATACTCGTGTGTGAGTGTGCGCATGTGATTTTGCATACATGATTAAGTACATGTGTATGTCTGCCTGCATGCCTCTGTGTATGTAAAAGCATGTACTATTCTGTGTATGTGTAGGAAGGAACTGCAGATGCTGGTTTACACCGAAGATAGACACAAAATGCTGGAGAAACTCAGCGGGACAGGCAGCATCTCCGGATAGAAGCAACAGGTGACATTTCGGTTGAGACCCTTCTAACCGAAGACAGACACAAAATGCTGGAGTAACACAGGCACAGTCTGAAGAAGGGTCTCGACCTGAAACGTTTACCTATTCCTTCTCTCCAGAGATGCTGCCTGTCCCACTGGGTTACTCCAGCATTTTGTGTCTATCTTCGGTGTAAACCAGCATCTGCAGTTCCTTCCTCCAATGCGTTAAGCTTCACTCACCTCACCAGAACCTTTCATGTCTGTCTCACTCATATATTTTAGGATGGCACAAGCGGGGCAGCGGTAGAGTTGCTGCCTTTACAGCGCCAGAGACCCTGGTTCGATCCTGACTATGGGCACTCTCTGCATGGAGTTTCTTTGTTCTCCCTGTGACCGTGTGGGTTTTGTCCGGCAGTTCTGGTTTCCTCCCACACTCAAATGACGTGCAGTTTGAAGATTAATTGGCTCGATAAACTTGTCCCTAGTCTGTAGGATAGAACTAGTGTATGTGGATCGACACGAAATGCTGGAGTAACTCAGCGGGACAGGCAGCATCTCCGGAGAGGAGGAATGGGCGACTACTCCGGGCCGAGACTACATCGGGTATTCTGTGTATTTCAAGGATTTGGCATTGAACTGAACCAGAGAGGAGTTGGCTTTTCACCCGACCGTAGCCAGCTCCAAGTGATCATGTACAGTGGAAATTTCTATATGTATATAAAAGTGCACGTTTTATTAATACAGACAGGCTGTCATCAGCAACAAAGATGAAACAGCCAGAAAGCGCTACATCAAAGTATTCTAGGAGCTGCCACCATCAGGAGTGACACGCGTTGATTGCCTTGCTGATCCAAAGAAGCCTTCTCTTCTCCAGGCACATTAATTTAATCAAACCCACTTTACTGCAGGAAAATCTAATTCCTTCTGACTGTCATCCTTAAATGCAAAGAAATCAGGTTATTATTAATCCAATGTTTTCTGAGAAACTCCACGGATGATTCATCCATAATAGAAGCCTGGGTTTTTCATATATTATTTACTTCTGAAGAGATTGTTCATTCTATCAATGCTGATGGAGCACGTTTTTATACATTACTGCCGACTGTAACTAACACTGTTCCACCCCCCCCCCCCCATTTTGTACTGAAAGCCATTAACCCGTGCTGATGTATTTTTGGAAACTGACAATGGCTCTTCAATGTGTGGGTAAGAACTGCAGAAGGGGAGGCACGGTGGCACAGGGGTAGAGTTGCTGCCTAACAGCGCCAGAGACCCAGGTTCGATCCTGACTATGGGTGCTGTCTGAACGGAGATTTTACGTTCTCCCCGTGACCTGCGCGGGTTTTCTCTGAGATCTCCAGTTTCCTCCCACACTCCAAAGACGTACAGGTTTGGTAATAATTGTAAATTGTCCCCAGTGTTTGTAGGATAGCGTTAGTGTGCGGGGATTGCTGGTCGGCGAGGACTTGGTGGACCGAAGGGCCTGTTTCCACGCTGTATCTCTAAACTAAACTAAACTAAACTAAAATGCTGATAGACACAAAATGCTGGAGTAACTCAGTGGGACAGGCAGCATCTCTGGAGAAAAGAAATAGGTGATGTTTCGGGTCGAACCCTTTCTTCAGACTGAGAGTAAGGGGAGAGAGAAAATAGAGATATGGAAGGATACAAAGGGAATGTAAGGTGTGAAAGTGACAGATCAAAGCAGAAGATGTTCAAGGATATGCAGAATAGTTCATTGTTGGCTAAGGGGAAGGTCACACGAGGCACACAAACAGTAAAATTAATCGAGACCCTTCTTCAAACATCTTAAGTGACGGCTAAAGTCCTACATATCCGTGATAAGTCGCACATCCTCATTATGTTTACTGCCTCTGAAGTATTGTCGCCATCAGGGGCGGAAAACCCGGGGGGGGCCAGAGGGGACACGTCCCCCCCATGTTTTGAGAGGTGGGGGACATCCCCCCCCCCAAGTTTTTGTAATCCCGATTTTAAAATCGCCATTTTTAGCGCTGGATTGAGCTTCCGAAGCCTCGCGCGCGTGTGTGTGAGTGTGCGCATGCGCGCATGGCCGCCAGGAAATTGTGTCCCCCGTCCCCTCCATGTTTTGATAGTGAGTTCCGTTCTTGGTCGCCATTGTAACTGGGGAGGCACACGGCAGTTAAAGTATACAGGTGTAGGTCCCTCAAACAACAGGGCGATAATGACCAGGTAATTCACAACTCACGCTGCCTCGGCAAGGCCAGCACATAATCAAGGACGAGTCGCACCCCAGCCACTCCCTCTTCTCGCCTCTCCCATCAGGCATAGAAACATAGAAAATAGGCGCAGGAGTAGGCCATTCGGCCCTTCGAGCCAGCACCGCCATTCAATATGATCATGGCAGATCATCCAGAATCAGTACTCCGTCCCTGCTTTCTCCCCATATCAGGCAAAAGGTATAGAAGTGTGAAAATGCACACATTCAGATTCAGAGACAGCTTTATCCTAGGCATTGTGTTCAAAAGGGAACTGCAGATGCTGGAATATCGAAGGTACACAAAAAATATCCTAGGCATTATCAGGCAACTGAATCATCCTACCACAACCAGAGAGCAGAGCCGAACGACTATCTACCTTATTGATGACACGTTCTTTGATTAGACTTTACTGGCTTTACCTTGCACTAAATGTTATTCCCTTATCTTGTGTGAATGGATCGATTGTAATCATGTATTGTCTTTCCGCTGACTGGTTAGCATACGACAAAAGCTTTTCTCAGTACCTCGGTGCATGTGACAATAAACTAAACTGAACTGATTATTTTAAATGATGTTGATGGAAGAATTAATACTGTCCAGGTCGCAAGGAAGGAACTTGTCACTTCCTCTTCACAATAGTACCATTGGGATCCATTATGTGAGCTCGGGCCTGCTCTCGAGTTGTGGCAGTGATGTGATTTAGATGTTAGTTTTCTTCACATGTCGACCATTTGAAAGAGAGCAAGGGATGGTACTCATGATTTCAGGAGGGAAACAACTTGGAGGTGGTCTCATATCCTTTAATAGTTCAAATATAAATAAAACAATGAACAATATCATAATAATGTCATTAGGCTGGATAGAGTGCAGAGATGATGTCAGGACTCCAGAGCCGGAGCTAGAGGGATAGGTTGGGCAAGTTAGGACTTTATTCCTTGGAGTGCAGGAGGCTCAGGGAGGTAATCTTAAGAAGTGTGTACAATCATAAGGGGAATTGATAAGGTAAATGCACAGTCTTTTAGTCATGGCAGGAGAATAAAGAACGAGAGGACATTAGGTTTAAGGTGCGAGGGAAAGATTTAAGAGGGGAATCTGAGAGGCCATTTTTCACTTAGAGGATGGTAGGTATACGGAACGAGTTGCCAGAGGAGGTAGTTGCAGCAGGTGCAATAACATTTTAAAGACACTTGGGCAGGTACATGGATAGGTAGGGTTTGGAAAGATATGGGCCAAATGTGGGCAAATGGGACTTGGTCAGCATGGATGAGTTGGGCTGAAGGGCCTGTTCCTGTGCTGTGTGACTCTATGACTCTTTCCTCCTGTCACTACACGCGAGGTTAATAAATGGAGTAGTGCACGTCCAATGTCACTACAACACTATTAAAAGACATGAATATTTATTTCCTTTCGGTTGTTTCCTTGTTCAAATCCTTAAGGCAAAATCTCTTCTGGATTGAAGATAGACACAAAACGCTGGAGTTACTCAGCGGGTCAGGCAGCATCTCTGGGGAGAAAGGAAAGTGTCCCAGTATAAAGCTCTGTACAATCATAGTGAGGGGTGTGGGCGAGAGTCGGAACACTAGATATTTTCCCCCTTCCTGGATCAATTATCACGGAGGCTAACTTGTGTTTCCACGGTGTTGCCTCACATGAAGCTGGCTGAAGCAGGGTCTCGACACGGAACGTCAGCCATTCCTTCCCTCCAGAGATGCCTGTCCCGCTGAGTTACTCCATCATTTTGTGTCTATCTCCGGCTAATTCAGAACAAGACTGCAACATGCTTGGGTTCATGTTCATAAGTACTAGGAGAAAACTAGGCCATTCGGCCCATCAATTCAGCTCTGCCATTTAATCATGGCTGACCTATCTTTCGCTCTCCTGCCTTCTTCCCAAAATCCCTGACACCTGTACTAATCAAGAATCTGTCGATCTCTGCCTTGAAAATATACATTGACTTGGACTCCACAACCTAATGTGGCAATGAATTCCACAGGTTCACCACCCTCTGACAAAATAAATTCCTCCTCATCTCCTTTCTAAAAGTATGTCCTTTTATTCTGAAGCTATGGCCTCTGGTCCTAGACTCTTCCACTAGTGGAAACATCCTCTCCACATCCATTGTAGGCATCAGCCCACACTAGATATTCAGTTGCTAGTGGAGTCTGCAAATTCTTCTATTAATTTGTCTGTTAGATGGTTACTCCAAAGAAAACTGGATATATTTCTCTTCCTGGATCAATCAACAGGGCGGTACAGTGGAGCAGTGGTAGAGCTGCTGCCTTACAGCGCCAGAGACCCAGGTTCGATCCTGACTACGGTTGCCGTCTGTACGGAGTTTGTACATTCTCCCTGTGACCACGTGGGTTTTCTGGTTTTCCCCCACATGCCTAAGACGTACAGGATTTGTAGGATAATTGGCTTTGGTAAAATTGTAAATTGTCCCTAGAGTGTGTTCGCTGGTCGGCATGGACTCGGTGGGCCGAAGGGCCTGTTTCTTCTACACTAAACTGAAATAAAAGCATGTTTCTATTTCTTCCATGTAAGAGGACTTCCTCTCTGTCTCTCTCTCTCCACAATGTTCCCAGGACAGTCTGCACGAGAGTTAGAACTCATGATGTAAACGTCAAAGGAAGTTTACTTTCATCTCACTCACAACGGTGTTAAATTGCCCGGCCTGGCCTAATTGCCCATGTGGACTGCTTGCTATATACTTTGCATTTTGCACCTGATTAAACTAACGCACTGCACTCATCTGTCTCACAGCAGTAGTTAAGAGCTGACACCAAAAAGGCCCAACAAAGGTTACCATCAATAGACCAACGTGAGCAGGTTGTGAATGAAAAATAAAACATGCAGCAAAGGACTGGTGAGGCCATGGTGCAATGAGGCCAAAATAGGATAACCTTGTCGGTGCCTTTTATGTGGCCACTCTTTGCATACCTTGGGTATGCAAAACAATGACTATCACTGTGACTTGCCACATGTGACAATCACAATCACAATCACAATAATACTTTATTAGCCAAGTATGTTTTGCACCATATGAGGAATTTCATTTGCCAAGTCAGTCATACAAATAGAAAGCAACGGAACACACAAAATGCATCTTAACATAAACATCCACCACAGTGACTCCTCCACTGTGATTGATGGAAGGCGAAAAACAGTTCAAATCTCTTCTTTAAATTATAACGTTAAATTTCAAAGTGAAGCAAAGCAAAGTAAACCCAGAGAGTTGTGAATCTGTAGAATTCTCTGCCACAGAAGGCTGTGGAGGCCAATTCATTGGATGGTTTCAAGAAAGAGTTAGATATAGCTCTTAGGGCCAACAAGGAATATGGGGGAAAAAGCAGGAACAGTTTTTGGATGATCAGCCATGATCATATTAAATGGCGGTGTTGGCTCGATGGTCCGAATGGCCTACTCCTGCACCTATTTTCGATGTTTCTCTTTGTTTCTATGAATATACAACAGGCTGGGTAAAACTGTGAGGTTCGGAGGGCAGAGGGAACTAAGATTACAGGGAGATAACGGGGCAGATCGATAAGGTGGTTAAAAAGGCCTCTCAGATGCTTTTCGTCATGTTGAGACCTGCAACATTTTAAATAAAGCGGACGAGAGTTGACAACCTTTCAGGAGGAAAATCCTCTAGAATAGAATATCTTAAATAGAACAGAACATAGAAAAATAGGTGCAGGAGTAGGTCATTCGGCCCTTCGAGCCAGCACTGCCATTCAATATGATCATGACTGATCATCCAAAACCAGTACCCCATTCCTGCTTTTTCCCCATATCCCTTGATTCCGTTAGCCCAAAGAGCTAAATCTCTCTCTCTCTGAAAAACAACCATTGAATTGGCCTCCACTGCCTTATTCCAATCCTGGGAACAAGGTTCTGACAGTTTATTCTACCCATGCCTTTCATAATTTTATGTATTCCAATCAGGTCTCCCCGCGATCTAAGGTATTCCAGAGAAAACGATCCAAGTCTGCTGGCATCCTAGAGAAAACAATTTAAGTTGCTGCAATCAATTCCACTATAGTCACAGTGTCGTACAGCGTGGAAACAGGGCTTGCAACCAGACAATGATTAGGTGAAGAACCTCTTCTTGGGTGACATGGTGACGCAACGGTAGAGTTGCCAACCATGGGTGCTGTCGATACCGACTACGGGTGCTGTCTGTACGGAGTGTGTACGTTCTCCCTGTGACCCGTGTGGGTTTCCTCTGAGATCTTTGGTTTCCTCCCACGCTCCAACGGCATGCAGGTTTGTAGGTTAATTGGCTTGGTATAACTGTAAATTGTCCCTAGTGTGTGTAGGATTGTGTTAATGTGTGGATCAGGATCGCTGGGCCGTGCAGACTCGGTAGGTCGAAGGGCCTGTTTCCGCGCGGTTACCTCTAAGCTAAACTAAACAAAGAAGGGTCTCGAGCCAGATGTGTCACCCATTTCGTCTCGCCAGAGATGCTGCCTGTCCCGCTGAGTTACTCCAGCATTTTGTCTCTATCTACAAAGTAAACTAAGATATGTGGACGTAGACTGAAGTTTTAACTCAGGGTCTATTTAGCCAGCACGTCAACCATCGTGAGGTTGGCTTTGAGACCAGTGGGGGAGCGCTGTGTTCTTGTCCAGAATGGCTTACCGCCATGCCACATGTCAGAGGACTGCACTATTTAGTCGAAGGTTCCCGCCTGAGTGATTTTGATCAGAACTGGTTTTGAAATATAGGCCATGTCGGCCATTAAGGAAAGAGGAGGCTGCCTCTTTAAGTCTCATCATTTATCTCCAAACTACGTAAAATAATTGGTGACACTGGGCATACATGGAAGTAGTGCAGGCAGATCATTCGGATGTATGTTGATGGCATGTTAGTCCTGCAGTGCTCGCGCTCCCATCTCAATAATTCAACAAAGATTTCCCTCCTGCCTTGACACCATGTAACTCAAGCTACAATTCCCCAATGAGAGAACTATATTCCATACCCTATGCCACCCCCTTTGCTCCATCTATTGTACTTAGGTAGCCGGGACATCCCATATTTTGGGCTAAATTGGTTTGTCCCGTACGGGACCGCCCTTGTCCCGTATTTGACTGCTACTACTCGGGTCGAGGGGACTGTCGGGTCAGAGCGCCGTGTCCGGCCCTGCCTCAACAGAATATGTAAACATACTGTGGAGGAAGGAACTGCAGATGCTGGTATAAACCGAAGACAAGCACAAAAAGCTGGAGTAACTCAGCGGGTCAGGCAGCATCTCCGGGGAGAAGGAATCGGTGACGTTTCGGGATGAGACACTTCTTCAGACTCAGAGTCAGGGGAAAGAGAAACAAGAGGAATGGACGGTACACAGAACAAATGGATGAAAGATTAAAAAAAGCAACAATGATCCAGGAAAGGTGGAGCCCACAATGGCCCATTGTTGGCTGTGGGATAGATGATCATGAGTCATATAGATAGTGAAACTCGCGCGCAAAACATACTGTACATACAATAATACAAACAATAATATCGCAACATTAACAATAATAGTCTATTATAGTTCAGAGCTTATTTGGAGGTTGGAGTGTTTAATAGTCTGATTGCTGCAGGGAAGAAGCTGTTCCAGAATCTGGATGTTACAGTTTTCAGGCTTCTGTACCTTCTTCCTGATGGCAGGGGTGAAATGAGTGTGTGGCCAGGATGGTGTGTGGGTCTGGGATGATGCTGATGTTCATGTGATATGCATCTCTATGCACTATCTTGACTATGTTGTCAGCACATACACAAAATCAACACAAACTGGGACAGTTTCTGCAGCCACACACTCCATTTGCTCACTTTAATTTAAGCAATGATCATCAATCTCTGATGTTACAGGCAGAGTGCAGCTCCCATTCCTTTCATCATCTGTACCTACAGATAACAACGATATGGAGATAACGAAACAACTGGAGCCATGAAAAACATTGTGGGCTGGGACTTGCAATGAGAATGAATGATAAATGAATGAATGATTCTTTATTTTTGAGTTTAGTTTAGAGATACAGCGCTCTCCAGCCCATCGAGTCCGCACCGACCAGCGATCCCCGCACATTAACACAATCACGCACACACTCGGGACAATTTACATTTATTTCAAGCCAATTAGCATACAAACCTGTACGTTTATGGAGTGTGGGAGGAAACCGAAGATCTCGGGGGAAAACCCACGCGGTCACGGGGAGAACGTACAGACTTTGATACAGACAGCACCCGTGGTCACGAATGAACCCGGGTCTCTGGCGCTGCAAGCGCTGTAAGGCAGCAACTCTGCTGCTGCGCCACCATGCCGCCACTAACATGGATGTAGGGTACGTAGGCACAGTGAAATGCCTTGTTTTGCATTCAACCTAGGAATAATAGTGAAGGCAACGATGCTTAGCGTGACAAGGCACAAAATACAGTGGCAATTCCTGGAGTGCGCAAATTCCACAGTTAAATGTGGGACTTCTGAAGCTGCTGTCCGCATTAATCTAATCCCAGAGGATTTCTTCATTGTACTCTGCAGAAATCAGCACACTGACAACAGTCAAAGAAAAGCAAACTATTCCAGCTTGGCTAAAAGCTGCAGCATGCTGTATTCGGGTAATTGAGTATTTAAAATGGTCTGCCAAACAACTATCTGGTCCTGAGAATATTCACGTAGATTTTCATTCTTTAGATCGTAGAGATATAGCACGGAAACAGGCCCTTCAGCCCACCTAGTCACCCCATACATTAACACTAACGTACAGACTAGGGCCATTGTTTTGTGTAGGAAGGAACTGCAGTTGCTGGTTTATACCGAAGGTAGACGCAAAAGGCTGGAGTAACTCAGCGGGTCAGGCAGCATCTCTGGAGAAACTGACTAGGTGACGTTTCGGGTCGAGACTCTTTCTCAGACAATGTTTTTACAATTTACCGAAGCCAATTAACCTACAACCCTGGACGTCTTTGGAATGTGGGAGGAAAGCAGAGCACCCGGAGAAAGGCCACTCGATAACAAGGAGAATGTACAACTCCGTACAAACAGCACCCGCAGCCAGGATCGAACCCGGGTCTCTGGCGCTGTAAGGCAGCAATTCTACTGCTGCGCCACTGTGCCGCCCACTAAATGAGCAATTTTTTAAAAAAGACCCCAAAAAATTCCTATGTTCCATGGGATAATATTGACATATGTCATAAATAATTAACATAACAAATGTTTTCTTATTATATTTCAACACCAGCCTTAATTTGATACGGTCGATTAGAACAAAATTGAAATCCAGGCTTTAGAGATACACAGATATCCAAGCGAGGTCTTTCTGAGAACGGAGACCTTCACCTCAATCAACCAACAAACCTATAGTCTGTGGAATGTGGGAGGAAACCGGAACGCCGGGAGAAATCCCACACGGTCACAGAGAACGTGCAAACTCCGTACAAACAGCACCCGCAGCCAGGAACGAACCCGGGTCTCTGCCACTGTGAGGCAGTAACTCTACCGCTGTGCCGTCCCTTCTTTTCATTCCGTCCTGCGGTCCTTTAGCCTCGGACAAATAAGTGGAGAAATAGCTAAGAAGCAGATGCAAGGCATCCTGCCCACATTTTAATTTCACATCCATTTGCATGGGAGGGAGGGAGGGATTTACATGGAACTGTGCTGTGAAAAGATTATCCACTAAGTCACTGGCTAGCATTTATGCACTCATTAACTAGGGCCAATGTGTCAAAGTGACCTTTCCATCAACTCTCATGTGTGAAACAACCACTCTTGAGCTACCTTGAACTTCATTCCAGACAGCGCGTTGCATTAAACAGGGCAACGTTTTCAAATCGTAGCATTCTGATGCCTACATTACAAAGCAGTAGCAGGTCACAGATAAATATCATCCCCATAGGCAAAAACATTAACGTGTATGGAATTAAGAAACTGGCACAAGCAGTCGTCATTTTATTTATTATATTGATCCATTTTTAGCTAAAAACAAAGATTGGATCTCATTAAATAGCAATACAAACAATGCTTAAATTCATTTTTAGGAGTATTGTGAGCAATTTTGGGCCCCATATGCATATCTGAGGCAGGATGTGCTGGCGCTGCAGAGGGTCAGGAGCAGTTTTACGTGAATGATCCCAGGAATTAGTGGGTTAACATACGTTGAGTGTTTGTCAGCACTGGGCCTCTACTCGCTGGAGTTTAGAAGGATGAAGGGTAAACCTCATTGAAACATACAGAAGAGTGAAAGTCTTGGATAGAGTGGATGTGGAGAGGATGCTTCCACTAGTGGGGGAAAGGTCAGAAGCTCAGAATTAAAGGACGTTCTTTTAGGAAGGAGATGCGGATGAATTTCTTTAGTCAGAGGGCGGTGAATGTGTGGAATTCATTGCCACAGAAAGCTGTGGAGGCCAAGCCGATGGCAGGGGTAGATAGATTCTTGATTAGTACGGGTGCCAAGGGTTATGGAGAAAAGGCAGGAGAATGGGATTGAGGGAAAGATAGACCAGCCAGGATTGAATGGCGGAGTAGACTTGATGGGCCAAACGGCCTAATGCTGCTCCTATCACTTATGAATTGATAGAAACATAGAAAATAGGTGCAGGAGTAGGCCATTCGGCCCTTCGAGCCTGCACTGCCATTCAATATGATCATGGCTGATCATCCAACTCAGTATCCTGTACCTGCCTTCTCTCCATACCCCCTGATCCCTTTAGCCACAAGGGCCACATCTAACTCCCTCTTAAATATAGCCAATGAACTGGCCTCAACTACCTTCTGTGGCAGAGAATTCCAGAGATTCACCACTCTCTGTGTGAAAAATGGTTTCCTCATCTCGGTCCTAAAAGATTTCCCCCTTATCCTTAAACTGTGACCCCTTGTTCTGGACTTTCCCAACATCGGGAACAATCTTCCTGCATCTAGCCTGTCCAACACCATAAGAATTTTGTAAGTTTCTATAAGATCCCCCCTCAATCTTCTAAATTCTAGCGAGTACAAGCCGAGTCTATCCAGTCTTTCTTCATATGAAAGTCCTGACATCCCAGGACTTCATGAAGCTAGATGGGCTTTGTTTAATTTGGCATAACGTCCGGAAGGGCCTGTTTGTGTGCTGTATTCGTCTATGTTCTGTGATTGTATGGAAATAGTTGATGCGGTCTACTGTTGCTACAGCAACAGCATTCTTCTTTTTAACAAAAGGTGTTCTGTTTGATTAGTGCGTTGTGTAAACACCGCCCATGGCAATACTGGGAAATGGAACAGCTGGCATGCCCGTCCACAGTAAAGTCAAGAGAGAGCTTCCTGAAAAAAGGCTTTATTCATGTTATGTATAAAATGTGGGACATATGTGATGAGGAAGGTCAACAGCGTGGTTTGGAAAAAATGTATATTTCCCTGTTAATCTCTGATCCTCCCCGCCCGCATTCACCCATCGAGCAGCACAGTAAAGTGTTCAATAAGAATGATTCAAGATGCTCCTCCATCACACTGACCCTGCTCCAATTAGTCAGCTACGTCTATTCAAACTGACAGGTGAGCCGGGAAGAGTTCTTCATCATAAGGTCATAATGAATAGTAGAATTAGGACATTCGGCCCATCAAGTCTCCTCCACCATTCAAACATAGCTGATCTATCTCTCCCTCCTAACCCCATTATCCTGTCGTCTCCCCATAACCACTGACAATACAATACAATACAATACAATACAATTAATTTGTTGTCATTTGAACCCAGAAGTTCAAACGAAATTTGGTTTCTGCAGTCATTCAAACAAGATGAAGAACCAAGACACAACACAATTCACACAAACATCCATCACAGTGAATCTCCTCCTCACTGTGATGGAAGGCAAAGTCTTATCTCTCCCCTGCACTCCTCATTCTCCTCCCGATGTCAGAGTCAAAGCCCCCGGCGGGCGATGGTAAATAAGTCCCGCGGCAATTATAAAGCCGCGCCGGGTGATGCAAGGTCCTGCTCCGGGTCTTGGTGTTGGAGCCCCCGGCGTGCGCTAACAAGTCCCGCGGTCATTTAAAGCCGCACCGGGCGATGTAAGGCCCCACTCCAGGTCATCCTCAACCCCGCAACTCGGGCGGGAGAAGTCGCCGTTGCGGAAGCCCCGAAAAGCGGTCTCCCACCAGGGACCCGCGGGCTCCCAGTGTCACCGTCCACCAGACCTGCAGCTGGAGCCTCCGAATCTCCAGGGTCGGGTCGCAGCCGTGCGCCACCACAGCTCCTCCCGCTCCGAACTCAGCCAGCTCCGCGATGGTGGGTAAGTCCGCAGCTCCGCGACTGGAGCCCGAGGTCATTCCGGTTGGAGGCCGCTCTACGGTGCTAGGCCCCAACGACCACGGAGACCCGACAGAGAAAAGGTCGGGTTCTCCGTGCAGGGGAAAGATTTTAAAAGTTTCCCCCACCCCCCGCCCCACACACATACCCAGTTTAAAAAAAAATAAAAAGCTACATTCAAACGAGACAAAAAAGACAGACCTGTACTAATCAAGAATCTATCTAAGGTACACAAAAAAATGCTGGAGAAACTCAGCGGGTGCAGCAGCATCTATGGAGCGAAGGAAATAGGCAACGTTTTGGGCTGAAACTTTGCCTATTTCCTTCGCTCCATAGATGCTGCTGCACCCGCTGAGTTTCTCCAGCATTTTTTTGTGTACCTTCGATTTCCAGCATCTGCAGTTCCTTCTTAAACACAAGAATCTATCTATCTCTGCCTTAAAAATATCCACTGACTTGGCCTCTACAGACATCTGTGGCAAAGAATTCCACAGATTCAGCACCCTTTGACTACATACATTTTTCCTCATCTCCTTTCTCGAAGAACGTCCTTTAATTCTGAGGCTATTATCTCCAGTCCTAGACTCTCCCACTAGTGGAAACATCCTCTCCACATCCACTCTATCCAAGCCTTTCATTATTCTGTATGTTTTAATGAGGTCCCCCCCACCACCCCATTCTTCTAAACTCCAGCGAGTACAGGCCCAGCGCCGACAAACCATCATCACAGATTAACCTACACATACCTGGTAATAATAAATAGATTGCTCTACTTGAAAAGTATCTTCACACCTGGCACAAGGTGTGGGCTCCATCAAGATGGAATCCCTTTGAGCTTCATCTGCGGGTTGCAGAATTCAAAGAGCAAGCAGGAGACACAGGGAGAAAAGGTTGACCTCTGTGATACCTGCTCCTTCTGCCAATATACTCACCAGCCATCATATTTTATGCAAAGAAAAGGGCGGCACGTCGGCTCAGCGGTAGAGTTGCTGCTTTACAGCACCAGAGACCCGGGTTCGATCCTGACTACGGGTGCTTGTCTGTACGGAGTTTGTACGTTCTCCCCCGTGACCTGCGTAGGATTTCTCCGGAATCTTCGGTTTTCTCCCACACTCCAAAGACATACAGGTTTGTAGGTTCATTGGCTTGGTGTAATTGTGAGAAAAAAATGTCCCTGTGTGTGTTGGTTGGTGTTAGTATGCGGGGATCACTGGTCGATGCGGACTCGGTGGGCCGAAGGGCCTGTTTCCGCGCTGTATCTCTAAACTAAACTCAGCTAGGAAGGAAAGTCTGGACCAACCACAGATCCTAGGGGAGCTGACTGGCTCCATCCATTCCTTTGACTTGAGCAAAACCCCTGGAAGGGATTGCTTACCGGCTAAGTTAATGTCTGCTGTGTGGGACCGGGTTGGGCCCAGAGCTGCTGGAAGTATACAATGCTAGGCTTCTGACTGGTAGCATGTCAGACTCGACGAGGAAACCCTCATCTACAGGCAGAAGGGAGAGAAGGGTGACATCAGGAATTGGAGAACAAATGAGCACCTGCCACGGAATACTTTGTAACCTTGTTGGCGCCCTTTATGTGGCGACCCTTTGCATACCTTGTGGATGCAGAACAAAGAATATCACTGTGATTGTCACATATGACAATAACATATCATTCATTCATAAGGTAGATTCATTCATAAAGTATCATTCAATCCCACCTCACTGCTAAATGGGGACTATAAGATCTGCATTGTAGGAAGGAACTGCGGATGCTGGTTTATACCAAAGATAGACACAAAATGCTGGAGTAACTCAGCGGGTCTCTGAGAAAATGGATGGATGACTTTTCAGGTCGGAGTCTCTCTGCGGTCCGCTGCAGCAGACGCCTCCTGGCGGGCCGCGGAGTCGGCGAGGTCGGAGACACCGCAGGTCAGAGCCCACGACTAGAGCCTGGGTCGGCGCCATGGAGGCATCCGGAGAGAACCTGGTGGCGTTAGTGGAGGCGTCAGAAAGAGATTTGATTAAAGATTACTGAACTGAAAGACTAATACTATTTGTCTCTTTAATCACACTTGCTCCCTGGCCCATAAGTGTTCTTTGTTTAATTTGTTTTTATTTTAGATCCTTAGCGTTTAGTTTAGTTTAGTTTAGTTTAGAGATACAGTGCAGAAATAGGCCCTCCAGCCCACCGTCCATGCAGCCCACCAAGTCCATGCAGCCCACCAAGTCCATGCCGACCAGCTATCCCTGCACATTAACATGTGGATTTGTGTGTTTATTTCTGTGATTCACATTTCCTCGAAAACATGACGTGCTAACGGTGAAATATTTACATATTCCGATAGAGATTTACCTCATGATCTCGAAAATCACCTCCTCTGAAAATTTGATTTATTATTTCCCGAATTATTCCTTCAAATTGGTCACAAATCTGAGATCTTTTTTAAAACTAATGATGACATCACTAGGGCTCTGCTCTTCGCGGCCAGCTGTGCACAGTTTTCAAAGCGTAGCCCGCTGGGCACTGTTTTTGCACGAGCTGCGAGTTACGTTAACCCCCCCCCCCCCCCAACTCGCAGTCATTTTGTCACAGGATTGAAGCCGCTGAACACGCAGTACGCTCGTGCCTGGGCTCGGATTTCCCGAGAGAACTCGGGAGATGCCGAGAGGAGCTGCCCGCTGCGCACTCTCTTCCACGCTTGCTCGGCTTTCCCAAGAGCAACCAAGAGCTGCCGAGGAGCACCCGAGTCATGACGTCACCATGAGAGGGCTATCATTTCGAGAACATTCTTCAAATCCATCACCAACGGTCATTCTCGCTTTGTTTGTGAACAACGAAGTGCTGAATTCCACATCTCTAAAGATAAGAGTCCGATTGTACTTCATTGTTTTTGTTTAACTTAGAAAACGTTGAATTTTGTTCTTTAAAGATTTAATTGTAATAATTCTTAAAGTTTTTACATTAAATTTCAAAGACTTTTTTTTTCACGTAATAATTTTATTTGCGCCGTAGACTTTTAGACCGCTTTTTTGAAAATTCTCTGTTTAGAAACATAGAAACATAGAAAATAGGCGCAGGAGTAGGCCATTCGGCCCTTCGAGCCTGCACCGCCATTCAATATGATCATGGCTGATCATCCAACTCATATAAAGAAATAAAATCCCAAATAAAATCCAAACAAATAAAACTTTGTTATAAAGGAGTCAATTTTGAACCAAAAATACCTTTACAGTTTTAAAAGTTTGCGGTTATTTGCTCCGTAAATTTTGAACGCTTTTAAAAGGAGCCAATGAATACTATTAATATTATATCAAGGGGGTGGTTAGTGTGTGTGTTGTAGGGGGTGGTTAGTGGCCTCCCCCCCCCCCCCCTTCACCCCATCCCCGCAACCGCGCGTTGAAGGGACGGGACCCAACGGGTCCCCATTGGTCTAGTTATATTATAAAAAGCGAAGCAGTTCAATGGGTAGACAGTAGGAATGTGTTCATGCGTATGGAATTAAGGTTTGTAGTCCTGCTATGACTGAGATTACTTTGGCTCCTTTTATCGCAGTTGGAGCTGTGGCAGCCATGTGAGGCGAGGCAAGAGGAACTGCGGGTAAAGATGTAGAGGACGTGCGATGGCCATTAAATATGCACGCAATGTTCTATTCTGAAAGAACCTTTGCAGTCCCCAGTGTGTGAGTGAAGTGCTTTAGAGGATGCACCACTTACAGTACCTTGCTGAAAACAGCACATAAATGATCCAAGACCCCATTGTCATTCGGGAAAACTGCTTGCCTTGCACGTTTTTGTCTTTTTTTTAAACTCATTATTAACGCACCTTTCCTGACCTTACGATAAACCAAAGCACTTCACAGACAGTGAAGTACTGTGTAGGAAGGAACTGCAGATGCTAGTTTGCACCGAAGATAGACACAAAGTGCTGGAGTAACTCAGCGGGTCAGGCAGCATCTCTGGAGAACATGGACAGGTGACGTTTCGGGTCGGGACCCTTCTTCAGACCAAGTACTGCGTCCAGTTATGATGCTCTATCTTCTATATTCTTAGTTTTAGTTTAGTTCAGAGATGCAGTGTGGAAACAGGCCCACCGAGACCATTTAGCCTCTCAAATGTTAGAGAGAAATCCTTACCTCTGACCATTGCCTGTCTTACCCAATCTCTCTCTTAATAGCAAATATCTGGTTCAGTGCAAATTTCTAGTTGCAATTAGTTTTGATTTCTTATCTCTTTTAAGTTATTAGATGCACAGAGTCTCTTGCCCAGGGTAGGGGAATCGAGGACCAGATGACACAGGTTTAAGGTGAAAGGGAAAAGATTTAATAGGAATCCGAGGAGCAACATTTTCAAACAAAGGGTGGTGGGTGTATGAAACAAGCTGCCAGAGGAGGTAGTTGAGGCTGGGACTATCCCAATGTTTAAGAAACAGTTAGACAGGTGCATGGTTGGACAAGTTTGGAGGGATATGGGCCATATGCAGGCAGGTGGAACTAGTGTAGCTGGGACATGTTGGCCGGTGTGGGCACGTTGGGCCTAATGGCCTGTTTCCACACTGCATGAGTTTATGACACTATGATTCTAAATTAGCTGCTCCCAGCCAAGTTGCTATAAGCTCTAATGCCCCTGTCCCACTTAGGAAACCTGAACGGAAACCTCTGGAGACTTCCCGGAGGTTTTTGTCAGTCTCCCTACCTGCTTCCACTACCTGCAACCTCCGGCAACCACCTGCAACCTCTGGGAACCGCACGGAAACCTTGGGTGGGGCGTAAAGTCTCCAGAGGTTTCCGTTCAGGTTTCCTAAGTGGGACCACCCATAACTGAGTTGGGGGTGGCATTACTAAGGCCATGTAAGTTCTATTTACAATTACAATGTATGATTGAAAAATGGATTTGAAATAGTGTTGGTCGACAAAGTTGAGCTTGGTTATGATGCCTCCCCTGGACAAATACTCCATCTTTTTCTCACCACCCAAACTTATACATGACGAGCAAACAAAGTAGATAATATAATATTTTGTTTAAGAAGGAACAGCAGATGCTGGAAAATCGAAGGTAGACAAAAATGCTGGAGAAACTCAGCGGGTGAGGCAGCATCTATGGAGCGAAGGAAATAGGCAACGTTTCGGGTCTGAAGAAGGGTTTCGACCCGAAATGTTGCCTATTTCCTTCGCTCCATAGATGGTGCCTCACCCGCTGAGTTTCTCCAGCATTTATGTCTACCTTAGATAATATAATAGACAGGAATGCAATCGTGGGACTAATAGCCTGGCAAGAGCAATTGAATACTTTATAATTCATTGATCAGTGTTTACTGAGAAAGCTCAATAGTCGCAGAAATATGTTTTCCAAGAGCACCGTGCAATTGTTTTCTCTGCTCAATACAATGGTTGGCGTTGCTCGTCCCGAATGCAATGATATTTGAAAAAAAACTATTTTAGTACTTAGATTGTGAGTGAGTCTATTCTGCAATCATTTGTGAAGCATTGGTAAAAGCTCACTGAAGTCAATCCAATGCATTGCCCTTTACATGTCATCAGCTATCAATTCAGACCGTCAGGCGTGATCAGGAGCTGCCCACTGGAACCACTTTCCACCATTAGTCGGATCGAAAAGCTGTATCTCTCTGAGTGCATATAAATCAACACATTCAGTGGCCACAAGCTGGGAAATAAAATTAACCCTGGACGCACAGAGGTGCCCTTCATGTTATAGCATTCTTCTCGCATTCATACTTCGGCAACCTGCTTTACAGGGAAGGAGAACTGTGCAGCAGTGTGGCGCAGCGGTAGGGTTGCTGCCTTAAGGGCCTGTCCCACGAGCATGCGACCTGCATGCGGCAAGCGCGACCAAAGCGGAAGCGGGGGCCGTGCGGAGGTCGAGTGAATAACGTGAAGTTTGAGCGAAGTCCGATGGGCGTACGCAGCATCAAGACGCTGCGTACAGGGCGTCAAGACGCTGCGTATGCCCGTCATGGCGGTTGCGGGCCGGCAGGCCGTTGCCGCACGGAATGTTTTAACACGGTCAGTTTTTCGGAGCCCCGCGCGATGTCGGGACCAGCTCCGCACAACTCCATACAGCTCCGGCGATCGAAGTGGGACGGCCCCGCGAGGCCGTACGGCTCAAGCGACCACGTTAGGTCGCGCTTGCCGCATGGGGTCGCATGCTGGTGGGACAGGCCCTTTAGATCGCGCTTGCCGCATGGAGTCGCATGCTCGTAGGACAGGCCCTTTACAGCCCTCACAGCGCCAGAGACCCTTGGTTCGATCCCGGCTACGGGTGCCTGTCTGCGTGGAGTTTGTACGGTCTCCCCGTGACCTGCGTGGGTTTTCTCCGAGAGCTTCAGTTTCCACTCACAGCCGTGCAGGTTTGTAGGTTAATTGGCTTGGTATTAATGTTTTTAAAAAATTGATCCCTCACGCAGGATAGTGTCAATGTCCGGGGATCGCTGGTCGGTGTGGACTCGGGGGGGCCGAAGGGCCTGTTTCCGGGCTGTATCCCTAAACTAAACTAAACAGAAAACATTTTAACGTGGATCCGGTGGAGAATGGGTCGCCAATCCATTTCCCCAGAGATGCTGCCTGACCCTCTGAGTTACTCCAACACTTTGTGTCCTTCCAGGGAAGGAGCTGTGTTGATGGAGCTTTCAAGCACACTTAATAATGATTTGATAGTGATTGCATTATCATTGTGGATATGATTACAAATCATACGGCATCCATGCTCATCAATGCATCCCCTGGTCTTGTAATAAGATGACTTTGCAACATTGTACTTGTTTGGCCTGTGTTATCAACAATAACAGCCAGCAAGTCGAGAGCTTAAAGTTTAAAATCAATCATCAAAAGTCCCTCTGACAGTCACAGAACACCCTTGCTCCAGCCACATGTTTTATCATGTCGTTAGACTGCCTCGATTGAATTACTGCCTTGTTTCTCATAACCAGCTGTCTCCTCTCAGGTAAGTTATGCTGTTTGGTGTCAGCACAGATTAACTATCTTTGATGCAATCAGAAGCAGTCTTTACTTTTTTGGCATATCTTTTCCAAAAAGTGCAACAGTTATGGCAAATATCAAAATAATTTCCCTGCATTGCAACCTTCCTCCCTGGAGGCAGCGGCAGCAGATGAGCCTATCTCTGGGAGGATCATCGGGTCTTGAGGGCACATAAGAGGCATAAGAGGCACAAGAGGCAGCAAGGTGGTGCAATTGTAGAGTTGCTGCCACCTTCACAGCGTCAGAGATCCGGGTATGATCCTGACCATGGGTGTTTTCTGTATGGAGTTTGTATGTTCTACCTGTGACCGCATGGGTTTCCTCCGAGTGCTCTGGTTTCCTCCCACACTCCAATAACATGCAGGTTTGTAGGTTAATTGGCTTCGGCAAAATTGTCCCTCGTGTGTAGGGCAATGTTAGTGTACGGGGATCGCTGGCCAGCACCGACTCGGTGGACCGAAGGGCCTGTTTCCAAGCTGAATCTCTAAAGTCTAAAGTCTATTCATTATTCAGGACAGGCAGTTTCAATTGCCAAAGTCTGGCTACATAGATTAGTCTGGTATTTAAGAGGTTATGGAACATTTGGTCGTAGTTTTCAAGGTAATTTGGAGATTTATTAATGACGGATGAGAGGAGAAAATGGCATCATCTAAAATTCAGGCTGCCTGTTTAAGGGTGAGATTGGGAAGTGCTTTGTCATTGAAAGTCATGAAAATGTGGAAATCTGGAACTCTCTCTCCCTTAAGCGATCATCTTCATCTGGTGATATCTTATAGTACTACAATAATCGTAGGCATCAAGCACTTGAAAGTCAGAGTGGAGACACAAAATGCTGGAGTAACTCAGCGGGTCAGGCAGCATCTCTGGAGGAAAAGGATGGGTGACGTTTCGGGTCGGGACCCTTCCTCAGACTGAAAGTGGAGGGGAGCCAAATGGGGGTAGGAAAAGGCCAGAACAAAGCAGGGCCGGCAACAGATGACCAAGGAAGGCTGGAGTCCATAATGGCCCATTGTTGGCTGGGGAAGAGGTGCAGAAAGGAACTGCAAACGTTGGTTTATAGCGAATATAGACACAACGTGCTGGAGTGACTCAGTGGGTCAGGCAGCATCCCTGGAGGAAAAGGATTGGTGATGTTTCAGGTCGGGACCCTTCTTCAGACTGAATGTAGAGGGGAGGGAGCCAGCAGTGGGAAAAGGCCTGAACAAAGCAGATCTGCTGCCGGCAACAGATGACCAAGGAAGGCTGGGGCCCATAATGAAAGTTAGAGCGCTTCGCCAAGATGGTAAATGAGAAAACTGCAGGCTTGCAGGTAGCTCAGGAAAATACACCAAGCAAAATGGTGACAATGCACAGTAGCCTCAATTCCAGTATTACTGAGCAAATGCAAGTTGAAAATGCAAAATGCAAAGAATAGAATGGAATCTAAGTTTGCTGTGAGTTGAATTTGCTGTGCTTGAATATACATAACTGTGTACCAGTCCATGGTAGCTGTGGAGTCCAGGAGATGGATCCAGCAACAGCTCCAAGAACCTGAAGAAAATGGAGGCAGGTTGGAACATGCAGCAACTGGGAAATGAGGAGGAATTTCTTTAGTCAGAGGGTGGTGAATCTGTGGAATTCATTCCCACAGACAGCTGTGGGGGCCAAGTCAGTGGATATTTTTAAGGCAGAGATAGATAGATTCTTGATTAGTACGGGTGTCAGGGGTTATGGGGTGAAGGCAGGAGAATGGGGTTAGGTGGGAGAGATAGATCAGCCATGATTGAACGGCGGAGTACACCTGATGGGCCGAATAGCCTAATTCTGCTCTCATCACTTATGAACTTATGAGATGAACTTGCAGATGTGTTGGAAGAACTGGAAAGCTAGAGGGTTTAAAAAGAAAACATATGGAGCTCTGTCGGAGTAGGCAGCTGGTAGAATATTCCCGACAGATGGACACAAAAAGCCGGAGTAACTCAGCGGGTCAGACAGCATCTCTGGAGGAATTGAACTGGTGAAATTTCGGGTCGTGACCCTTCTTCAGTTTTCATTCCTTTTCTCCAGAGATGGTGCCTGGCCCGCTGAGTTACTCCGGCTTTTTGTGTCTATTTTCGGTTTAAATCAGCATCTGCAGTTCCTTCCGACACAGAATATTCTCCAATACATGCACCAGTAGCTGTCAAACAGGAGCTGAAAGCTATGCTTGAAAATTTTACAAGGCACCGATCAACTCATCTTAGACTTCAAGCTTGTTGCATGTGGATTAGACAAGCAAGCTGATGATTGCTTTAGATCTGAGTGATCTGACTTAAAGCAGTGTAAGAGGTGCCATTAATCGACGAAGATAAGTGAAGATACCCTACCAGATATGAGCAGAACAAACCCTTCAGTGTCCTGGCTGCCAAGTGTGGATTTTCTTTGGGAGTTAGTTTCTAAGGATCTTCAAAACACCTTTTTGGGATGTACCAGTGGCAATGGATGCCATTTGAGATCACAGCAACATACTGAAGATTTCAATGCAGGTTTGAACAAACGAGGGTGAAACCAGATCCCGCCAGGGCAAAGGACAAGTTTGGGAATGCCACGCCAGGCAGGTGTTACCATTCTGAGGATCTGCCACCAAATTCCTGCCCATTTGTCGAGATATGTGAACCACTGAGACCAAAGATGTGGAAGGATGTGGAACTGTGTAGAAAGGATCTGCAGATGCTGGTTTACACCAAAGATAGGCACAAAATGCTAGAGAAACTCAGCGGGACAGGCTGCAGCTCTGGAGAGAAGGAATGGGTGACGTTTCGGGTCGAGATCCTGCTTCTGAAGATCACAGATATGGAACTGTGTCGATGCACATCCACAGGTAACCACGCACCACAGGGGTGGCACGGAGGCCCAGTGGTAGAGCTGCTGCCTCACAGCATCCGGGATCGATCCTGACTATGGCTGCTGTCTGTACGGAGTTTGTACGTTCTCCCCATGACCGCGTGGGTTTTCTCCAGATGCTGTGGTTTCCTCCCACACTCCAAAGACGTACAGGTTTGCAGGTTAATTGGCTTCCGTAAAGATTGCAAATTGTCCCTAGTGTGTGTAGGATAGTGCTGGTGTACGGGGATTGCTGTTCGGCGCGGACTCAGTGGGCCGAAGGGCTTGTTTCCGCGCTGTACCTCTAAACTAAACTACACTAACAAGTCCGATATATTAAAGGGATGGTCAGAAAAGAATGCATTCTACTAGCCAAGGTTCAGGAAAGGGTCTGGGAGCAGTGATTATGTAAGTTAGTCAACCAGCCACATATACAAACTGACCTCTGACAGACAGTCAGATATTCAACACTCAGATTGAAAAAAAGCTATTGGTTGTGACATTCGAACTTGATACCTTCCATCAGTACAGATAGGGGATGAAGTTTGATGAAGGGTCTTGACCCGAAACGTCGCCTGTTCCTTTTCTCCAGAGAAGCTGTCTGACCTGCTGAGTTACTCCAGCATTTTGTGGCTATCTCCAGATATGGGAGAGGTGTGTGTGTGCTGACTGACCACAAACATCGTTCCGCGGGAGATCATGACAGAAGCGTCCTCGTGGCGATCCCTGGAAGAGTCGGGCGACAATTCTGACAACATGTTGGACGACGGCAGAAGCCAACAGCGAGCTGCATCGTCTGACACACGAGCGAACATTTCAGTAAACCTCCTCTGCATCCTTCCCAAAGCCTCCACATCCTTCCCATAATGGGACGACCAGAACTTCACACAATGCTCAAATATTCCAAATGTGGTCTGACCAAAATCCTATGAATCTGCATCATGAATTCCTGACTGTTATACAATGTTAGCAGAAGCTGCTTTCCTGAATATAGGTGCACTTCACCGACTATGATTTGCCTTATCTGCATCCTCGCTCCTCACATCTTGCAGATGTTTTCCGAACACAATCAAGCGGATATGGAAGCGAGGCATCAGATATCTTCCATCTACTCCAAATGAACGAGAGCAAACTTGATGGAGGTGCAAAAAGCTATGATGGTTTTTAGTTTTAGTTTTGGGAGACACAGTGCAGAAACGGGCCCTTCGGCCCACTGAGTCTGCGTAGATCAGCGATCCCTGCACTCTAACACTATCCTACACACACTAGTGACAATTTACACTTATACCAAGCCAATTACCCTACAAACCTGTACGTCTTTGGAGTGTGGGAAGAAAGCGGAGATCCTGGAGAAAACCCACGCAGATCACGGGGAGAACAAAAAAATCTGTACTGACAAGCACCTGTGATCAGGATCAAGCCTGGGGATGTGGCACTCTAAAGGGCCTGTCCCACGAGCATGCGACTCCATGCGGCAAGCGCGACCTAACGTGGTCGCTTGAGCAGTACGGCCTCGCGGGGCCGGTCCCACTTCGATCGCCGGAGCCGTATGGAGTTGTGCGGAGCTGGTCCCGACATCGCGCGGGGCTCCGAAAAACTGACCGTGTTCAAAATTCCGCGCGGCAACGGCCTGCCAGCCCGCAGCCGCCTCGACGGCCGTACGCAGCGTCTTAACGCCGTACGTCACGCGAGAACTTCCCGCGGACTTCGCTCGAACTTCACGTCACTCACTCGACCTCCGCGCGGCCCCCACTTCCGGTTTGGTCGCGCTCCCCGCATGCATTGCTGGTGGGACCGGCCCTGTACGGGGATTACTCGACCTCCGCGCGGCCCCCGCTTCCGGTTTGGTCGCGCTCGTGGGACAAGCCCTTTAGGCAGCAACTGTACCGCTGCGCCACCGTGCCGCATTTAGGTAAATAGAGATAATATCTAATTGTGCATATTTCAATAACTAGAGCACATAATGTGGACAGAAGATACAGTGCGGAAATCTAAAGGGAGTGGTCATGATCTGGAGCTCATTGCCTTTATGGGCAGTGCAGACAGACTCAGCCAATGTAACTGGGTGAATAATTAGAGAGAGAATAGTTTGCAGGGTTACAATGAGAGACCAGAAGAGTGGGGTGGACTGGAATGGTTAATTGGCTTCCAGCATAGATTTGATGGGCCAAATGCCCACCTTCTTTGCATTACTTTACATCCAATGAGGATATAATTCTGAGATTCTACCATCAACTAACCAAGACCGATTTTCAGCACCTCCTTAATATAAAGGTGCGGAAACGAGGCAGGGGATGTAAAATGTCACACAATTTATCAATGAATGTTGCACCAAGCATAGTGCATTGCTGAAACACATCGTAAATAGAAAGACGTAATGTGCAAACTGATGCTATTGCCACAGAGGTGCCATAAATGATCAGTCATGACTCTCTCAGGAAATGACTTTACATCTAAAACCAACCTCCCGCAACAAAAACAAAATTCACGGATTCTCACTCTAAAGTGTCACCAATTGTAAATCGTAGGTATATCCGGAGTCATTCTCTGAATCTGAATCAAGGTGACTCATTTACGACGACCATTTGCGTTTTAAACCAAAGGAAGCTCTTGGCTGGGATTCATCACTTTATCACCCCTTTGGTGTAGAGTTTAGCGTTTAATGTTGGCGCAGTCGGTGGTGCAGCAGGTAGAGCTGCTGCCTTACAGCGCCAGAGACCCGGGTTCGATCCTGACTATGGGTGCTTGCCTGTACGGAGTTTGTACATTCTCCCTGTGACGTGCTTGGGTTTTCACCAAGATCTTCGGTTTCCTCCCACACTCCAAAGACGTACAGGTTTGTAGGTTAATTGGCTTGGTGTAAATGTACCAATTGTTGCTCGGGTAGTGTTAATGTGCGGGGATCGCTGGTCGGTGCGGACTCGGTGGGCCGAAGGGCCTGTTTCCGCACTGTTCCAACACCACTACTTCCTTAGCACACTAACACCTCGATTCCTTAGAAGGCTGAGGAAGTTTGGCATGTCCGCTACAACTCTCACCAACTTCTCCTGATGCACCACAGCATGGTTTGGGAACAGCTCCATTTGGCATTTTTAAACTACAAAACACATTGATATCGTGGGGAAGATAGACACAAAATGCCGGAGTAACTCAGCTGGTCAGGCAGCATCCCTGGAGAAAAGGAACAGGTGACGTTTCGTGTCAGAACCCTTTTTCAGACTCAAACTTCATGGTCTGAAGAAGGGATCTGAACTGAAATGTCACCTATTCCTTTTCTGCAGAGATGCTGCCTGACCCGCTGAGTTACTCCAGTGTTTTTGTCTATCGTCAGGATAAACCAGCATCTGCAGTATCATCCTGCACTTAATGTCATGGTGGCTGGGTTTTTAGGGAGGAAGGTACTGTCAGTGTAGGTTAGATGAGGATCGCAATGCATTTCGTAGATGGGACACGATGATGCTATGGCGTGCCTAGGGTGGAAGGGGTGAATATTTAGGGTGGTGGATGGGGTAGTAATAAAATGGATTGTTTTGTCCTGAATGGTGCCAAGCTTCCAGGGAATTCATGTTCATAAGTGATAGGAGCAGAATTAGGCCATTTGGTAAATCAAGTCTACTCTGCCATTCAATCATGGCTGATCTATCTTTCCCTCTTAACCCCATTCTCCTGCCTTCTCCTCCATAACTTTTGACACCCGTACTAATCAAGAGAGAGAGAGAGAGAGAGAGATAAGGAGGGAGAGAGAGATAGAAAGATAGAGAGAGGGAGAGAGAGGAGAGAGAGAGAGAGATAAGGAGGGAGAGAGAGAGAGAGAGAGAGAGAGAGATAAGGAGGGAGAGAGAGATAGAAAGATAGAGAGAGGGAGAGAGAGAGGAGAGAGAGAGAGAGATAAGGAGGGAGAGAGAGATAGAGAGAGAGAGAGAATGAGAGTGTGAGAGACAGATAGAGAGAGAGACAGCGAGCGAGAGAGAGAGAGAGAGAGAGGGAGAAGGGGAGTGAGAGGGGAAGAGAGGGGGGAGAGAGAGTGAGAGTGAGAGAGAGAAAGTGAGAGAGAAATAGAGAGAGGAAGAGGGAGGGAGAATGAATGACAAAGAAGGCGTGACAAGAGGGAAAGATAATTGAAGAAATGTGAGGGAGAAAAAGACTAAAACAGAAAAATAAAATGCTACACCCCAATAACATGTCACGATTTTCTCTCTCTCTCTCTCTCTCTCTCTCTCTCTCTCTCTCTCTCTCTCTCTCTCTCTCGATCATTAAAGCTGAGGCCCATCTGCTCCCTACCTTCTTTCTCTATTAAGAGTTAATTGTGGAAGGGAAATCGAGGCTGCACAGAAAATGATAGTCTGGAAAGGAACTGCATGGGGCCCTGGAGGAACCTTGTGTTCCACCCACACCACCCCAACGGCATTGCCACGAGTAATGTTGAGCAAATGTCGAGAGTGGGAAATCAGATGCGTTATGAGGTGTGGAGATGGAAAATGGCAATGAATAAGGAGTGTTGTCTCCTAATAAGTTCTGTTCCCAGTAATTACTCCGACACAATTTGATCAACCAAGGCTAAGTATCTTCATATGAGGGGGATCGGATGAAATTAGTCCTGATGTAATAAGTACCATTTGTCAGCATTAGCGCGGGGTGCTGGCAGCTCCTGCCATCTCCGTAGCAACGGGGGGTTCGCAGATCACCGTGGCAACAAAACCACAGACTCGGAGAAGCTGCGTTAAAAGGGCTAGTAGCTCTGCTCTTTTTGTTTGTTTGAATAATCAAATAAAAAGTTATTGGGTTGCCACAGGCGGCTTGTCTGTTTAAGGGCCCCAACGGCAGGTGTTGTAAGGTTCTTGCAAACAGGATTAGATGAGCCTGTTTCGCAGGCCGCAGCCTGCCACTTAAACGCAAATAAACCATTGGAAATGCAAAACACAGCCAATTATTTCATAATGAGGTGACCCTCCTCTGGGACCACTGGCAGATATTGTAAGTGGCTTCCAGAAATGGCTAATGTGGCTGTTATTCAATCAAACAGCTAAGAGAATGCTATGGACTGATATTGCAAGGCTTTAGGCTACATAAACGTGACGTGCTCTGTGCAAGGAATAAGAAGGAACTGCAGACGCTGGTTTACACCGAAGATAGACACAAAATGCTGGGGTAACTCAGCGGGACAGTCAGCATCGTTGGAGAGAAGGAATGGGTGATGTTTCAGGTCACGGTCTGAAGAAGTGTCTCGACCCGTTCCTTCTCTACATAGATGCTGCCTGTCCCGCTGAGTCACTCCAGCATTTTGTATCTATCTTCTGTGTAAGGTATTCCCATCCAGTTTAATATTCCCATCCAGTTTAATCCCTTCCGATTGGATTTACTGCAGGTGAGGTGCACTGATGTCTCAGATGCCATTTTGCAGTTGAAGGGCAGTCCAGTTGCACGCCTGGACAGTGGTGCAGCAGTAGAGTTGCCACCTTACATCCTGACTACGGGTGCTGTCTGTACGGAGTTTGTACGTTCTCCCTGTGGCTGCGTGGGTTTGCTCACGGTGTTCCGGGTTCCTCCCACACTCCAAAGACATTCAGGTTTGTAGTAAAATAGAACTGCAGATGCTGGTAAAATCGAAGGTAGATACAAAATGCT
Source organism: Amblyraja radiata (assembly GCF_010909765.2). Classification (NCBI taxonomy): domain Eukaryota; kingdom Metazoa; phylum Chordata; class Chondrichthyes; order Rajiformes; family Rajidae; genus Amblyraja; species Amblyraja radiata. Next base: position 10,853,168 of record NC_045969.1, read on the forward strand.
GGAGTAACTCAGCGGGTGAGGCAGCATCTATGGAGAGAAGGAATGGGCGACGTTTTGGGTCGAGACCCTTCTTCAGTCTCTAGGGGGCTTGTAGGTTAATTGGCCCCTGTGAATTACCCCTGGTGTGTAGGGAGTGGATGAGAAAGTGCGATAACATAGAACTAGTGAGAAAGGGTGATCGATGGTCAGCATGGACACGGTGGGCCAAAGGGTCTGATCCCATGCAGTGTCTCCAAACTAAACCAAAACCTGCTGGGATTCTATGAACGAGGAACTATCCTTAACTGAGCATTATCCATCAGCACACTCCCTGATGCAGGAGTATGTGTTGTGGAACATGGATAATATGGATATCTTGAAGGATGTTTCCACTAGTGGGAGAGTCTCGGAGCAGAGGACACAGCCTCAATATAAAGGGACGTACCTTTAGAAAGGAGATGGAGAGGAATTTCTTTAGCTAGAGGGTGGTGAATCTGTGGAATTCTTTGCCAGATGGCAAGGGGAGACCAAGTCTTTGGGTATTTTTGAAGCGGAGATTGATAGGTACTTGATTAGTACGGGGGTCAGGGGTTACGGGGAGGAGGCAGGAGAATGGAATTGAGAGGGAAAGATAGATGAGCCACGATTGAATGGTGGAGTAGACTCGATGGGCCGAATGGCCTAATTCTGCTCCTAGGCCTCGTTGTCACCCTCCCCTCAGCTAACAATGAAGCATACTACATTTCCCTTGATCTGCGTCCCCTTTGATCTCTCGTTTTCACACCTTACCCTTCCACATCTCTATGTCTCCCTCTCCCCTGACTCTCAGTCTGCAGAAGGGTCTTGACCCGAGACGTCACACATCCTTCCTCTCCAGAGATGCTGCCTGTCCCGCCGAGCTACTCCAGCAATTTGTGCCTATCTGCGGGTGTATGCGCTTTCTGTGGATAATGAAATAAAGTATTTTATTTGTGAATGAAAACACATCCTCCTAGATCTATGACAGCCATGGAGCAGTTGTCGCTGGCATTTCATTGCCAATAGTGAGTGGAGCAGCTCGGTGCAAATTGAAGGCCATATATGTCTACTTACCTACAGCCAGTTTTCCAGGAGACATGACACCTTATAAATCAGCTGGTGTTGCAAATTATAGCATGATGTCCCATGGAGAGGGAACTATGCAGAGAGTGGGCCACATTTGTAACTGTCCCCAGTAAATTCCTAACGAATACCGTCCTCATCAAAATGTATGGGACTCGCTCCCATGCTGTCAGCTCGGAAAGGGCAATGCCACAATAGATATCGTGCCTGCTGCAATCCCTCATACAGTTATCAAAGGTCCAATCCCAGACTCGTTTGCCGGTAAATCTCGACGACATGATCTGAAGATGCAGAGAGATTTTGATTCCGCACAAGACAGAGGTGGTGGAGTTGCTGCTTTACAGCACCAGGGACCCGGGTTTGAACGTGACTACGGGTGCTTGTCTGTACGGTCCCCCCGTGACCTGCGTGGGTTTTCTCCGGCTGCTCCGGTTTCCACCCACACGGCAAAGACGTAACGGCCCGTAGATCAATTGGCTTCGGTAAAATAGTTAATTTTGTCCCCAGTGTGTATAGGATAGTGTCAGTGTACGGAGATCGCTGGGTGGTGTAGACTCGGTGGGCAGAATGGCCTGATTCCGTGCTGTGTCTCAAAACTAAACTAAACATGGGCAACTCGGCCAGTATTTATTGCCACGGAAGCTGAGAGGGCAGGGGACGTCAACTACATTGGCGTGGGTCTGGAGCCACGTACAGTCCATGATGGTGAACATCTGGGAAGATCGGAGGGGAGGCTGGCTGGACTATGGTGCCTTCCTCACCTTGGTGCCACTGTGTTATGTTGTGTCGTGGACTTTGTGTTTGTGCTTTTTTTTTAAATTCTATTTTATTTTTAATATGTTTTATTATTTATTTTTTATTTATTTATTTTTATGATACTGCCTGTAAAGGGAAATTCATTTCGTTGTCTCTAATTGAGACAATGACAATAAATTTGAATACAACAATCAAGCAATTCTCTCCTCTAACCATACTGGCCGCAATAATTCCGTAAAATCATAATAATGATTATCAATTCTAACATTTGTTACAGAGGCCAATTAATCGACAACGCCTTATGGTCCGAGGGTGCAGAAGGAAACCGGAGCAGCTGAGGAAAAAGATGCGGTCACAGGAGAACGTGCAAACTCCGCATAAACAGCATCCAAGTTCAGGATCGAACATCCGGGTTGAAAATCCAGGACAGCTCCAAATATCTCTCAGTGTGGGTCTAACACACCTCAAGTTAAGCTCCAGCACATCCCAGCAGAGCTCCAACAGAGCTCCAGTACAAATCCACCACACTCCCAACACAGCACAGAAATATTCAGTGTAGGAAGGAACCGCAGATGCTGGTTCACACCGGAGATAGACACAAAATGCTGGAGTAATTCAGTGGGCCAGGCAGCATCTCTGGAGAGAAGGAATAGGTGACGTTTTGGGTCGAGACCCTTCTTCAGACACAAATATTTTGGAAGGGAAGGGGGGTGGGTGGAGGGGCCGAGAATCTTATTTTTAATTGAATTATTACAAGGACATCTGTGGTAAGGCTGCTTTCTAATTCTCAACAGCTGGATTTCATTCTTGGCAACAGATGGCAGGCGGAAAGCCCATGAGTTTGTCTGCACTTTGCATTTCTTCTCCTTTGTTATGAGAATGTTATCACTGACATCGCCTCATAAACAAGCCTATCCATTGTTTCATTACCATCAAAATGTCGTGTGTTGAGGAAAATTGCTCTGGCACTGCATCCCACGGGAGCCTGATGCCTTCCAACCCAGCGGTATGAATGTTGACTTCTTTAACTTCAAGTAAGGGCAGCACGGTGGCACAGTGGTGGAGTTGCTGTCTTTTCAGCACTTACAGCGCCAGAGACCCGGGTTCGATCCCGACTACGGGTGCTGTCTGTACGGAGTTTGTACGTCCTCCCCGTGACCACATGGATGTTCTCCGAGATCTTCGGTTTCCTCCCACACTCCAAAGACCTACAGGTTTGTAGTTTAATTGGCTTGGTGTGTGTGTGTTAATCATCCCTAGTGTGTGTAGGATAGTGTTAACATACTTGTGCGTGGTTGGTGCGGATACGGTGAGCTGGCCTGGTTCCACGCAATGTCTCTAAACTGAACTAAAGTAACCCTTGCTTTCCCTCTCTCTCCGTCTCTCCCCCATCCTAGTTCTCTGACCACTTTGCCTGTCCTCCTGATTACATTTTATCTTTGTGTGCCTCGTTGCCAGTTTCCCCCAGCTAAGCAATGATCTATTCTACATTTTCCATGATCCTCGTCCCCTTTGATCTCTCGTTTTCACACCTTACCCTTCCATACCCCCGTGTCTCCCTCTCCTGTGACTCGCAGTCTGAAGAAGGGTCTCGATCCGAAACGCCAACTGCCTGTCCCGCTGAGCTACTCCAGCATTTTGTGTCTGCCTTGCAACTCAGACTGCAGCACAGTGTACAAAGTGGTGGAAATCCTGAGGCCCCAAGGCTTTAGATGATATTGAAAATATAATTACAGCAGTGTGGTTAATTCCGTCAGAGTCGGCTGCACAGATAAGAGAACCTACTACCGATCGAGAGGAGATCTTTAGGCTGTCAGAAGCTGCGGCTCTACATTTTTAGCACTGTCAACTGTCGCTGTGATAATTTGAGGGAATGGGAGACTTTTTGCCCTTTAGTTACACGTTATATTATGACAATAGTGAAATGGTGCATCACAGCATGGATCCGTCTCACAAGGCTTTGCAATAAACCAGCAGTAAAAAGCCAAAACTGGATGCAGCTTTATGAAGCAAAATAATACCATTCTCATGGAGTGAAGGCGAAGCAGGATAGGGTTCCAAATATAATGGCTTGTTCCCTGTGGCTAAGGGAAAATAAAATCTTGAAGGGTGCAACAGTGACGATGGAGATAATGTTGCAAAAAAATCTGTTGGATCCTGAGTTCCTGGAATGGTAGCATTGATATAGTCAATCTGAAGAAGGGTCTCGACCCGAAACGTCAACTATTCCCTTTCTCCAGAGACCCGCTGAGTTGCTCCAGCCTTTTGTGTCTATCTTCGGAGTGATATAGCATTTCAGTTCAGTTCAGTTTATTGTCACATGTGCCGAGGTACAGTGAAAAGCTTTTGTTGCGTGTTAACCAGTCAGCAGAAAGACAATACTTGATTACAATCGAGCCATTTACAATGTATTGTTACATTTCAAGGGAATAATATTTTAAGTAGAAAAAGGGACTACCATGCACTCCCTACATCAGATGTGCAATGTCAGCTGAGTGCTGTCCCAATCACTAGTTCCATTTTTTTAACGTAATATAAGGGATAGCAAGGAGGTTAAGGCCAAATCCTGCAATTTCCAATGAATCCCATGACATAAACCAGGGAGTGCACCAAGCTATACCAAATATACAAAGTGTTGGAGTAACTCAGTGGGTCAGGCGGTGTCTCCAGGGAACATGAAAAGCTAGTGTTTCGCCTCAGTCTTCCTCAGTCGGAAGTCCAAAGCATGGCCTTTTCATGTTCTCCAGAGATGCTGCCTGACCCGCTGAGTTTAGTTTTGTTTTGTTTAGAGATACAGTGCAGAAACAGTGCCCTTCGGATTCACCGAGTCCACACCAAGCAGCGATTAACACAAGCCTACACATACTAAGGACAATTTACACTTATATTAAGTGTACAAACCTAAGCCAATTAATCTACAAACCTGTACGTCTTTGGAGTGTGGGAGGAAACCGAAGATCTCAGAGAAGACCCACCTGGTCACGGGGAGAACGCACAAACTCCGTGCAGACTGCACCCATAGTTGGGATTGAACCCAGGTCTCTGGTGCTGCAACTCTACCGCTGCGCCACCGTATTAGACAGCAACTCTACTGCTGTGCCACCGTATCGAGTTACACCAGCACTTCGTGTATCTTTTTTGTAAATCAGCATCTACTGTTTCGTGTCTCTCCGCACCAAATCACATTTTGGTTCCTCGCCTTCTTAGACTCCAATTGAATGTGTAAACAGCTTTGCTACTCCTTAAGGGCCTGTCCCACCTGGGCGTAATTTGTGCATCATGCAGATGGCGCGTGAAGATTTTGTACATCCCAAAATCCTGGGGCGCCGTGCGCGACCACGCGTGACTGCCTACGTCACCACACACGAGTCACGACGCGCGCATCGTGTGTCGTGACGCATAAATGATGTTGTGTAAAGGACGTGCAAATCACGCCCAAGTGCGACAGGCCCTTTACCTATTAACATTTTGGAACATTAATTCCTTGCCCTCAACGTTAAATGGGATCGGACCTTGGAATGGGACGCAGTTGTTGGGGGGCTGGGGTTGAGAAAAGGAATCCCTCCTTCTGGAATGTGTTGCGTGAATTCATTGAATGACTGGGTGGCAGCTGGGTGGCGCAACGGTAGAGTTGCTGCCTCACAGCACCAGAGTGCCAGAGACTCGGGTTCGATCCTGACTATGGGTGCTGTCTGTACGGAGTTTGTACGTTCTCCCTGTGACCAAGTGGGATTTCTCCGGGAGCTCTGGTTTCCAAATGATCTCCTCCTATGTTGTGAGGAATAATGTTGTGTCTGATTCACCTTGGTGGAGAGATGAATATCCGCTGGACATCATTTTTTTCAAAATGGTGGAAAGACGAGAAGATAGGCTCAGTTGTATTTCTCTCATCCAGAGAGCTGCAACTCACTGAAAACCTGCTGGAGGCAAAAATCTTCAGTGCATTTAACGGTTCGCAGATGAGTGCGTGAAGTGCGGTGATCTAAAGTGCTGCAGACCATGAATGGGGAAGGGCAATTAGGCTGGACTCATTCAGGCTTGGACAACAAGGGTCAAATGGCTTCCTTCTGAGCTATAAATTTCTTTCATTACATGGCAAGAACATGGCAGCTCAACAAAAGAAAACTGTTCACTGAAACGGCAGAATGTTAACAGAATGGGTTGGGATGATTCAGATGGGTTTGAACTTCTACAAGATTCAAGTACCACTCATGGAGAAATCAGCCTGGATTCAAGTCTTTTGGATGTGATGCTTAACCAAACCTATGTCTGTCTGCTGTGGTGGATGTAAAAGATCTCATCACACCACTGGATGAGGAGCAGGGTCATTCTCCTCAGAATCCCCCCACATTGGTCTTCATCAGTCACAGTACTGGGAGGTCATGTTGCAGTTCTGTAAGACGTTGGTGAGGCCACATTAAGAGTATTGTATTCAGTTTTGGGCGCCATGTTATAGGAAAGATGTTGTCAAGCTGGAAAGGGTGCAGAGACAATTTACGAGGATGTTGCCAGGACTAGAGGGCCTAGGGCTATAGGACAGGTTGAGCAGTATATTCTTTGGAGCGCAGGAGGATGAGAGGTGACCTTATGGAAGTGCACAAAATCATGAGAGGAATAGATTGGGGGTAAATACACAGAGTCTCTTGCCTGGAGTACAGGAACCGAGGATCAGAGGACGCAGGTTTAAAGTGACGGAGAAAACATTAAATAGGAACCTGAGGGGTAACTTTTTTACACAAAGGGTGGTGGTTGTATGGAACGAGCTGCCTGATGAGGTAGTTATGGCAGGTACAATTGCAATGCTTAAGAAACATTTTGACAGCTACACGAATAGGATCAGTTTAGAGTCAAACGCAGGCAGATGGGGCCAGTGTAGATGGGACATGTTGGTCGGTGTGGGCAATTTGGGCCAAAGGGCCTGTTTCCATGCTGAATGACTCTTTGACTCTAATTTAGGTTAATATGGATTTCTTCATATATACTGGTTCAGACTATTCAGACTGGTCTGAAGAAGGGTCTCGAAGTGATTTGCCACCCATCCCTTCTCTCCAGAGATGCTGCCTGTCACGCTGAGTTACTCCAGCTTTTTGTGTCTCTCTTCAATCACACCAGTGAAGAATCAATGTATCTGATCATGCAACGTTTGGCAATTTATGGGATCTACATTCATATTAAGACCATAAAACCTTAAGACATTGGAGCAGATTTAGACCATTCGGCCCATCGAGTCTGCTCTGTCATTCGATCATGGTTGATCTATTTTTCCCGTTCTCCTGCATTCTCACTGTATCCTTTGACACCCTTTCTAATGAAGAACCTATCAATATCCGCTTTAAAAATACCCAAATGACTTGGCCTCCACAGCCATCTGTGGCGATGGATTCCACAGATTCACCACCCTCTGGCTTAAGAAATTCATCCTCATCTCCATTCTAAGATATGTTCTTTTATTCTGGAACTCTGGTTCTAGACTCTCCCATTGCTGGAAACATCCTCCCCACATCCATTATTGGATTTTGCCTTTTATTATTCGGTCGGTTTCTCATGAGGGGGCCCCTCATCCTGCAACTGTACTGGCTATAAACCACTTTGGGCTTCCCTGAGATAATGCAAGGTACTCAGTAAATGCCAGGGGTGGGAGAATGCAACCTTCACGTGGTCTGCCCTGTTTTGACGAATGCAATCAACCCGGCGTGCACAATCAAACAAGATCAAATAGAACAAGTTGTTAAACCACTTTAGGCTGTGCACGCCATACGCAAGATGAAGAAGTAAATGCCAAGCATTGGTTCTCAGGTAACTCCTGCAGAGTGTTGTCAGGTAAATGGTGTAAAGTTATTTTGTTTAGTTCAGAGATACAGCGCGGACACAGTCCCTTCGGCCCACAGTCCGCACCGACCAGCGATCCCCGCACATTAACACAAGCCTACACACACTAGGGACAATTTACACTTATACCAAGTCTACAAACCCAAGCCAAGTAACCTGCAAACCTGTACTTCTTTGGAGCGTGGGAGCAAACCAAAGATCTGGGAGAAAACACACGCAGTCACGGGGAGAACGTACAAACTCCATACAGACAAGCACACGTAGTCGGGATCGAACCCGGGTCTCTGACGCTGCAAACGTGGAAAGGCAGCAACTCTACCGCCACCCCTTATTGAATGCAATAACAAAGTCACTTGGAGCGTTATATTGAAATAAATCCAGTCGTTCTTGGCTGTTATGCCTGTATAGTGGAGCTCTTTCATTCCATAACTAATGCAATCAACAATGGTGCGTGTTAGAACGATAGTGGGAATGCTGATGCTTAGCACGTGTGACTTATTAAAGACTCTGCAGCTGCCCAAGAACAAATCTGCTCTTCATAGTCCAACTTCCCTCAAGTTTTTAACTGAAGGGGAAGCGAGGTCTGATGAATTATTAAACAATCCCTGTGTTATCAAAGGAATTTCTGTGCATTTACTGGTGACACTCACTCACTCACTCACTCACTCACTCACTCACTCACTCACTCACTCACTCACTCACTCACTCACTCACTCACGAGATGACTTTTGTTTGGAGATGCTGCTGGTGAAAAACATCCAGGGAAGAGATATTCTATGTTAGACACAAAAAGCTGGAGTAACTCAGCGGGACAAGCAGCATCCCTGGAGAGAAGGAATGGGCGACGTTTCGGGTTGGGACCCTTCTTTAGACTGATGTCAGGGGAGGGGGGGCGGGACAAAGATAGAATGTAGGCGGAGATAGTAGGACTGGTGGGAGAACTGGAAAGAGGGAGGGGATGGAGAGAGAAAGCAAGGGCTATCTGAAGTTAGAGAAGTCAACGTTGATACCGCTGGGGTGTAAACTACCCAAGCGAAATATGAGGTGCTGTTCCTCCAATTTGCGCTGGGCCTCACTCTGACAGAGGTCCAGGACAGAAAGGTCAGATTGGGACTGGGAGGGGGAGTTGAAGTACTGAGCCACTGGGAGATCAGGTAGGTTAAGACAGACTGAGCGGAGGCGTTCAGTGAAACAATAGCTGAGGCTGCGCTTGGCCTCGCCAACAGAATATATTATACGTTAGGTTTTCTCTTATGTGGAAACAAAATATTTCATAGCTGGGACCCCAAAATGGGAAGCCTTTCTCTGGGTCCATCACATCCATAAGAGTAGAGGACATCTCTGTGCACTCACCATCCTGGCCACACACTCATCTCCCTGCTACCTTCAGGTAGAAGGTACAGGAGCCTGAAGACCGCAACAACCAGGTTCAGGAATAGCTACTTCCCCACAGCCATCAGGCTATTAAACCTGGCTCGGACAAAACTCTGATTATTAATAACCACTTTCTGCTATTTGCACTTTATCAGTTTATTTATTCATGTGTGTATATATTTATATCATGGTATATGGACACATTTATCTGTTTTGTAGTAAATGCCTACTATTTTCTGTGTGCTTAAGCAAAGCAAGAATTTCATTGTCCTATACAGGGACACATGACAATAAACTCACTTGAACTTGAGCTTGAACTTGAACATTAGTCACTTCTTTCATCCATGAATGCAGAGCCCTGTCTTGGGCTGGGCCACCTGTCCAGAATCTTATGAATAGAGAGTTGTGGTCAGGGAGGTCAAGAGACATGGCTTGCACTTGCAATTGACCAATTCCCACTTCCAGGAAGGGGATGGAGATCTGGTTCTAGGCCAACATAGGGTGGTGCATCCGTGGAATTCATTGCCACAGAAGGCTGTGGAGGCCAATTGATATTTTTACGGTAGTGATAGATGGATTCTTGATTATTACAGGCGTCAGGGAGAAGGCAAGCGAATGGGGTTAAAAGGGTGAGATGGAACTTTATCCCACGAGGGAAATTGATCTGCCAACGGTCATAAAACACAAGATCCATGATACATGAAATTAAAGTGACGAGTGGAAAGCATTGGGGATGTGCAAAGATTTGAGGGGGGGGGGGGGTGTCAATCTACCCCACGACAGAAGAGGGAGGGGTTGTACAGTTTGATAGCTACAGGGAAGAAGGATCTCCTGTGGCGTTCTGTCCTGCATCTTGGTGGAACCAGTCTGTTGCTGAAGGTACTCCTCAGGTTGACCAGTGTGTCATGGAGGGGGTGAGCTGTATTGTCCAAGATGCTCCGTAGTTTCCTCCCCTCCAAGACCACCTCCCATTAATCCAACTCCGCCCCCAGGATGGAGCCAGTTTACCTGATGAGTTTGTTGATACGGGTTGGGCCAAAGGGCATTGAAACAAGCCCAGCTCATCCATGCCCAACAACATGCCCCATCAAAGCTGGTCACATTTGCCCGCATTTGACCCATATCCCGCTAAACCTTTCCTTTCCATGTACCTGTATAAGTGTCTTTTGAATGTTGTTATAGTACCTGCCACAACTGGGAGGAAGTATTTGTGCGAAGGATTGTTATATTGGATTTGGTGCATTGAGTTGTGCATAATAGTTTGATAACTGGGTTTTGTACAATGGGTTTGCTCAAAGGGGTTGACAATATATAAACATAGAAAATAGGTGCAGGAGTAGGCCATTCAGCCCTTCGAGCCAACACCGCCATTCAATATGATCATGGCTGATCATCTAAACTCAGTACCCCGTTCCTGCTTTCTCCACACATCCCTTGATTCCATTAGCCCTAAGAGCTAAATCTAACTCTTTCTTGAAAGCATCCTGTGAACTGGCCTTCACTGCCTTCTGTGGCAGAGAATTCCACAGATTTACAACTCTCTGGGTGAAAATGTTTTTTCCTCATCTCAGTCCTAAATGGCCTACCCCTTATTCTTACACTGTGACCCCTGGTTCTGGACTCCCCTAACATCGGGAACATTTTTCTTGTATCTAGCCTGTCCAATCCCTTAAGAATTTTATATATTTCGAAAAGATTCTCTCTCATCCTTCTAAATTCCAGCAAATCTTTGTGTCCATGTGTTTGTGCAACAGCTTTGGCAATGTGTTTGAATGTAAGTCTTTGGACAGAAATTTGAGCAGTGTGTTTATTTAACTTGCCAAAATCCACACAAAATAATCATCCATGCAGTTAAAAAGAAAATTTTGCATTTGATATGCAATATTTATAATATCAGTCCAGCATCTTAAAAACTCAGCAAAACAATGTGGCCTGGAGCTATCTCTCTGCACAGTAAAGTAAATTGAAAGTTTCCTTATCGACTGGGATGCCTTTTTAAGAAGCCAGGCTGAATTATTGACAGCAACACTGGGCAGACTGAACTTGGGCAAGCTCCGAATGTAGGTCAACAAAAAGTGATGCTTCACCACAATCTCCTTTCAATCTGATGACTCCCAGCCTCTCAAACTAAATAATTCATTTGTTTGCATATTTTATTGAATTGGAACAGGTTGCGGTGCCTCCATTATTGGTGAGAATACGCTGGAGTGCCACTGGCCCAGGTATTCAAATGCAGAGATAGAGAGTGGGAGAGTTTTTATTCTTTTATACTTTGACTTCTCTTTCTCCATTATTCATTCGTTCTACAATAGTGATGCAGGTCCCTCTCTCTGACGGCTGCCACTGAGCTCCTGCCTGGAATTGAAGAGTACAAATAAAACACAGGGGACTTTGCTCTGACTATCAGGACATTGCAGTCTAGGCATGTCTGATAGGGACCAAGCTAATGATGCACAGAATGAGCTGGCTTTGAAACGTGCAGCGTTCTTGCCTCCAGATGGGAACGTTATAGGTTTAAGTCCCACCCCAGAGCCTCAAGTACAACAAACTCAAGTTTTGATCTTGTGAATTTACAGTGGCTGCACTTTACTTTTGAACATACTGTTATTTTATCAGATATTAAACTAAGATACTGCAAGCTCCCTCGAGTAGACAGTGGCGCAGTGGTAGAGTTGCTGCCTCACAGCATCAGAGACCCGGGTTCGATCCTGACTGCGGGTGCTGTCTGTACAGAGTTTGTACTTTCTCCCTGTAACCTGCGTGGGTTCTCTCTGGGTGCTCAGGTTTCCTCCCACACTCCAAAGACGTACAACTCTGCAGGTTAATAGGCTTTGGTAAAATTGTAAATTGTCGGATAGTGTTAGTGTGCGGGGATCGCTGGACTCGGTGGGCCGAAGTGTCTGTTTCCGTGCTGTATCTCCAAACTAAACCAAACTGGATGCAAAATATCCCCTAGTCTTATTTCAATGTCAAGTATGGGAGTATCATTGACAGCAGGGGACTGCCACTTCTGACAAAGTATCTTCAATATGAAATATTAACCCTTTCTTATTTCCACAGATACTAGTTGGCTTGCAGAATGAGAAATAAAGCAATCCATATTAGTTAGAACAGTACAGCACTGGAAGAGGCCCTTCAGCCCATCGCATCTGGCCTGATCATGATGCCAATCTGAACTAAACTAAACTGAACTAGGAGCTGGAGTAGAATACTCAAACATGTAATAAAATGATGGCTGTTGTTTAAGAAGGAACTGCAGATGCTGGAAAATCGAAGGTAGACAAAAGTGCTGGAGAAACTCAGCGGGTGCAGCAGCATCTATGGAGCGAAGGAAATAGGCAACCTTTCGGGCCGAACCCCTTCTTCAGACTGATGTGAGGGTGGGGGTTGAACAAAGGAAGAGGAGGAGCCAGAGGGCTGAGGGAGAGCTGAGAAGGGGAGGAGACAGTTGGGACTACCTGAAATTAGAGAAGTCAATGTTCATACCGCTAGGGTGCAGACTGCCCAAGCGGAATATGAGGTGCTGCTCCTCCAATTTCCGGTGGTGCTCACTCTGGCCGTGGAGGAGGACAGGAAGGTTGGATTCAGAATGGGAGGGGGAGTTGAAGTGGTGAGCCACCAGGAGATCAGGTTGGTTATTGCGAACCGAGCGGAGGTGTTCGGCGATGCGATCGCCAAGCCTACGCTTGGTCTCACCAATGAAGATCAGCTGTCATCTAGAGCAGTGGATGCAATAGATGAGGTTGGAGGAGGTGCGGGTGAACCTCTGTCGCACCTGGAACAACTGCTTGGATCCTTGAATGGAGTCAAGGGGAGAGGTAAAGCGACATGTGTAGCATTTCCTGCGGTTGCATAAAATGATGGCTAATCTGATTATAACTTCAACTCTGCCTGAGGGGGTAACCTTTTCACAAAGGGGGTGGTGGGTATATGGAATGAGCTGGTAGTTGAGGCAGGGTACAAAAGGATGCAAAATGCTGTAGTAATTCAACGGGACAGGCAGCATCTCTGGAGAGAAGGAATGGGTGATGGGTCGAGGCCCTTCTGAATACAGGTCAACAGAAAGAGATGCTTTTTCTGGAGGGTCTAAAGAAGGGTTTTGACCCAAAGGGTCAACTATTCCTTCTCTCCAGAGATGCTGCCTGCCATGCTAAATTAATCCTGCATTTTGTGTTAACTTTCAGTGTAAACCAGCATCTGCAGTTTCTTCCTAAACATTTAAAAGCCATTTGGACAGGTACATAGAAACATAGAAAATAGGTGCAGGAGTAGGCCATTCGGCCCTTCGAGCCTGCACCGCCATTCAATGTGATCATGGCTGATCATCCAACTCAGTATCCTGTACCTACCTTCTCTCCATACCCCCTGATCCCTTTAGCCACAAGGGCCACATCTAACTCCCCTTAATACAGTCCAATGACTGGCCTCAACTAAACCTTCTGTGGCAAGCAATTCCACAGATTCACCACTCTCTGTGTGAAAAATGATTTTTTCCTCATCTCGTCCTAAGAGATTTCCCCTTATCCTTAAACTGTGACCCCTTGTCCTGGACTTCCCCAACTCCGGGAACAACTTGCATCTAGCCTGTCGAATTTGTAAGTTTCTATACGCTCCCCAATCTTATCTACAACCTCCTGGATGGAAGGTAATGGTATGAGGGCAAAGTTCCGGCAGGGATATGTAGAGGCATTTAATCGCATGGCACCCGAAGGGCTGTTCAACGAGACTCTAATTCCCGACGCGGAGTACCATGGTGCGGAAATGGGTCCGTGGCGGTGATCGTGGAGGCTCAATGAGGCAGACTTCCGAGGGGTGGACAAGAGGAGGGACTGAGACGTATCCTAATGGGAATCCTTGGGGGATATTTTTTTTTTGGTGTGAATTTCAGATACTGTGTTGAGTTTATGTGTGCGGCACGGAATCAGAATTCCCTGATAGGGGATAATAAGTCTATCAATCAACAACATCAATTCCGTTAACCTCTGCTTTAAAATATTCAGAGGTGCGATTTCCACCATCTTTTGAGGAACGCAGTTCCAAAGGCTGAGAGAAAATATTCTGCCTCAACTCAACTAGGAAACTTCTACACTTTAAATCCTGATCCATAATTCTAGATATGAGAAAGCATCCTAACCGTTGTGATGCACAGAGACGGCTGGCCGCAAGAGAAGGGATGTCAAAACCAGAAAATATATCCTGTATAACATTTTAAAACAACACTAAAGTTCAAACAGATTCCCACAAATCAGAAATAATGATGCGAATGCACAGTCTTATACTCAGTGCAGGGGAATCAAGAACCAGATGACGTAGGTTTAAGGTGAAGGGTGAAAGATTTAATAGGAACCTGAGGGGCAGCTTTTTCACACAAAGGGTGGTGGGTGTATGGAACGAGCTGCCTGAGGCAGTTACTATAACAGTGGCACAGTGGCTCAGTGGTAGAGTTGCTCACTACAATGCCAGACACCCCGGTTCGATCCTAACTGCAGATGCTGTCTGTACGGAGTTTGTACGTTCTCCCTGCGACCGCTTGCGTTTTCTCCGGGGGGGGGGGGGGGGTCTGGTTTCCACCCACGCTCCAAAGACGTGCTGGTTTCTAGGCTAATTGGCTTTTGTACAATTGTAAATTGTCCGTAGTGTGTAGGATAGTGCTAGCGTATGGGGTGATCACCGGTCGGCACAGACTCGGTGTTGCCGAAGGGCCTGTTTCCGCGCTGTCCGTCTTAAACCTACCTGATCTCCCGACGGCTCAGCACTTCAACTCCCCCTCCCATTACAAATCTGACATTTCTGTTCTGGGCCACCTCCATTGTCAGAGTTAGGCCCAGCGCAAATTGGAGGAACAGCACCTCATATTTCGCTTGGGTAATTTACACCCAGCAGTATGAACATTGACTTCTCCAATTTCAGATAGCCCTTGCTTTGTCTCTCCTTCCCCTTCCTCTTCCCAGTTCTCCCACTGGTCTCACTGTCTCCGCCTACATTCTATCTTTGTCCCGCCCCCTCCCCTGACATAAGTCTGAAGAAAGGTCTCGACCCAAAATGTTGCCCATTCCTTCTCTCCAGGACTGCCTCACCCGCTGAGTTACTCCAGCATTTTGTGCCTATGTAATGTATTTACACAATGGCCCATTGAGTATAAGAAAAGGCACAAGTGCTGGAGGAACTAAACACATCAAGGAACATCTCTCGAGAGCACGGATGGTTAACATTTTGTCCAGACCCGGGACATCAACTATCCATGTTCTTCAGAGTGACAGTCATAGAGTAATACAGCGTGGAAACAGGCCGTTCGGCCCAACTTGCCCACACTGCCCAACATGTCCCAGATATACCTGTCCTACCTGCTTGCGTTTGGTCCATATCCCTCCAATCCGTGTACCCATCTAACTGTTTTTTAAACATTGGGATATCCTCCCCACCTCAACTACCTCCTCTGGCAGCTTGTTCCATACTGCCACCACCCTTTTTGTTAAAATGTTACCCCGCAGATTCCTATTAAATCTTTTCCTCTTCACCATAAACCTATGTCCTCTGGTCCTCGATTCCCCTACTCTGGGAGAAAGACTCTGTGCGTCTACCCGATCTATTCCTCTCATCTTCCCCTCATCTTCCTGCGCCCCAAGGAATAGAGTCCGAGCTTGCTCAACCTCTCCCATTAGTTCAGGCCCTCAAATCCTGGCAGCATCCACTTAAATCGTCTCTGCACCCTTTCCAGCTTGACAATATCTTTCCTATAACACGCTGCCCAAAATTGACCACAATACTCTAAATGCGGCCTCACCAACACCTTATACACCTGCAACATGACCTCCCAACATCCGCCTCCCAACCACTGTACTTCTTGGCATCATGTTCGGCACAGACATTGTGGGCCGAATGGCCTGTTGCTGTGCCGTACCGTGCTATGTTCTATGTTGGCAAGATGGCAGGAGCAGAGAGAAGGTAGGACGCGGGGACGCAATGCGTTCACGCGCTCGCTCTTCAGCATTTTTTATTCTGCCTCCACTTTCGAAGTGCATTCAGTTGCAAATTTTACTCTGCGACTGGGGAATCTTGCAGTTGGCTGAATAAGCCCACTGGGACTCTGTGTAAGCGAAGCATTTATCAGCAGCACAAGCATAAGAGAGAGAGAGGGGGAGAGAGGGAGAGCGAGAGCGACTGAGAGAGAGAAAAATAACCCTCTGCATCTGGTTCCAACATTAAATTATATCTTCGGGGCGAATAGCCATTCCCAGCTCCACCACGTGGCTGAACAATGGATAATTTCAAACTCAATTTCCCCTGAAATTGATGGATTCCTACTCCGGCAAATGTGCATGCCAGTTAATTGATCCACGTTAGATTCAACTCATTAAACCACTGATGACTGTGGTGAAATGGTTTCTCTCCCTCACACAGGACTTCCTTATCTCCAAGCCCTCAGCACCGTCAACATGAATATTCACACGGCCTCGTGGTACACAGGAAGGATCCTCAACCCAGTGAGAAGGATAAATGAAAAAAAAAATTAACCTCTTATTTGCTGAGGCATTCTGCCATCCTTTCAGTTCAGTTTAGAGATACAGCGTGGAAACAGGCCCTTCGGCCCACCAAGTCCTCGCCGACCAGCGATCCCCGCACACTAACACTACCCTACACACACCTGCCAGAGACCCAGGTTCGATCCTGACCACGGGTGCCTGTCTGTATGGAGTTTGTATGTGCTCCCTGTGACCACGTGGGTATCCTCCCACACTCCGAAAACGCACAGGGCTGCAGGTTAATTGGCTTCAGTAAAACAAAATATAAATTGTTCTTAGTGTGTTGTGTAGGGGGTGATTGTTGGTTGGCGTGGACATGGTGGGCCTAAGGTCCTGTTTCCGTTCTGTATCTCTAAAGTAAACTAAAATTCATTCTTAAGACACCCATCCCCATTTACAGTTACCTCCAGCGTCATTTCGTTACTTACATTTCCTCTATCTCTCAGCCCCTCTGTTTTTCCCATTCTGTTCGTATCCACAGTCTATAGCTCCAGCAACGGAGACTGTGCCTTTAGCAACCAGATCTGTCACCGTAAAATTCACTTCACAAACTCTGCATTTTCACCACCCATTCTCGTCACCGGGGAGCTGTGGTTTGCGGAGCTCCCAGCCGTGGGCGGCGCTGACCAACATCGCGGGGTCCTGGGATCCCTTTGCGGGGGCCGCCCGTGTGAATGTTGGCCTAGCTCGGCCTCTGGACTTCGGGAGCCGCGGTCTCCAGTAAGAAGTGGCTGCTTCGGAGGGTCCAAGCCGCTGAGAATGTTCTCCCGTTCCGACGTCGGAGTTCCATCATCCCGGCGAGAGGGCCTGAACATCAGGCCGCCCGTAGCGGCGACAGCGGGGGTGCTCAAAGGCCCCGACCACGGGTGAACAACAGAGGAGGATGACTGGACTTTAGTGCCTTCTCTCACAGTGGGAAACTTTGATTCCACTGTATCCGGGGATGTTTATGTTAAAGACTATCGTGTTCTGTGTTTTTTTATTCGTATGGCTACATGGTGACAACAAATGTCACTGTACCAATTGGTGCAGGTGACAATAAATGTCTCTTGTCTCTTGTCTTATCATCATCATCGTTGAAAACATTAGCGACGCCGTGGTGCTGGTTTCCAACGAGAACAGTGACAGAAGCACCACGCATCTCTGTCCTCCAGTTCCTGCGGACTTCCGCTGCTGGAAGAACAGGATTTTGGAGTGTGTGCTTTATCATCATTCCTTACAATGCTATGTATGATAGTGATCGCAACTTCTACTGAAGTGTGGATGGCCGTTGGCTCGCTAGAAGCTCATCCGCCCTTTGTCAGGTCTTGTTTTTGGTCCTGCTGGGGGTCCACAGCCCCCTCCTCACCTGGCAAACCATGTGGGGGGAGACGGTTTAGTCACCGACTATCTGACCATGGAGCAGGTAGCACAGGATTACATGGTACCCATGGCGGAGGGGGACACCTCATTGAAACATACAGAATAGTGAAAGGCTTGGACAGAGTGTGAATGTGGAGAGGACGTTTCCATTAATGGGAGAGTCTGGGATTAGAGGACATAGAATTAAAATGTGCTATTTTAGGAAGGAGATGAGGAGGGATTTGTTTAGTTCAAGGGTGGTGAATCTGTGGAACTCTTTGCCACAGATGGCTGTGGAGGCCAAGTCAGTGGATTTATTTAAGGCAGAGATAGATAGATTCATGATTAGTACGGGTGTCAGAGGTCATGGGGAGAAGGCAGGAGAATGGGGTTAGGAGGGAGAGATAGATATGCCATGATTGAATGGTGGAGTAGACTTGATGGGCTGAATGGCCTAGTGTTGCTCCTATCACTTATGTTCTTATGGTCTTAAAATCTGAATGTGTCATCATGTTTGAAACATCAGCTGGCATTTTAATCTATCTTTTTTCCCAGATTTTTTGCATATTTGCAGAAAGGGACGTGACATATGAAGAGAGGCTTGTAATTGTCTTGTAATGGTAACTACTGTAGTTTCTATTGTTACCCAAGGAATTATTAACTTCAAAAGCGTATCACAATGATGTTAAATTATTCTCCATGGACCTATAAATGTGTTGATCAGTTTTCTTTCCATATTGTATTAATCACAGGGAAGAAACATACCACAGCTCGGAACCACAGCCATATTTGGCTGCTTAAAGTGCAGCTTTGTCCACAGTAGCACAGTGGTAAATTTGATGCCTGACAGCGCCAGAGACCCGGGTTCGATCCTGACTATGGGTGCTGTCTGAGCGGAGTTTGTACGTTCTCCCCGTGACCCCATGGGTTTTCTCCGGGTACTTCGTCTTCATCCCACACTCGAAAGACGTACAGGTTGGCTTGGTAATTGGCTTGGTCAATTTGTAATCTGTCTTTTGAGTGTGTGGGATAGTGTTAGTGTATGGGTGATCGCTAGTCGGCGCGGATTCGGTAGGCTGAAAGGCCTGTTTTCCACATTAAAGAATGGATCGACTGGGCTTCTATTCACTGGCATTTAGAAGGATGAGAGGGAATCTTATAGAAACATATAACATTATTAAGGGATTTGACAGGCTTGATGCAGGAAACATTTTCCCAATGTTGGGGGAGTACAGAACAAAGGGTTACTGTTTAAGAATAAAAGATAGACCATTCAGGACTGAGGTGAGGAAAAGCTTTTTTGCCCAGAGTGTTGTGAATGTGCGGGATTCTCTGCCACAGAAGGCAGTGAGGCCAATTCACTGAATATATTCAAGAGAGAGTTTAATATAGCTCTTTGGGCTAATGGAATCAAGGGATATGGGGAGAAAGCAGGAACGAGGTACCGATTCTGGATGATCAGCCATCATCGTATTGAATGGCGGTGCTGACTCGAAGGGCCAAAATGGCTTACTCCTGCACCTATTTTCTATGTTTCTATGTATCTCTGATCTAAACTGAACTAATTGTGATGAAGGTACAAGTAGATAGAAACACTAATTTGACTTCTACCATGGCATCTGGGAATTTGAAATGCAAGTAATTAAATAAATCTGGAGTGAATTAACTAAAATCAGTAGTGGCACCTGTGTAATACTAGACTATTTTTTTTTTTAAAGGAATTCAATTCAACGGCGTTGCTTCAGGGCGAGAATCCCAACCTGCACGTGACCACAAGATCATCAAGTAATTGCTCACCAAAACTTCAGGAATCCCATTCAGTTCCAGAGGGGCCGAAGAATGGATAACTAAAGCTAAGTTCAAGCAAGCTTCTTCCCTCTAATTTCCTCCTTCTAGGTCTCTCGTCTCTTAGAAACCATCCTCCATGACCCCTTTGTACTTCCGTGGCTGGAACTTAGAGCTGCCCCTCTGGCAGCATGGTGTCGTAGCAGTAGACTTACAGTGCCAGAGGGCAGCATGGTGACACAACAGTAGAGTTATAGTGCCAGAGGGTGGCATGGTGGCACAGCAGTAGAGTTACAGTGCCAGAGGGTGGCATGGTGGCACAGCAGTATAGTTCCTACCTTACAACGTTTGCGGCGCCGGAGACTAGGGTTCGATCCCGACTACAGGTGCTTGTCTGTACGGAGTTTGACGTTCTAATGTACTATGGGACTAATATAGCTGGGACATGTTAGCCGGTGTGGGCAAGTTGGGCCAAGGGCCTGTTTCCACACTGTATGTTGGCATAATCCTCAGTGCCCTGGGACTGAAGGAAAAGCCCGTTCCTTTCATCAAATGCATGCTGATAGATCCCACTTTCTCTATGACGTCTTTAACCAAGCTCCCTAAACATATCCCTGTGATTTGGTATTTGGTATTAAATTTGGTATTTAATTGCAGGTTCCCCTCTAGGCCACACACCATCCTGATTTGCAAATCAAGTTCTCCCTTCATTTGCACTGAATTTAAATCCAGACCTTCCTCCCCAACATTAAGGTCGCTTCTTGGAATGGAGGCCTGTGACTAGTGGTGTGCCTCAGGGTTCGGTGCTGGGCCCATTACTGTTTGTCATCCATCTCAATGATTTGGCCTGTTTCCACACTGTATCACTCTCTGACTCTATAACAACATTCTGGGAGTGTTTTTGAACAGAAGGACTGCAGTGGTTCAAGATGTCAGCTCACCGCCACCTTCTCAATGGCAATCAGAGTCATAGAGTCAAACAGAGTGGAAACAGGCCCATCGGCCCAACTTGCCCACACCGACCAACATGTCCCATCTACACTGGTCCCACCTGCCCGTGTTTGGCCCACATCCTTCTAAACCTTTGTTATACACAAACCTGACTAAATATCTCTTAAATGTTGTGATAGTACCTGCCTCAACTACCTCCTCTGGCAGCTAGTTCCATACACTCACTGTCCTTCGTGTAAAAAAGAGTTAAAAAAATTATGAATGGGCATTAAATGATCTCTTTACCAGCAAAGCTCAGATCTCCCCCCCCCCCCCCTTCCTCCCCAACCATAATAAAAAATCAAATAGTGTATTAAAAATGCATAAATAATTGATCCATCTTAACTCGGCTTAGAGAAGGCTTAAGGCCAACATTCACTATCTGTTTCACAGGCTATTTAATAACAGCTAACAAATATTTAGGTTGCTTTTAGGTTAAAATGTTGCATAGCAAACCTGTTTGTTTTGCGGGGTTTAGTATGCAATAGACATACATGCACACGGTTGCTGCCCAAATTGTTTTGCTACTTTTTCATTCTGGTTGAGAGGTTCTGGCAATACAACATGATGAAATATTCAACGATGGTCTGATGGAAAATGCCTTTCGGGACCACTTTCCCTCATCCAGAGTCAGTGAGATTCCATCTTTGATCCAGTTCACGAGAGCAATTGCCACTCTAGTATTAATGCCTACCTTAAAGACTGCAATCTGTGGCTGTAATGCGAGATTCTGTAATAAATTAACACTCTTAAATATTTCAGGGGAACTGCTTCACTTTCAATCCATTCATTTATCATCCCAAGCAAGAAGCAAACTCAACGACAATCTTAAACCTAATGAAAGCTCACTTTAAAACGTGGAACCTCCTTCTCATATATATTTGTACGCACATGGACCCTATTATCAAAATGACTGCATGCTGAAACAAAATTGGTAAATTAACTACCATTTCTGCAGAGGTCCTTTTGGGTCAGAAGTCAAGACATTGATACATACCCTTCTAGATACCAAGAGTTTAATCGATTGTCTTGAAAAATTCATAGAGAAATTACTCTGTGACTAGGGGTGGCACGGTGGCGGAGTGGTAGAGTCGCTGCCTTACAGCATTTGCAGCGCCAGAGACCCGGGATCGATCCCACTACGGGTGCTGTCTGTGCAGAGTTTGTACGTTCCCCCTGTGACCTGCGTGGGTTTTCTCCAAGATCTTCGGTTTCCTCCCACACTCCAAAGGGTTGTACAGATTTGCAGGTTAATTGGCTTGGTGTAAGTGTAAATTGCCCCTCGTGTGCGTAGGATAGTGTTAATGTGCGGAGATCGCTGGTCAGTGCAGACTTGGTGGGCCAAAGGGCCTGTTTCCGCACTGTATCTCTAAACTAAACTAAACTCACTGTGAATTTTGATCCAATTTTTGGGAAGGGAGGAAGAACATCAGATAGTAGGAGCAGGAACAGGGCGCTTGGACCCAGAAGCAAATATAAAAGCAACATTTAATAAGTATTTAGGCAGACACATTAATAAGCATGGTATAATGGCTATAGAGCATGTGCAGGTAGACAAGGTTAGTTAGATTGGTATTATGGTCAGCACAGACTTGCTGGGCCATAGGGCCTGTTCTTGTGCTGTACTGTATTATGTTCTATGTAAGACTGCTCCATTGTTCATTGCGATCATCTCCTGTTCTTTGCTCGTACACGATACTCTTTCAAATAATTATCCACTCCCTTTTTACAACCCAGTGTTGATGCAATGTTGATATTTAACCTTCTGGGTTCCAGAGATTCACCGTATTCTGAGAGATGTTTTCAAAAGAGAGTTAGATATAGTTCTTAGGGCTAACGGAATCAAGAGATATGGGGAGAAAGTAGGAACGGGGTTCTGATTTTGGATGATCAGCCATGATCATATTGAATGGCAGTGGTGGCTCGAAGGGCCGGATGGCCTTCTCCTGCTCCTATTGTCTATGTTTCCATGTTTCTATGAGATTCTATGCACCTTGTAACAATGTCCGTCCAATTCAAGATCTTTTACACCCATGAAAATATCTCTATATTTGTCCTGTCCTGCCCCTAAAGATCTCATTTGTTTCAGTAAGATTGTCGCTCTTTGCCTCAAATTCCAAAGAATATAGATCTAATTTCTTTAACCACTTGCAATAGGACCACACACTCATTCCAGGAATGAATAAGTGAATTTATTTCAGTCTTCCTCTCCTGCAAGCATATGCTTTCTCGAATAAAGAGATCAAAATGATGCATCGTACTCCAGGTGTGGCCTCACAAATACCTTGCACAATGGCAACAATAGTTTGAAAAGTTTAGTTGGAGAATATAAATCATTGACAATTCGGTTCAGCGCAATGGTGAATGGGAGTTTGTGAAGGAAAGGAAAGATCAAAATGTTTCAGTGACTGATGTTCCACTAAGCACGAGATCATTAGCAGAGTGAC
Source organism: Amblyraja radiata (assembly GCF_010909765.2). Taxonomy (NCBI): domain Eukaryota; kingdom Metazoa; phylum Chordata; class Chondrichthyes; order Rajiformes; family Rajidae; genus Amblyraja; species Amblyraja radiata. The sequence continues at coordinate 10,876,293 of NC_045969.1, forward strand.
TGGGACTAAGCAGCTGGAGTTTACATACAGTCAGCATCAGGCCACCCCTCCCTGGTATACACACAGTTAATACCTGGACACTATTAGTCCTATTGAACCCAACCTGTGCCTTCCTATATGTAAGAAAGAACTGCAGATGCTGGTTTAAATCGAAGGTAGACACAAAATGCTGGAGTAACTCAGCAGGTGAGGCAGCATCTCTGTAGAGAAGGAATGAATGGGTGATGTTTCGGGTCGAGACCCTTATTCAGACTGATCAGTCTGAAGAAGGGTCTCGACCCAAAACGTCGCCCATTCCTTCTCTCCAGAGATGCTGCCTCACCTGCTGAGTTACTCCAGCATTTTGTGTCTACCTATACCTTCCTATCTGAGTTTGAGATTAGCTTGAGTTTGGTTTATTGTCATGTGGCACGGAGGTAGAGGAGCAGAGGCAGAGGACACAAACGGCTATACGCTTAGTCAGCCCTGCAATGTCGCCAGGACAATAGACCTTCATGGTCAGGTCAAGATTGCTGCACTTACAATAACTGGGATTTGAAAAAGGCACCAAACTGGTGACTCTCTATACTGTCTCAGTGTTCTACTGCTATACTGTACTGTATCTGAGATGCATATCTAATAGGTACCTAAGTGCTTATGCATAGTGATACTTGTACTGAACTGTATACAAAGATGAATTTCACTGTACCTCGATACAGTTGACTAATAAAGTCCCATATCGCACAGTGAAAAGCACTTGTTGCGTGCTAACCAGTCAGCGGAAAACCACAATCACAATCGAGCCATCCACAGTATACAGATACAGGATAAAGGGGAAAATATGCATAATGTTTAATGCAAGATAAAATCCAGTAAAGTCCAATCTAAGGGTCTCCAATGAGGCAGATTGTAGCTCAGGACTGCTCTCTAGGACTGGTAGGATGGTTCAGTTGCCTGATTTCAACTGGGAAGAAACTGTCCCTGAATCTGGAGAATTGAAGAAGAATTCCGACCTGAAGCATCACCTATCCATGTCCCCAGAGATGCAGCCTGACCCGCTGAGTTACTCCAGCACTTTTTTTTTTGTAAAACAGTATCTGCAGTTCCGTGTGTGTTCATTAAAGTGGCTTCATAATAATTATAAGATGGTTTCTTCGTCAATCCTGAAGGGTTCGACCAACGTACAACACGACCTAATATCCATCCCTCAGATGAATTGTTGAGGACTTGATCTTGATCAAAGTTGAAAAGGTTGTCACTATATCCATGATTACTTTAATGAAAGGTAAATAATTACAGAATGCAGTAAATAGAGTGAGCATTGAACTGTAGATGTAGCTAGATTACTTTTGTGTACATGGGAGGCCAAGATGGCTGCAGAAACCAAATTTCGTTTGAACCTCATGTGAGGTTCAAATGACAAATAAAAGGTATTGTATTGTATTGTATTGTATTGTATTGAAGCATAAACCCTTCTCTATATTTCCACTTTGTTTCCTGTGGCGCACAGATGTTTAAGCTGAATTTAATATTGTTTGTCAATAAAACTCTTCAAGACAAGTCTAATTGAGAGCTCAAAAAAAAAACTCATATACTGCAGTTGAAGGAAACCTAAAGCAAAATCAGAAAATGGTTGAAACACTCAGCAAGTCAGACAGTATAGAAATAGAAATAAGAGTTAATGTTTTAGGGGCGGCATGGTGGCGCAGTGGTAGAGTTGTTGCCTTACATCGCTTACAGCGGTTGAGACCTAGGTTCGATTCCGACTGCAGGTTCTGTCTACACAGAGTTTATACGTTCTCCCCGTGACCTCACGGGGTTTCTCCAAGATCTTCGGTTTCCTCCCACACCCCAAAGACATGCAGGTTTGTAGATTAATTGGCTTGTGTGAATGTAAATTGTCCCTCGTGTGCATAGGATAGTGTTTATGTGCACTGGTCGGCGCGGACTCAGTGGGCCTAAGGACGCGTTTCCATGCTGTATCTCTAAACTAAACTAAAGGTCAAGGACTCTTCATCGGACCTGGGACAGAGAAAGGGAAGAGATAACTTTAAACTAAAGAGATAGTGGGGAAGGGATAAGTTGGACCAAAAGGAATATTTCTACACTGAGGCATGGTGGCCACGGGGATAGTTTGCTAATTAAGTTATCTAATTGGGAACTTGTCCGCACTATGTCATGAAACTAAAGAGATTCCAAGATCTTTCCTTCATCAACCCTGGAGCCCTTCTGACCCTTGCTATCACTCTGCTGAAGGGCAGTCTAAAAAATGGTCCCGACCCAAATCGCTGTCTGTTCATCCCCTCCACAGATGCTGCCTGACCAGCTGAGTTCTTCCAGCACTAGGTGTTATGCTATCACCATTCATTGAGTTATTCCATACCCTCGTGCCCAACAATGGAATTTTTTTTTAAATGGACACAAGCAAAAGAAAAATGAGGTTAAACAAGCAAAGATGGAAAAATAACAAACTGAACAACCCAAGTATAATCAGAAAGTCTACCTGTGATAAAAAAAAATGAACTGCAGATGCTGGTTTACACTAAAGATCGACAGAAAATGCTGGATAATTGGGGAAAAAGATGAAAGGTCCTGACCTAAGCCATCACATCCATTTTCTACAGTGATGTTGCCTGACCCGCTGAGTTATTCCAATATTTTGTGTCAGTCTTCAGAAGGTCTCTCTGGCAGGAGTGAGGTCAATATTTCAAACTATTATTTTCTCTCCGAGTTTTCTTTTCAACATTAAAACATCTAGCCCTTGGCATCACTGATAGTTCCTTTTTGGCTTTAGACTTTAAAGATACAGCACAGAAACAGGCCTTTTGGCCCACCAAGTCCACGCTGACCACCGATCACCCCATACACTAGCGTTATCCCACACATTAGAGAAAGCTGACAATTTTACCAAAGCCAATTAACCTACAAACCGGTACGCCTTTGGAGTGTGGGAGGAAACCAGAGCACCCGGAGAAAACCCACACGGTCACGGGGAGAACGTACAAACTCTGTACAGACAGCACCTATAGTCAGGATTGATCCCGCGTCTCTGGGTTCCAGTGTATGGGGCTTTGTAATGATTTGTCACATACTTGTTCGAGGTTTCTTGAAATGGTTTATGTTTTTTGATGATTTTATTCATATTATTTCACTTACAGTATTTGCTCAATCTTATAAGCTACTAAATGAGCTCTGGGTTATGCTGTTCAATCTGGGTCTCTGGCACTGCAAGGCAGCAACTCTACCTCTGCGCCCGCCACTGTGCCAAGCCGGTACCATCATCGTTCCCTTGTAGCCTGGTCACCATCACCCAAATGTGTTTTTTCCCCCCGAGAGGATGCCTGACTCAAATTGTAAACATACTGAAGTAATACTAGCTTGGCAATGGGTTAACTAAGGAAAGATCTTTTGAGTTAGGCAGTTGGGTTCTGCAGTGCTGAATGTGCCTTCAAACCACTGCTAAAATAGAGCAGATTGCTTAACATTTAATTAATACATAGGAGGTCTTGTTAGCAGTCTGCAACACCACTCAGTATGTTATTACTTTCAAGGTTGTATCACCTCTTTTTTTTAAGGATTTGTACCTCCCAGGATTTTGAACCTAATTTCGCAATACACAGAAGAATGCATGACGAAAATAGGCCATTCAGCCCCTTGTGCTTATTCCCTCAGTGCTAGGACCAGGGCTGATCTTCTGCCTAGCCATCACTTTCCTTAACTCCCTTAATATTTTAAATCTATTGATCTTCCTCGAATATGCTCAGTGACAGTTGACTTTTCCACCATTGGAGAAAGACCTTATCTATCGACTCTTCTCGCTATTTTTACTGATTTCTATTTATTAAAATCATTAAAATTTATAAAACCCCTCAGCCTTTGATGCTCCAGAGAAACCAATCCATGGTTTTGCCCAATGTGGATCCAAGGAAGTGCAGGTGCTGGATTACAGAAAAATGCACAAAGTGCTGGAGTAACTCAGCGGGTCGGTCAGCATCACTGGAGATCATGGATAGGTGATGTTTCAGGTCGGGAAAGGTCCCGACCCGAAACTTTACCTATCCATGCTCCCCAGAGATGCTGCTTGACCCGCTGAGTTACTCCAGCACTGAGTTACTCTTTTTTTTCCAGGTTTATCCCAACTCCCCTTTTTTGCTAATACCCTCCAGTCCAAACTACATTCTGGCAAACCTCTCTCGCACTCTTCCCAAAGCCACCACTTCCATCCTGCAATGGGGTGACGAGAAATGCATACAATAAGATATGTCACTGCCTCGAACGTCATCCTTGGTTGGCAATGCTAAATGCGCTCCAGAAAGACCACAGGTCAGTGTAATCCAATCTGAATGCTGAAGTGGCTTTTTTACGTAGCGTTAAATGTGTCAAACAAGGGTGGATTTCTGGGAAGACACATCTGATAGATAGATATAATTTATTGCCACACAACCAGGGTCGGTGGAAATTTGGGTCATCTCGGTCCCATTTTCCAGCTATTTCAACGACCTTGCCAGAATCATACGCTGAAGTACTTACAGGTGTGATTTAATATAGGGAGAATTAATCAAGAAAAACTATGCGAGATTTCATACATGGTGGAAAGGAAGTTGTTGTTCGGTAGCCAGAGGGTAGAGACAAATGAATAACAAAATATCCAAGGGAAGATTACTTTCTTCTACGAGAGTCGTTAATGGGCTGTCCCACTTGGGCGACCTAATTGGCGAGTTTAGAATAGTTTAGGGGAGTTTGATAAAATGTCATGTTGAAGACCTCCTTCGACTATGTAGAAGACTAGCTACGACTAGCTACGACTAACTTCGGGAAAATTGGACACCGAATAGTGGAGAGTGAAGATGACCTCCTTCGATCTCCTTCGTCTTCCCTTCGACTATGATGAAGACTGTCCACGACTACCTTCGTCTACCCTCGATTACCGACGACTAACATGCCGACCTACTATGACCTACTACGACCTACTACGACTAAACCTACGAGTAAAAAAAGTATAGATTGGCGACCTTTTTTTACTCGCAGGCATTTTTCAACATGTTGAAAAATACGCCACGACCTAGCTGAGGCCTCGAGTATGCGGGGACTACTCTCGAGCATAAAGGAGAGTTACAAAGACCTGTGTCGAGCATGCTGCGAGTATGAGTCGAGGGCAAACTCGCCAGAACTCGCGGATTAGGTCGCCCAAGTGGGACAGCCCCTTTAGGATGCAGAATGCTTTGCCTGAAAGGATAATAACCAGCTGTTTCAATGCTAACTTAAAAAATCAAATCAAATTCCTTTCGTGGGAGAGTCCAGGATCAAAGGGCACAGCCACAGAATAAAAGGACGTACATTTAGAATGGTGATGAGGTGGAATTTCTTTAGCCAGAGGACAGTGAATCTGTGGAATTCATTGCCACAGAAGACTGTGGAAGCCAAGTCATTGGGTATTTTTAAAGCAGAGATCATAGGTTCTTGATTAGTAAGGTCGTCAAAGATTATGGGAAGAAGGCAGGAGAATGGGTTGAGAGGGAAAAATAGATTAGTCATGATCGAATGGTGAAGCAGATTCGATGGGCTGAATGGCCTAATTCTGCTCCTGTGTCTTCATGGTCATATGATATGTACTTGAATGGAGACATTTTCGGGCCTATGGATCAAAACCAGAGTGGCACCATAGTGTAGCTGGTAGAGCCACTGCCTCACAGCACCAGAGACCCAGGTTTAGTTTTAATCCTGGATGCTGTCTGCGTGGAGTTTGCACGTTCTCTGTGTATGCATTGTAGGTTTCTTGCCAGTGTTCCCGTTTCCTCCAACATCTCAAAGTCCTGCTGGCTGGTTGGTTAAAATTGGCCATTGTAGATTGCCCCTTAGTTTATAGGTGAGCGGAAGAATCTGGTGCACATATGAGGTGAATATGCGGAAAAAAACCAGAAAGGTAATAATGTGGGTCTGGTGTAAATGGGTGGTTAAGGGTTGATCCAGTCTTGGTCGGCGGAAGGAACTGCTTCCTTGCTGTAAGTCCCTGCAACTGTAATTTCCTGTAAAGGATTATTAAAGGTATAATCTAATCTAATCTAATCTAATCTCTATGAGCCAGTATAGTCCCAGTAGACTGAATGGCCCACCTCAACCTCTTCCCTGGTAAGATCCCAGGGAAAATTGGGACCGTTTTCTAATTGCGGAGTATCGGCTCGCAGATAAAACCAGGGGAGAGCCTGAAGGATCAGTGGAATCTGTGGAAAGTGCGGAGAGGAATTTTATGCTCGAACTTTCCATACAATCTTTGAATTATTCATGTTAAGCTATGTTTAAAGGCAGGTGCTGCAAGTGATCTGAACACAGTAAAGCCCCAGGGGGTAAATTACAGAATGATTGGCTTTGGTGATATTGATTAAGGGGAAAATCTGTCCAGGTCAACCAGCCTGCTCTTCCTCAGATAATGCCTTGGGACCTGCAACATCAGTCTGAGTAATCCCTTCTGATCTGTGTGAAGAACATTCCCAAACCATCACTGCGAGACATGAAATATTCTTGCATTTTATGTCAATGTGCATTTGCTTTGCAAATAGTAAATGGTTATTTTTTGGATCTGTGGGGTAATGTTTCCTTTCTCTGTTGACTGATAATGTAGATGAGACCCATGCAGGGAATTGATCGGTTGCATGTTCGAAGCAGCGCAATCCAAAGGTAGTTGTGGAGATAGATACAATACTAGCATTTAAGAGGCTTTCAGATAGGTACATGGTTAAGCAGGGAAAGGAGGGATATAGATGACGTGCAGGCAGTGGAGATTATTTAACTAGGCTTCATGTTCTGTATGGATAAAGACGGAATAGCTCGATGGGCTGAATGGCCTAATTCTGCTCCTCTGTCTTATGGTTTAGTTTAGTTTGAAGATACAGAGGGGGAAACAGGCTCTTCAGCCCACCGATTCCACGCTGGCCAGCAATCACCCATTAACTCGTTCTAATCTACTGAGGCTGATTAACCTACAAACCTGAAAGTCTTTAGAATGTGGGAAGAAACCGGAGCACCCGGAGAGCTTATAGACATTGTTCCAGAGAATCTCTGGAATTCTCTGCCACAGAAGGTAGTTGAGGCCAGTTCATTGGTTATATTTAAGAGGGAGTTAGATGTGGCCCTTGTGGCTAAAGGTATCAGGGGGTATGGAGAGAAGGCAGGTACAGGATACTGAGTTGGATGATCAGCCATGATCATATTAAATGGCGGTGCAGGCTCGAAGGGCCGAATGGCCTATTCCTGCACCTATTTTCTATGTTTCTATAATCCACGCAGTCACGGGGAGAACGTACATACTCTATGCAGATAGCACCCGTAGTCAGGATCGATCCCGGGTCTATAAGGCAGCAACTCGACCGCTGCACAACTGTACCGCCCCTAATGAATTTATTTATGGACATTGTTCACTGGAAGGCTTGTTCCTTCCTTGAATGGGCTTCACTTAAAATGGGCTGGAATCAATGTCCTACCAAATTGGTTTCAGTTTAATATTGCCACATGTATCGAGGTACAGCGAGAAGCTTTGTTTTGCATGCTATCCGAACAGATCATATATACCATTAGTAAATACAATCAAGTCAATAGATAGAACCAAAGGGAAGATACAGAGTGCAGAATAGAGTTCTAAGTATGGTAGCGGCAGTATCATCAGAGACTCGCACCACCCTGGCCACACACTAATTTCACTCCTGCCATCGGGAAGAAGATAGGCTGAAAACTGTAACGTCCAGGTTCAGGAACAGTTCTTCCCTACAACCATTCGGTTATTAAACACAACAACCTCCAAATAACCTCTAAACTACATAGACATGGGGACATTGGTTATATATATATATATATATATAGAGGAAGGATTAACTCAGTGGGTCCGGCAGCATCTCTGGAGAAAAATAGGTGACATTTCAGATCGGAACCATTCATCAGACTCAACAATCAGCCTTTCAGGGAACCTCCTTGCCCGGAGGTCATCTGTTGCCAGCCCCGATGTGTCTTGCATTTTCTTTGCTTCCAGTTTTTTCCCCCACTTTTATTCCTGCATAGATCTAATTTACATTTTCAGTCAACAGAGTAAAGGAAAAGACCAGCGATCCCCACACCTTAACAGTATCTAAGGGACAATTTACATTTATACCAAGCCAATTAACCTACAAATGGTATGTCTTTGGAGAATGAGAGAAAACCGGAGATCCCAGAAGAAACCAATGCAGGTCCCGGGGAGAATGTACAAACTCCGCACAGACAGCACCATCATCAACTTGGTGGGCCGTAGGGCCTGTTTCCACGCTGTAACTCTCAACTAAACTAAACTTCCCAAATGTTATAACTACCGAAGTTACATTACAATCAACCCAACACAATATGTAGTGTTTAGTCCAAATTCAAGATTAAGCTCGGTAGCCCTGCGGTTTCTATATGACAGAGGAACACAGTCTAATATGAATTACAAACCTTCCTACTGACTCTCATTTTAAGGGTAGCTAGACACAAAATGCTGGAGTAATTCAGTGGGACAGGCAGCATCTGTAGAGAGAAGGAATGGGTGAAGTTTCAGGTTGAGACCCTTCTTCAGACTGACGTTACCTCAGCATTTTGTGTCTATCTTCTTCGGTTTAAACCAGCATCTGCAGTTCCTTCCAACTCATTTTAAGGGCTGGGGGTTTGTTCTGGACACTCCTTGGCTTACTCCCATCCCACTGAATGATTTTCTTTCATTTCTTTCTTCCGTCTGCTGCACTGTGTGTCCGTGTCTACTGAAAGCTCATCTTAAAAACTCACTCGGTTCAGGCCCAAAGCAAAGCCATTCTCCAGTCTTCAGGCACTGTCATCCCTCAGAGCGGGTAAACTCTGAGCATAGGTTGGCAGCAGTTGTTCCTTGACACTCCAGCGGACAGCAACGAGATTAACAGTGAAGCGTTTCAGAAAATGCGTACTGATAAGGCAGCAAGGAGCACTCGAGGCACTTTATCAAAGTCTCCGTCGGTGCTGCAAAACGTCCCATCAGAGGCAGCCTGTTACTGAGCACCATCATGTTTCAATGGATGTAATGATTCTGCTAACTACAAGCGAGAGCTCTGTACTGACCCAATTAGTCATTAACCATTTCTTAAAACAGACCCAAGCTTGTGTATTCAACCCCAAATTGACAAGACTCGTAGTAGTTTTAATTCAATTAATGTATTAATCAAATAATAATGAAGTGGAACTGGAAGTATATAACCTACTTTCAATTGTAAGTGATCAATTCCATACAGATCAATGAAGGAATAGGCAGTTACTAATAAGTAATGCCACTTAGGATCAAATTACGTCATAGAGACAAGTAAGTTATCCTGATGACTTGGTACCTCAATGCACACAAAATAAGGTAACCTACCAAAATAAGGTTGACCTATGATGAATGCTTGTCGGCACTGGGCCTGTACTCGCTGGAGTTTAGAAGAATGAGGGGGGAACCTCATTGAAACATTCAGAATAGTGAAAGGCTTGGATAGAGTGGATGTGGAGAGGTGGTTTCCATTCGTGGAAGAGTCTAGGACAAGAGGTCATGGCCTCAGAATTAAAGGGCGTATTTTTAGGAAGAAGATGGGGAGAAATTTAATTTGTCTCTGAGGGTGGTGAATCTGTGGAATTCTTTGCCACAGAAAGCTGCGGAGGCCAAGTCAGTGGATATTTTTAAGGCAGAGATGGATAGATGATTAGTTCAGGTGTCAGAGGGTATGGGGAGAAGGCAGGTGTATGGGGTTAGGAGGGAGAGATAGATCAGCCATGATTGAATGGCGGAGTAGACGTGATGGGCTGAATGGCCTAGTTCTACTCCTATTCCGTATGACCTATTAATGAAGTCCTACAGACCTATCCACATGCTGTTCTCAAACATCTGGGAAGAAATGTCTCTTTGGTTCCAAGTATTTAGAACGAACAGTATAGGTGAGGAAAGATGGCGGCACAGTGGCGCAACAGTAAAGTTGCTGCCTTACAGCACCAGGTTCGATCCTGATTACAGGTGTGGCAGGCACAGAGTTTGTATGATCTACCTGTGACTGCGTGGGTATTCCCCGGGTGCTCCAGACTCCTACCACACGTCCAAAGACACAGGGGATTGTAGGTTAATTGACCTTGGTGTAAATTGTCATTGTCCCTAGTGCAGGGTGATCGCTGGTCAGCACGGACTCCGTGGGCCAGAGGGCATATTTCTGCGCCATATCTCTAAAGTCTAAAGTCTTTTGCATCATAAAGATGTTGGCTGCAACTTCTTCCATCCTGCCCACATTTGTAACAAAAGAAAATATTGAGGGCCATTTACTACACTGTAAGTATCAAGAAAGGTAATGTCACTCAGGACCAAATTACATCACTGAAGTATGTTCTCCTGTTGATTTCATACTTTGATGTACACAAAATAATGGTGTGGTGGTCAATAGCTGGTCAATACATCCACCCTGTGGACACCAATGTGTAGGAAGGAACTGCAGGTGCTGGTTTACACCGAAGATAGACAGAAAATGCTGGAGTAACTCAGCAGGATAGGCAGCATCTCTGGAGAGAAGGAATGGGAGGCGTTTCGGGTCGAGACCCTTCCTCAGACTGAGAGTTAGGGGAGAGGGAGACATAGAGACATGGAAGGGTAAGGTGTGAAAACGAGAGATCAAAGGGGACGATGCTCAAGGAATATGTAGAATAGATCGTTGTTAAAACACCAATTGGCTGACACTCATGTCAAGCACTAAGCACCAAAGATTCATTTTTCATCCATTGGATCTTAACTTGCGAGATGGACCAAGTTTATTCCTATTTGATGCAGTTCCCATGAGCTGAGATTTGGAGAAGAGACTGGGGCTATTCTAATCACTGTCTAATAGTTCCAAATAGTCTGGGAGGGTTCATGGACATCTGGCCGAACAAGGAATATATTTTGGGCTCCACATGTCCTTGGTTATTGTTCTTTCTGCATATCTTCCATTCATTTGTCCTAAGTACCATCTATATATCGCATTCCCCTTCCCCCTGACTCTCATAAGTTCACAAGTTATAGGAGTAGAATTAGGCCATTCAGCCCATTGAGTCTACTCCGCCATTCAATCATGGCAGATCTCTTCCTCCTAATCCCATTTTCCTGCCTTCTCCCCATAACCCTTGACAACTGTTTAGTCAAGAATTGGTCTATCTCTGCCTGAAAAATATCCACTGACTTGGCCGCCACAGCCCTCTGTGGCAATGAGTTCCACAGATTAACTACCTTCTGACTAAAGAGGTCCATCCTCACCTCCTTTCTAAAAGAGCGCCCTTTAATTCTGAGGCTGTGACCTCTGGTCCTAGACTCTCCCACCAGTGGAAACATCCTTTCCACATCCACTCTATCTTTGCCTTTCATAATTCTGTAAGCTTCAATGAGGTGGGGACCTCAACCTTCTAAACTCCAGCGAGTAGAGGCCCAGTGCTGGCAAGCGTACATCATATGCTAACCCAATCATTCCTGGAATCAATATTTTATACCTCCTCTTGACCCTATCCAGAACCAGCACATCCTTCCTCAGATACGGGGCCCAAATTTGCTCACAGTACTCCTAACGCAGCCTGATCAGCACCTTCCTCAGTATGAGGAAAGGTGTCGACCCCAAACGCCACCTATTCCTTTTCTCCACAGATGCTGCCGGACCCGCTGTGTTACTCCAGCATTTCGTGTTTTGTCAAGGAATATCTTCAACTACATTCATAATTTCAAATCGCCTGCTGTCACCGACAATCAATATGAGTACTGATTCCTGGGATGTCAGGACTGTCTTATGAAGAAAGACTGGATAGACTTGGTTTATACTCTCTAGAATTTAGGAGATTGAGAGGGGATCTTATAGAAACGTACAAAATTCTTAAGGGGTTGGACAGGCTAGATGCAGGAAGATTGTCCCCGATGTTGGGGAAGTCCAGGACAAGGGGTCACAGCTTAAGGATAAGGGGGAAATCCTTTAAAACCGAGATGAGAAAAACATTTTTCACACAGAGAGTAGTGAATCTCTGGAACTCTCTGCCACAGAGGGTAGTTGAGGTAGTTGAGGCCAGTTCATTGGCTATATTTAAGAGGGAGTTAGATGTGGCCCTTGTGGCTAAGGGGATCAGAGGGTATGGAGAGAAGGCAGGTACGGGATACTGAGTTGGATGATCAGCCATGATCATATTGAATGGCGGTGCAGGCTCGAACGGCCGAATGGCCTACTCCTGCACCTAATTTCTATGTTTCTATGTTTCTATGAGCAGTCTCTAATAGTGCTCCTGAATTGGCCAATGTGGACTGAAACTATCTCACAAGTTAAGATAGATGGTAATAAATAATGAAGGCCAAAGTAAAAAGATAGGATCAGAATGAACTCTGCACCAACATTTTTTTTGTCAATGCCACATACATTCAGTTGGCATTGAAAACTATGGCCATTATCATCATAAGAACTGCAGCTCAGTAAAGTCCAAAACAAGTCCATGATATACTTTGCAGTAATAATATTTAAAGAGGCTAATTTTTAAAAGGAGCATAACTTTCAAAACGATCTTATACTTTATGGCAAATTCAAAGAGCAGTTTTAACTCAATTTTTTTCGAGGCTGAGACAGTGTGATTACTCAATTCTAATTTATGTTGACTATAATCATAAAACAATATTAAACACATCATCACTCAGTCGATAAGGGGAATCATTTCAGTTTGTTTAACATATTTATTTAATTTGAATGATTGTCATCTGAAAACTCTATTGTTACTGTCCACGTTTGATACATTATGTAATTAAGTGCAAAATACTGGCAAAATAGAGTAGGAAAGAACTGCAGATGCTGGTTTAAATCGAAGGTAGACACAAAATGCTGGAGTAACTCAGCGGGACAGGCAGCATCTCTGGCGAGACCCTTCTTCAGTCTGAAGAAGGGTCTCGACCCTAAAATTGTAAATTGTCTCTATTGTGTGTAGGGTAATGTTAGTATGCGGGGGTCGCTGGTCGACATGGACTCGATGGCCAGAAGGGCCTGTTTCCACACGATATCTCTAAACTAAAATGATAGATCGGGTACATGCACTAAGTCTCATGCCCAGTGGAGAGGAATAGTAAGATTAAACGAGAACTTACCAGTTTGAAGTTTGATCTGTATTTTATGAGGAGTTACGATGAGGGATTACGTGAAGAACCCGCTCAGTGCGCAGGCGCGGCATACTTCCAAGCAGCGATGTGGAATCACAGATAGACACAGTTATTTTGAAGTAAACATAGTAAAGATAAGGAGACATCAATTTATTAGTTTGATCCATATAATGAGGGTGGAAGCGGAGGGCACGTAATCCCTCATCGTAACTCCTCATAAAATACAGATCAAACTTCAAACTGGTAAGTTCTCGTTTAATCTTACTATTTTACTTCGGAGTCACGTGAGTGACTACGTGAAGATTTCAAAGCTCTGTGATTTCAAACCGTGTAACAGTTTCATTTCGCTCACTGCCGAAGTTCTTGAGGGAGGAAGTGTTATCGTAATGAACCAATGAGTCTATTTGTAGAAAAACACAATGGTATTTTTTTAAACAATAACAACAAAGAATTAAGTTGCTCCCCTGGGCTTAAATTAAATATTTGCAGTTCGTAAATCTTTACTGCAAATAAACCAGGTTTTGCCAACGGCTTATTATAAAATTTCTGAACGGTCTTTTCCCTTCCCACCATCCTGCTGTAGCCAGGATGTGGTCTATAGGCATGTCCATTCTTTAGCCGTCGACATGGATGCTGCCCTGGTGGAATAAAATGTGTACATGTTAGTGTTTATCCCAGCAGTTTCTAGCACCTGCTTGAGCCATCTCGCAATGGTTTAGCTCGTACCCCACCATAAGGTTTTTGTGACTGACCCACAAGGCTTTTCATCTCCCTCGAATATTCTGGTTGTGTCTATGTAGGATAGTAGGTGGGTCATGGCACATAACCGTGGTTCTGGTGGGTAAGCCACGACTGGATTAGGTGTTCCTGGTCTGCTCTGTTTGACCAGTCGCTGGATAACGACAGATCTGGTCTGGAGCTGTGATCATGTTGTCCAGTCGCAATAGGTGTAGTGACTGGACCCTCTGAGCGGATACAAGTGCCATCAACATGAGCGTCTTTAGTGTAACTTGCTCGAGGCCGGGGGATCTGGCTGGTGGCCATTCCCTGAGATATGTCAGGACCACACTGATATCCCAAATATGGGTATACCTGGGCTTAGGGCTTGATATTGTAAATGCCCTTCATCAGTTTTACCACCAGTGGATGGGATCCCATCACCTGTTGTCCTGGCGCTGGTTTGAGATAAGCAGAAAGAGCACTCTGCGCTGTGTTGATGGCACTGTAGCTGATCCCTACATCGTGGTGTAGATGGCCAGGAACTCCAGTATGTTGGTGGCTGTAGCTGTTGCGTATGTTGTCCATGTTTCCTGGCAGTACTTCTCCCTTTTTTGATGCTGGTTAAGTACTGCCTCTTGGTGGATGTTCGAAGGGATGCCGACATGGTGGTGATGGTTTGTTTGGACAATCCCAGTTCCAGGTAAGGTCTGTTCAAACTTGCAACCCAGGCGTTTAATTTTCTCATGGCATGGGTGTTTAGCTAACCTGGTAGGTAAGTAGCTGATAGCCAAATATGTCTTTCGACATACCATTGCCAAATCATGTTGACCAATTTGTCGCATGATAATGATTTTATGCCACCCATATGGTTAATATAAGCCATCACCGTAGTATTTATCAATTTGTAACCGAACATGCAAGTGCTGCATATTAGATACATATGCTTTTAAACCATAAAAGGTGCCCAACATCTCTAGATAGTTAATGCCCAGTGTAAGTAGTAATGATGACTCTAGTTTAGTCCATCTACCACTTGTGCTGGATATGGAGTTAGTCGCTCCCCAGCCTTGAGCACTGGCATCTGTTTGAATAACTAAAGTAGGGTTAGTGATAAAGATAGGGCTGAAACTATGCCAAACGTTTTCTGCCCACCACTGTAGCTGTGATATTGCTTCAGTGGGTAAGTTCATGACACGATCATAGTGACCTGTATGTCGTTTTATTGCCCGTACCTTTGCTCTCTGTAAATTTTTTGATAGTGCAAAGGTCCGAATTGTGTAGCCGGAAATGCTGTTACCATTTCCCCAATTACTCTTGCTACTTGTCGAATAGTTGGTCGCTCGTTGACCATTAATTTGTTGCATGATTGTGCTAATTCAACCATTTTTGCCTTTGGCAAGATAACAGTCATATGGACTGAGTTAATTGTGAAGCCCAGGTAGTCCATGATAGTGGATGGCTTCAACTTAGATTTATCTGGATGTAGGACGAACCCCAGAGTTTCGAGGAGCTGTTTTGTAGCTGATACTGCTGCCACAGCCAATTCCATCGTTTTCCCTACTATCAGAATATCCTCCAGATATGCCATGACAATATGTTTTTGTTTTCTTAGTATTGCCATGGCTGGGTTCAATATTTTGGTGAATAATCTTGGGCTGAAGTTCGCCCATAGGGCAATGCTTTGTACCATCCAGATAAATTTTAGGTATCTGCGATGATCCTTGTATATGGGTACTAGATAGTAAGCATATTTAAGATAAATGCTTGCCATGAAGTGTCCTTTGGAATTCAGTTGTTTGGCAGTAACATATGTCTCCATTTTGAAATGTATATACTTAACAAATTTGTTTAATGATGTTAAGTCAATGATGATGCGACAGACACCATCTTTTTTGGTTTTAGTGAATATATTCGATACAAATTCCAAAGGTTCATGTTTGGTCTTTTCGATGACCCCCTTTGTGATAAGTCTCACCAGTTCAGCTTGTCCCTCACGTTTTTCTTTGACGGAGGGAGAAATACCCTTTGGGGCCATTGTTGAACTGGCGGCGTTTTTTCTGACATGAATTGTATTTTATATCCTGTAATGTTGTTGAGTATATACTTGTCACTCGTGACCATACCCCATGCTTCTTTAAACAAGTGTAATCTCCCCCCTGTTAATAAAGCACCCTTATTCTCTATATGCTGGTAGGGACCAGACCCACCTACCTCCATGGTTATTGGCGATTCTGTTTCTTCATTTTCCTGAAGATTTTGTTCTGACGTGCTGGCAATGTTGGGGGGAGGCGCATTTTCCAGAGGGTCCGCTGCGGGCCCTGATCTAAAAGATCTTTGGGGATAATGTGCGGACCCCAAGCGTTCACCAGTCCCATATTGCGGACGTCGACTGGTGGATGCCGTGGGGTGCTGCCGCTTGGGTATTGGAGGTCTTGGTTTGCTTGTCCCGGGGCCTGCCCTCATTAGGCCGAAGGTTTTTGATGCTTCCTACATCTCCTTCAGTTTTTTATTGAAATCTTTCCCAAATAGCAGCGCGTCCGTCTCCGCAGCTGGGGCTTTACACAAGCCAGCAAATTTGGGATTGAGGGCAGGTCTTATGTTTCCCTCCGGAGATTGTTGATCTCAAATTGTGTGGTACACATTAATGCCAGCACATCCTGCTGGCAGGTATCCATCTCCGTGGTCTCCACGGAACGAGCAAAGGCTGTGATGGCTGACGTCAGGAGCCTTAGGATCCGCTGTAGCTTGAGTTCTTGGGTCTGGATGTGTGACCCACATGCCCCCAGATTTGGCTGTTGACACTTTTTACTTTGAGGGCCTCACCGTTTTCTGGTGCTGTGTTGTTTCAGCACCTCAGCGAGCACCTTTTCCAGTAATGGTTGATGCTGGCCGCCATTCTTGTTTCCAGCGGTGCTCCAGCCCGTGGGGTTGCTACAAGCAGTCCATCACACCCAACAGCTCTTCATGTTCCTGCACCCCTGGCATACTCCCGAATTCGTCCGCCTGCCCCTGTTCCAGACCAGCCCAGCCCTGGTCACCAATGCTAGCCTCCAGTAATGAGGGAGCAGAGGGCAGTGTACAGAACACTGTGGAGGGGGTGCCTGACCTCCCTCCGCGAGAGCGCTCTTTCTGCGCATCTCGCTGGAGCTGCTCCAATTGCTGTTGGATGCAGCTCAGGCGGCTGTCTCTCCTCCATTTAGGTGGAGACATGTCCCCGTCCGACGAATCGGACGCCACCGGCCGGATGCCTGTTCGGATGGCTAGACATCCAGCCCGCAGTTCAGGCACTAGCGGGACTGGGCTCGGCGCGGTGATGGGGATAGCGGCGCGACCGGTAATTGTTCCTACCGCCTGTTGCTGCCCCCCTGCAATGGAACGCTCCTCCGCTGGAGTCGAGCGGGGGACAGGTTCTTCTGGAGCTTTTGTGCCTTGTAGTAGCGAGAGCGCCCCTCAAGCAGCGCGTCTCGCAGGCACCTGCTCCGTGAGCCGCTCCAGCAGCTCAGGCGGCTCTCTCTCCCCCCATGCGGGTGGAGAGACGTCCCGTCCGACATCGGGAACACCTGCCGGATGCCTCTCGAGTGGCTATGCGTCCAGCCCGCTGCTTCAGGTACTAGCGGGCTGGCCTCAGCACGGTGTCGGGGAATTACGGAACACCGGGTAACGCTCCTACCGCCTGTTGCTGCCCCCCTCCCCAACGGGAAAATGGGGGACAGTTTTGTTCCAGAGCCTTTTTCTCTGCCTGTAAAAAACACAAGCAGAAAAAGGCTCACCTGTAAAAGAAAACCCGACCTCAGGGTACTCACCTGACGGCCCGGTTCATCCTGTAACGGGAGTGCCTAACTCCCATGGCAGCCGCTGTTGCACTGCTGGCGTAATGCCGCGCCTGCGCACTGAGCGGGTTCTTCACGTAGTCACTCACGTGACTCCGAAGTAAAATCATGAACCAGAGGACATGGATTTAAGGTGGGTGGGATAGATTTAATAGGAACCTGAGGGATAACTTTTTTACACAAAAAGGGGGTGGGTGTATGGACTGAGCTGCTGGAGGAAGTAGTTGAGGCAGGTTCTATCGCAACGTTTAGGAAACATTTATACCGACTATATTCTATCTCTGTCCCACCCACTCCCCTGGCATCAGTCTGAAGAAGGGTCTCGACCCGAAATGCCACCCATTCCTTCTCTCCAGAGATGCTGCCTGTCCCGCTGAGTTACTCCAGCTTTTTGTATCTACCTTCAATTTAAACCAGCATCTCCAGTTCTTTCCTAGACAGGTGCATGGATAGGAATAGGGATATGGACCAAATGCAGGCAGGTGGGATTAGTGTAGATGGGACATGTTGGTCGGCATGGGCAAGTTGGGCCGAAGGGCCTGTTTCTGCCTCTGTGACTCTATTAGTTTAGAAGAGGTACACTTCCACAGAGAAGAAAAGAATCCCTCAAACACACACACTCCCCTGTTGTTGATCTGTACCAGTTCCTCACCCTTTGCGGAAACAAATGCTTTGGTCTCTCAGCTTTTTGGAAGCACCTTCACCATACATGCTGTTTCCACGATGTATGTCTAGTTTAAGTTTAGTTTAGAGATACAGCACGGAAAGAGCCCATTCGGCCCACCAAGTCCACACTGACCAGCGATCCCCGCACACGAACACTATCCTACACACACTAGGGACAATTTAACATTTACACCAAGCCAATTCACCGACAAACCTGTACGAATTTGGCGCATGGGAGTAAACCGAAGATTTCGGAGAAAATCCACGCAGAACACGGGGAGAACGAACAAACTCCATGCAGATAAACTCCCGTCGTCAGGATCGAACCCGGGTCTCTGGCGCTGCAAGGCAGCAACTCTACTGCTGCGCCAACCAAACCAAATGAAAATCATTGCACAGAAAGAGGAAATGGTGGAAGAAAAGTTAGGCCATTGGCATCAAATCTGACAGCCAGCCGAGAAATATGGATGCTGAATAATTAACCAGACACACAAATGTCTCAAGTTCAACATTACGTCCCAAAGCAATCCTATAAATCTCTGTACTGTAATCAACATACGTTAGTTAGGTTAGATTTTAAATTATATCATTAGTAAATAATTTAATTTTCATCTTTCTCTGGCTCCCCTTTGAGTTCGTTATTTTTATTTCCCTGATGGTATCGACTGCAAATGTGTTTACAAAGTTTGCACAGGGCAGTTCAACACAGCTGCATAACAAGGAGCTGTCAAAGTGATTGGGCTGTTGGAGATAGATGGCAACACACCGCACAGCCACGGTATAATACAGCCAAACAGATCATCAAGAGGGCGAGAATAAAGAACAGCACCACGTACAACGGAGGAATATTAAGCAGCACCGTACGTCAGTTGTGATTAGAGGCACCTCCTCAACTGGAAGTGACAATGTGTAACGAGGTCGCCCAACAACCAGCATGACAGTTTGATATCGTTAGACATTTGTCCCTTCCCTCAGCCCAAGATAAGAAATAACATTGACCAAAAACGCAAACGAAAGATTCAATATAAACAACGCACGGAAAGGCCTTAAAAGTACATGACTACACACTGAGGTTTACTGTGAAGTTTTGGTCTCCAAATTTGGGGAAGGACAATTCTTGCTATTGAGGGAGTGCAGCATAGGTTCATGAGGTTAAAGGCGGGACTGACATATGTTGAAAGAACGGAGTGACTGGGCTTGTAGACACTGGGATTTAGAAGGATGAGAGGATATCATATTGAAACATATAAGATTATTAAGGGATTGGACACACTAGTGACAGGAAACATGTTGGGAGATGTTGGGGGGGGGCCCAGAACCAGGGGACACAGTTTAAGAATAAGGGGTAGGCCATTTAGAACGGAGATGAGAATTTTTTTTTTCACCCAGCGAGTTGTGAATCTGTGGAATTCTCTGCCTCAGAAGGCAGTGGAGGCCGATTCTCTGGATGCTTTCAAGAGAGAGTTAGATAGAGCTCTTAAAGATAGCGGAGTCAAGGGGTATGGGGAGAAGGCAAGAACAGGGTATTGATTGTGGGTACACAAAACAGCTGGAGAAACTCAGCGGGTGCAGCAGCATCTATGGAGCGAAGGAAATAGGCAACGTTTCGGGCCGAAACCCTTCCTCAGATGATCAGCCATGATCACAGTGAATGGCGGTGCAAGCTCGAAGGGCCGAAAGGCCTACTCCTGCACCTATTGTCTATTGTCTATTACTATTAGTTTAGTGATACAGCGTTTAGGGAAACAGGCCCTTCGGCCCACCGAGTTCGCGCCGACCAGCGATTCCCGAACACTTACGCCATCCAACACACACTAGAGTCTGAAGAAGGGTCTCGACCCAAAATGTCACCCATTCCTTCTCTCCGGAGATGCTGCCTGTCCCGTTGAGTTACTCCAGCATTTTGTGTCTACCTTTGCTATAAACCAACATCTGCAGTTCCTTCCTATACAATTTACAACTATACCAAGCCAATTAGCCAACAAACCTGTACGAGCCTGCTGGGAGAGGGGAGAAGATGGAGTGACCTGGATGAGACTCGCCCTTGATTATGCTGGTGGTCTTGCAGAGGCAGCGTGAAGTGTAGATGGAGTCAATGGAAGGGAGGTCGGTTCATGAGATGGTCTGGGCTGCATCCACAATTCTCTGCAATTTCTGACAAAGATGCTCGCTATCAATTTAATGTCCTATAACACTTGATAAATTCAGAAATCCTGTGTAATACAAATCTCCAGAGAGTAGATGGATGCTCTCATTGAGTAGAAGTTCAGCCAATAGAAATTAGTTGAAAACAGAGTCCAAATATGTGGGGGTTGACAAATTTCTAATATATCGTGATTCAAAAAATATGGAATAGCCACTAATTATAGAATATTTGAACAGCAAGTGCAAAATATGGGTGCAGCCATTCTGATAGGATACCCTCGTGTTTAAAGATTAGCCTCCTGCATCTCCATTGGATTGAGAGAAGAAAATTTAGTTTAGTTTAGAGATACAGCGCAGAAACTTAGGGCTAACGGAGTCAAGGGATATGGGGAGAAAGCAGGAACAAAGCATTAATTTTGGATGATCAGCCATGATCATATTGAATTGCAGTGCTGACTCGAAGGGCCGAAAGGCCTATTCCTGCACCTATTTTCTGTGTTTCTATGTTTTTTTTCCTATGAAACAGGCCCTTCGGCCCACCGAGTCAGTGCCGACCAGCGATCCCCGCACACTAACACTATCCTACGCACACTTGGGATAATTTTACATTTACACTAAGCCAATTAGCCTACAAACCTGTACGTCTTTGGAGTGTGGGAGGAAACCGGGGCACCCGGGGAAAGCCCACATAATTCACAGGGAGAACGTGCAAACTCCGTTCAAACAGCACCCGTAGTCAGGGTTGAACCTGGGTCTCTGGCGCAACTCTACCGCTGCGCCACCGTGACAACCTCATGTTGCCCCTAGTAATGTTACAAACAAATAGTCAACTGAATGGGAGATATGAAGTATTAAAATTGTACTTGAAGACCAGAAAGGGAACTAGTATATTGTATTTTGGTGGGCTGAATGACCCATTACACTGCTTGACCATTTAAGATGCTTATTCTGTGCATGGAATAAATATCAGCCATAGAAATGCCGTAATCCCTGAATATATTTTCTCTGACAAATGACGTGAGAGGAATGAATCAAAGCCTACAGTTCGTTTTGTTGGGAATAAAATGAAATAACCATGAAATAACTCAACAGATCATTACAAATACAATTCAATTAGAAAAGGAATGGATAATGTCCCTGTCCGCGCATTCCCTCCATTGCTCACACACACACACGCGCACACGCACATTTTCCACTGCTCATCAACCTTCCAGTGTCCTCTGAGGGTGACCCTGCATCTAACAGGAGATGGAGATTAGCTGTGACAGGGCAAAAAGAGGAGTGATTTAATCACCAAAGCAACATCAATTCTGGTTTTGCAGGTACATCAGCTGTCAGAGGCTCTGGCAGTAAGTGAGGGCTTCTTCCCGACCTGCACTCAAAACAAAAATAGCCACAGTTTCATCTGGAGCCCAAGGAGGGGAGATGGTTTGGAGTGAGTGTAAAGCAAGCTGTCATCATATGTGGTGCGTTACTGCAGGGAGGGAGAGGGAGAGGGAGAGGGAGGGAGGGAACAGGAGAGGAGGAGAGAGAGGGAGGGAGAGGGAGAGGGAGAGGGAGAGGGAGAGGGAGAGGGAGAGGGAGAGGGAGAGGGAGAGGGAGAGGGAGAGGGAGAGGGAGAGGGAGAGGGAGAGGGAGAGGGAGAGGGAGAGGGAGAGGGAGAGGGAGAGGGAGAGGGAGAGGGAGAGGGAGAGGGAGAGGGAGAGGGAGAGGGAGAGGGAGAGGGAGAGGGAGAGGGAGAGGGAGGGAGAGGGAGAGGATGAGGAAGAGGGAGGGAGAGGGAGAGGGAGAGGATGAGGGAGGGGGAGGGAGGGAGAGAGAGGGAGAGGGAGGGAGAAGGAGGGAGGGGGTGAGGGAGAGAGAGGTAGAGAGAGAAGGAGATAGAGAGGGACAGAGACAGACACAGACAGACAGACAGACAGACAGACAGACAGACAGACAGACAGACAGACAGACAGACAGACAGACAGACAGACAGACAGACAGACAGACAGACAGACAGACAGACAGACAGACAGAAATACCCTGCAGATACATATATTCTGTGAAGGCATGAAAAAAGCATTCTTGATGCAGGGTTATTCTGCATTTAAGCTATTGCAAAACAGTGAGGGATTCTTGACTGAATCATAATCATAATCATAATCATCATAATCATACTTTATTAGCCAAGTGTGTTTTGCAACATATGAGGAATTTGATTTGCCATAGTCATATCATTAAAAAAAATTGTTGCCTGAGCCCACGTAGGTTTTCTGCGGGTGCTCCGGTTTCATCCCACACTCCAATGACATGCACGTGTGTAGGTTAATTGGTTTTGGAAAAAAAAATTAAACTGTGACCGCTGGTTCTGGACTCCCCCAACATCAGGAACATTTTGTTACCCGGCATCTAGCTTGTGAGTGTTGTTTGTCCCCGTTTGGTTCCGACCTGATTCGGGTGGGTTGAAGGTGGGTAAGGGTAAGGGCTTTGAGGGCCGCTTACATACTGTTGCACAATTATGCCTTGAGTGTCACTGTCTGTTATCATTGTATGTATGCAAATTGATGTGAAATTCAAATAAAAAGATTTCAAACTAAGAATGTTATTTGCTTCTATAAGATACCCACTCATCCTTCTGAATTCCAGTGAATACAAGCCCAGTCGACCCATCCTTTCATCGTATATGCCAGTCCCGCCATCTCGGGAATTAACCTGCTGATCCTACGCCGCACTCCATTCTTGGGTCAAAAAAAGATGGTAAAAAAAAAAATGCAGGAAAGAGGAGACTGAGATGCCAAGTGCAGCAGGAAATTAAAGAGATAAAATAAGAGGATAACTGTGTATAAACAAAAGAGGGGACAGACAGAGAGAGCAGTTGAATAAATAACTAAACATTGGATCTCTGCTCTGATTGATGTTGAGCAGGACAAACTGATTTTATTTGTCACAACAGGGGGAGTGCATGTTTCACAGGGTCGTCAGATCTATGATGTTATCGCAATCTTATTTTAACGACATTTTTCGGGGACATCTATCTTCTTGCAAAGATCGCACAGTTTTCTCGTCATCCCACGTCTTGGAAAATACGCTGAACAATTACTCTTCTCAGGCAAGAAGTATCGCATGCCCGGTGCCTGCTTCCTTGAGAAATGGCCCACATTTGTTCCACCAGTGGATCTGATGGTAACGATTTATAGCATTTGCAGGCAAACACAGCTCAATGAAATAGCCTCCAGTCACATATTTTCCATCTAGTTTCATCCTATTACAGGCCAAGCGTGCAAACCAACTTCTCTCAAACAAGCCTGGCTTCCTCTACATATTCTCACGCCTGGCATGCACGAGATTAGTGGGGGGGGCAATTCTACATATTTATGTTGATCAATACTTTAACGTTGCAAGACGTCCCTGCCTCAACTACCTCCCCTGGCAGCTCGTTCCACACACCCTCCACCCAGCTTTTGTGTGAAAACGTTACCTCCTCAGATGCCTTTTAAATCTTTCCCTATTCAGGCACAGCTTCTTCCCTGCTGTTATGTTGAACAGACCTCCTCATAAACTGCTGAGTTTTACTCCAGCTTTTTGTGCCTATCTTCGGTTTAAACCTGCATCTGCAGTTCCTTCCTACTCATAAACTAAGTCCTGATCTCCCAACCTGCCTCAATGCAGCCCTTGTACTTTTTTTTTTAAACCTGCACTTTCTTTGCAGCTGTAATACTATATTTTGCGGTTGTTTATTTATTTTCTCTTTGCACCACCTGCTATTCTTGATCGTACTCACGCATTAAATAATTTGACTGGTTAGCAGGCAAACAAAATCTTTCACTGTGTCTCGGTGTACGTGACAATAACAAGGCAATACCATTGCTTAAACCAATATCCACTTCCCCATCATCCCCATCCCAATCCCCACTATCCCACTACAAATGGCTCCCTCTGAGTCAGTGATCTTGGGCCAGGTTTGCACTCTGCCAGAGGTGTCCCACCACTTAACCATCAATTGCTCTAAAGAAATCTCAAAGGAGATGAGTCATTGAACAGGTATAAAGTCCATGACATTTTTCCTCCCAACATCAGGTCAAGGACCAACCTCACTGAGGAGACACCACTCTGTTGGCAACCATCAACAAATCAATGAGGATTATGGAAGGAAGGCAGGATAATGGGGTTTGAGAGGGAAAGATAGTTCAGATAATTGAATGGTGGAGTAGACTCGATGGACCAAATGGCCTAATTCTGCTCCTGTGACACATGAATCCACCAATCTACCTCATTGCAACCCTTGCACTTTTTTACCTGCACTTTCTCTGAGCTGTAACACTACATTCTGCACTCTGTTTATTTTTTCTTTTGCACTACCTGATATACTCGGCGGCACGGTGGCGCAATGGTTGAGTTGCTGCCTTGCAGAACTGGAGACGCGGGTTCGATCACGACTGCGCATGCTGCCTGCACGGAGTTTGTACGTTCTCCCCGTGACTGCGTGGGTTTTCTCCGAGATCTTCGGTTTCCTCCCACACTTCAAAGACGTACGGGTTTGTAGGTTAATTGGCTTGGTATAAGTGTAAATTTTACCTAGCGTGTGTAGTAGGGTAGTATTAATGTGCAGGGATCACTGGCCGGTGCGGACTAAGTGGGCCGAAAGGCCTCTTCCCGCGCAGTGTCTCCAAACTAAACTAAATTGCTCATGTGCGATATGATATAGATCAGCCATGATTGAATGGCGGGGTAGATTTGATAGGCCGAATAGCCTAATTCTGCTCCTGTCACTTATGAACAAACTAATTGTATGATACGAAGGTGATTTGCGCAGAATTTACTGATGCTAGCCCATTGTCCTGACTCATCGCACATGGTCATCTGGCCCAGAGGCAGAGGTCAGATTGTGCTGATAGTAATTGTCTAGTGACCCCCGTCCGGTGGCCTAATTCTGCTCCTAGAACTGATGGAACCGCTCTGCTGTTCCAGCCACCTCGAACCATAGGTAGGCAGCAGGGGGCCCAGCCCTTTATCATGGGAAGCAATACTCCTTTTACACCTTTTAGTGAAGCTGCTCAAAGTGAAGTCTGCGTGAGGGATATTTTTTGTGTTGCTGTCCAACCTAAATGTTTTTTTGTTAAATCGTCTGTTAGCGAGAGCAGTCCGGAAACGCTTTTGCTCATTAAAGTGGCAGTGAGTGGGAGTGGGCCTGTTGCTCAGTTACAGTGAAAAACGAGAGGCAGTGTTAACACACGTTGACGGGCCTGGTTCACCGCTGAGTCAGCAGAGGATCACACGCAACACTTGTCTCTTGGAACAGCCACTTGATTCTTAAAAAACAAAACAATCGCTCGCAAAAAAAAATGGAATTAAGTGCGCCAGAACTGGAGCCAACTCCCTCCCTCTCTCTCTCTCTCTCTCTGCTTTCATGGTGCACTCAACGCCTGTGGAGCGTGAAAAATGCCACGTGTCATGATGGGTGAGGACAAAAGAGAAGGTCTGGATGCAACCTGCACCGCCACTGTTTTAACAAGGAGAACAATTATCAGGCAGTTCTGAGTATTTCACAAAGACTATGGGCTGACGCAGCAGTAGAGTTGCTGTCTAAAGGGCCTGTCCCACTGTACGAGGTCATTCAAGAGCTCTCCTGAGTTTAAAAAAAAAATCAAACTAGTGGTAAGCACGTAGAGTGTACGTAGCGGGTACGTCGGAGCTCGGGGCGTCTCTTAGCGGCTCGTAACGCTAACGGCAGGTACTCGGGAAACGCGGTATGCTCGTGAAGACTTTTCAACATGTTGAAAAATGTCCACGTGAGCCCCGAGTACCTACGAGCGGCTATTACCGGAATTCTCCGAGTTCGAATCAGGGGAAACTAGAGGAGAACTCCTGAATTACCTCGTACAGTGGGACAGGCCCTTTACTGTGCCAGGGTACTGTCTGTACGGAGTTTGTACGTTCTCCCCGTGACCTGCGTGGGTTTTCTCTGGGTGCTCCGCTTTCCACCCACATTCCAAAGTCGTGCAGGTTTGTAGGTGAATTGGCTTCTGTAAATCGCCCTCTTGTGTGATCGATGGTCAGTGTGGACTCGGTGGGCTGAAGGGCCTGTTTCCATGCCGTATCACTAAACCAAACTTAACTATCTACACTAAACTAAGTTGATACGCAACTAAACTAGTTGATGGTCAGCAGCGTTTTGGTGGGCCAAAGGGGGCTTCGCCAAGTTCTATGTGTAGGAAGGAACTGCAGATGTTGGTTTAAACTGAAGATAGACACAAAAAGCTGGAGTAACTCAGCGGGTCTGGAGAAGAGGAATAGGTGATGTTTTGGGTCGAGACCCTTCTTTAATCTGAGAGTCAGGGGAAAGGGAAACGAGAGATATAAACGGTGATGTAGAGAGATATAGAACAATTGAATGAAAGATATGCAAAATGTGGGGAGAAGGCAGGAGAATAGGGTTAGGAGGGAGAGATAGACCAGCCGTGATTGAATAGCAGCGTAGACCTGATGGGCCGAATGGCCTAATTCTGCACCTATCACTTATGACCTTATGTAAATGAGCAGACCACGAGACTATGACTCTAAGAGCGCAGGTGTGTGCAATGCTACCAGATATGCTGGACAACATGGATCCTAGGAATAAACTAGCAAGGTTGCCAGCACTCTGTTGCTATGGACACCATCAGGGCTCCAAGAGTCCTCATCAGTAGGCCCCAGCTCCACTGTAATGGAGTCTTGCCTCTCCTCCCTGCTCAGCTTGTGTCTTTCAGAACATAACTCTCCATGCAAAAAAAAAACAACTCTCCTCTTGGTCTCCATGGCTGAGATGAAATCATTTTCAAAGGTTCTTGGATGTCTCTGGCTAGACACCTGGAACTACTTGGTCCTCGTGAAACTGCATTTACTTGTTTCAAGTCCGACTCATGAAGTGAAATGAAAGTGTCTCAAACTAATCGAAGGACAGCAGATCAGAAGTTGCTGGGATGGATCGACTTGGTGAAGTGCCAAACAATAGCTGAGAGAGGGTGTGAATGTGTGAAGAAAGCACAAAGGAGAGAGAAAGGGTTTTGCCCGGAAAATAATGGCCACTTCTTTTTGAGAAAATAACGTTTTGTACCGTGAAGGTTCAATGAAGTCAAGCTGATGCTCCACTTAGCTGACTGGATGGATCCTGAAGCAATAATGACTTGGGATCCGTGGTGAACACTGCCCAGTCCATTTACAGGAGTCGCTGCCTCAAATAGGCAGCCAACTTCATCAGAGACCCACCCCACCCTGGCCACGCACTCATTTCACCCCAGCCATTGGGAAGACGATATGGGAGCTTCCTACTCTTAGTTTAGATTAGATTAGAGATACAATATGGAAACTAGCCCTTTGACCCACCAAGTCAATGTCGACCACTAATCACATGTCCATACTAACTCAACACTTTCACATCCACTCTCCACTCACTAGAGACAATATTATAGAGGCCAATTAACCTACAAACCTTCACGGCGGCGCCGCGGTAGAGTTGCTGCCTTACAGTGCCTGACAGCCGGATTCAATACAGCCTATGGGTTCTGGCTGTACAGAGTTTGTACATTATCCCTGTGGGTTTTCTGTGTTGGTTTTCTCCAGGATCTCCGGTTTCCCCCCACACTCCAAAGCGTACAGGTTTGGAGGCTAATTGGCTTCGGTAAAATTGTGAATTGTGCCGAGGGTGTGCAGGATAGTGTTCGTGTGCAGGGATCGCTGGTCGGCGCAGACTTGGTGGGCTGAAGGCCTGTTGCCGCGCTGCAAATCTGAATTAAACTAAACTAAACCAAACTAAACACTTGGAGGAAACCCAGATGGTCATGGAGAAAGTGCAAACTCCACACAGACAGCGCCCAAAGTCAGGATCGAACCAGGGGGTCTCTGGCGCTGTGAAGTAGCAGCTGTACCAGTTGTGCCGCCTTTAAACATGCATCAGGAAAACAAACAAGAGGGGAAGACAAATAGTGGACAGAAAATAAAATGGCAGAGGCCGATGAAGAGGTAGATTATTCTGCAGAGAGATGAATTTAATAATGAAATCATTGCCACAGCAACCCCTGTCTCCAACAGAAAGCATGAGGGGTCGCTTAAAAGAGTGGAAAATATTCACTTCATTATTAATAACATTTCTGATGATTTTTAATGTCGCACTTCACATGATGGACAATTTAATTTTGAATTCCTTTCTCTGGAGCCTACTCTGGATTATCTTTACCACATTTTAGTCCTTTTGTTGCATTTTAATTTTTGCGCCATGCTGTTTTTTTTATTACTTCGTGGAACCAAATGTCAGTTAAAACTAGGAGCAAGAACTTGCATTTGGAAAAGGTCCTTGGGATAATTAATCATCCCCACACCCTTCCCCAAAGGAGGAAACACTGAGCAGTAGATAAGGAAAAGGAAAGGAAGGATTTCACAAAGTGAGAAAATAATTTGCATTTCTATTCCACATCCTCTGGCCATCCCAGCTACTGAAATTATTTAAGCTATTTCAAATCAATAGAGTTGTAAAGAGAAGGTAGGAGAATGGGATTGAGGGGGAAAGATAGATTAGCCATCGGGCAGGCTAAAGAAGGGTCTCAAGCTGAAATGTCACCCATTCCTTCTCTCCAGAGATGCTGCCTGTCCCGCTGAGTTACTCTGGCATTTTGTATCTATCTTCGATAGATTAGGCGTGATTGGACGGTGTAGTAGTCTTGATGGGCCGAATTGCCTAATGCTACTCGGATGTCTAATGAACTTGTAGAAAGAAACAGCGTGGAAACAGGCCGTTGGGCCCACCAAGTCTGCGCCAACCATCCACCACCCATTGCTACGTTAATCCCATTAATTTAATACATTACACTAATTTCATTGCATTATTTAATACATCAATATCTTTTTTTTTTGAAAAATTCTCCCCACATTCTCATCAATTCCCCTCAGATTCTACCACTACCTAACACACCCAGTGGCTTTAGAAGGCCAACCATATCCCGACTATGGGTGCTGACTATGGCTACGGAGTTTGTATGTTCTCCCCATGACCTGCATGGGTTTTCTTCCAGATTTTCGGTCTCCTCCCACACTCCAAAGACATACAGATTTGTAGGTAAATTGGCTTGGTGTAAGTGTAAATTGTCCCTAGTGTGTGTAGGATTGTGTTAATGTGCTGGGATCGCTGTTTCCCAGCTGTATCTCTAATCTGAACTAAAAAAAAGGGCAACTGAGAATTTGTTGCTCTGAAGGTTGGGAAACCAATAGCCGTCTCTGGGTTAGTTTAGTTAGTTAGTTTATCTTAGCTTAGCTTAGCCGAGTTTAGATTAGAGATACAGCGTGGAATCATGCCCTTTGGCCCACAGAGTCCATACCGACCAGCGATCACCCATACACTCGTTCTATCCTACACACTAGGGACAACTTTACAGAAGCCAATTAACCTACAAACCTGTACATCTCTGGAGTGCCAGAGGAAACCGGAGCACCCAGAGAAAACCCACACAGTCGCAGGGAGAACGTGCAAACTCTGTGCAGACAGCACCCGTAGTCAGCATCGGACCCGTGTCTCTGCATGCAACAATAGGTTTGGGCGTTTTGTGCAAGCTGCAGTTATTCTCGGCTTTCAGAGCAAAACTCTGTCCTCAAGGGAGTGCAACCTAGAAGTCTGATGCATGTCACCTTTTTTTTTAATGTTCCACAGCTCTGACGGCAGAAGTGTTATTTATGGGGTAAAGCAGGAGCCACGGTCTCAGTTTACTTATATTGTCCATCACTTAAATTTCAAATTGCTCCCCTATGCACAGTTCCCTCACCAATTCCAAATAAGTTCTTGAAAATCAAAAAAAAACTACAGTTGAAATAAAAGCAGAAATGCTCAATACTCAAAAGGTCGGACAGCATCAGCGGAGGGAAAAATAGCGTGAACAATTTCAGTTTGCAGACCTCTTTTGAAGAAAGGTCTTTGACAATGAGTTTGAGTAGTTTATAGTCACGTGTACCGAGGTACAGTGAAAAGCTTTTGCTGCGTGCTAACCAGTCGGCGGAAAGACAATACATGATTACAAGGGGCGGCATGGTGGCGCAGCAGTGGAGTTGCTGCCTTACAACGCCAGGGACCCGGGTTTGATCCTGACCACGGATGCTGTCTGTATGGAGTTTGTACGTTGTCCCCGTGACCATGTGGGTTTTCGTCGGGATCTCCGGTTTCCTCCCACACTCCAAAGACGTACAGGTTTGAAGGTTAATTGACTTTGGTATAAATTGTCCCTAGTGTGTGCCAGATAGTGTAGGTGTGCGGGGATCGCTGGTCGGGGTGGACTCGGTAGGCCGAAAAGGACCTGTTTCCGCACTCTAAACTCTAAACCTTACAGCAAAGTGATGGAGTAACTCAGCGGGTCAGGCAGCATCTCTGGACGACATGGATAGGCACATTTTGGGTCGGGAATCCTTCTTCAGACCACGTCCTCCAAAGATGCTCCCTGACCCGCTGAATTACTCCAGCACCTCTGTATTCTGCGCAAGATTCTAGCATCTGCAGTTCCTTGTGTCTATGTATTTTTAGCAACAAGGAGATAAGATTTTTGGAACTAAGGTGTTTGGCTTAGTTTAGTTTATTGTTGTCAAGTGTCCGAGGTACAGCAAAAAGCTTTTTCTTTTGTTGCGTGCTATCCAGTCAGCGTAAAAACTAAACATGATTACAATCTAGGACTCCACAGTGCCCAGATACAGGATAAAGAGAATAATATTTGGTGCAAGATAAAGTCCAGTAAAGTTTGATTAAAGATAGTCCAGGGGTCTCCAATGTGGTTGATGGGAGGTCAGGACCGCTCTCTAGTTGGTGTGAGGAAAGTTCAGTTGCTTGATGACAGCTCGGAGAAACTGTCCCTGAATTTGGTTTGGATCTGGCTTGGTCTAACTAACTTCAATCATCAAGGTGCAACCACTGGTGCAGGATATGGATGCTGAGCCTTTACTGTCCATGCAGCGCCACAGTAATTAGTTGCTGTGTTGCCAAAGACTCGACCAGGCTATAAGTGAGTTCACCACAGTTCCAGGGCGGCCCAAGGAGGAAGCATACATCTTCCAGTGCAGTTTACAAAATCCAAATGGCCAACATTCTCATTGCAGCCTTCAAAATGGTTGCTTCATGCGTTAAAGTGCAAGTAACCATTGCATTTAAAAGCAAATCACTTTATATATAGGAATGTGTGACCATACTGTATGAACTGAGAAGAGGGGCAGGTGACGTGGCTGGTGGGAGAGTCTAGGACCAGAGGCCATAGCTTCAGAATAAAAGGAAGTACCTTCAGAAAGAAGATTAGGAGGAGTTTCTGGTCAGAGGGTGGTGAATCTGTGGAATTCATTGCCATTGAAGGCTGTGGAGGCCAAGACAATGGATATTGTTAAGGCAGAGATCGCCTATCCATGTTCTGTAGAAGGGTCCTGACTCAAAACGTCACCAACCCAGAGTTGTTCTCCAGTGATGCTGCCTGACCCACTGAGTTACTCCAGCACGTGGAGTCTTTCAACATTGATCCCTGGGATGGCGGGACTGTCATATGAGGAAAGATTGAAAAGACTAGGCTTGTATTCACTGGAGTTTAGAAGGATGAGGGGGAATCTTATAGAAACATATCAAATTATAAAAGGACTGGACAAGCTAGATGCAGGAAAAATGTTCCCAATGTTGGGCGAGTCCAGAACTAGGGGCCACAGTCTTAGACTAAAGGGGAGGTAATTTAAGACCTAGGGGCTAGAGGAGTCATGAGATATGGGGAGAAGGCAGGCACGGGTTATTGATAGGGGACGATTAGCCATGATCACAATGAATGGTGGTGCTGGCTCGAAGGGCCGAATGGCCTCCTCCTGCACCTATTTTCTATGTTTCTATGTTTCTATGTTTGTATAACATGAGTGTTTGCCTCAGTGTAGGGCGGTGGGGAAGGGGAGGCAAAGTCAGGGGGCTTCCCTGTGG
Organism: Amblyraja radiata; assembly: GCF_010909765.2. Classification (NCBI taxonomy): domain Eukaryota; kingdom Metazoa; phylum Chordata; class Chondrichthyes; order Rajiformes; family Rajidae; genus Amblyraja; species Amblyraja radiata. The sequence goes on from NC_045969.1 coordinate 10,908,697, forward strand.
ACTATTCCTCATCAGCAAAAGATGAAATAGAGGAGAAAACATCCCCCTCCCCTCTTCTAACAAATCTGCTGGAAGATCTCTGGGTGAGCAAGATAAAAGCCGCCTTTACAGCCTTTCCACCAACTGTCCTTTTCAACACCAATTATCATCTCCGCATGACAGCAGTCTGAGAGAGCAAAATCTGTCACCACAGGCAAACTCCCTTCAACTCAGCTTGAGAGGAAGGCGAAGAGAAGAGAGAAGCTCTTTTTAAAAATATAGGTGGGAGGAGATTGAGGCGCTGAGGAGGTTTGGTGGCGAGGTGGTGAAAAGAATCACTCTCGCACCAGTGAAATGTTGCATCAGCAAGGGGCATCCAGGAGGTGCGATTCCTCAGGATAATTTTTCCGATGAGTGGCATAAGCTACAGGCTGCACCCGTGTTGGATCAAGCCGCGGTTCGCGAGCATTAGATAAAGCCTCGATAGCGGATAATGAAGCAGAATCTAATTAGACGCCAGCTGTTGAAGGCAACCTTTCAAATTTCCAAGAATCCCTTTGTGTGTGTGTGTGTGAGCGAGCCCCCCTCTCCAGACGGGGAGAGAGGAGCCTGTTATCCCGTTGGAAGCAGCCCCACCCCTCCCTCAGCACTAGCATGTCAGATGAGAAGAGAACCTCAGTCATCTTTCTTTTAGTTTAGTTTGGAGATGCAGCTTAGAAACAGGCCCTTCGGCACGCAGAGTCCCCGCACACTAACTGGCTTGGTAAAAATGTAAATATTGTCCCTCGTGTGTGTAGTGTTAAGGGCCGGTCCCACAAGCATGCGATTGCATGCGGCAAGCGCGACCTAACATGGTCGCTTGAGCCGTACGGCCTCGCGGGGCCGGTCCCACTTCCAACCGCGGAGCCGTCTGGAGTTGTGCGGGGCTGGTCCCGACATCATACTCACCAATCAGCTGGGCAGGAGGCGGGTTGACTGAATTTGACGGCGCACGGCATCGGGCGGTTACGTCATCACGCGATGGCACGCCGGGCGGTGACGTCATCGCGTAACGCCACGCGCTAGGCGTACGCCATCAAGGCGCTGCATACGACCTCAATGCGGCTGCGGGCCGACAGGCCGTTGCCGCGTGGAATTTTTGGACAGTGTCAGTTTTTCGGAGCCCCGCGCGATGTCGGGACCAGCCCTGCACAACTCCATACGGCTCCGGCGATCGAAGTGAGACCGGCCCCGCGAGGCCGTACGGCTCAAGCGACCACATTAGGTTGCGCTTGCCGCATGCAGTCGCAGGCTGGTGGGACAGGCCCTTTAGTGTGCGGGGATCGCTGGTCAGTGCGGACTCGGTAGGTCGAAGGGCCAGTTTCCGTGCTGTATCTCCAAACCTAATAAACTAAACTAATGCAAACCTGTGCACACTCGGGACAATTTACAATTATACCAAGCCAATTAGCTTAAAAACCTGTACGTCTTTGGATCGCGGGAGGAAACCGGAGAACCCGGAGAAAACCCACGCAGGTCACGGGGGAATGGACAAACTCGGTGTAATCGGGATCGAACCCGGGTCTCTAGCGCTGTAAGGCAGCGACTCTACCACTGCGCCACCGTGCCGCCCACATTAATATGATCTTTCCGATGTTCTCTATATTTCCTTTGAAATGAAACAAATGCAAACTCGGGATTATTTTAATGATCTGCTTTCTTTTTCGCCTCCTAAAATTCATCTTTGAACAATGACTGTATAACATAATTTCCAGGCAGATGTAATTAAAAATGTATAAACCAAAGACTCAGGTAGGGAAGATAACTTGACTGGTGTAGTGAGATGGAAATTCACTCATGCGGGTTAAATCTGCCTTGAAAGGCTTGTCTTGTTTGCTGAGTGTCTGCCTGTTCATCCGTCTCTCTTTGTTCACAGATACAGCAGGGAACAGGCCCTTCGGCCCACAGAGTCCATGCCGACCAACGATTTCCGTACGCTAACACTACCCAACCCGCTAGAGACAATTTACAATTTTGCAACCTATTACTTTAGTTTAGAGACACAACGTGGAAACTGGCCCTTCAGCCCATCGAGTCTGCGCCAACCAACGCTCACCCCACACACTAACACGATCCTACACACAACGGGGACAATTTACAATTTTACCGAAGCCAATCAACCCTACAAACCTGTACGTTCTCGGAGTTTGGGAGGAAACCGTAGCACCCGGAGAAAACCCACGCGGTCACGGGGCGAACGTCCAAATTCCATACAGACAGCGCCCGTAGTCAGGATCGAACCAGAGTCTCTGGCGTTATAAAACAGCAACTCTACCGCTGCGCCACCGTTCTTTTCCTCTGGCCCTCCCTCTCCCCCCCTCCCCCAACCATCACCACCATCTCACTAGGTTCCAGCCCACAGCATTAAATTGCTAACAAGTTTGTCACTAATTGGGAAGGGTCAATGCGGGAACGCCCAAAGGCAGGAAATGATTTGCTCCCTCGGCCCCGGAGGGAGGGTGTTATCACCTTTGGACAAACAGTGAGGTTTGATGGAGAAGAACATGAAATGGCTCAGCCTATAAATGCTTTGATGCCTGAAAAACGCATTGGTTGAGGCAGGCTGAAGAGATGTTTCTGTGGAAGCTTCCCACTCCAAGGGTCGACAGATGAGATCACTTTAACTTGGCATCATGTTTAAGAAGGAACTGCAGATGCTGGGAAATCGAAGGTACACAAAAATGCTGGAGAAACTCAGCGGGTGCAGCAGCATCTATGGAGCGAAGGAAATAGGCAACGTTTCGGGCCGAAACCCTTCTTCAGACTGATGGGGGGGGGGGGGGGGGGGGGGGGGGGGGGGAGAGAAGAAAGGAAAAAGGAGGAGGAGGAGCCCTAGGGCTATGGGATGGGAGGAGGAAGATGGGAAGATGTGGCGAGTGGTGGGGTCACGTTGGAGGTGGCGAAACTTGGCATCATTTTCGCCACAGACATTGTGGGCCAAAGGGGCCATTCCTGTGCTGTCGATCCTGACTACAGGTGTTGTCTGTACGTTTTCCCCGTGTCCGCGTGGGTTTTCTCCGGGTGCTCAGGTTTCCTCTCAAATTACAAAGGCGTACAAAGGTTTGTAGGGTTACAAGATACATTTATTTGTCACATGTACCAATTGGTACAGTGAAATGTGTGGTCGCCATACAGCCATACGAATAATAAAGAACACGATAGTTTTTTAACACAGACATCCCCACACAGCGGGATCAAAGTTTCTCACTGTGAGGGAAGGGTTGATTCACTTCAGTAAAATTGTGAATTGTCCCCAGTGTGCGTAGGATAGTGTTAGTGTGTGGGGCGAGCACTGGTCGGTGCAGACTTGGTGGGCCGAATGGCCAGTTTCCACGCTGTATCTCTAAAATAAAGTCCCAGTTCTATGTTCTATGTTTTGTATGGAAGCTTACCGGGTTTTCTCTCTTCGTTCCCAGTCCACCAATGTGTTTAGGAGGGAACTGCAGGTGCTGGTTTAAACCGAAGGTCGGCACAAAATGCTGGAGTAACTCATGGGGAGAGCCAGCATCTCAGGAGAGAAGGAATGGGTGAGGTATCGGGTCGAGAACCTATCTTCAGAGTCGCTTCATGGGGGAATATCTTCCAGAGATTGTTAGCGGCATCTATTTGACACTTGTGAGGAATGGTATATTTCTAGACGGTAGACTGTTTATTGCATATCTTATTGATCATGAGGAGTCAAGGTTTGAAACTGCAGCAGTCCAAAATTTATGGCCCTCCTGATTAAATCCCACAATCGCAAAAATCTTGCAGAGAGCTGCCCTCCCTGTTCACTTGCATTACAAAGAATCCTGATCCAAGCACAGACCTCCTGCCTTACACCACAGACTTCTTACTCAGCAATCCCCATCGCATTGATGGCTCAGAACCTGCTGAATCCTTTATCAAATAAACTGCGTAATAATAAGCACCTTTGGGTAATTATAAAGTAATTAGAGTCTCTGCAAAGGTCAGGAGTCATAAATCATCAGGATCAAAGGGTTTAAGAACCAACCTCTGAATGTTACCTTCACCGCAGCTCCAAGATTACAAGAGCCCATCAACATGAGCCTTACAGGAGGGCAGCGTGATAGCACAGCGGTAGAGTTGCTGCTTCACAATGCCAGAGACCCGGGTTCGATCCTAACCTCGGGTTCTGTCTGTGTGGAGTTTGTACGTTCTCCCCGTGACCGCGTGGGTTTTCTCCGGGTGCTCCGGTTTCCTCCCACACTCCATAGACGTACGGGCTTGTAGGTTAATTGGCCTCGGTAAAGATTGCAAATTGTCCCAAGTGTGCAGGATAGCGCTAGTGAACGGTGATCGCTGGTCGGTACGGACTTGGTGGGCTGAAGGGCCTGTTTCCGTGCTGTCTCTCTGAACTAAGCTTAAAAATGGAAAAATTAATTTCCTCATCCTAGAATATTAACCGTAGTGTCATAATGGATCTTGCCTTCAAACAATCTGTAACTAGCTTTCCCCTAAAAAATAACCTTTTCATAAACAGTAGAGCAAATGGGATTTTAGAAGAGAATTACTTTTAGTTTAGTTTATAGACAATAGACAATAGGTGCAGGAGTAGGCCATTCGGCCCTTCGAGCCAGCACCGCCATTCAATGTGATCATGGCTGATCATCCCCAATCAGTACCCCGTTCCTGCCTTCTCCCCATAACCCCTGACTCCGCTATTTTTAAGAGCCCTATCTAGCTCTCTCTTGAAAGCATCCAGAGAACCCGCCTCCACCGCCCTCTGAGGCAGAGAATTCCACAGACTCACCACTCTCTGTGAGAAAAAGTGTTTCCTCGTCTCCGTTCTAAATGACTTACTCCTTATTCTTAAACTGTGGCCCACGGTTCTGGATGTGGCCCCTGGTTCTGGTTTAGTTTAAAGATCTGGCAATTACTGGCAATTACTTTCACAACGTTTAAGAAGATGAGGGGTGATCTTAGGGAGGTGTACAAAATCATGAGAGGAATAGATCGGGTAAACGCATAGAGTCTCTTGCCCAGAGTAGGGGAATCGAGAATCAAAGGGCATGGGTTTAAGGTGAAAGGGGAAAGATTTCATATGAATCTGAGGGCAAGCTTTTTCACACAAAGGGTGGTGGGTATATGGAACGAACTGCCAGAGGAGGTAGTTGAGGCAAGGACTATTGGAACGTTTAGGAAACAATTAGACAATAGACAATGGGTGCAAGAGTAGACCATTCGGCCCTTTGAGCCAGCGCCGCCATTCAATGGGATCAAGGCTGATCAATTAGGCAGGTACATTGATAGGATGGGTTTAGAGGAATATGGGCCAAAGCAAGCAGGTGGGACAAATGTATAATTAGTATGGTATAATTGTAAATTGTCCCTAGTGTGTGTAGGATAGTGTTAGTGTGCAGGGATCACTGGTCAGTGCAGACTCGGTGGGCCGAAGGGCCTGTTTCTTCTCTGTATCTCTAAATTGGACTAAACTAAAACAGGACACGTCATCGGAACTGGGTAAGAGAGCAATCAAGTTGTTTTTCAACAGCACAGGGGAAAGGATGAATAGAACAAGGGGAATAGCTCTGGTAGGGCGAGACCAAATGCCATGATCAGAATGGCAGAGCAGATCACTGGCAGATCAGTCAGTTCGCCCACGATCGGCTGGCGAAGCAGACCCAATGAGTTGAATGGCCTAATTCTACGAATGACCAAGCTGCTGAAGGAGGCAGTTGAGGCTGGGACTATCCCAACGTTTAAGAAACAGTTCTAGACCAGTACATGGATAGGACAGGTTTGGAGGGATATGGACCAAGAGCAGGCAGGTGGGACCGTGTTGGCCGGTGTGGGTAGGTTGGGCCGTAGGGCCTGTTTCCATGCTGTATCACTCTATCTTATGATCGAATGAGCAAAAGCAGCAGTGGGAGCGGCATTTTGGATCAGAATGATTCCTCTTTGTCTGCATTATGTGTTGTTCATGGCAATGGTTCATTGGTGCTCAATGTAGCTTTATTTGTCACCCATGCAACTGTAGAGTCAAATTAGTTTTGCATATTCCCGTTCACGTAATTCTCTTCACGTTATTCCCTTCATCATGTATCTGTACACTGTGGATGGCTCGATTGTAATCATGTATTGTCTTTCCGCTGACTGGTTAGCGTGCAACAAAAGCTTTCCACTGTACCTCGGTACACGTGACAATAGACTCAACTCAACTCTATTACGCAACGGCGCCATTATTCAAAGCCTGCTGGACAAGCCGAGCAGGACTCACCATGTAAATAGAAAAACTGAGCCGAAATGATCTGCAGAGACGGTTATATTTGATATGGACAGAACGGAAAGAATGAGCCGGCAAATGTTGAGGAATTGTTTAGCAAAGAACTGCAGATGCTGGTTTACACTGAAGATAGATGCAAAAAGCTGGAGTAACTCAGCGGGACAGGCAGCATCTCTGCAGAGAAGGAATGGGTAACGTTTCGGGATCGAGACCCTTCTTCAGAAGGCTGCAGGGTGCAAAGACGGAAGGTGAGGTGCTGTTCCACAGGGCTGGTGTCGGGCCTGGTTGTAACAGTGCAAGATAAAAATAAGAGTGTTTTTTTGCTAACAAGCCCTCGGCAACCGCCTTTTGGGACAGCGGGTGGCAGCGACAGCTTGCTTGCTCTTTTTGCGTAGGCTTTCACACGAGATCCGTCAAAGGCAAGCACTGCTTGGCAGCCGCACCATTTTGCAGCTCTGATTTTCATTTCACGGAGCCACGGCAGCTTCTGGCTGAGATCTAAATAACCTGAGCAGCATTAGCTGCACGGGCATCTGTGCTGGTGAGAAGAGGTGCCTTGGCAGCATGCAGTACTGATGATGGGATGTGAGGATATGCGGGCTCGCATATGCTGACTCAATCTCACAGCTTCGACAGGTGATGCAGCCTTTCGTGACACCCCATCAGTAAGATGTCAGCTAATTGCTCCCCGTGGCGTGTAAGTCACACCCAGCCCAGCCCCTCTCCCCCAACCTATGCAAAACCCCTTTCATCATTCTAGTGCACGTGAATAGGTTGCCGTTCCTGCCACTTAACGAACAACAATTGCCTCTTCTGCAGTGAACATCCACATGCCTCGGGGGCCCTGAGCTCCATACATTTTGACTGTGTTCCTATTTAAAAGCCTTCTCTTAAACTCTGTGATGCCACCCACACTAAACATTACTTAGCATATGTATCAAGGCTCAATGGGCTGTCTTAATTGAAAGAGGTCTCTCGGGTGCACAACTGTAAATATGAAAAGTATTACTAGACCATCAAATGCATAAAATATTATGTGAATGTAATTTAGCATATATAGCACGCACGCACACACACATACATATATATATATGTATCTAGATATTTTGTATGTGTATGTATATATATATATATATATATATATATATATATATATATATACATACACATATATATACATACTATATATATATATATAGTATATATATATATATATATATATAGTATATATATATACATACTATATATATATAGTAGACACAAAATGCTGGAGTAACTCAGCGGGCCAGGCAGCATCTCTGGAGAGAAGGAATGCGTGACGTTTCGGGTTGAGACTTCAGACTGAAGAAGGGTCTCAACCCGAAACGTCACCCATTCCTTCTCTCCAGAGGTGCTGCCTGACCCACTGATTTACTCCAGCATTTTGTGTCTACCTTCGATTTAAACCAGCATCTGCAGTTCTTTCCTACACACACACACACACACATATATATATATATATATATCAGACTTAACATCAGAGCCGATCCCTTGCTTGCGATCGCTCCAACCGCGACCTGCGGACTTCAGAATCGTAATCTCGCACTCTCGGGAGAGGCCAAGTTGGGAAGCTCCAACGATGCAGAGTCTCGACCAGTCCCAACACGGGGTCCGATCGCTGGCGCGGGGGAGCTGACATCCCCCCGATGCAGGAGCTGATCGCCCGATGCGGAGGGCCCAAACGCCGTCGGCTATGGGGGTCAAGATCGTCCCATCAACGGAGAGCTTGAGGCTCCCGACCGTAGGAAGAGCATAGAAGGGAATAGAAGAGATCTGAACTTTTTTTTCCGCTTTCCACCACAGTGAGGAATGTGGAGGAGTCACTGTGTTGGATGTTTATGTTTAAATGTATTTTGTGTGTTCCATTGCTTTTTATTTGTATGACTGACTTAGCAAATGAAATTCCTCGTATGTTGCAAAACATACTTGGCTAATAAAGTATTATTGTGATTGTAATTGTATGTACATATATATGTGTGTGTGTGTGTGTATGTGTGTGTGTGTGTGTGTGTGTGTGTGTGTGTGTGTATGTGTGTGTGTGTGTGTATGTGTGTGTGTGTGTGTGTGTGTGTGTGTGTATGTGTGTGTGTGTGTGTGTGTGTGTGTGTGTGTGTGTGTGTGTGTGTGTGTGTGTGTGTGTGTGTGTGTGTGTGTGTGTGTGTGTGTGTGTGTGTGTGTGTGTGTGTGTGTGTGTGTGTGTGTGTGTGTGTATATATACAGTATATACAATATATATAGGGCAGCATGGTGGCGCAGCGGTAGAGTTGCAGCATTGCAGCGCCAGAGACCCGGGTTCGATCCTGACTATGAGTGCTGTCTGTATGGAGGTATGCTGTCTGCATGGGTTTTCTTCGGTTTCCTCTCATACCTCAAAGACGTACAGGTTTGTAGGTTAATTGGCTTGGTACAAGTGTAAATTGTCACTAGTGTGTTTAGAATAGTGTTAATATGCAGGCATCGCTGGCCGGTGCGAACTTGGTGGGCCTAAGGCCCTGTTTCCACACAGTATCTTTAAACTAAATTAATTTATATGTGTGTGTGCGTGTGCGTGTGCGTGTATGTGTGTGTGTGCATAAATATATATAATATATGCTATATAGGAGGGTGGCACAGTGGCACAGTTGGTAGAGCTGCTACCTTGCAGCACCAAAACCCCGGGTTCAATCCTAATCTCAGTGATTGCCTGCATGTGTTTTGCATGTTCTCCCTGTGACCGCGTGGGTTTTCTCCGGGTACGCCGGTTTCCTCCCACATCCCAAAGAGGTGCAGGTTTGTAGGTTGATTGCGTCCATGAAATTGTCCCAAGTGTGTAAGATCAAAATAAATACTGGGGCTTGCTGGTCGGCATGGACTCAGTGAGCCGAAGGGTCTGTTTCCACACCATAGCCTAAAATCAAATCTAAAAACTGAAGCAGCGTTTGGAAATCTGACACTGATACCTGTTATACCTTAGCTCGGTATTGGGAAAAATCGAGAAACGTGGACACATAGAAAATAGGTGCAGGAGTAGGCCATTCAGCCCTTCGAGCCAGCACCAACATTCAATATGATCATGGCTGATCATCCAAAATCAGTATCGCATTCCTGCTTTCTCCCCATATCCCTTGATTCTATTAGCCTTAAGAGCTATATCTAACTCTCTCTTGAAAACATCCAGTGAATTGGCCTCCACTGCCTTCTGTGGCTGATAATTCCACAGATTCACAACTCTTTGGGTGAAAATGATAAATGATAAAACCTTGGAGGAAGTGATCTTGTGTAGATTCAGTCACAATGATCTTTCTGTTTAAGACGACCCGCTGCAATGCTGAGAATGTGTTGCACCTTCTTTGGTCCTACCTTTGAGAAGAAGTGTTAAATGTTAAAATGTAGCTTCGACTACTCTGACAGGCCCACGTTAAAAAAATCCCACGACACTATTTGCAATTATCCTTGCAGTTCACGAAAACAATTATCCCTCGAACAACCGCACGAAAGAATATAAATGATCTGGTTTCTGGTGTCTTTGGAAACTTCGGCTGTAGATATTGATCACTTGTCCACAGGATCGCACCTGAAACCTAATGGATTGGATCTGAAACACTCTCCAACCTACAGAAGTAAAGTGCAATATACGTACTGTACCCGCCATTCTGTTCTTTCATTTTCAGCTTTAAAAAATACATTGGCATATTTATTCCTACAATGCGCTGAAGAGGCTGAACCTACGTTGCATCTGAGAGGCCCTGCGTGTCAGTGCGTGTGTGCGTGAGTTTGTGTGTGTGAGAGAGGAGTGAATGAGTGAGTGAATGTGTGAAAGAGGGGTATCTGTATTTAGGGATTGAATTGTGCATCTGCTTGTGTTTGCATACCTGTGTATCTGTGTTTGCTTGCTTGTGTGTGTGAGTGGGTTTGTCAGTGTGTGTGGAGGGTTATAGGTGTATGTGTGAGGGGCTTGTGTGTTCATGTGTTTATGTGCTTATGTGCAAATGTGTTCATCTGCGGGGTGTGTGTGTGTGTGTGAGTGTTTGTATGTTTCTGTCTGTGTTTGTGTTTGTGTGTGTGTGCGTGTGAGTGTGTGCATGGGTGTGTCTGTGTGAGTGTTTGTGCATGTGTGAATGTGTGTCAGAGGTTATGGGGAGAAGGCAGGAGAATGGGGTTAGGAGGGAGAGATAGATAGAAACATAGAAAATAGGTGCAGGAGTAGGCCATTCAGCCCTTCGAGCCTGCACTGCCATTCAATATGATCATGGCTGATCATCCCTCAGTATCCTGTACCTGCCTTCTCTCCATACCCCCTGATCCCTTAAGCCACAAGGGCCACATCTAACTCCCTCTTAAATATAGCCAATGAACTGGCCTCAACTACCTTCTGTGGCAGAGAATTCCAGAGATTCACCACTGTGTGAAAAATGTTTTCCTCATCTCGGTCCTAAAAGATTTCCCCCTTATCCTTAAACTGTGACCCCTTGTTCTGGACTTCCCCAACATCGGGAACAATCTTCCTGCATCTAGCCTGTCCAACCCCTTAAGAATTTTGTAAGTTTCTATAAGATCCCCCCTCAATCTTCTAAATTCTAGCGAGTGCAAACCGAGTCTATCCAGTCTTTCTTCATATGAAAGTCCTGATATCCCAGGAATCAGTCTGGTGAACCTTCTCTGTACTCCCTCTATGGCAAGAATGTCCTTCCTCAGATTAGGAGACCAAAACTGTACGCAATACTCCAGGTGTGGTCTCACCAAGACCCTGTACAACTGCAGTAGAACCTCCCTGCTCCTATACTCAAATCCTTTTGCTATGAACGCTAACATACCATTCGCCTTCTTCACTGCCTGCTGCACCTGCATGCCTACTTTTAATGACTGGTGTACCATGACACCCAGGTCTCGTTGCATCTCCTCCTTTCCTAATCGGCCACCATTCAGATAATAGTCTACTTTCCTGTTTTTGCCACCAAAGTGGATAACCTCACATTTATCCACATTATACTGCATCTGCCATGCATTTGCTCACTCACCCAGCCTATCCAAGTCACCTTGCAGCCTCCTAGCATCCTCCACACAGCTAACACTGCCTCCCAGCTTCGTGTCATCCGCAAATTTGGAGCGGTACCCCACTAGTCACTGCCTGCCATTGTGAAAAGGACCCGTTTACTCCTACTCTTTGCTTCCTGTCTGCCAGCCAGTTCTCTATCCACATCAATACTGAACCCCCAATACCGTGTGCTTTAAGTTTGTATACTAATCTCTTATGTGGGACCTTGTCGAAAGCCTTCTGAAAGTCCAGATATAACACATCCACTGGTTCTCCCTTATCCACTCTACTAGTTACATCCTCGAAAAATTCTATAAGATTCGTCAGACATGATCTACCTTTCATAAATCCATGCTGACTTTGTCCAATGATTTCACCACTTTTCAAATGTGCTGCTATCCCATCTTTAATAACTTATTCTTGCAGTTTCCCCACTACCGACGTTAGACTAACTGGTCTGTAATTCCCCGTTTTCTCTCTCCCTCCCTTTTTAAAAAGTGAGGTTACATTAGCTACCCTCCAATCCTCAGGAACTACTCCAGAATCTAAAGAGTTTTGAAAAATTATCACTAATGCATCCACTATTTCTGTGGCTACTTCCTTAAGTACTCTGGGATGCAGCCTATCTGGCCCAGGGGATTTATCGGCCTTTAATCCATTCAATTTACCTAACACCACTTCCCGGCTAACCTGGATTTCACTCAGTTCCTCCATCTCATTTGACCCCCGGTCCCCTGCTATTTCCGGCAGATTATTTATGTCTTCCTTAGTGAAGACAGAAACAAAGTAGTTATTCAATTGGTCTGCCATGTCCTTGTTCCCCATGATCAATTCACCTGTTTTTGACTGCAAGGGACCTACATTTGTTTTAACTAATCTTTTTCTCTTCACATATCTATAAAAATGTTTGCAGTCAGTTTTTATGTTCCCTGCCAGTTTTCTTTCATAATCTATTTTCCCTTTCCTACTTAAGCCCTTTGTCTTCCTCTGCTGGACTCTGAATTTCTCCCAGTCCTCTGGTAGGCTGCTTTTTCTGGCTAATTTGTACGCTTCATCTTTTGTTTTGATACTATCCCTGATTTCCCTCATTATCCATGGATGCACTACCTTCCCTGATTTTTTTTTGTTGCCAAACTGGGATGAACAATTGTTGTAGTTCATCCATGCAGTCTTTAAATGTCTTCCATTGCATATCCACCGTCAACCCATTAAGAATCAATTGCCAGTCAATCTTGGCCAATTCACGTCTCATACCCTCAAAGTTACCTTTCTTTAAGTTCAGGACCCTTGTTTCTGAATTAACAATGTCACTCTCCATCCTAATGAAGAACTCAACCATATTATGGTCACTCTTGCCCAAGGGGCCACGCACAACAAGACTGCTAACTAACCCTTCCTCATTACTCAATACCCAATCTAGAATAGCCTGCTCTCTCGTTGGTTCCTCTACATGTTGGTTTAGAAAACTATCCCGCATACATTCCAAGAAATCCTCTTCCTCAGCACCCTTGCCAATTTGATTCACCCAATCTATATGTAGATTGAAGTCACCCATTATAACTGTTTTACCTTTGTTGCACGCATTTCTAATTTCCTGTTTGATGCCATCCCCAACTCCGCTACTACTGTTAAGTGGCCTGTACACAACTCCCACTAGCGTTTTCTGCCCCTTAGTGTTTCGCAGCTCTACCCATATCGATTCCACATCCTCCAAGCTAATGTCCTTCCTTTCTATTGCGTTAATCTGCTCTCTAACCAGCAACGCTACCCCACCTCCTTTCCCTTTCTGTCTATCCCTCCTGAATATTGAATATCCCTGGATGTTCAGCTCACAGCCTTGGTCACCCTGGAGCCATGTCTCCGTGATCCCAACTATATAATAGTCATTAATAGCTATCTGCACATTCAACTCATCCACCTTATTACGAATGCTCCTTGCATTGAGACACAAAGCCTTCAGGCTTGTTTTTACAACACTCTTACCCCTTATACAATTATGTTGAAAAGTGGCCCTTTTTGATTTTTGCCCTGGATTTGTCTGCCTGCCACTTTTACTTTTCACCTTGCTACCTATTGCTTCTACCCTCATTTTACACCCCTCTGTCTCTCCGCTCACACATTTAAGAAACCCTTTCCCTTTAACTCCATCCTCAACTATCCCATTCGACACCCCACCCCCCTTATTCAGTTTAAAACCACCCGTGTAGCAGTGGCACCATGATTGAATGGCGGAGTAGACTTGATAGGCCGAATGGCCTAATTCTACTTGTATCACTTATGATCTTATGAGTGTGTGTGTTTTTGTGTGTCTCTATGTGAGTGTGTGTGTGTGTTAGAGAGAGAGATGTTTCCGAGTATGTGTGGGTCTTTGAATTTGCCTATGTGTGTGTGTGAGAGATTTCTGAGTAGGTGCACACGTGTGTATATGTGTCTGTGTGAGTGGCGGGCAGGTTGCGTATGTTTATATGAGTAGGGCCATTTTTTAGTTTAGTTTAGAGCTTCAGAGCAGAAACAGGCCCTTTGGCCCACCGAGTCCATGCCAACCAGCGCTCCCCGCACACTAATACTATCCTACACACACTAGGGGCAATTTACAATTTTACTGAAGCCAATTAACCTACAAACCTGTACATCTTTGAGTGTGAGAGGAAACAGGAGTTCCCGGAGAAAACCTACGCAGGTCAAAGTGTTGGTGTGGAATGTACAGACAGCACTCATAGTCAGGGATCCAACCCGGGTCCGTGGCACTGCAAGGCAGCAACTCTACCGCTGTGCCTGAAATGCCTGGAAATGCTTGTACTGATATTTATGCCTCCCAAAGATGTGCCGGCTCTGTGAATACTTAATTTTGCAGATGCAAATGCCCAACGTTCCAGTTCAAACGCTCTGAAATAACCAACTAAAACATGATGTGCAAACTGAATGAACAGATCAGGATAAAAGAATAAGGGATTTTGTCCCGCGGAACATTCCACACATGGATTGCAATGAAAATCCGACCTGCAAATTAAATGAAGCTGACTGGCCCTCTTTATCAGCATTACAGCCAAAACCATCTGTACATATTATTTAAACAGCACATTATACATCGATCAGCAGGGATTTGTGGCAAAAGCTTCTTACTGATAATTTTCATCAGTGCAGCAAGACGGAGGCAAAATAGATGCAACTATCTCCTGCTTCACAGGTTTGGTTATCACGGCTATTGTCACAAAACAGCACCCACTTATATTTTGGTGCCTCGAGGTTCATTGTCAATATCAAATATATATATTTTGTGTGTTATTTTGTGCCACAGGCAGTGGAGAATGAAACCGTGGAGGAGAAACGCTGGACTGGAATTTAGACTCCTTAGTGCCTGCACTGGCACCTTCATCAGTAACTGTTTAGTTTGGTTTAGACATACAGTACGGAAACAGGCCCTTCGGCCCACCGAGTCCATGCCAACCAGCGATCACCCCGCACATTAACACCATCCGACACACACTAGGAACAATTTACAATTTTACTCTGGGGAAGAGACTCTGTGCATCTACCCGATCTATTCCTCTACAGTTTCTTGTGTCACTAATTCATGATGGTTGTGTAGAGCTTACATCCTAGAATCCTCTCCCTACACAACTGTACCCTCTTTTCATAAAATGGTCCTTAAAATGGTTCCTCATATCTCTTTGGGTGGGTTGGAGTCAAAGTGCATTGGATTGTACTTGAGAAGCATTTTCAGGACATTTGTGAGAATGAAGCAGCTATATCAAAGATAGATCCAAAGTGCTGGAGTAACTCAGCGGGTCAGGCAGCATCTCTGGAGGAAAAGGACGGTTGACGTTTCGGGTCGGGACCCTTCTTCGGACTGGGCAGGTTATTCATGCCTATAATTAGTCTTTTGTTCCATCATCCTTGCTTCAAATGGGTTATCATGAGAGTGGAAAAAAAATTAAATGGACAGTGGTCTTATTTGATCATTTCCACTAAAAATCCTACATTCTCCTAAAAATAGATTGCTTGCTGTACATTGCCTTGTTCCTTGGCCCATTGAACGTATGGGCGGCACGGTGGCACAGCGGTAGAGTTGCTGCCTTACAGCATTTACAGCACCGGAGACCCGGGTTCGATCCTGACCACAGGCGCTATCTGCAGGGAGTTTGTACGTTCTCCCCGTGAACGCCTGGGTTTGCTCCGAGCTCTTCAAAGACATACAGGTTTGCAGGTCAGTTGGTTTGATATAAGTGTAAAAATTGTCCCGAGCGTAGGATAGTGTTAATGTGCGGGTCGGTGCAGGCTCGGTGGGCCGAAGGGCCCATTTCCGCGCTGTGTCTCTAAACTAAAAAGTAAACTGAATGAATTGCGGCAGCATTTAGATCGTCTCAGTAGTACCAGGAGAGGCAATGTGCCCCTTCTTCGAGGCCTGGATGTACAATGACGTCACAAACGTCCTTAATATTTAGTAAAACGATAAGCATCTACTTTCAACCTCATTTTTTAATACAAAGCTTATGACTGTCTGCCACAGGGAAGCAACATAAAAAACATCATCCATGCTGTAATTATAGCTTTGAACATGGCTCCCCTACAGAGCTGTACAGTTGTTCAACTCCTGTTTAAAGTGCTTCATACATAATCTGCTCTTCTCTGGTACAAAGCACAGTTGTACGCCATGTATCTTTACTTAATTTGCAACTTACTGGTTTTGAAATTTTAATGTTTGAAAATAGATTGACCCAACTGCTGTCAGCCACATCTCACTTGTTTCTGAAGCCGAAGGGTGTGGATTTAAGACCTGCTCCGGATATTTGAGAAGAAAAATGTAGACATGCTCTCCAATGCAGCACCGGAGGATTGTACTTAAGATGGACACAAAATTTTGGAGTAACTCAGTGGGACCGGCAGCTGTTCCTACAATTTGCGTTGGGCCTCACTCAGACAGTGGTCTCATGTCTTGGGCCTCCTTCACTGTCAGAGTGAGCCCCAGCGCAAATTGGAGGAACAGCATCTCAAATTTCGCTTGGGCAGCTTACAACCCAGTGGCATGAACATTGATTTCTCTATCTTCAAGTAACCCTTGCTTTCCCTCTCTCTCCATCCCTCCCCCATCTTAGTTCTCCGACTAGTTCTACTCTCCTCCTGATTAAATATTATTGATTGTATGTTGTCACCTTCCCCTCAGCTAGCAATGAATCATGCTACATTTCATCATCACCATCTGCTTTGATCTGTCATTTTCACACCTCACCCTTCCATAGCTCTAGTTTCCCTTTCCCCTGACTCTTAGTTTGAAGAAGGGTCTCGTCCCGAAATGTCCGTCACCCATTCCTTCTCTCCAGAGATGCTGCCTGACCCTCTGAGCTACTCCAGCATTTTTTTGTCCATCGTCAGTGTAAACCAGCATCGGCAGTTACATAGATACATAGAAAATAGGAGCAGGAGTAGGCCATTCGGCCCTTCGAGCCTGCACCGCCATTCAATATGATCATGGCTGATCATCCAACTCAGTATCCCGTACCTGCCTTCTCTCCGTACCCCCTGATCCCTTTAGCCACAAGTTCCTTCCTATACTGGAAGTATACACAGTATTGTACTACTGGAGAAGCCAAGCTTCAAATGTAACATGAGACTAAGGCCATATTTGCCATCTTAAATAAGCATAAAGATCCTGGTCAATACTTATCCCTTGATCAACGTCACTGCAAGTTGGGTCATTGTGATAGATTGCTCTACCCAAAGTGACAGCCACATCCCCCACATGACAACAATGTCAATAGTCAATAAACTTTATTTGTCACATGTACAACTGCACAGTTAAATTGATTTTGCATATATTATATGCGCGCGCCGCCATTTCTGGCCACAGTTTAAGAATAAGGGGTAAGCCATTTAGGACGGAGATGAGGAAAAGCTTTTTCACAGAGGGTTGTGAAACTGTGGAATTCTCTGCCTCAGAAGGTGGTGGAGGCCAATTCTCTGGATGCTTTCAAGAGAGAGTTAGATAGGGCTCTTAAAGATAGCGGGGTCAGGGGATATGGCGAGAAGGCAGGAACTGATTGTGGTTGATCAGCCATGATCATATTGAATGGTTGTGCTGGCTCGAAGGGCCGAATGGCCTACTCCTGCACCTATTGTCTATTGCCATTATTCCAAGTCCAAAGTCCGGTCGGCCCACGCGCTTGATGTACTGGGGCAGTTCCCGCCAACCGACATCCCTCTCCTCTTCCAGACCGGCCATCTTTGTGTCTCTGAGGGCACCTCCTTCAGCCTTCCTGAAGGTGCTAGAGGCATTACTCCAGCTCACCCTCCTCCCGGCCCTTGCCCCTCTTGCCCGACTTCGCCAGCTCCAACCTGGTTTCAGTAAATACACTTTAAAGGTTTTTTTACTGGATATATAGCACTTTGCGGCCTACTGAGATTGGGACCTGATCTACATAAATGTAAAATCATTCCATTTTCTAAGCGATTACTATATTTTAGCACATTCTACTTTACTGAAACTGCCTTGCAGCAAAGATGCTGAAATCGCACGAACACAACATATAAATACAAGCTCTTGTTTCCTTTAAAGACTCAAAGTGCCTGAGTAACTCAGCGGGTCGGGCAGCATCTCTGGAGGAGATGGAGAGGTGATGTTCTGGGTTGGGACCCTTCTTGAGACTGTTCATTTTAGTTCTACATGGATTAAAATATTTGATCATTGCTCTGCAGGCCCTGGATCTACCTTGCGAGGGAATCTGTTGTAACGGGTGATATTCCTGTTATGAGTCTCAGATCTTGAGATATTCAACATGATCGAGAGGTTGAAGAAACAAGGAACTGTGGTTGATGGTCCACAAAAACAGAGGCAAAGTGCTGGAGTAACACAGCGGATCAGGCAGCATCGTCACCTATTCCATTTTCACCAGCAATGCTGCCAAACCACTGAGTTACTCCAGCATTTTGTGTCTATCTTTGGCGTAAACCAGCATCTGCAGTTCCTTCCTACACATCTCTGGAGAACATGGATAGGTGAGAAGGGTCGGAAGAGGGGTCTGAAGAAGGGTCTCGACCTGACACACCACCTATCCATGTTCTCCAGGGATGCTGCCTGACCCGCTGAGCTACTCCAGCACCTTGTGTCTCTTTATGATTGAGAGGTTTCTAGGGTAGAGGACTTCGAGGATAGGGATACATCTCTCATCAATTGACAGGAGATTCCAGGCCTCGATTCCAGAGCAAACAGACTTGTCTTTATGGATTACCATATGGATTCCCTCATTAGCACAGGCAGCGAATTAAATATTTCCAAAGAGCAATCACTATTGCAATGGCAAAAACTGAGCAGCCAACACATGCATAGTTAAGCTCCTGGATCCAACAATCGGATAATAACCAGATGGAGAATGTACCTGTTACTCTTTGAAATAGTGCCAGAGGACGTCATATCTACACTTATAAAGCAAAACAGACCTGCGGATTACAATCAGAAAAAGGACACTTCCAACAACATAGTTGAGAGGGCAAAGGTGAGAGGGGATTTAAAGGAGATATTCAGTTCATAAGTCATGGGAGCAGAATTAGACCATTCGGCCCATCAAGTCTACTCTGCCACTGAATCTGTGCTGATTTATCTTTCCCTCTCAACACCATTCTCCTGCCTTCTCCCCATAACCCCTGAGACCCCGACTAATCAAGAATTTGTCAACCTCTGGCCTAAAAATATCAAATGGCTTGGCCTCTACAGCCATCAGCGGCAATTAATTCCACAGATTCTCCACCCTCTGACTAAAGAAATTCCTCCTCATCTCCTTTCTAAAAGGTACGTCCTTTAATTCTGAGGCTGTGTCCTCTGTTCCTAGACTCTCCCACAAGTGATGTGTGGGGCAAGTTTTTTTTTTGAAACACAGAGAGTAGAGGGGGCCTGGAACACGTTGCCAGGGGTAGTGTGGAGGCAGACGTGATAGTGGCATTTAAGAGTCTTTTGGATGAGTATGTGGATATGCAGGGAATGTTGGGATATGGATTACATGCAGGTAGAGGAGATTAGTTTAATTCGGCATCATGTTCGGCATGGACATTGCAGTTTAGAGATAGAGCACGGAAACAGGCCCTTCGGCCCACCAGGTCGACGCCAGCCTGCGATCCCCGTACACAAGCACCATCTTTCCCACTAGGGACAATTTACAATCTTTACTGAAGCCAATTAGCCTACAAACCTGTACCTCTTTTGAGTGTGGGAGGAAACCGGAACACGCGGGGGAAACCCACGTGGTCACGGGGAGAACGTATAAATTCCCGTACAGGCAGCGCTCGTAGTCAGGATCGAATCCGGGTTTCCGGCGCTGTAAGGCAGCAACTCTACCGCTGTGCCACCGTGCCATAGTTCTATAATTCTCCCTCATTGAATTGGCAAACTAGCTTTTTGTGCCCATCAGATTGCAACAGAAAGGATCCAGTGAAGAGGATGATCACACCAAGTGATCCGTTTTGAAATCAACGAAGAGCGATCTTTACCATATGAATATTTTTGTGACTGTGACAATTTCCTGAATAAAGTGGGGAGTTTGCAAATTCGTAAGGTTGGAAATTCATGGCAATGTTTTATTTCTCGCTGGTTCTATTAATATTATCTTTAAAATAGATCAACATTAATATCAATTTGTAACTTAACGCTGCAGTTTGTAGAGTAATTGGTTCCTCACTAAAAGGAATGCTTAGGGACTGAGAGTTACTTGCATGTGTCCAGACAACTTGATAATTCACATGGGTGGAATGTAAACACAATTATACGGTTGAGTGATTTATCATTTAACGTTACGCATCAGTTTCCATTATGTACTTACAACACATCGTGTATCCTAAATGGGGCATCACACCAGCTCGGCACCTCGTATGTACTGATGAGCTTACTCATGGGTTACCAAACACGTTGAATGGATTATTTTTGGCCTGGAAAGGTCACAAGCCACGTTAAACTGAGGCCCTACTTAGCCTTACAGATGTAGGTGTGTGACCACAAATTTCACTGTACCAATTGGTACATGTGACAATAAAAGTCTTTTGTCTTGTGTTGTCTTGTTGGTGTGAGGCACCATGGTATTATTTCAAAGAGAAATAGTGGTATTATCCTGAAGCCCTAACCAATACTTATCTCAACCAACATAGGTAGAGTCATGCAGCCACACAGCATGGATACAGACCCTGCGGCCCACCTTGCCCATGCCAACCAAGGTGCTCCATTTGCTAATCCCACCTGCCCATGTCTGCCCCATATCCCTCTAAACCTTTGATAGACACAAAAAGCAGAAGTAACTCAGCGAGTCGCTGCCTGAAGAAAAGGAAGTGGTGATGTTTCGGGTCGATACCCTTCTTCAGATTAAACCTTTCCTATCCATGGACCAAACATTTCCTGTCCATGTACCTAACCTTTCCTATCCACGTACCATCATAGTTTTTAGAGATACAGCGCAGAAACAGGCCCTTCGGCCCACCGAGTCCGCGCCGACCAGCGATCCCCCACACCAGCACTATCCTACACACACTAGGGCCAATTTAACCATGCCAATTAGCCTAAAGACCTGTACACCTTTGGAGTGTGGGAGGAAACCGGAGGTCCCGGAGAAAACCCAGGCAGGTCACGGGGAGGACGTACAAACTCCATCCAGGCAGCACCCGTATTCAGGATCAAACCAAGGTCTCTGGTGCTGTAAGGTAGCAAGTCTACCTCTGTGCCACCATGTGGATGGTGTGGACCCATGGATCCAGATTATCTAATCATTAGCCACAGCATTATTTGTAGTGAGGAACCAATTGCTTTACAAACTGCAGCATTAAGTTACAAATTGATATTAATGTTGATCTAGGTTGATTCCAGAACTAGGGGTCACAGTTTAAGGATAAGAGGGAAGTCTTTTAGGACCGAGATGAGAAAATCATTTTTTACACAGAGAGTGGTGAATCTGTGGAATTCTCTGCCACAGAAGGTAGTTGAGGCCAGTTCATTGGCTATATTTTAGAGGGAGTTAGATGTGGCCCTTGTGGCTAAAGGGATCATGGGGTATGGAGAGAAGGCAGGGATGGGATACTGAGTTGGATGATCAGCCATGATCATATCGAATGGCGGTGCAGGCACGAAGGGCCGAATGGCCTACTCCTGCACCTATTTTCTATGTTGATCTATTTTAAAGTTAATGTTAATAGAGTTTTGAACCAGTGAGAAATAGAAGATTGCCATGAATTTCCAACCTTATGAATGTGCAAACTCCCAATATACGGTTCTATCCCTTGTTTAGAGACTGTCCCTTCCAGATCCAAGATCCTTCCTGAAGTAAATGCATTTTTCTTCCTCTGGCATCTTCAGCATTTCTAGGCGAACTTGTGGAAGATGCAATTTAAGCATTTTATAAGGATGCATCACAGCATGGTTTGGGAACAGCTCCATCCAGTACCGTAAGGAATTGCACGGATTGGGGACGCTGAATAATTAATGACGAGTCGCGCGCTGCCCACTCCTTCTCCAATCAGGCAAAAGGTATAGAAATGTGACAACGCACACCACCAGATTCAGGGACAGTTGTTTTCAGGCATCTGAATTATTCTACCACAACCAGAGTACAGTGCTGATCTACTGTCTACCTCTTTGGTGTCCCTCAGACTATCCTTGACTGGAGGTACACAAAATTGCTGGGGAAACTCAGCGGGTGCAGCAGCATCTATGGAGCGAAGGAAATATCCTTGACTGGACTTTGCTGGCTTTACCTTGCACTAAACGTTATTCCCTTATCATGTACCTATACACTGTAAATGGATCAGTTGTAATCATGTATTGTCTTTCTGCTGACCGGTTAGCACGCAACAAAAACCTTTTCACTGTACCTCGGTACGTGTGACAACCAACTAAACTGAAACCGATTTACTCCATCTTTACTGACCACCCTCTGACTAGAAGCCCAACAATGGCTCCCATTCACACCAGCCTTTTATGGTGCAAAGAAAATGTATGTCAAATGATGAGGGGGGGGGGGGGGGGGGAAGATGTCTGCCAGACCTGCCCGCAATGATGAATCTGAAAAGATTGCAAGCTGTCCTTGCGGGCGACCATTATGAGCAACCCAGTTAAAAAGAAAATAAATTAGAAATAAGTGCATCTTTGTCAGATGTTACAAAGAATGAATGATCATGACTGCAATTGTCCAATTTACCCCGCTGTCTCAGAGTCCACAGGCAAACAAATATTACTGATTGCACATTCAACAGTCAAATTAGTGAGTGATCATTCTGCTTTGGAGAAAAATCTTATTATTCCTTCCTTTTCATTTCTTCCCTGTTGCTACAGAGACCATGAAGTGTGACCTGTTGTGGCTTTCGTGAGTCAGGTTTCCCCCCCATGTAGAACTGAAGTTGATTGCAGTATTTATTCCATCTCAGAGTCACATTGTTATCTGCCTAAAGCAGGCATGACCTGAATGGTGGTTTATAGCTATACAGGTCAGCAGTCTCATCAACCTGTCAAATGCAAACAATAGGCTCCCTGACTTGTAAAGGAAGGAACTGCAGATGCTGGTTTAAAACCGCCAATCGGCACAAAAAGCTAGAGTAACTCAGACAACATCCCTGGAAATCATAGAAACATAGAAAATAGGTGCTTCGGCCCTTTAAGCCAGCATTGGAGTAACTCAGCCCCTGCTGAGTTACTCCAGCATTTTGTGTCTATCTTCTATATATAAATTGCTTGCAAAAGAAAGACTGATTTCTAGAGCTACTTTCACAGCCTTAAGATGTTCCAAAGAATGTCTGCAAAAGTACATTCACTGCTGTAATATTGCCAATGAGCTTTGTACCTTGCAGCCAGGTTTGTCCCTTGCAAGTTTCCACAAACAACAATGTCTCCATTAATTAATCTATTTTTGACATGTTGAGGAAGGTTCAATGTTGGCTGGGGCACTGAGACATGATTCATTTGTTTTCTCATAGAAACGTAGAAAATAGGTGCAGGGGTAGGCCATTCGGCCCTTCGAGCACCGCCATTCAATGTGATCATGGCTGATCATCCAAAATCAGTACAACGTTCCTGCTCTTTCCCCATATCCCTTGATTCTGTTAGCCCTGAGAGCAGAATCTAACTCTCTCTTGAAAACATCCAGTGAATTGGCCTCCACTGCCTTATGTGGCAGAGAATTCCACAGATTCACAACTCTCAGGGTGAAAAAAGTTTTTCCTCATCTGAGTCCTAAATGGCCTACCCCTTATTCTGGAGAAAAGGAATAGGTGACGTTCCGGGTCGAGATCCTTTTTCAGACTGAGAGTCAGTAGAAAGGGAAACAAAAGATATGGACTGTGATACAGAGAGATGTAGAACAAATGAATGAAAGATGTGCGAAAAAGCAACAATGGTAAAGGAGACAGGTCATCATTGTTAGTTATGGCCTAGGTGAAAACGAGTTACATACAACGAAACTCAACAAGGTGACTTTAAAGCTGGTACCTCCCCCACCCAAGTCATTATACTAGCTTCAGTCGTCTTATTGTGTCTCTTAAGAAGACAAATAGGTGAAGTTCTAGGTTGGGACCCTTCTTCAAACTCCACTGAATGTTTCTGCCAAGGAATGTTATTTTTTACATTTTAAAGACCCATCCAACTATAATTGACACAGAAGTATGTGGGTTCAAGATAAATCCCCAAGATTTAATCACGCAATCGAGACGTGTCTTAATGGGCGTGAACTATAGGGAGAGGTTGGACAGGCTAGGACGTTATTTACAGGTTAGGAAAGATTTAATAGGTACCTGGGGGGCAAATATTTTACACAAAGTGGTGGTAGGTGTTTGCAACGAGGTGGCAGAGGAGATAGATGACGCAGGTAATATCACAATATTTAAAAAATATTTGGACAGGTACATGGATAGGATGGTTTAGAGGGATATGGGACAAATGCAGGCAGGTGGGATGAGTGTAAATGGGGCATGTTTGTCAGTGTGGGCAAGTTGAGCCGAAGGGCCTGTTTCCACACTGTATGATTCTGTGACTCTCTGTGAGTCCAATACTGAGAGAGATG
Source organism: Amblyraja radiata (assembly GCF_010909765.2). NCBI lineage: Eukaryota > Metazoa > Chordata > Chondrichthyes > Rajiformes > Rajidae > Amblyraja > Amblyraja radiata. Next base: position 10,933,013 of record NC_045969.1, read on the forward strand.
AAACCTTTCAAATGAAATTTAGATGAAGGTCATCCATCTTCTAAGATGAATGACTCACATGGCATTATTTGGAAGAATTGGAAGGTTTTTAATTTCCTGGTATTTGGCAAATATTTCTTCCTTAACCAACAGATGTTGTCTTTGGGAACTTGGCAGAAAGAGATTGTTGCTGACATACTTACAACATTAGATGGTGAGATCACTTCAGAACCATTCGCTTAGTTTGGAGATATAGCGTGGAAACAGGCCCTTCGGCCTACCTAGTCCAAATCGACTTGCATTCCCCATACACGAGTACTACCCTACACACACTAGGGACAATCAACAATTTTTACCAAAGGCAATTAACTTACAATCCTGTATGTCTCTGGAGCGTGGTAGGAAACAGGGAGAGCGTACAAACTCCCTGATTTGAACTCGGAGATTTACGGTAATGGCAAGTCTTCCCGAGTACCTGCCGTTAGCGTTACGAGCCACTAAGAGACGTCCCCGAGCACCGACGTACCCGTTACGTTAATTCTCCGTGCTTACCATGAGTTTGATTTTTTTTTAACTCGGGAGAGCTCTTGGAATGAACTCGTCCCGTGGGACAGGGCTATAACGGGAAGGCTGAAGTGGCTTTTATTGTTGTTTGTGATATCAGAATATAGATTCCTCACTCAAATAGGAGGTACGATCAGGTAATGGATCAGGTGCTGACTTGCTGGATTTAAATCCTACATCGTACTACGTGATGGCACTATGGAAATACCTTCACCAGAGAGTAACAATGATTCAAGAAGACATCTCACTACCACCTATGTAAGGCAATTAGGGATGGAATATGGTGAATGCAAGATTTGTTGGTGATGTCCTCATCCCACAAAGGAATAAAAGATTAAATTATATACTTGACTATCCATGGGTGACAAGGTGGCACAGCGGTAGAGTTGCTGCCTTACAGCGCCAGAGATCTGGGTTCAATCCTGACCACTGGTGCTGTCTGCAGGGAGTTTGTACGTTCTCCCTGTGACCGCATACTCTACTTTTTCCGGGTACTCTGGTTTCCTCTCACATTCCAAAGACGTGCATGGTGACAGGTTATTTTGCCTTCAGTAAAAATTGTAAATTGTTCCTAGTGTGTAGGATAGCGCTAGTGTACGGGGTGATCGCTGGTCAACGTGGACTCGGTGGACCAAAGGCTCTGCTTCTCCAAATGGGTGCTGCATCTCCAAACTCTAAAGCCTAAATCTCTTTCTTTGGTTAACAACACTGGCTGCTGCATAATAATTCCTTCCCCTCCAGATTTTTTTTTGTTGAAAAATTGAATTATTCCTCAACTTTTATATCCAAGATGAAAATGGACCTCCAAATCATAGAATCAGGAAAAGGTTCTGATTTTCTTTCAGTGGCTCAGTTTCATCGCGATTGTTCGCATTTGGGCTATTCTTCTTCTTGTGTATGGCGTGCACAGCCTAAAGTTGTAGGTCATTAAAATGGATGCTGAGCACAGATTTTGAGTAGGAAGTGTTGCACTGATTAGATCCCTGGGAGAACAGCAGCTGATTACAAACAGTGACCAGTGAAACACATGAACAAACTTGGAAGAAGCCTTGATATTTTCGGCAAAGCCTCACAAGAAGATTAAGATGAGCTATCTGTTAATAATGTTACGTTGGAATGATCTGTTTAGTTGTAGTTTAGTTTAGAGATACAGTGTGGAAACAGGCCCTTCGGCCCACGGAGTCTGTGCCGACCAACGATCCCCGCACACTAACACTATCCTACACACACTAGGGACAATTTAACTTTTTTTTTTATCAAGCCAATTAACCTACAAACATATACGTCTTTGGAGTGAGGGAGAAAACCGAAGATCCCGGATAAAACCCACACGGTCACAGGGAGAACATACAAACACCATACAGACAGCACCCGTAGTCAGGATTGAACCCGGGTCTCTGGTGCTGCAAGCGCTGTAAGGCAGCAACTCTACCGCTGGACCACAGTGCTGTCCTACTGCTGTTGGAAAGTTTAAAAAACTGCAGATACTGGAAATAGACAACAGACAATAGGTGCAGGAGTAGGCCATTCATTATACCTCAGTACAGGTGACAATAATAAACCTGAATCTAATCCCAACAGTGCCAGGTTATAAGGAACAAGTTAAAGGTAAAGGCCATTGAAGTCAATTGGACACATCAATTGATTAGATAAAACCTTACTAAAGAAATTACATAGAGAATACAGTGAGAAAAAAGAATGTCGTGACCCTTCTTCAGATGCCACGTATAGGTGACGTTTCGGGTCACAACCCTTCTTCAGACTATTTTGTTACATTCAATCCTTTCTGTCTGCGTGGGATTCACATGTTAGTTTAGTTTAGTTTATTGCCACGTGTAGTGAGGTACAGTGAACAGCTTTTGATGTGTGCCATCCAGTCAGCGGAAAGACAATGCATGATTACAATCGAGCTGTTATAACGTTTCGTGCGAGGTAAAGCAGGTGATCAAAGTTAGTCTGAGGGCCACCAGTGATGTTATCCCTGTGACTGTGCGAGTACGCCCCAGGTGCTCCAGTTTCCTTCCACATCACAAAGATTGGCAAGTGAACTGGTTATTGTGAATGCAGGCGGGTGGCAGAGTGGCAGGTTCATGGAGATGCAGAGGAAATATAGGATTGATGCAGGTGTGAGTTCAATAGTCAGCCTGGACGTGGATGGCTGAAGAGACTGTTCAGTGCCGAATGACTATGATTTATTTGTGCTTTGCCAATGCGTCGAGGCCCTTCTATTACGATAACTTAATCCTTATTACATTTTGCTGCAGAATATGGAAACTGGCTCAGACCTATGAAGCCGTTATCAGTGCAACAACCTGACACACCACACCACGTCAGCAAGGAATACGATACAGCAAAGCCTGGAATAAATGTTATTCCCAATGCTGGGAGTCAATTTGGATTTCTTGAAGGAGCGAAGATTTATCTTATCGGGTTAAGCAGTTCGCGGAGTTTAATTTATTTATTTATGCTCCACCTCGCTAATTCCTTGTCCATATGCTGAGGGAGATTAACACTCATCGGCTGTCCGGCTGAGGCTGGTGGTAATCACACGAGATGGCTGTCGTTCAGTATCGGAGATTTAAATCCCCTGCATCGATTTTGGCCTGGGCTCATGAAAGCGGCTGAATCTGGTTTTATTAAGAAGAAGTCAATGCTATTGAAGAATTTTTTTTTTAAACAGAAAGTCAATGGGTCATTATTGAGGGGAACTGGCTCTTTACTTACATAGAAAATAAATTTCAATCGAACTACTTGATTTCCATCAAATGTGAATATAGATTATTAGCCTTGTATTAAACAAAAAACATAAAAGGAAGAAGGTGTCCCGACCCGAAACGTCACCTATCCATGTTCTCCAGGGATGTTGCCAGGCCGGCTGAGTTGCTCCACCATTTGGTGTCTTTCCTAGGCATCCATTATAATCGGTGGAAATGCTGGTTGTTGATCACTTTAAGGCGGCACTGTGGCGCAGCGGTCGAGCTGCTGCCTTACAGCGCCAAAGACCTGAGTTCGATCCTGACTATGGGTGCAGTCTGTACGGAGTTTATACGTTCTCCCCGTGACCTGCGTGGGTTTTCTCAGGGACCTCTAGTTTCCTCCCACACTCCAAAGACGTACAGGGGATGTAGGTTAATTGGCTTCAGTAAAATTGTAAATTGTCCCTAGTGTGTGTAGGACAGTGTTAACGTGCGGGGATCGCTGGTTGGAGCGGACTCAGTGGGCCGAAGGGCCTGTTTTGTGCTGAATCTCTAAAGTCAAAAAGTAAACTAATCACTGCACCCAAATAAGCAATCCTTATGGATGAGTCTGCAGCTGAGTTGTGGGCATGAGCTCTCCCTGCTGGCTGGGATGGGGGTGGGACTGAACCTAGCACCTTAGTGCAGCTCTGAGGTAGCTCTGCACTGACAGGTGAGACATTAAACAGTAGACTGAACGGCCCCCTTGACTGGACATAAATGTCAAAGGAGAGAAATGAGAGGAGTGAAGGAAGGGAGAGAAGGGGATACGAGGGAGAGGTGGGTGGGAGAGAAGAGGATACGAGGGAGAGGTGGGTGGGAGAGAAGAGGACTTCAGTTAATTCTGTAGGCAACATCATCACGTCTGGCGAACATGGATAGGTGGCGTTTCAGGTTGGGACCCTTCTTCAACATCCTCATGGATAGGACAGGTACATGGTTAGGAACGGTTTAGAGGGATATGGACCAAATGCAGGCAAATGGGACTAGCTTAGATGGAGCATCTTGGTCAGCATGTACTAGTTGGGTCCAAGGGCCTGTTTCCTTGCTGTATAACTGTATGCCTCTATGTATTTCATCTAGGTAATTATCAGTTAAAGTCACTGATCTGGTGGTGAGTTTGGGGTGTTAGGCATGGACTAGAAGGGCCGAGATGGCCTGTTTCCGTGCTGTAATTGTTATATGGTTATATGGACAAAGGAGGAGGTGGGTTGGTATTGTGACGTGGGGCTGCGGGAGGTGGTGAGAGGGGGGGCGGGGTGAGAACTGGTGATGTTGACTTTCGTAGCAACTCATCAGCAAGTCAGCTGTTAATAATCACACCAATCAACTGAAAGAGAAGTGGAGCTTAAACATTTATGGCAGAAAGAAAAAAAAATCATTCTCGACCAAGGTCAGTGAAAATGGTAATGATTGGAATCGATAATCACAAAGAGAGCATTATTTAAACTGGCGTTTCGCAACTTTGATGAAGCCACAGATGCAATTCAACTGGGTTAAGGCCATCCGCAGGCACTCGATATCCTTGTGATGAGCAAGAACCATGCAGTCCAATTATATTTGGGGACAATTGATTGCTCTAATTGTTGTTGGGTTCGATCAACTGTTGTGACATTAAATGAAGCATGCAATAACTTTATCATTTTTGTTCCATTTATTTCTGAATCTCTCTCACTCCAGGGACTGATTCATATCGCCCCCGTTCAATATTTCTTCATCGGTGCTAAAGCGCAAATTGTGAATATAAGCATTGACTTGCACACAGATGGCAATGCAGTTGGCACTAGCAACATTCGATATTTATATAGTACAATATATTTGATGTAAAAAAATCAGTGCACCAGCACAGTGGTTTAGCGGTAGAGTTGCTGCCTTACAGCGCCAGAGACCCAGGTTCAATCTACGGGTGCTGTCGGTTCGGAGGTTGTACGTTCTCCCCGTGACCTCGTGGGTTTTCTCCGGGTGCTCCAGTTTCCTCCCACACTCCAAAGACGTACAGACGTTGTAGGTTGATTGGCTTCGGTGGAATGGTCAATTGTCCCTCGCGTGTAGGATAGTGTTAGTGCGTGGGGATCGCTGGTCGGCGTGGACTCAGTCGGCCAAAGGTTCTGTTCCTGCACTGTATCTCCAAAATTAAAACTAAAACTAAAAGATATTAGGACACAAAAATGCTGGAGTAACTTAATGGGTCAGGCAGCATCTCTGGCGAACATGGATAGGTGGTGTTTTAGGTTGGGACCCTTCTTCAGACATTCAGACAGGTTCATTCAAGATATTAGAGTAACCAAATAATCAAAGGTTATCAGTGAGGTAGTGGAGAGACAGTGGGGTTTAAGGAGAGAATTGCAAAAGGGTAGAGAACCACAAGCCAATGGCACAATGACCAACAATGGATCAGCTAGGACTGGGAGCTGGAATTGGAGTTGGACAAGGTTACATACCTTATGAGGGACAAGGTCATGGATGGGATTTGTAAAGAAGGGAAAGCGTGTTAAAAGGAAGGCGTTGCCAATCCAGGAGGCTGTAGGCGTCATCAAATACATGAATGAAAGTCGAACAAAATAAGTTAAGATGAGGACAGCAGAGTTTCAGGGGGCTATGACAAAATGTAGATGCAAAGAACTGAAGATGCTGGTTTATACCAGATAGACATAAAAAGCATCCAGCATTTTGTGTCTATTTCAGGTGGGTCCAGATTATGGAGGGTGGAAGGTGAGAAATTGCCTAGGAAAACATCCACAAGCATTATCTGGTCCTCAACCAGCTTCAGTTCACAGGCGTTTCATCATGGGGACCCTGAGGTGCTGGGATTAATATACCCAAAAATAGCGGACATTAGTGCAACCTACATCACTTCTACACGGACACTGTTTATTCCACCCACATGCACAATTCAGCACAGTTTGAAACAGAAGTATGTTCTTGGTTGAGGTACTATGAAACATTTCACATTTTGAATTTGCACAAATTCCATTAACTTTTATAACTATTCTGAAGAAATGTCACCCATCATGCCTTTTGAATGGATTTGGACAATTGAAGAACCTGCAGAGGGCTATTCCATCCTGTCAGCATTTAAAGTGTGCTTAAAGTAGCATTTCAAAAGTCAGATAGTAAATTGAATCATTCTTTTTGAATAATTCTACTTGCAGTCTCTTTTGCCCCCCCCCCCCCCCCCCCTCCCACTCCTGCATTGCGTGACAGTTTTGATTGCTCTCTCGCTTGTTTAATTTCAGTCTCCACTCAAACCTAGCTGGCTTCAGTGAAGCCTGACATAGACTGCAGCTCACTCAGTCAGTGTGAAGCAGAGTGAATCTGAGGCAAGGAAGGCAGAGAACGTGAGGGCAATACGTTGACAGGAACAGACAGAAAGAAAGACACAAGGTGATAGATAGAAACACATAGACAGGATATACTTGGATACAAATATAAAAGTGGTGGGTTTGGGATTTGAGCCAGTCCTTGAATGGTGGCGCAGCGGTAGAGTTGCCACCTTACAGCGCCAGGGACCCGGGTTTGATCCTGACTACCGGTGCTGTCTGCACGGAGTTTGTACGTTCTCCCCGTGGCCCGCGTGTGTTTTCTCCGGGTGCTCCAGTTTCCTCCCACACTCCAAAGACGTGCAGGTTTGAGGGTTAATAGGTCTGGGTAAAATTGTAAATTGTCCCTAATATGTGGGACAATTTAATGTTAGTGTACAGGGGTCACTGGGGGACTGAAAGTAGATTGGGAGGATATTTTCCCAGAGACCATTCATAAGATATTTCACTTCATTAAACACTCATCATCAACGCAAGTTGTTGGTTAATTAAAGTTACGCCAATTGGAACAAAATTCGGCAATACAATATTTTTTTTATTTAAAAAATAAAACAGACTTTGTAGTAAAAACAATAGATTGGAAGAGAAATAAAAAAAGATTGAGGGAGAGGTTGTCACATGGTAGAATCAAGATTACCTTACCCAACAATCCCCCAGTCTCTGAAAGTCTAAGTAAGGAATAACATAAAGTAAATGTCAATGATTTTAAAAACACTCCACATTCTACCCTTCTCTGACTTCACTGGCAGGTAATCAATGAATATCAAACTTGTTTTTTCCAGCATTCTCTGAATAATGGAGTACAGCAAATATAGTTCCAGCTCTTAATATGGGAGTATTAGAATGGAAGCACAGCGTTAATTGTAACCTGCGCTTACAGTACAAACTGGGACTTGAAAATGGCGCCAAACTGGTGACCCTGTATACTGTCTCAGTGTATGACTGCTATACACTTGTACTGTATCGGAGATGTTTATCTAAGATGTATCTGTGACTATGTATAGTGATAGCTGTACTGAACTATATCCCAAAATTAATTTCACTATACCTTGGCACATGTGACAAATAATCTTCTCCGTGGATCATCACCTTGTCGTGGTGGAGAAGTTTGTGTGGACCTGAGATCCTGAGAGCGATGCCGTCTGGAGCTATGCTACTGGTAGGGCCACCCATGGCGGTAAGGTTGAGGGGGAAGTCCCTGACAAAGAGCAATCCAGCCAAGACCTCAACAGTAGAACAGGCAGAGGACGATGGCTGACCAGTGGAGCGTAACAATGGCTGGGAAGGCGGATGAAGGCTGCAGCAGAAAAGGGTCTCCGGTCGTCTTGGACTCCATGCCACTGGATCCTGACCCAGATCTGTCAAGGACTGTGTGGTGGCTGTCTGAGCACCAGTCTCCCCACGTTAAACAAAGTCACGCACAGGCGTCCTCAGGAGAGGACAGTCATACTCATTTCGAGTGACCACCGATGATGATGATGATGACAAGTAAAGTATCATTGAGCCATTGAGCCTTTGGATAGTTAAGTGTGTGACTAAACCTAAATGTACGTAGAGCAACACCTACATTGAAGAGGTGGTCCACCTCTGTAATATTGTCGGAAACAAATCTGCAACAATGGTGATCTGAAATAACCCAAGAGGAATGCAGGCTTTTCACAACATCTCAAACCACAGCTAAAGAGGGAAAAGACAACATGATATTTTGGAAGAACAAAAGAGCTGCTGATGCTGGTTTATACCAATGATAGATACAAAGGGATGGAGTAACTCAACGGGTCAGGCGGCATCTTTGGAGAAAATGTTCCAACTTAGCAGTGTTTGCTGATGGGTATGTGATCCTTACTCCAATCCCTCACTCTTCCAATCTATAATTGTCTTCTCACCTCACCCTTTCTGTCCCGGGGCCTTCAGATCAGGCTTGGACCTAACATGCTGTCATAAAGCACAAAGCATACACCTTGTGTGTAGGGAGGAACTGCAGATGCTGGTTTATACCAAAGGCAGACACAAAATGCTGGAGTAACTCAGCGGGTCAGGCAGCATCCCTGGAGAAAAAGGAATAGTTGACGTTTCGGGTAGGATGACCCGCTGAGTTACTCCTCTAGGCACTTTGTGTCTAACTTGACTCGACCCGAAATGTCGCCCATTCCCTTTCTCCAGAGATGCTGCCTGACCCGCTGAGTTACTCCAGCACTTTGGGCCAGGCAACATCTCTGGAGAAAAATGATGGGTGACGTTTCGGGTGGGATGACCCACTGAGTTACCCATAAGGTCATTAGGAATAGGAGTAGAATTAGGCCATTTGGCCCATCAAGGCTACTCCGCCATTCAATCATGGCTGATCTATCTCTCGCTCCTAACCCCATTCTCCCGCCTTCTCCCAATTATCTCTGACTCCTGTACTAGAAAAATAGAAACATAGAAAATAGGTGCAGGAGTAGGCCATTCAATATGATCATAGCTGATCATCCAACTCAGTATCCTGTACCTAACTCAGTATCCTGTACCTAACTCAGTATCCTGTACCTAACTGTTACTAATCAAAAATCTATCTATTTCTACCTTAAAGCCCTGTCCCACGGTACAAGTTCATTCCAAGAGCTCTCCCGAGTTTGCCCTGATTCGAACTCGGAGATTTACGGTAATGGCCACTCGTCGGTACTCGGGGCTCTCGTGGACATTTTTCAACGTTGAAAAATCTTCACGAGTCTTCCCGTGCTTACCTGCTGTTAGCGAGTCTTCCCGAGTACCTGCCGTTAGCGTTAAGAGCTGCTAAGAGACGTCCCCGAGCTCCGACGTACCCGCTACGTTCATTCTCCGTGCTTACCACGAGTTTGATTTTTTTTTAAACTCGGGAGAGCTCTTGGAATGAACTCGTACCGTGGGACAGGGTCTTTTTTTTAATATCCACGGACTTGGCCTGTACAGCCTTCTGTGGCAAAGAATTCCACAGATTCACCACCCTCTGACTAAAGAAATTCCTCCTCATCGCCTTCCTACAAGTACGTCCTTTAATTCTGAGGCAATGACCTCCGGTAGTGGACTCTCCCACTAGTGGAAACATCTTCTCCACATCCACTATATCCAAGCCTTCAACTATTCTGTATGTTTCAACGAGGTTCCCCCCTCACTCCAACACCTTGAGTCTATCTTTAATATTTTGGAAGCTTATCCCTTCCAACAAAATGACTTGTCCTACAGATGAGGTCTGTCTCTTCCATTTATAGATTTCAGCTGACAACCTTTTATATGCATAAACATATGGCTTTGAAAAGCACAGCTTGTGTAACATGCGAAGTAGCATTATAACACTGCAGCTCCACTTGCACTGCGTGTAGCTGAATGTTAAACACCTCACTATAAATATTGTTGACGGAATCGTTTCACTGCCTCCTTCGCGCGGGCTGACTTAATGCCGAGCTTGTACTTTTCAATATTATGATGTCAAATAAATTGGGCCAGAATTTAAAGTCAAAGTAGCGGTGAGAGTAATGGGGCTGGGAATTATTTATGGGCCAACGCCACAGAACCTTCTGGGGAGGGGTCGGGTTCTCAGCTGGATGTTAATGTTAAAGGGAAGTTGCCGGCTCAGTCGCTCCCTTCCTCAAACAAGAATGGCATCACCCGGTGTTACGGCGCTCAGCTCGTGCTCGATTTGCGATACCAATTGAGCAGCCACAGATAATTAGGGCTATTAACTATAGGCACGAGTGCCCTTTTAACAATGCAATAAATGTAAATGATTGCTGATCTACCATTTTGGCACGGAAAATTAACAGTGATACATGTGAAGGCTCGTTCCTTCAATTTATATATTTTTTCCAGACCGAACACACAAAAAGAAAAAATCACTTTTTAACATTTTTCATTCTCTTTTTTTCCCCCCTTAATAGCAATACTCATACCGCTGGGTTGTAATGCTACATCATTGGAGACCCTTGGACTATCTTTGTGTCGGAAGGAACTGCAGATGCTGGTTTACACTGAAGATAGACACAACATGCTGGAGTAACTCAGCTGGAGGTAGCCCGTACCTTCTCTCCAGAGGTGCTGCCTGCCCCACTGTGTTCCTCCAGCATCCTCTGACTATCTGTGATCGGTTTACTGGTTTTATCTTGCACTAAATGTTATTCCCTTTATCATGTATCAGAACACTGTGGACAGCTCGATTGTAATCGTGTATAGTCTGTCTGCTGACTGGATAGCACGCAACAAAAGCTTTACAGTCTACCTTGGTACACGTGACAATAAACTAAATGAAACTAGATCTTCTGTCCTTATTTCTCTTTCTATTCTTGATTTAATATCTGTTTACCCCCCTTTAATTCACCCACATTTTTCATTATGATGAATGGTTTCTGATCTGAAATTCTGATCCCGTTTCTCGTTTCACAGATGCTGCTGATTATTTCCATGCTTTTCCTGTTTCTATTTCCAATTTACAGTATTCTCATATTTTTTCTTATGTACCTGTTTTTCTAGGCGGGGTGGAGTGGGTTTAAGTTGATAACTTATTCATTCTAGTCCCAGTCATTGTGGTCAATAAATTCCAACTTATATCAACTCTATGTGTAATATAGTTTTGAGGTGGTGTACGACAGTATGTCGGGCGGCACAGTGGCGCAGCTGTAGAGTTGCTGCCTTACAGGGCCAGAGACCCGAGTTCGCACCTGACTGTGGGTGCCGTCTATACGGAGTTTGTACGTTCTCCCCTTGAACACGTGGGTTTTCTCCAGGTGCTCCGGTTTCCTCCCACACTCCAAAGATGTGCAAGTTTGTTCGTTAGTTGGCTTGGTAGCATTGTAAATTGTCCCAGTGGTTAAGAAAGAACTGCAGATGCTGGAACAATCGAAGTGGACAAATAATGCTGGAGAAACTCAGCGGGTGAGGCAACATCTATGGAGAGAAGGAATAGTCGACGTTTCGGGTCGAGACCCTTCTTCAGACTGAAGAAGGGTCTCGACCCGAAACGTCGCCTATTCCTTCTCTCCATTGATGCTGCCTCACCCGTTCAGTTTCTCCAGCATTTTTTGTCAACCTATAAATTGTCCCTAGTGTGTGTAGGATAGCATTTGTGTGCAGGGATCGCTGGTCGGCGCGGATTCAGTGGGTCGAAGGGCCCCTTTCTGTGCTGTAACTCTCTAAACTCTTTCTAAACTCGAAGATACCATTGCATATCCTGCTCAAGCACAAAACTGCCCCATTGTCTTCTCAAATGATGAGAAGCAACAGAAGCAGAACTAGACCCTTCAAACCTGTCCATCATTCAATAAGAAGAGGGCTGTTCTACCCTGTCCATGTTCCCCAGTCTGCCAGCAGATCCCTTGATTCCTTCAGTGCCCAGAAATCCAGTAATCTCAGTCAGAATCGTATCTGGAGAGATGAAGGGAGATGGCTACAGGCTTGGACATAAGAGTTAGGTTTTCAGGAGGAGAATTGTGGAAAGACGACTGTGGAGGCCAAGTCAATGGATATTTTTAAGGCAAATATTGACAGATTTATGATTCTTAAAGGTGTCAGCGTTTATGGGGAGAAGGCAGGAAAATGTGGTTGAGAAGGGAAGATAGATCAGCCATGATTGAATGGCATAGACTTGATGGGCCGCATGGCCTTATTCTGATCCTAGAACTTATGAAATTATAAAAGGTTCAAGAAGGAATTCCAGAACTTAGGGTCGCACCAGGGAATGCAGAAATATAAGAGAATCAGAAGTTTAAATATGGTCAGTACCCCTCAAGTGGGTTAACCTATGATGAGCATTTGTCGGCACTGGGCCTGTACTCGCTGAAGATTAGATGAATGAGGGGGGACCTCATTGAAACATATTGAATAGTGAAAGGCTTTGATGGAGTGGATGTGGGGAGGGTGTTTCCACTAGTGGGAGAGTCTAGGACTAGAGGTCACAGCGTCAGAATTATAGGATGTTCCTTTAGGAAGGAGATGAGAAGACATTATTTAGTCAGAGGGTGGCGAATCTATGAAATTGTGGAGGCCAAGTCAATGGATATTTTTTTAAAGCAGAGAGAGAAAGATTCTTGAATAGTACGGATGTCAAGGGTTATGGGGAGAAGGCATGAGAATGGGGTTAAGAGGGAGAGACAGATCAGCCATGATTGAATGGCAGAGTAGACCTGATGGGCCGAATGGCCCAATTCTGCTCCTATTACTTATGACCTTATGAACCATCGTCAACTCAGATTGAGTCGCATCACATACAGGGTCCCAGCCACTGCAAGGCACAGGTTCATCATTCTGCAGAGATCACTGTGTGCTGCTTTGGTCACAACGAATGTTGCATATACACATTGAGGCTGGTGTTTCTCTCTGTTCATCAGGCCAGCACATCAATATATCTTTTTGCAATGTGACAATGTACATGCTCTCCTCAAGCAATGCATCGGTGAAGAGGTTAAGAGACTGTTGCACAGTTTGCAGCCTCTGGGTGTCCCAAAAGGTTAATTTGCAGGTTTAACCAGTAGTAAGGGGTGGGAGATTGCAACCTCCACGTGGTCTACCCTGTTTCGACTTATGCAATCAACCTGATGTGCGCAAACAAGATCAAATAAAACAAGTTGACCTGCAACTTTAGGCTGTGCACGCCATACGCAAGAAGAAGAAGAAGACCAGTAGTAAGGAAGGCAAATGCAATGTTAGCATTCATTTAGAGAGGACTAGAATATAAAAGCAGGGATGCAATGCTGAGACTTGATAAGGCACGGGTTACACTGCACTTGGAGTATTGTGAGGAATTTTGGGCCCCATATCTGAGGAAGGATCTGCTGGCGTTGGAGGGGGTCCAGAGGAGGTTCACAAGAATGATCCCAGAGATGATTGGGTTAATATATGATGAGCGTTTGACGGCTCTGTACTCATTGGAGTTTAGAAGGATGAGATGGAGATCTCACTGAAAAAAAACGTACAATGAAAGGCCTGGATAGAGTGGCTGTGAAGTGGGAGATAGACACAAAAATCTGGAGTCACCCAGTGGGCCAGGCAGCATCTTTGGAGAGAAGGAATGGGTGATGTTTCGGGTCGAGACCCTTCTTCAGACTGGTTAGGGATAAGGGAAATGAGAGATATAGATGGTGATGTGGAGAGGTAAAGAACAATGGATGAAAGATATGTAAAAAAGTTACGATGATAAAGGCAAACGGTCATTGTAAGTTGTTGTGAAGTGGAGTGGAGTGGAGAGGATGTTTCTCCAGAGGGGACCTGAGGGCCCAGCCTCAGGGTAAAACAACGTGCCCTTAGAAAAGAGATGAGGAGGAATTTCTATATGGTGGTGAATCTGTGGAGGGTGGTGAATCTGTGGAATCCATTGCCACAGATGGCTCTGAAGGCCAAGTCATTGGGTATGTTTAAAGCAGAGATAGACAGGTACATGATTAGTAAGGGTGTCAAATGTGACAGAGAGAATGCAGGAGAATGGGATTGAGAAGGGAAGGTAGATCAACCATGATTGAATGGCAGAGTAGACTTGATGGACCAAATGGCCTAATTCTGCTCCTATAACTTATAGACAATAAACAATAGACAATAGGTGCAGGAGTAGGCTAATCGGCCCTTCGTGCCAGCACCGCCATTCACTGTGATCATGGCTGATCATCCACAATTCCTGCCTTCTCCTCATATCCCTTGACTCCGCTATCTTTAAGAGCTCTATCTAACTCTCTCTTGACAGCATCCAGAGAATTGGCCTCCACTGCCTTCTGAGGCAGAGAATTCCACAGATTCACAACTCTCTGGGTGAACAAGTTTTTCCTCATCTCCAATGGCCCACCCCTTAATCTCAAACTGTGTCCAATCCCTTAATAACCTTATATGTTTTATTTGAACTTACTTACTTCTCAAAATGAATTCCAAGACATCCATTGCACATTAAACTTCCAATTAATTCTACTTGATTATTTACAGTAGGATATCAGGGAACTTCTTGTACGGGTATAAATGTGTTTGCTTGGAAATTCATCTCTAATTAGTAGCATCATATAGTCACCATGGCACCAATGTTCACCATGCTGCCCATTGAGTCCATGCCTGCTATTAATTGCTGTGAAGTGTGCCACAAAATATATTAAAAGTCAATAGCAATGATTTGCATTCAAAGAATATACCATAATATCTGTGTGTTGGAAGGAACTGCAAATGCTGGTTTAAACCGACGATAGACACAAAAAGATAGAGAAACTCAGCGGGTCAGACAGCAACTCTGGAGAAAAGGAATGGGTGACATTTTGGGTGGAGACCCTTCTTCAGACTGAGAGTCAGGGGAAAGGGAAACAAGAGATAAAGACGGTGATGTAGAGAGATATAGAACAGATGAATGAAAGATATGCAAACAAGTAACTACGTCTGCACTGGTACAACTAAACAAGACTCTAAAAGCCCTGTCCCACGGTACGAGTTCATTCCAAGAGTTCTCCCGAGTTTGCCCTGATTCGAACTCGTCGGTACTCGGGGCTCTCGTAGGTGTTTTTCATCATGTTGAAAAACCTTCACGAGTCTTCCCGTGCTTACCTGCCGTTAGCGAGTCTTCCCGAGTACCTGCCGTTGGTGCTAAGAGACTTCCCCGAGCTCCGACGTACCCGCTACGTTCATTCTCCGTGCTTACCACGAGTTTGATTTTTTTTAAACTCGGGAGAGCTCTTGGAATGAACTCGTACCGTGGGACAGGGCTTTTAGCACTTCAACCTGGGATGCATTTCTAAGCAACTGTAGCAATTTCACAGCAGGGTCACTAGCATTTCTTTCTGGCGAGATAAATACAGAAAGCTACTGGAAAGATTATCCCAGAGATTCTGAAATAAAAAAACATCCATTATGTGAACAGATTAAATAGAGTGTTTATCAGATGTAATAGTTATCAGTCAGGTTAAGGCACATCATGTTACGATTATGGTTTATTGGATAATTTAGCTCAGGTAGATTGAATCTTGCTGCTGCAAAGCTTTTTTTAACCATGTCACAAATATTGGAAAAATCATACCAGTGGTGCAGCTCGAATGAAAGGCAGTATGGTTTCATTGCTATCTTCAGTCAGGAGATGCCATATTGCAGATTTTTGCAACATGCACATTGATTAACTGCCTGAACTCTCTTGTCCAAAATAACGTATTTTCTATTCCACTGTAATTAGAATCATAGCCCTGCAGCACAGAAACAGGCTGTTTGGCCCATCATGCTCATGCTGACTTTCAAGGATCCATTAAAACTAACTAAAACTGACGGAGGCGCAGCGGTAGAGTTGCTGCCTTACAGCGCCAGAGACCCGAGTTCGATCCTGACTACGGGTGCTGTCTGTACATTCTCCCTGTGACCTGCATGGATTTTCTCCAGGAGCACCGGTTTCCTCCCACACTCCAAAGAAGTGCAGGTTTGTAGGCTGCTTCGCTGGGTAAAATTGTAAATTGTCCCTGGTGTGTGGAGGATAGTGTTAGCTTACATGGATCGCTGGCCGGCGCAGGTGGGCCAAAGGGCCTGTTTCCACGCTGTATCTCTAGACTAAACTAAACTAAACTAATTCCATTTGCCAATCTGAAGAAGGGTCTCGACCCAAAACGCCATCCATCCTTTCCCTCCAGAGATGCTGCCTGTCCCGCTGAGATACTCCTGCATTTTGTGCCTCTCCTTCAGTGCAAACCAGTATCTGCAGTTCCTCCCTACACATTTGGTCCTTAGCCTTCCATATTTTGGTGTTACCTTGCCTCCATTTCAAGTCGTTATCCAATTCCCTTTTCAAAGATACGCCTAAATCTGCTTCCTCCCCTGTTTATTTGGAAGAAAATGGTTCTCCTCACCTCCCTCCGCTTGTCAAGTCAAGGGTGTTGTATTGTCAAAGGTCCCAGATAGAACAATTAAATTCTTACTTGCTGCAGCACAACAGAATATGTAAGCATAGTACATTGTAAACAATATAATAAACGAGAGAGAAAAAGGGTCAGTGTGTGTATATGTACACATACTCACAAATACCCATATATATAGAATATATATATACGTACACACTAAAAACTATAATAGTGCAATAATAACAATAATAATCTATGTAGTTCCAAGCTTATTTGAATTGCAGACTGAGACTTTACTCCGCTTGAAGATGACATTGCACTTCACTGTATCTGACGAGACTGCCTGACCTTTTAGTCTGCAGGCTAAAATTAAATAAATTCCACAGATGTCCACAGTGGAAACTCATCTCTGTCAAGCAACGGCCCAGAGTCTGACAGGCGGAGTTTTATTGACGGCCTGGATCCAATCAAATTCCTCTGTGTTCTGCCTGATATCCATAACCAAAGGTTAGTTGACGTCAATGTCTCCGAATCCAGGGACACGATATTTAAAGATGTCAGCCTTGCAAGTGATGTCATTAGATTATTAGACCCAGCCGACCTATTCAATCTATCTGTGTATGAAGGAACTGCAGATGTTTGATTTAAATAAGGAGGGTGTGGTGGGGGGAGGGGGGTGTGGAGGGGTGTATGTGGAGGGGTGTATGTGGGTGTGAGGGGTGTGGGAGGGGAGGAGGAGGGATGTGTGAGGGATGATGTGTGTGTGGGAGGGGTGTGTGTGTGTGGGTAGGGGGATGTGTGTTGGGCGGGTGTGTGGGCGGAGGGTTGTGGGGGCGGGGGGTTGTGGGGTTGGGGTGGGTGGATGGGGGGGTTGGGCGGGGGAGTTGTTGGGCGGGGGTAGTTGTGGGGGGAGGGGGGTGTGGGCAGGGGGGGGAGTTGTGGGGGGAGAGGGCTGTGTGGGCGGGAGAGGAGAGCTTGGAGAAAAGACGGGGAAGAGCCATGGGGGAGAGGGAGACCTCACGGGGGAGGGGGGAGGAGCCACCGAGGGGGACCAGATGGGTAGTGGCTGGAATTGCCGGTGCGATGGGGACTTACAGCGGGCGCTGGTCATTCTCCTCCGCCGGGATCATAGTCTCCGCTTTCCGTTTGGTGACATTGGCGACATTGGGTTGGGTCTCCGACTCTTGGCTGGGCTGGATCTCCCATACGGGGCTGGGCAGGGTCTCCGACCCTGGGCTGGGTCTCCGATGTTGAGCTGCTTGGGGCTGGGCTGCTTCGGGTCCCTCCGAAAACTGTGTCCTGTTGGAAACCTCCGCCAGCCATCCTCAGCTCCAGTAAAGACATGATGGCGCAGGAAGGGGCGGACCGACCCGGTGAGTGACAAGGGAAGAGACTAATCCATGCATGCTGAATGGCAGGAGAAGAGATCGATCTGTGCAGGCGCAGATTTTAAGATTTTTTAAACTTCGCTAACTTTTCAGATCGGAACGAAACTTGGTGCAATCGCAGCATAGGAGAACGATGAGTGAACTGGCGAAAAATTGTAGCGCTATCGCGAACTGCTTTTTGCGCAAATAGGAAGACTGCACAAACCGGAAGATAACAAGATCAGAGTTTTAGTTATGTATAGATAGAAAATAGATAGATGTAGATAGGTGTCATTAAGTTCATACTGATGAGATGCATGTAGCACTCTTTTCCAAAGTACACTTAGTGAATGAGATCGAAGAAGGTTTAAACCTACGGCATTCAGAATTAATTTTTTTAATGAACATGACCTTGGACTGGACACCTCTTTATTCCAATAATATTTTTCTCAGTCAATTATAGAGTGCTGCCTTACAGTGCTTGCAGCGCCAGAGAGACCCAAGCTTGATCCCGGGTACGGGTGCTTGTCCGTACGGAGACTGTACGCTCTCCCCGTGACCCGTGTGGGTTTTCCCCCGAGATCTTTGGTTTCCTCCCACACTCCAACGACATACAGGTTTGTAGGTTAATTTGTTTGGTATAGGTGGAAATTGCCCCTAGTATGGGTAGGATAATGTTAGTGTGCGGGGATCGCTGGTCGGCCGAAGGCCAGTTTCCGTGCTATATCTCTAAACTAAACTAAAAAATAGGAAAAGACTCTGCTTCATGCAGCCCGACACAGGGCATGCATTTTAATATGTACTCGTGCGTGCCACAAGATCATAAGACTTAGGAGCAGTAGATCTGGTGGAAGTTCTTGAAGTTCTTGGACGTTCTGGTGTTGAAGGTCTGTTATTAGGAGCAGGAGTGATGCTAATGGTATGTGTGAAGGCCTGACAACAATTGTATCGACCTGGGCCTGGCCAAGCTGGCCATCCGCGAGTCACGGCGCCAGACGGTGGAGGGCTCTACCCGAGCCAGCTGCCTGCCCCTTTTCCGGGGTTATGTCCGTGCCCGGGTGGGATTGGAAAGGGAATACGCCCTGTCTGCGGGCACCCTGAGGGAGTTCCGGGAACGCTGGGCTCCGCAGGGTGTTGAATGTATCCTCAATAAGGATTGTATCATAGTTGTATAGTAGTTTGTTACATGATTGTATTGTATTATGGTGGTGGGTTCTGGCTTGTTTTATTGTAGTGTAATATTATTTTTTAATAATTGAATAAATTTATATTAAAAAAAAACAAAACAAAAAAACAAAACAAAAAAAACAATTGTATCGAATACATTTTCAGCAGCACATATCATGGATTCTTATTTTCTTGGAGCTTAAAAGACAAGATCATAGCAGCAGATTTGGGCCATTCAGCCCATCGAGCATGCTCCACCATTCGATCATGTCTGATCTTTTTTTCCCCCTCAACCCCATTCTCCTGCCTTCTCCCTTTGATACCCTTGCTAATCAACAGGCTGCCAATCTCCTCTTTTAAAATCCCCTAAGATTTGCCTTCCACGGCCGTCTGTGGCAATGAATTCCACTGGTTGACCATTCTATGGCTAAAGAAGTTACTCCTCATCTCCCTTTGCAGGGAGGCTCAGAGTATATACTTGCCACAAGTACTCTGAAACAATGTAAAAAAAAAAACGATGGTAAAACTCAGGACAATCAAGGGGAAATAATTTCTAGAGAAGCCCTCTACAGATCAGCTATATCACCTAGAGAGCAGTCCTGAGCAACTATCTACTTCATTGGAAACCCTCGGACTACCTTTGATCGGACTTTACTAGACTTCATCTCGCACTAAATGTTATTCAGGGTATTCCCTTCATCATGTATCTGCATACTGTAGATGGCTCAATTGTAATCATGTATTGGCTTTACGCTGACTGGTTAGCACACAACAAAAGCTTTTCACTGTACCTCGGTACACGAGATAAACCAAAGTAAACTAAACTACCAAAACTATATTAAATGAAGCATAAGCACTGTGACCAAGCTGTTGGGATGAATGACCTGTGTTTATGCAGTACATTTGATGCACTTCCATGGAACTGTGCCTCTTTGAGACAATTTGATCTCCCCAATCAGATATGCTCCAAGTCTCAGTGAAATGTATCTGGTGAATCAGTATCCCTGTCCCAGATGAATGGTGAAAAATCCTGGCGTACTTTACAAAGGATTATCGCCCCATCACACTATTCTACCATTTCCCTACATCTGATCTATTTCGTGTTTGCATTACACATAAAAGGTTGGCCTTAACCTACCAGATTGGTCACTAACTCAAAAACAATCAACTCCATGAATGACATTAATCAAATAGGAATCTGAGGGGTAACTTTTTCACGCAAAGGGTGGTGTGTGTATGGAACCAGCCGCCCGAGGAAGTAGTCAAAGCAGATACTACCGCAACGTTTAAGAAACATTTAGACAGGTACATGGATAGGACAGGTTTAGAGGGATATGGGCCAAATTGCAGGCAGGATGGGACTCGTGTAGATGGGACATGTTGGTCAGTGTGGGCAAGTTGGGCTGAAACGCCTGCTTGACTCGGTGAATTCATTGAATGTCTTGCTTGGCTGATCCACAGTAATTCCAAGAAGTGTGTGGGGAGGAGGAGAGGGGGAGGGGGAGGAGTATAAGATGGAGGACAAGGTTAAGAGGAGGAGTTTTAATGGAAAACATTGAAACTAAAGTTCAGTGCTAGGCAGAGCGATCAGCTGTGCATCAATGCACCCATCCAACATGATATTCTGTCTCAACGATTCAATGAGGTTTGCACTGTCACAATGCAACAAGCAGTAAGCAATTGATAAAGGCAGCCATGTAAGCACTTCAACTCAAGATAGACACAAAAACCTGGAGTAACTCAGCAGGTCAGCATCTCGAGAGAAAAAGAATGGGTGACGTTTCGGGCCGAGACCCTTCTTCAGACTGAGTCGGGGAAAGGGATACAAGAGATAGAGACGGTGATATAGAGAGAGATACAAGACAAAGTGGGACCCGTTGGGTCCCGTCCCCTCAACGCTGTACGGGGGGGGGGGGGCCTGCGGCGGCACACACACTAACCAGTGGGGGGAGCGGGGGAGGGGAGGAGGAGGGTTGGGGAGGGGGAGGGGAAGGAGGGGTGAGGGAGGGGGAGAGGGGGCGGGGGATGGGGAGAGAGTGGGAGGGAGGTAAAGAGGGGGAGAGCAGGAGGGGGGAGGGGGGAGGGCGGGGGATGGGGGGAGGGGGGGATGGGGAGGGAGAGGTGGGGGAGCAGGTAGCTGTGGGGGGGAGGGGTAGGAGCGCGGGGGGAGCGGTTAGCAGCAGGGGGAGCTGTTAGCAGCGGGAGGGAGCGGGTAACAGCGGGGGGGATGGGGCAGGGAGTGGGTAGCAGCAGGAGGGAATGGGGAGGGGGAAGGGAGGTGTGGGGAGGGAGGGCTCGCACTCTGCTCACCCCGCACCTTCAGCTTTCGGCCTCACGCGGCAGATCCCGGTTCCACTCCGGCTTCACTCAGAGGCTTCCGGTTCAACTCATTGGCTTCTGGTTCAACTCATCAGCTTCCGGCTGGTCGTGCTGGTCGCCGCAGAAGCAGCCCGCGAGCTGCTGATTCTCTGCAAGCTGCTCAACACACTGCGCCCCTTCAGCATTTTTATTCTCCTCGCCGCGTTATTGACAGCAAGTTCCGGAAGGGGCGGTTTTTGCGATTTTTAAACCTTCATAACTTTTGTACAATTTCACCGATCGGAACAAAACGTATTTGACTTGCTGCAGAGGAGAATGGTGAGTAAGGTGGCGAAAAATCGTAGCACTATGGGGGATCGTTTTTGCGCAAATTTAATTACAACGCAGACCTGAAGTGGTCAAGATGAGAGCTTTAGTAATAGTATAGAAGATAGAACAAATGAATTAAATGCAAAAAAGTAACGATGATAAAGGAAACAGGCCATTGTTAGCTGTAGACAATGAGACTCAACCATACGACTATGAAGCTAGTACAACGACTTGGATGGGGGGTGTGGGGGATGCAATGGCTACTTGAAGTTAGAGAAATCAAGACTGATACCGCTGGGTTACAAGCTGCCCAAGCGAATTATGAGGTGCTGTTCCTCCAATTTGCCTGACTCTGGCAATGGAGGAAGCCCAGGGCAGAAAGGTCAGTGTGGGAATGGGAAGAGGAATTAAACTGTTTGGCAACCAGGTTTTGGCAAACGCAGATTGCCTCCCTGTTAACTGGGCAATGAGTGGGAAAAATCGACAGCATTTCCCCTCATTACAGCTGTCCGAGTTTGATGTGAGTTTGCTGCAGTAAACTTCCTGTAAAATGCTTCACATTGATCGTTTTCTTTGGGCACAGTGTAAAAGTTTACAGCTCAGCATTTAATGCATGCCAAGATTTTAAAGAGTTATCGATGCCACATTTTCACAACTAACATACTGATTAACTATTTATCAGCCATTCAAAACTAATTAAAGGAAATGTCACCATCACCTCCTTCTGGAATTGCCAGCTTTAACCTCGAGGATTCATCGGTGCTGCTGTTTTTAGACTTTACTTTAGGCTTTTGAGAGATACAGCGTGGAAACAGGCCTTTCTGCCTATCAAGTGCGCCCCTGACCAGCGATCACCCCGTACACTAACACTATCCTACACACTAGGGACAATTTACAATTTTACCGAAGCCAATTAACCTACAGACTTGTGCTTCTTTGGAGTATGGGAAGAAACCAGGGCACCCGGAGAAAACTCACATGGTCACAAGGAGAACGTGCAAACTCCATATGGACTGCACCCGTAGTCAGGATCGAACCGGGAATGATTTTGAAATTGAGGCTTTTTTTTAATGGGTCCCGAGATCATACACTGAATGTCACGTATCTCCGTGACAACAAATTGGGAAAACTTTCCCATTCGTGAACGTGATACCCATTAGAGAGTCCAGTTAGGATGTGGGCCTTCTGGCAGGGAGGGAATGTGCAGCCCCAGGGAATGGTACCGGCAGCAACCATTAATATATCTATTGAATGAGTGTCTCTCAGTAGGAAAATGCTGAACAACTTCCCACTGCCAATTGCAGTACACTCTCTGGATTTTGACCATTGAATGGAGCTATTGGAGGTGCTGCAGTAGAGTTGCTGCCTTACTGTGCCGGAGATAAGGGTTCGATCCTGACTACGGGTGCTGTCTGTACAGAGTTTGTACGTTCTCCCCGTGACCTTGTGGGTTTTCCCTGAGATCTTCGGTTTCCCCCGACACTCCAAAGACATACAGGTATGTAGGTTAATAGGCTTGGTGTATGTGTAAAATTGTCCCTAGTGTGTGTAGGATAGAAACATAGAAAACAGGTGCAGGAGTAGGCCATTCGGTCCTTCGAGCCAGCACCGCCATTCAATATGATCATGGCTGATCATCTAAAATCAGTACCCTGTTTCCTGCTTTTTTCCCATATCCTTTGATTCCTCGATTTCAATTTACTTGCCCAATGAAATCTCGAATGGACTAGAGTATTCCCAGCCAATCTATACTCTAGCCACCGAGCCCAGTGCCTTTACAAGATTCCTCGTCCATCACTCCTGGGAGGGATTTGGATATCTTCACACAGGCCTGGCCTCTAACCAACCTAGGTTTTACCTGCTCAAACGGATTTCCTTCGCACCTGCTTGGCACCAGATGTCAGCGCCTAGCCTCTTCACGCTGGCAGTCGATGCCGATTTTCGGAACGCACCTTTCCAATCAGCGCTCCCGGCAACGACAAGTCAAATGCTTCACCGCTTAGCACGTAAACCAGACTTGTTTTCAATATCCCACCAATTGGATACCAAATCTGGGTAAGGATTTTGGTTCTCGTTAGCAGCTGCAGTGTGCCAACTACGACCAAGTTTCGGGCCTCTAACCTAACCCCAGCAGGGCCTCTAATCCCACACTGGTTTTATGGGCCCCTAACTCAAAGGAGTGCTATCACCCCCCCACCCCCTGTGCTTGCTAGACTCTGTTCTACGATCTCATTGGGACCCTTTCCCAAGCCCGCGAATGATCGATCTGCTCCGACTAGTGAAGTGCCGAAAAACAATGATAAACCACACAGTGGCACCGATTTCAGCACTCGCGATCGAGACAGCTCAACACCCTTGTGTTTGGGTGTCCGTTGAGATCCCGGACGAGCCCCCAATGTAAATAGCTCGTTCTAAGCTCTCCCCGGTCTAGTTTCAGTCAATAAAATATTGAGTCAAGAACTTGCACAACTAAACTTTATTTTGGATAACACAACAACAGTTCCCCACTACTATACCTAACCACCGCGGGTTCGATCCTTGTATCTGCTTGGCCAAACCCTTCTAGCCTCGTGCAAGCAGATACACTCCAAAAGGTCACGCAGTCCCAAGCGTTCTTCCAGAAGATCGACATCGGACCTCATGGGAGCTACCTTTTATAGGTCCCCGAACCTTGAGGGACCGAACCACATGGGGGTGGTCTCTATACAGTCCAATAACAAATATCGACTAACACAGTACATGATAGACAGTTCCCTAACCCAATAACACAGTAACTAATACATTGTATCTGACAAAGTTTCTTGATGAAAGTTAACAGCGATGAATTATGCAACATGTGCCTAGATAGTCAAGAAACCCAGACAAGGCTCAATATTTAACCCAATCAACATCTAGCAAAGTAAAGCTTTGCAATATTATTTACAATGTGTATGTCTTTTTTGCATTGACCCAATCAGTTCCATGCAATCTACACCTTATTGTAAGAATCTGCAGTTGTCCCATTCTTTCCCTGCAGCTCTTATCTAGGCTCCAGACAAACTGGCACCATTCAGCAGCTAGTCCCAGTTCTGCAAAAGGCACATTTAACTTGACCAAAATGGCCTAGCAGCACAGAAGCCTTTACTCCATTTTAATGTCCTGGTTGCCCCAATTTGGCCAGGATTAACAGGAGGAAACCAAAGATCTCGGAGAAACCTACGTGGGTCACGGTGAGAAGGTACAAACTCCATACAGCAGCGCCTGTAGTCGGGATTGAACCTGGGTCCCCGGCGCTGCAAGCGTGCAAGTACTGCAATTCTACCACTGCGCCACCAAGATGCGTTCACCCTACAATGATTACTGTCTAGAACTTTAAGCTCCAGTTGATGCCAGTGTGGGTTGAAACATATGTTATGTGAATAATTACACCACTGGGTGTGAATCTGATGCTGGGAGATTGTCAGTAGCATTAACACGAACAATACACAGAAGTGATGGTCCAATTTCACAACAAGTGGGATTTCACCTGGAGGTGGTTGCTAGCATTATATTCTCCAGATAACACTGAAATAGGATAATCTGATTCTTAAAAAAAACACGATCCAATTTCAATTTTATCTGAGATTTTAATTTTATGGGAACTTGCAGTATTTGTAACTTACAGCCATTCTAAAGGATCGGACATTGACCGAAAATGTTAACTCTCTTTATTTCCCCAGTTCGATCCAATAGTTTGTCTTTCTTTTTAAATTATTGAACTTCTCTTTGTTAATTTTAGGATGCAGAATAAGTATGCAAACTGCAAAAAAAATCTCTACAATTCACGCATCATTTTGAAATTATTTTAAAGATGTGATTTGGGTTTTGTACGTGTTTTTGATTGGAAGGTCCTTATGGAGTCATAGAGTCATGCAACGTGGAAACAAGCCCTTCAGCCCATCTTGCCCATGCTGACCAACATGCCACATCTACACTAGTCCCATCTCCATGCATTTGGCTCATATCCCTCTAATCCTATCGACAGTATGTACCTGTCCAAATGTTTTTATAAATGCTGCAATAGTACCTACCTCAATTAGTTCCTCCGGCAGCTTGTTCCATATACGAATCACCCTTTGCGTGAAAAAGCTGCCCCTCTGGTTCCTATGAAATCTTTTCCCCCCCATTCACCTCACACCTATGTCCTTTAAAATATGATCAGCAATAGTAAAATTGTATCACTGACAATGTTATCATTGGGGCGGCACAGTGGAGCAGCGGTAGAGTTGCTGCCTTACAGTGCCAGAGACCCGGGTTCGATCCAGACTACAGGTGCTGTCTGTACAGAGTTTGTACATTCTCCCCAAGACCTACGTAGATTTTCTCCAAGTTCTTCGGTTTCCTCCGCACTCCAAAGATGTACAGGTTTGTAGGCTAATTGACTTATTACAATGTAAATTGTCCCTCGCATGTGTTGGATTGTGTAAGCGTACAGGGATCGCTGGTCGGCGCGGACTCGGTGGGATGAAGTGAAGGGTCTGTTTCCGCGCTGTATCTCCAAGCTAAACTGAAAATCATATGTACAGGAAACTTTTAGATTTTATGCAAAAGGAAAGTTGTCCCTTTGTAGCCCACGTGCTGAGATTGAAAACATCGATCACCTGATGCCTTAGACATAAGAACTCTTTCCACTGCACAGGCGTATCATAATCTAAGGCATCTCATCGGGATGAAAGGTTTGCACTGCCCTTCGATTCCCACTCATCTAAAAATAGCTGTGACTGAGCTTTTGTGCAACATAACATCCTAGCAGCGGGGCCTGACACTTTCTTGAACAGGAAAAAAGGGAGTAATAATGTGAGAGAGACACGTACTGGTTGGGCGAAGGAGCCAACCTCCTCCCAGCAAACAATTAAAGAATTTAATCACACGCTGTCTTCTCAATTAAAGGACGTGCAGTAATTGCAGACCTCCCACAGCACAACCTGCTCCCGTGGTTGACTCTCAGAGTACAGGCTGGATGGATCAGCATGCCTCTGGACCAGATTCCAGATCATTAAACTGAATATAGACACCAAACGCTGGAGTAACAGCGGGCCAGGCTGCATCTCTGGAGCAAAGGAAAGGGAATCTTATTGAAATGTATAAGATTATTAAGGGTTTAGACACGCTAGACAATAGACAATAGGTGCAGGAGTAGGCCATTCGGCCCTAGAGGCAGGAATGTTGGGGGAGTCCAGAACCAGGGGCCACAGTTTAAGAATAAGGGGTAGACCATTTAGAACAGACATGAGGAAAAACTTTTTCACACAGAGGGTTGTGAATCTGTGGAATTCTCTGCCTCAGAAGGCAGTGGAGGCCAATTCTCTGGATGCTTTCAAGAGAGAGTTAGATAGAGCTCTTAAAGATAGCAGAGTCAGGGGATATGGGGAGAAGGCAGGAACGGGGTACTGATTGTGGATGATCAGCTATGATCACAGTGAATGGCGGTGCTGGCTCAAAGGGCCGAAAGGCCTACTCCTGCACCTATTGTCTAAAAGGTGACGTTTCAGGTCGGGACCCTTCTTCAAACTGAACGTGCCCTGCCTCTTGTCTAGGAACGATTCAATATGAAGCCAGTTTTGCCTCAGCAATATTTCTTTATGGTCTTACTGCTAGCTCGGAATACCACACAACTGTTAATTTCCGGGCCAACATACTAAGGAAAAAGTACTGGAGGAGAAGTCTATAGAATTAGAAGGAGGAATAATGAAATGGGTGTTGAGGTATCAGTCGATGTATCTGACCGGTGGATCTAAAATTGTTTAACCCTTGATAGTAAAGTGGCTTCTATTATCAAGGTGGAAAGAAATTGTCCCTAGATTCAGCATTCTTAATTAGCTTTATGATAAAATTGACCACATATGGAAATTGATTGATTAAATTTGAACAGCTGGGAATTCCACAGGAATTGGAATGGAATTGTGTTATCGACCACAAAGCTGTGGAATGAGAAGTGTGAGATGGACCCTGAAATTTAAAATACTGACTTTGGTTAAATTAAAACATTGTTCATGGTTTGCTTTAAATAAGAGTCACACCTGTACGGAAATCTGGACTGAACCCTGCTGAAATTTACATGAGAAACCATCATCAGATATACATTAAGGAACATCGTGTGAATACGGAGAGGGCTGATTAATGTTGATCCTAGGATAGTAAAGAATATTTTACAGGGCAGAATATAATAGAGATAATTATAGTGAAATTGAAAAGGGTTTGTGACAGATTAGTAATAGGAATACAGTGAATGTATGGGAAAGTATTAGTGCATGAATGGTAACTTGCTTTGTTCCAAGTTTTTAAGAAATTATAGGTTATAGGTTCAACTATGGAAAGGAATGGAAGAATGGGCAACAACATGGATGGAGGGAATTCGTGCCCACGAAAACTCAAGAGGTGAAGACTCATCAGACGGAAATTGTGAAGCTACACCCATGAAAACTGGGGAAGCTTGATAAGATTCTGGGAAGAAACATCATTGTTTTGTTGTTGTTAATAGATGGAGAATGTAATAGACACACATATGTATATCTGGTTATCTGATTATCTGATTATTTGGTTATCATAAATGATGGTTTATCATATATGATAAAAGGAAGGAATGTTAATTCTGGCCAAATTGGAGAGGCCAGGACACTAAAATTGAGTAAAGGCTTCTGGGCTGCTAGGCCATTTAGTCAATTTGAATGTGCCTTCTGCAGAAATGGGACAAGCTGCAGAATGGTGCCAGCTTGTCTAGCGCCCAGATAAGAGCCGCAGTGAAAGAATGGGACATCTGTAGATTCTTACAGTTAGGTGTAAATTGCATGAAATGGATTGGGTGAATGCAAACCAGACATACACATTGTAAATATTGTTGCAAAGCTTTACTTTGCTAGATGTTGATTGGGTTAAGTGTTGAGTCTTGTCTGGGTTTCTTGAATATCTGGGCAAATGTTGCTATATTTGCTTCCTTCCAGAAGCTCCATTTGAATACAATGTATTGGTTACTGTATTATTGGGTTAGGGAAATGTCTATCATGTACTATGTTGATCGATATCTGTTATTGGATTGTATAGAGACCACCCCTATATGGTTTCGACTTTCAAGGTTCGGAGACCTATAAAATGTAGCTCCCACAAGGTCCTGTGTCGATCTTCTGGAAGAACGCTTGGGACTGCCTGACCTTTTGGAGTGTCTCTGCTTGCACGAGGCTAGAAGGGCTTGGCCAAGCAGATACAAGGATCGAACCTGCGGTGGTTAGGTATAGTAGTGGGGAACTGTTATTGTGTTTTTCCAAAATAAAGTTTAGATGCGCAAGTGCTTGCCTCAGTATCTTATTGACTGAAGCTAGACTGGGGAAGCTTAGAACAAGCTATTTACACAAGCAGAGTCTGAAGAAGGGTCTCGACCCGAAACGTCACCTATTTCTTTTCTCCGGAGATGCTGCCTAACCCATTGAGTTACTTCAGCATTTATGTACATAAAAGCAACTGAATATATATATATGGGAAGGAACTGCTTTAAAACAAAAATAGACACAAAATGCTGGAGTAACTCAGTGGGACAGGCAGCATCTCTGGAGGGAAGGAATGGTCTGAAGAAGGGTCTTGAACCGAAATGTCACCCATTCCTCCCTCCAGAGATGCTGCCTGTCCCACTGAGTTACTCCAGTATTTTGTGTCTATCTTCTATATATAAATTGCTTGCAAAAGAAAGACTGATTGCTAGAGCAATTTTCACAGCCTGAAGATGTTCCAAAGAATGTCTGCAAAAGCACATTCTCTGCTGTAATATTGCCAATGAGGTTTGTACCTTGCAGCCAGGTTTGTCCCTTGCAAGTTTCCACAAACAACAATGTTTCCATTAATTAATCTATTTTTGACATGTTGAGGAAGGTTCAATGTTGGCTGGGGCACTGAGACATGATTCATTTGTTTTCTCATAGAAACCTAGAAAATAGGTGCAGGAGTATGCCATTCAGCCCTTTGAACACCGTCTTTCAATATGATCATGGCTGATCATCCAGAATTAGTACCCCGATCCTGCTTTTTCCCCATATTCTTTGATTCCGTTTGCAGTAAGAGCTATATCTAACTCTCTTTTGAAATCATCCAGTGAATTGTCCTCCACTGCCTTCTGTGGCAGAGAATTCCACAGATTCACAACTCTGGCTGAAAAAAAAATGTCCTCACCTCAGTCCCCTTGTTCTGGGGTGACCCCTGGTTCTGGACTCCCCCAACATTAGGAACATTTTTCCTGCATCAAGCCTGTCCAATCCCTTAATAATTTTACATGTTTCTATAAGATATCCTCTCATCCTTCTAAATTCCAGTGAATATAAGCCCAGTCGTTCCAAAAATAGAGCCATGAATTCCCTTAAATCTGGCTGACAAAGCAGAATCTTGGTTTAATGGCTGATCTCAATCTGATCCATAGCATTATCTCACACATGGCCAAGCCAACCCAAAGGTATGGTCTGGTCACGGCAGATCATACCATAACAGGCCTGGATAGAGTAGATGTGGAGAGGACATTCCCACTAGTGGGAGGGTCTAGGACCGGAGGTCATAGATTCAGGATTGAAGGACATTCCTTTAGGAAGGAGATGAGGAGGAATATCATTAGTCAGAGGGTGTTGAATCTGTGGAACTCATTAGCACAGTAGGCTGTGGAGGCCAAGTCAATATATATTTTTAGGGCAGAGATAGATAGATTCTTGAATCTTACGAGCGTCACGGGTTATAGGGAGAAGACAGGAGAACGGGGTTGGGAGGGAAAGATAGATCTGCCAAGATTGAATGGTAGAATAGACTTGATGGGCCAAATGGCCTCCTTATGCTCCTACCACTTGAACTTATGAACATTCTGAGGATTGCGATACAACTGAAACTGGTGTTGATTGAAATTAGGCTGAATGCCAACTTGTTATCCAATGAACGAGTGCGACATCATGTTGATCACGGACATTGTGGGCCGAAGGGCTTGTTCCTGTGCTGTACTGTCCTATGTTCGATGTTCTGCGAATGACTCAGTAAGGGGTTTAGGGACAAAAATGCTGAAACAGTTAAATGTTGTAATGGCCTGACTGAAAAATAATTTGCATTTATATAATGTTATAAAACATCCCAGAGCTCCATTGGCGATTCAGCAAGAACATTTGTTACCATGCTGCATTGAGATATTATGACAGGGCTGCAAATGCTTGATCAAGGAGTTGAGATTTAAGAACAAATGAGTCGGAGCAGGAATAGGTCATCTGGCCCTTCGAGACTGCTCTGCCATTCATTAAGACTGTGACTGATCTTTTACATCAGCACTATTTTCCAGCACCAGCCCCAGATCCCTTGGTTCCCTTAATGTTCAAAAATCAATCAATCTGTGTATTGAGTGAATGCAATGATTGAGCCTCCTTCGGCCTCTGTGGTTGAGCATCCCCCCAGTGGCGCAGCGGTAGAGTTGCTGCCTTACAGCGCCAGGAAACCAATTTCGATCCTGACTATGGCTGCTGTCTGCACGGAGCTTGTACGTTCTCCCCGTGACCGTGTGGGTTTTCTCCAGGTGCTCCGGTTTCCTCCCACACTCCAAGGACATGCACGTTTTTAGGTTCATCGGCTTTGGTAAATTGCAAACCATCCCTAGTGTGTAGGATAGTGCTAGCATGCGGGGTGAGTGCTGGAGGGCCGAAGGGCCTGTTTCCGCGCTGTACCTCTAAAGTCTAAAGTGAAGAAAGAAGAATGAAGAATTTAGCAAAGACAGTCTTAGTCTCAAACACAGTGGTGTTCATGCAAGAGAGTTAAAGTCTGGTGCCCATGTCAGAAGAGGCGAGCGTGCTTGGATCAATAGAGCCTGTATCAAGGGTTGGCGTCGGTTTATTTTTTTAAGGATTAACGTTTATTTTCTTGTCACGTGTACCGAGGTACAGTGAAAAGCTTTTTTTATGTGTGCTATCCAGTCAACTAAAGACTGCACATGGTTACAATCAAGCCATCCACAGTGTACAGATACAGGATATAGTCTTCAACATTTAGTGCAAGATCAATTACAGTCAAGTCCGATTAAAGATTAACGGGTTTCCAATGAGGTTCAGTTCAGTTTAGGTTAGAAACATAGAAAATAGGTGCAGGAGAAGGCTATTCAGCCCTTCAAGCCTGGTGAACCTATGCTGCACCCCCTCAATAGCAAGAATGTCATTCCTCAAACTAGCAGACCAAAACTGCACATAATACCCCCTGTGTGGTCTCACCAGGGCCCTGTGCAACTGCAGTAGGATCTTCTTGCTCCTATACTCAAATCCTCTCGCTATGAAGGCCAACATGCTATTTGTTTTCTTCACTGCTAGCTGTAACCTGCATGCTTACTTTCAGTGACTACAAGCACACCCAGGGGTCTTGTTGCACCTCCCTTTTTCCTAATATGACACCATTCAGGTAATAACCTGCCTTCTCGTTCTTACGGTCAGGTGTACCGAGGTACAGTGAAAAGCTGTTGTGTAGCGTGCAAGGTATCATGCAGGGCTGCCAGGGTCATAGAAGGCAGGGAATACCTCAGCATCTTCACCTGCCACTGCATCTTCTCCGATCCTCTCCCTGTCCACAAGTGTGCGCCTCCTAAGGCTGGGCTTCCCAACAAGACCCCAGCTCACCAGTAAAGACATCACCACTGACATCGCTAAACTCGGTGGTCTACTGATGGACATGGACGGTGCATGAATCTTATCAAGCCGCGGCGTTGCCAGCCAAAGTAGGTCTCCTACTCTTTGACGAATGAGCAGGGTTTGTTCCCTGTGGATTAAGTCAATTGGCTCCCTCCCTCACAGAGAATAAATAAAGTTTCACTAACATTTTTGGAATTTTCAAAAGTTACAGAGAAATGAAGATAAAAGCTGGTTTAGATTCAAGTGCACCAGTACAGTATCTCTCCAAAGACCAAAATCAATAGGTCATTAGTCCATCTGAGTCTGGGAATCGGTAGAAGAGAGGATGAGTAACTGGAGATTAACAGCCAAAGGGTGAAACGTTGATTCAGTGATGCTAGCTTACATTCCTCCTTAGAATTTTAAGTCAATCATCAAAGTCTGGAATTAATGCCAGCATTTTAATATGGGTACATTTAGACATACGGCATGAAAACAGGCCCTTCTGCCCACCGATTCTCTGCCTCAGAGGGCGGTGGAGGCAGGGTCTCTGGATGCTTTCAAGAGAGAGCTAGAGAGGGCTCTTAAAAATAGCGGAGTCAGGGGATATGGGGAGAAGGCAGGAACGGGGTACTGATTGGGGATGATCAGCCATGATCACATTGAATGACGGTGCTGGCTCGAAGGGCCAAATGGCCTACTCCTGCACCTATTGTCTATTGTCTATTGAGTCCACGTTGACCAACGATCACCCGTTCACACTAGTTCTATATTATCCCACACTCTCATTCACTCCTTAAACATTAGGGACAATTTACAGAACCCAATTAACCTACAAATGTTTTGTAATTTCGGGATGTGGGTGGAAACAGGAGCACCTGGTCGAAACGCACACGATTTTCCATTGATTTTGGTGATACAGAAAAAGTAACTAGCTGCTGACTGGATGGGTCAGGCAGCGTTTCATGTTGGGACCCTCTATTAGACTGATTGTAGTAGGCGGGAGAAAGGTGGAAGGGACCTGGGGGTGGGACAAAGACTGGATGGGCCAAATGGCCTCCTTCCAGCTTGAGATACAAGAAAAAATTAAAATGCTGCTGTTGTATTCCATGCCACCTCTGAAGCTGAGGAATAGAACGGGTAGACGCACATAGTCTCTTGGCCAGAGTAGGTGAATCGAGGAACAGAAGACATAGGTTTAAGGTAAGGGGAGAAATATCTAACAGGAATCTGAGGGGTAACTTTTTCACGCAATGGGTGGTGGGTGTATGGAACGAGCTGCCAGAGCAGGTACTATTGCAATGTTTAAGAAACATTTAGGCTGGTACATGGAGAGGACAGGTTTAGAGGGATATGGGCAAAATGCAGTCAGGTGGGACTGGTGGAGATGGGACACATTGGTCGGTGTGGGCAAGAAGGGCCAAAGGGCCTGTTTCCACGCTGTATGACTATGACTCTATAAGCTCACAACCGCTAATAGTCATACACTAATGGAGTCAAATTGTCATACAGCATGAAAACAGGCCCTTCGGCCCAACTCATCGATGCTGACCCATCTAAGCTAGTGCCATTTGCCTGCATTTGGTTCATATCCCTCTAAACCTTTCCTATCTATGTACCTGTCCAAATATGTTTTAAAATATTGTTATTATAATAACAGCAAGTTATGTTATAGAGCCAGTTTGTGTTAGAACGATCCCACATTTTTTCTTGACCTTGGCCGAGGGAGAAGTACTGGCCTCAATGCCAGGGTGATGACTCCCATGGTCATCTTCTCAATAGTACAATGGCAACTCGATCTTCTATCTGAGAGAAGAGTCTCAGGTCTCCTCTGAATAATAGTGCACCTGAGAGCATTCCTTTGGTTGTGTGGAGGGATGCAAAATGCCGGAGTAACTCAGCGGGACAGGCAGCATCTCTGGAGAGAAGGACTGGCCGACGCATCAGAGATCTCCAAAACATCATCACATACAAAGAGCAAAAGCATTTCCATCTCGACTAGCACGCCCACCACCATCATAGTGCTGAGAGATGCTCTACCTCGAGCTTTTCAGCGCATTACATCCAGATCCAGATCCGCTAAGTTACTCCAGCATTTTGTGTCTACCTTCGATTTAAACCAGCATCTGCAGTTCTTTCCTACACTTAATGAGACCGGGAGTGAGCTGCACTCTTTTCCCCACAGTCGTGGATCCTTGATGACCTAGTGAGGGGACAGTGGACAGCAATGCGCGTCTACACGCTCACAAATCCCTCACCAGTGTCCAGTGCGTTTCAGCCAGCAGGCCTGGACGCATGAGGGAAAGATGTACAAGAAGCTCAGTGCAGAGTAAGTAGTTTAATGGGAACAAAATTGCCCTTTCGCTCAAGAGATTCTCCCAGATTCCTGCACTACTGAATCAAGAGATACTCAAGCTCATTTGACTGCTGAATGTTACAGAGAACACTGATTTTTTTAAGAAACGGAAAGCGAGCTTGACTTTCCGTACACTCTCCCTTTGTTCAGACACTAGCTATCTTTCAAGGAAAGAAACACAGTCCATTCATTACCTTGGGACAATGTAAAAATAATATTTGCTTTCTTCAAACGGGATGGAAGCCAAATGCCTTAGTTTCCTGGCCTCAAAGTTCTCTTTCTCCGCGACATGTTGAGGTCGGCAGTAGCAGGAAATAAGAGAATAATCCAATTGCCAGGATTAGCAATGGACTCATTCATTCCTGGACTTTGGTTTGGAAAAGGTATGATTGAGATACTGGCTTATTTATTCAAAGTGAAATAAAAAGTTTAATTCATGAATGACATAGCGAGCAGCCAGAAAACAAAATACATTTTCAGAATAAAGGGCTCAATTGAGTTGCCATGCTCAAACCAACAATTGTACTCAAAGCAATGAATGATGAAAGTAATGATCATAAACTCTGAGTTCATTTGTATTCACAGATAATTAACAGAATAAGATTTGTATCCTCCTCACCAACAACCACATAGCCGTTCATCCATTCTCCACCACCACAACTAAGACGCCACTGAGATAAACACCAAGAAGGTCCAACACTGAAATTATTGTCTCCTGTGATGACTTTGTCCTTTGCCATTCATCAATGTTGACAGTTGTGTTTGGAACAGATAAATTAGTCTTTTCTCCCAGAGAGTTCTTCCGACGAGAGGACTTGATTGCCCCGGCTACACAAACCAGACAAGGCTGCAATTCTGAAGGATTCACATCTGTGGTCAGACCATCAGTCACGCCGTTTATCAGCATTAACCCACTATGGCCTGTGATATCCATCCTGTGCCTAACCTTCTCACACCCTGGGTTTCTTCCCCCTTCGCTTCCTTCATCTTCCTCATGCTCGAGTGCCAACAACAGCTGGGATCTTGTTCCAGTGTATACTGGCCATAATGATGTTCTTCATGTAGGAGCCCACACAGCGAGAGACACCAGGCCATTGTTCCACAGTGAACATACAGCTCATGCTCATCCTGTCCACATCCAGAAAGCCAATTGCCAGGGTAAGCAATGGACTCATACAATTCTGGACTTCTGTTTGGAGAGAGTGCGTTCTTCACCTAGAAGCTTGGATCGTTTTAGACCACAAGGCATTGTGCCCGAGGGAACAGAAAGCTATTGTGCATCCTGTCCACACCCAAGTATCTCCTAACAGGACCTCTGCTCAGTAAGGAAGATTGAGAACTTTGGCCAAACTTCCCTTTCCTACTACAAGGGCTTTGCAACTAACTACAACAATGTCTGAAGATGGGTCCTTTTTCTGGAGAAAAAGGATAGGCACCATTTTGGGTCAGGACCCTTCTTCACTCTGATGGAGGGTCTCAACCTGAAACGTCACCCGTCCTTTTTATCCAGAGATGCTGCCTGACCCACTGAGGTACTCCAATGTTTTGTGTGTATCTGCTAGAACAATGATCATCCTGGCTTAGAAAAGAACCATGTACGAAACCAGTGCAGTTCCATGGGAACATAGGAAATAGGAGCAGGAGTAGGCCATTTGGCCCTTTCGAGCCAGCACCTCTGTTCAATATGATCATGCCTCCAGCATCAATCTCTATTCTTTAAAAAAAAAATTGAAGCTATGTAAGAAATCTGTAATTAAATTGTTGTTTACTATTATTTGTATACATGCTTCTAATAAAAATATATATATTTTTAAATTAAAAAGAATATGATCATGCCTGATCAACTAGTACCCTGTTCCTGCTTTTTCCCCATATCCCTTGATTCCGTTAGCCTTAAGAGCTATATCCACTGTAACTCTCTCTTTAATACATCCAGTGAATTGGCCTCCACTGCCTTCTGTGGCAGAGAATTCCACAGATTCACAACTCTGGCAGAAAAAGTGTTTCCTCATCTCAGTCCTAAATGGCCTACCCCTTATCCTTAAACTGTGACCCCTGGTTCTAGACTCCCCCAACATCCGGAACATTTTTCCTGCATCTAACCTGTCCAATCCCTTAAGAATGTTATATGTTTCTATAAGATACCCTCTCATCCTTCTAAATTTCAGTGAATGCAAGCCCAGTCGACCCATTCTTTCATCGTATGTCAGTCCCGCCATTCCGGGAATTAACATGTCCTTCCTCAAACTAGGAAACCAAAACTGCACACTATATTCCAAGTGTGGTCTCACCAGGGCCCTGTACAACTGCAGTGAAACCTCCTTGCTCCTATACTCAAATCCTCTCGCTATGAAGGCCAACATGCCATTTGCTTTCTTCGCTGCATGCTGTACCTGCATGCTTACTTTCAGTGACTGATGTACAAGCACATCCAGGTCTCGTTGCACTGCCCCTTTTCCTAATCTGACACCATTCAGATAATAATCTGCCTTCTTGTTCTTGCCACCAGAATGGATAACCTCACATTAATCCACATTATACTGCATCTGCCATGCATTTGCCCACTCACCCAACCTATCCAAGTCACCCTGCAGCCTCATAGCATCTTCATAGCATTGGTCTCCTACTTTGAGGAAGGACATTCATCACACTAACTGGTTGCATCACGGCCTGTTGGGGCAACTTGAATGGCCAGGAACGAAGGAGATCATCAAGAGTCAAGAGACAAGAATGTTTTATTGTCATATGTCCTGCAACGGATCGCTGACTTTCTTACTTGCAGCAGCACAACAGATAAGTATCCATAGTATTCTGATAACACCATAATATTAAATGCATAACCATATTCATACATAGATGCCACCCTTACATCTAAATTCATCCAAAATCTGTCTCCGAGTTTGCAGATGCCACCACTGCAATGAGTTGGACCTCTAACATTGACGGGCAGCACGGTGGCGCAGCGGTAGGGTTGCTGCCTTACAGCGCTTGCAGCACCGGAGACCCTGGTTCGATCCTGACCACGGGTGCTGTCTGTACTGAGTTGGTACACGTCCCGTGACCTGCATGGGTTTTCTCCGAGATCAGCCATGATCACAGTGAATGGCGGTGCTGGCCCGAAGGGCCGAATGTCCTACTCCTGCCCCTATTGTCTATTGTTTCTTGTCTATTATCTTCAGTTTCCTCCCACACTCCAAAGTGTGTAGGTTAATTGGCTTAGGTTTGTAGGTTAATTGGCTTAGTGTATGTGTGAAATTGTCCTTAGTGTGTGTAGGATAGTGTTAATCTGCGGGGATCGCTGGACAGTGCGGACTTGGTGGGCCGAAGGGCCTGTTTCCGCGCTGCATCCTAAACTAAGACGAAGTGGAGCACAGGAAGAAGATAGAGAGTTAGGAACATGGTGTCAAGCAACACTTCTCCTTCGACGTCAGCAAGGAGAAGTTGTTGCCTCCTCCTATTGGCTTCAGGAGCACGGTGGAGCTAATACCTCAATCAGTATCAATGGAGCCAGAAGTGTAAATGGTTGAGAGCTTCACGTTCCTTGGTGATAATATTACCAACAATATGTCCTGGATCAACCACCTTGAACTGCAGCCAAAAGAGCACACCAATGCCTCTACTTCCTCATCAGCCGACAAAAATTCAGCATGTGCCCTAACAAACGGACTGCATAACTCTTAGTCTTTTACACAAGCACTGTAGAAAGCATCCTACAGGTTGGTCTCGGGCAAAATTCCTGTGCCCGAGACCACAGGAATTTTCAGTTATGAATGTAACCCAGTCCATCGCACTAACCAGACTAGGAATGGGTGACGTTTCGGGTCGAGACCCTTCTTCAGGCTGATGCTTCGGACAGACAGAAGGATCTCGACCTGAAACGTCACCCATTCCTTCTCTCTAGAGATGCTACCTGCCCCGCCGAGTTACTCCAGCATTTTGTGTCTATCTTCGACTTAAACCAGCATCTGCAGTCCCTTCCTGCATTGACCTGACCCCCGCCATTGACTCCATCTACATTTCACACAGCCAACGTAATCAAGGGCCTTTCACAACCCTGTCATTCCCTCTTCTCCCATTCCCATCAAGCGGAAGATACAAAAGCTGACAAACACGTATCACCAGACTCGGAAACAACTTCTTCCCTGTCAGACTTTAGAATGGTCCTCTCATTAGCGAGGGTATAATCTTGATCTTCCGACCTACCTCACTGCGAACATTTGAATTTTTCTCTGGAATTTAATGCTACAATGCTGAAAAAATATATTTTGCACTCTGGTATCTTTCTCTCTGCTCTACCTGTTGCACCTGTGCATGGTCTGGTTGTATTCATGTATAATATTGTCTGATTTGATTAGAGGACACACAAACAAAAGTATTTCACTGTATCTCAGTGCACAAGATAATAATAATAAACCAACCAGGTATTGATGCCTTTATCTTTTCCCTCATGGAACTTTTTACATTAAGGAATGTCTAACACATTATTAAATGGAGATATACAGATGGTTTGTGGCTCATAAATTGATTTATTCTCAAGCCTTCATCTGATTAATGATTTAAGCACTTCTTATCCTTGACCCTGTTGAAATGCAAGTGACTCATTTAAAATTTGATCAGGTGAAACTACCTGTATATTATCGGTCATTTTTGTGGATGAGTACATGATGCATTCTGATCATAGGTGATACAGGCAGAATTAGGCCAATAGGCCACTCAAGTCTACCCTGCCATTCAATCATGGCTGATCCATTCACTCCCTCTTAACTCTGTTCTCCTGCCTTCTCTTCATAACCTTTGACAGCGGTACTAATCAAGAATCTATCTCTGCCTTTAATATATCCACTGACTTTGCCTCCATAGCCTTCTGTGGCAAAGAATTCCACAGATCCATCATCCTGACTAAAGTAATTCCTCCTCATCTCCTTCCTAAAAGAACGTCTAATCGTAGACTCTCCCACTGGTAGAAACATCCTCTCCGCATCCACTCTATCCAAGCCTTTCACTATTTTTGTAGGTTTTAATGAGGTCCCCCCTCATTCTTCTAAACTCCAGCGAGTGCCATCAAACGCTCATCAGATGTTAACCTACTAATTCCTGGATCAATTTTAGAGAGGCATTTGTTAAAGAAGGGGCGAGTAATAGAAACATAGAAACATGGAAAATAGGTGCAGGAGTAGGCCATCCGGCCCTTCGAGCCAACACCGCCATTCAATATGATCATGGTTGATCATCCAAAATCAGTACCCCATTCCTGCTTTCTCCCCATATTCTGTTAGCCCTGCCATATCTAACTCTCTCTTAAATATATTCTGTGAATTGGTCTCCACTCCCTGAGTAGCTGAGAATTCCACAGATTCACAACTCACTGGGTGAAAACGTTTTTTCCTCATCTCAGTCCTAAATGGCCTACCCCTTATTTTTAAACTGTGACTCCCGGTTCTGGCCTTTCCCTGGAAGATCGGGAACATTTTCCCTGCCATTACGAGGGATGAACATATATAAAGATAGAGATGGGCCAGCCGGGCTGTGAATGAGCTCGCTTTTAGTGGCGTGCAAAGATGTATATCGGGCTTGAATTCAAAAGTGGAAGATGGCAAATGAAAGGCTCAGGTGATGGGGCCAGGCAGCTTTTAATGAAAACCGTAAACCTCAGTGGCAGTTGCTGTAATGAGAAACTATTCTTGTGTAATACTACTCGAGATTCATTGTGAAACCATGGGCTAGAAAATCCTGTCGGTGACGTCTATGAATGACCCCTTGATATTTCCCTGCGATATCCTTCTGCTATTTTAACCGAAGTGTCAACCCGTTCGCAATAAACAGCTCGGAATCTGCGATCAAAATAGGAGGCAGCTGAATATAAGTGTGTGATAATGATAATGATACTGTGGTGATAACCAGAGAGATGGTTGTCAAGAATAAAATGTAGTGTTCCTGATAAATTACCAGTGATTGCAAAATTTGTAGGTACAGTTTTCAGCCATCTCACATTATTTTACGTTAATTTGTGTGTTTACACACATGTGAAACATGAGGAATTGTGAAGAATGTGCATGCGAAATGTGAAGAAGTTGCCTCGACCCAAAACGTCAGCGATTCCTTTTTCTCCAGCGATGCCGTCTGACCCGGTGAGTCACTCCAGCTTCTTGTGTCTATCTTCATGAGGAATTTATTGCCACGCAGCATGAAACCAGGCCATTCAGCCCAACGTCCATGCTGACCCAGTTGCCTTCCTGAGCAAGTCCCATTTGCCTGTGTGTGTGAGTGTGTGTGTGTGTGCCATATCCATCTAAACCTTTCCTATCTGCAAACCATCAGCAATGATACTATTATTCTATGAACAGGTTTACGCGATGCCATTTTGCACACCGTGCTGTAGCTAGTACAGAGTGGACTCAGTGGGCCAAAGGGCCTGACTTCATGTACATTTGCACAAGGCTATTTGATGCCTGCGTTGATTGTCACCTTGTCGTGGTGGAGAAGCTTGTGAGGTCCTGAGAGTCTGAGAGCGATGCCGTCTGGAGCTATGCTCCTGGTAGGGCCACCCATGGCGGTAAGGTCGAGGGGGAGGTCTCTGACAAGGAGCAATCCAACCAAGACCTCAACGGTGGAACAGGCGGAAAACGATGGCTGACCTTAGTGGAGCGTCACACCATTTGGGAAGGCGGATGAAGGCTGCAGCTGAAAATGGTCTCCGATCGTCTTGGACCCCATGCCACTGGATCCTGACCCAGATCTGTCAAGGACCGTGGGGTGGATGTATGTGCACCTGTCTCCCCACGTTAAACAAAGTCACGCACAGGCGTCCGTCCTCCATATGGGGAATAGCACCCTGGAGACACCCATGGCCAGCCACGACAGAAGGGGGCCTCAAAAAAAATTTGATGCCTGCACATCCAGGAATTAAATAACAGAAAGCTTCAATGCTCCGCCACCTCCAACATTCATTTTAGTCTGCGGGCCATTCAGAAAAAAATCTTGGCAATATTTTCTCTGAGGGAGCAGTGAGAATAGTGACACAATGAATACATGTCTTTGCACTGCAAACCTTAGCAGAAGTCACAGTTCTGAGGAACTGATCCTAACTGAAGTGAGAGCAAGTTTGGAGATCAAACAGCCTGTGGTCCATTGTAAGGGGACATTTGCAAGAAGCTTTGCAATCACCTTATTGCTGGCAATGGTTGATTTCACAAGGTCTCCGCATATTCAAGGCGGTGGACTCATTGAGAGACATTTAGGTTTTTAAAATGTGCGGCACGGTGGCGCAGCTGTAGTGTTGCTGCCTTACAGCGCCAGGGACCTGGGATCGATCCTGACTACGGGTGCTTGTCTGCACGGTGTTTGTACATTCTCCCCGTGACCTGCGTGGGTTTTCTCCGAGATCTTCGGTTTCCTCCCGCACTCCAAAAACGTACAGGTTTGTGGGTTAATTGCCTTGGTATAATTATTGTCCCGAGTGTGTGCGCAGGGTAGTGTTAATGTGCGGGGATGGCTTGTCAGTGCGGGCCGAAGGGCCTGATTCTGCACAGTATCTCTAAACTAAAGGAAAACACACTGGAAGAACATTTTGACACAAGGCAAAGCTTTCGCATGCATTCAATTTCACCAGAACACTGCCTACCCACACAGACCAGAGACAGCTATTGCACATAAAGCAAATAATTCACATCAGGAAACAAAATAGTTTTCTGTCTGCAAGAGTACATCTGTGGGAGGCAGTAGTCTCCATTCAGATGACTTGTCCATTGACCATTGTGTTAATGAGCCCTGTAGACGGCAGAGGACCCAGTGTGCCCATCCTTCCTTACATTGTTTGAACTAAGGCAAGATCATCTACTGAATTGGGCTTCAGTTCCCGTGGATAATGCAGGCAGTCTTTGAGTCAGGACAAGGTTCTGTTGTAACCGCAACTGTACGATGAGTCGCAGGTGAACGGGAACAACGAGCGGGAGAGGATCGGAGTAATATAATGGCATCTTTCATCGTTATTCAGATCATTGCAGTGTGCAATGGGAAGGAATGGTAGGAAACCCTGTTAAACAGTCCACCTAAAATATCTTGAGACGGTTTCCACCCCAAGGAGCAAAATAAATAGAACTTATTAGTGGATCTGTTATCCAAGATGGCGCCCAAGCCATTATTTGTGCGCTAATCACAGAAGTGGATCTACAATCACACATTACAATCACTCCACACTTTTAAATCTCTACTCCTCCAGCAATAGTTTAACTATGATCTTCTTGAAACTTCTATCTTTGATCGGCCTTTACTGGCTTTATCTTGCACTAAACGTTATTCCCTTATCATGTTTCTATACACTGTGAGTGGCTCGATTGTAATCATGTATTGTCTTTCCGCTGACGGGTTAGCACGCGACCAAAGCTCTTCACTACCTCGGTACACGTGACAATACATTAAACTGAACTGGGGTGGCACGGTGGTGAAGCGGTCAAACTGCTGCCTTACGGTGCCAGAGACCTGAGTTCGACCTTGACTACAGGTGCTTGTCTGTACGGAGCTTGTACATTCTTCCCGTGACCTGCGTGGATTTTCTCCGAGACCTTCGATTTCCTCCCACACTCCAAAGACGTACAGGTTTGTAGGTTAATTAGCTTGGTATAAATGTAAAACAATATGTCCCAAGTGTGTGTAGTGTAGCGCTAATGCATGGGGATCGCTGGTCGGTGCGGACTTCAGTGGACCGAAGGGCCTGTTTCCGCACTGTATCTCTCAAACTAAAAAAAACTGAACTGGCCCGATAAATATGTGAATCCGACACCGGGTTTTC
This sequence comes from Amblyraja radiata, assembly GCF_010909765.2. Taxonomy (NCBI): domain Eukaryota; kingdom Metazoa; phylum Chordata; class Chondrichthyes; order Rajiformes; family Rajidae; genus Amblyraja; species Amblyraja radiata. The sequence goes on from NC_045969.1 coordinate 10,976,324, forward strand.
ACATACTAAGGTAGATCTTTCCTTGGCTTTACCTGTGGAGATTTTGGCAGCGCCATTCTTGAAGACACCCGAGTCTTTTTGTTCAACATGATCGCTGCACTGCCAGGACTTAGCTGGCGACTGACGGATTGTCTATCAACGGTCAGGGCAATGCTGAGTTGCCCTGAGCAACCGAGGAAGGGATTGGTAGCAACGTTACCGTGGAGAAACAAGATTTCCTGCGCCCCCTATCAACGTTGACCCATTGTGACGAGGAACAACAACAAGGTACTGAGGTGGTTAATGAATGTGCGTGTAGGAGGGATTATTATTTGGCTGCGAGATGCCGCAGAGCTCTCAGGTCGCAAGGCTGGAATAGGCTTAGCATACTTGAGTGTGACTGACGGGCTAGGCTGGTGAGAAAGAAAAATTATATCAGGATAAAAATTGGCTTCTGTAAGACCCCTGTTGCTGCCTTCTGCTCTGGATCGATAACAGGCTTGACATCTTTGTTCCACGGTCTGCATTTAGCAGGCAAGATCAATAGCTGCTGACCACAACGCGTTGAAATTAATATTTAGATTTACACTTTTTCGAGGTATCGCCCTTTGAAACGAGAGAAAAATAGCATTCGGTGCATTTCATTAACCGTCTTGGACTTTTAGGACTTGAGTTAAACGCACCATCGTTTACTGGGGCTCCATTCTAAAAAAGGATTTGTAATTCCTCCATTTTTGTGGTTATATGCAGTCATTAACTCACAGGGTCTATGCTGTCGAACTGGAATGCAGTGTTCAACCACAACAATTCACGTGGCATATTTAATCTCACATGAAGGTCCTGGGGCTCTTCTCAGGAGAGTTATTAAACAAATGTTGACACCGGATTACATGAGGAGGAATTATGTTCAATGATCAAACGCCTGATCAAAGAGGTACATTTTAAGGTGCGTTTTAAAGGAAGGAGGAGGCTGCAAGATCGTGGCCCAAACCCCCAAATGGTGGAATGGTCAATGATAATTATGCTTCTTCAGTTCCCTCACTATGGGATTGGAGGAGGGTACCAGAGAAAATAGCTGGAGGAACAAGAATGAGGCTATGAAGTCAAGCAATGCTTAATTAGTTACAAGAGTGGGCATACAAGCAAGGGTGATAGGCAAGTGGCTGGTGAGGCTGGTTAAGGAATGGATAACAAAGTTCTCAATAACCTCAAATCCAGGAGAATCGAATGAGAGATGGAATAGCCTCTAACACCAACAAATTGCCATGCCAACCAAGATGACTACCTGTGCCTTCTTCCTGATGGCTACACTGGTCCCACCTTACCATGTTTTGCCCAGATCCCCCTGAATGTGTCCAATCTATATACCTGGCAAAATGTAATCTAAATGTACCTGCCTCTGGGTGAACAAAACTGACCATAATACTCCAAATGGGGCTAAAAAAGGAACAAAGTAGGGACTGTTCAGGAAGGAACCGCAGATGCTGGTTTAAACTGAAGGTAGACACAAAAAGCTGGGGTAGCTCAGCGGGGCAGACAACATCTCTGGAGAGAAGGAATAGGTGATGTTTCTTCAGACTGAGAGTCAGGCGAAAGGGAAACGAGAGATATAGACGGTGATATAGAGATACGGAGACCAAATGAATGAAAGATATGCAAAAAAAGTAACGACGATAAAGGAAACAGGCCATTGTTAGTTGTGGACGAGGTAAAAAACGAGTTACAGACAATGAGACTCAACAAGACGACTTTGAAGCAAATATGACCTGGGTGGGGGAGGGATGGGACTGTATATATACAACCATTTTCTTTTCTTAATGATTTACTAGGTTAATAATAAGTCTTTACTGGATCAGGCACATAGCATGTGCACCAGTTAAAATGATATAATATGTAGTTCTGCAGCTTCAGGTTCATTCCTTGGTCGATGTTGACCCTACTGGTTTTAACAAAGGCAGCCACAATTAACAAAGCATTAGAACTGCTCTGAGGCCTGAATGAGGGGGAAATGTTAACAATCTACAAATCAATCAAGTTTAGTTTAGTTTAGTTTATTGTCATGTGTACTGAGGTACAGGGAAAAGCTTTTTCTTGCGTATCAATCAGCCAGCATAAAGATTATATGTAATGACAATCTTGCTGCCCACGGGATACAGGATAAAGGGAACCACGTTTGGTGCAGGATAATGTCCAGTAAAGTCCGATTAAAGATAGTCCAAGGGCTCCCATTGATATTAGGCATAATCAGAGACCAACACCACCCTGGCCACACACTCATTTCACCCCTGCCATCAGGAAGAAGGCACAGGAGCCTGAAAATTGTAACGTCCAGGTTCAGGAACAGGTTCTTCCCTGCAGCCATTAGCCTATTAAACACGACAACCTCCAAATAAGCTCTGAACTACATAGACTTTGGGGCATTGGTTTTGTCTTTCTGCACAATTATTGTTTGTTTGTATTTTATGTATATATATATATATATATATATATATAATTTTTCCGCATTTATTATACTGTTTAGAGTACTATGTTACATACTCTGCTATACTGCTGCAAGTAAGAATTTCATTGTTCTATCTGGGACATATGACAATAAAACACTCTTGGCTCCATTGACAACGAGGTAGATGGTAGGTCAGGACTGCTCCACTAGTTAGCGAGAAATAGCCTATTTCCGAAATCTCCTTGCCTGCCATCTCGTCGGACGTGAGGAGATGTCTTCATTTGCTCCGGTTGCCATGAGACGTAATTTCAGCCAAGGGATTTTAAAGGACTTGTGTGGGGGATGAGAAGAGCCGGGTTTATTCACAGTGTCATGAAGGCGAGAGGCAATGCAAAATCTGTGGCTCTTCTGCCTCTGAGTTATGTTGCAGGCTGTAGACTGACTGCCGGAACTGGATGCAATCTAAGTTGACATTTCACTGCGGTGTTGGAGGCATGTCGTTTTGCCAGAGGTGTCATTCTTAGGGTAAGGCATGAAGAGAGATGCTTATTCAAGCAATTTTTTATTTTATTTTTGCAATCCTTTCGGCAAAGAAGGAGCAGCTCCTCAGGCATTCGGGCTAATAATCATCTCTCAATAAATACAACCAATAAACGAGTTTGTCATCCTCACTGTTCTTTACGAGAGCTTCCTGTCGTGAAGTAACGAATGCACTTCAAAGCAATTCAGTGTGTAAAGTTGTTCAAGGCAATTGGAAAGGCACAGCTTGTGAGCCTGAATAATCTGCTACGTCGGGCCGACCTTCAGATAAGGCTATTAAAACCAGCTCTCATCCATCTCCCATTCACGTGGCCTTAATAGATACCATGCTTATTGGTCTGAAGAGGAACAAGAGAGCTCACCCCAGCATATCTCAACCAACATCATTAAAACAGGCAAAGTGTGTGGGAAGAAACCGCAGATGCTGGTTTATACCAACGATAGACACAAAGCGCTGGAGTATCTCAGCAGGTCAGGCAGTATCTCTGGAGAAAAGTAATAGGTGACGTTTCGGGTCAGAACCGGTCGGTCTAAAGAAGGGTTCTGACCCGAAACGTCACCTGTTTCTTTTCCCCAGAGATTTTGCCTGACCAGCTGAATTACTCCAGTATTTTGTGTCTATCTTCGGTATAAACCAGCATCTGCAGTTCCTTGAGTAACTCAGCAGGACAGGCAGCATCCCTGGACAGAAGGAATGGGTGACCTTTTGGGTCGAGACCCTTCTTCAGTCCATCTAAAGAAGGGGTCTGACCCGAAACGTCAGCCGTTCCTTCTCTCCAGAGATCTGCCTTTCCCACTCAGTTACTCCAGCATATTGTGTCTACCTTCGGTTTAAACCAGCATCCGCAGTTTCTCCCTACACATCCGCAGTTTCCTCCTACGCATTTGCAGCGCTATTTTAAGGGCTGACGTTCACACTGCCTTCATCATCCTCATCAGGGTCTGTGACCTCTTGAGATCTCAAATGCGGCCTTGCATGTTCCACGACAGCTTGCCCTGAGAGATCAGGGTCACGTTCACTCTTAGCCTCCTAGCTTCAGGATCATTCAAAGCCCTTGTCCATAATCTCTGCCTCATTACACGTTTACAAAAAGTGGTGGGCACCACCTGGTCCATCACGGGTACCGACTCCCCCATCATCAAAGGGCTCCAGAGGTCGCGCTGCCTCAAAAAGGCAGCCGCCATGATCAGAGAACCACACCACCCTGGCCAAGGCTCTGATTTCACCACTGCCATCAGCAAGAAGGTTGCAGGAGTCAGAAAAACGTGATTTCCAGCTCCAGGAACAGCTTCTTCCCAACAATCATCAGGTTCTTGGCCACGGCAAACACCAACTATGTTATGAACGGTGTCATGATTGCACCTGGGACTTTGATCTTTTTTTGCACATATTATATTTTTTATATATCAATTTTATTTTATTTCTCATGTAATCTACGAGTACTGTGTTTGCAGACCGGTTATGCTGCTGCAAGTAAGAATTTCATTGCTCCTTTTTCCATACTTTACTTTAGACTTTAGAGATACAGCAGGGAACTAGGCCCTTCGGCCCATCGATTCCGCACCGACCAGCGATCACCCCTTACGCGAGCACTATCCTACACACTAGGGGCAGTTTACAATTGTTACCAAAGTCAATTAACCTACAAACCTGTGTTCAAGAAGGAACTGCAGATGCTGGAAAATCGAAGGTACACAAAAATGCTGGAGAAACTCAGCGGGTGCAGCAGCATCTATGGAGCGAAGGAAATAGGTGAAGTTTCGGGCCGAAGCCCTTCTTCAGACCCTTCTACAAACCTGTATGTCTTTGGAGTGTGGGGGAAAACCGGAGCACCCGTAGAAAACCCATGCAGTCACGGATACAAACTCCGTACAGACAGCACCCATAGTCAGGACCGAACCTGGGTCTCTGGTGTTGTAAGGCAGCAACTCTACCGCTGGGCCACACTGCCGCCCCAAATCGAAGGTACATATGGCAACTCTCTCTCTCATCTCAGGTCGCTGCTCACTAACTACTGCCCTAGAGAAATCATCTAAACGCCATGCATAATTTGGACAAACAGTCCAAGATTGTAATGGCTATGTAGAAGTCAGGAGAGGATCCCATGAGGCAGAGCCGAGTGTCAAATGGAAATAATGACCACATCTGGATGTGGTGAATCTGCGGAATTCTTTGCCGCAGAAGGCTGTAGAGGCCAAGTCAGTGGATATTTTTAAAGCAGAGATAGATAGGTTTTTGATTAGCACAGGTGTCAGAGGTTACGGGAAGAAGGCAGGAGAATGGGGTTAGGAGGGAGAGATAGATCAGCCATGATTGAATGGCATCGGGTTGATGGGCCGAATGGCCTAATTCTACTCCTATCACTTATGACCTTATGATCTCTCGATGTGTGCTAAAGGGCAGCATATATGTTGGGAACAAGAATAGAAGCACAAATTAATCTCTAAAGTCTAAAGTACTGAAAACGGATCAATGAAATTATATTGGGAAGTTGGCTGCAGAAACGAAACACCTTCTTGGACAAAGTATTGTTCTCCGACTGGGTGACACAAGAGTGATCGCTGGTCGGTGCGGATTCGGTGGGCCAAAGGGCCTGTTTCCACGCTGTATCTCTCTAAAGACTGGAAGCAAATGGTCATTCGGAGTGAGGATTTTGCATCATATTTTTCCAATCAAGGACTCGATATAAGAAGTCAATTTCTTGCGGATATCTTAGATGTATATTATCTTACAGAACACTGAAAAGCGGTCGTGAACATTTTATATAAAGAGCTGTCAACACTGTTCCAATCCCACCAGTGATCCTGTCAGTTAAGAGCCATGAATTTGAGGCTCAGATCATAAATAGAGACAAAAGGGCCAGTCCGTGTCTTGAACATTGGCCACAGAGGATCGCCAATTAGCAGTAATGTTATTCATCTCCACCTTTTCTGGTTCATCTATTTTTCTCTTCCTTGCCCGTACACATCCACGTTGTTGTGGGATTCCCCCCCCCCCCCTCCCCACTTTGGTTGAAACACAAAGATAACGAGGGACAGCACTGGAATCGACAGCTATCCCAACGCTCCCTTGAGACGGTGCGTGCCTCCAACTACATGGAAACATAGAAAATAGGTGCAGGAGTAGGCCAGCACCGTCATTCAATATGATCATGGCTGATCATCCAAAATCAGTACACAGTTCCTGCTTTCTCCCCATAACCCTTCATTCCATTAGCCCTAAGAGCTCTTCCTAACTCTCTCTTGAAAACATTCAGCAAATTGGCCTCTACTGCCTTCTGTGGAAGGGAATTCCACAGATTCACAACTCTCTGGGTGAAAAGGTTTTTCCTCATCTCGGTCCAAAATGACCTACCACTTATTCTTAAACTGTGACCCCTGGTTCTGGACTCCTCCAACATCGGAACAATTTTCCTGCATCTACCCTGTCCAATTGTTAATATTGGCCAAATTAAAGACACCATAAAATGGATGATCCCTGCACTTGTCAGAATTGCTTAACCCTTGTCAGCTGGACTTTACAGGCTTTGAATGGCGTCAGCCAGTCTAGGCTCAGACTGGTATGCCGGATGGTGAGAGGTCCAGGTGTTCTCCTTGTTTCTCCTAAATTGATAAAATGTATAGCAGTTTTGCAAACCAACCTCAAATGCGTCATTTCGATTGGATCGCTGCAAAAGCATTGTAAATAGTATAAATAATGTTGCAAGATGGTCATCCTGTTAATTGATGATTGGTTGAACTGTTGAGCCTTGGAAAAATTGATTGAATCTCAGGGCACATGTTTCAATGTTTATTCTTGGGTACACAAAAATGCTGGAGTAACTCAGCGGGTGCAGCAGCATCTATGGAGCGAAGGAAACAGGCAACGTTTCGGGCCAAAACCCTTCTTCAGACCATTTCGGCCCGAAACGTTGCCTATTTCCTTCGCTCCATAGATGCTGCTGCACCTGCTGAGTTTCTCCAGCATTTTTGTGTACCTTCAATTTTCCAGCATCTGCAGTTCCTTCTTAAACTCAATGTTTATCTTTGTTTGTTTCTTTCTAGAACTTTCTTTCGAATACAATGTATTGGTTACTGTATTATTGGGTTAGGAAAATATCTACCATATACTGTGTTAATCGATATCTGTTATTGGATTGTAAAGTGACCCCCATATGGTTCGGCCTCTTAAGGATCGGAGACCTATAAAAAAACGCTCCCACGAGGTACTGTGTCAATCTTCTGGGAGAACGCTTAGGACTGTGTGACCTTCTGGAGTGTCTCTGCTTGAGCGAGGCTAAGGGGGCTTGATCAGGCAGATACGAGGATCGAACCCGCAGTGGTTAGGTATAGTAGGGGAACTGTAATTGTGTTTTGTCAAAATAAAGTTTAGATGCGCAAGTGCTTGACTCAGTGATTTTTTAAAACTGAAACTAGACTGGGGGGGAAGCTTAGAACAAGCTATTTACACAATCCCTTAAGAGTTTTATCTGTTTCTATAAGATCTCCTCACATCCTTCTGAATTCCAGTGAATATCGGAAAACCAGTGAATATGGCTCAGTCGACCCATTCTTTCATCATATGTCAGTCCCGCCATCCCAGGAATTAACAATAGGCACAAATTTTAGTTTAGTTTAGTGCTTGAGACCCAGGTTCGATTCTGACTATGGGTGCTGTCTGTGTGGAGTTTGCACATTCTCTCTGTATATTAGTATAGTAGTTTAGTTGTAAATTGGCCCTTGTATGGAGTATTGAACTAGTGTACAGGGGATCGTTGGTCAGCACATATTTGGTGGGCAGAAGGGCCTGTTTCCATGCTGTATCACTAAACTAAACAGTGTTCAGGGGTGGGCAGGGAGGGTACATCAATAGCAGTGATCAACTGAAATTCGAGATTGAAGAGATTTTGTCAGGGCATGGAATGGAATTGTGGGATAACATTCTCGTGATCAGATTGAATTACAGAATAAGCTTGAGGGGCAGAAGGGCTTACTCTCAATATTGGATCCCTAAATCTAAATAAGCATTAGTGGTTCATTTACTTCATGAAATAATAAAATTACAGTGTTTATTGTTTGATTATAATTCCTGGTTGGGAGCTTCTCTGTTTCAATTTGCAGTGTTTATTTATAATATGATCTTTCAGCAATAAAATTCCAATTAAAGACGGGGCAGGATGTAATGACTTTGGACATAATCTTCTCTCTGAGTTTAGAGGTAGATTTATGGGCCTGTCTGAACCCCCTGAAATCTCGCAGTCCAAAATGGCCTGCTAATAGAGTTGTGGCAATTATAAGCACAGACTCAGTATCTGTTCAATTAAACAGTCATATGGAAAAAAAAATCAATAGCTTTCCTATTTGGCAAATTAGCTGGGATCATAATCGAGCAGTTACAGTAATAATTCTAGACGGCTTTCTTGGAGCTAGAGTTTCTTTTTCATTAACGATACATATGCTAATAGAGCGCTGATGCTATTGCTCATTACTGTCGGCGTGGCAACACAGTGGTGTAGGCCCGAAGCCTGTATCAGTTCGAGCAGCTGGGAAGTGTGGCTAAAGGATTACACACACTGTCAAAATAAATTGGTGCCCTGCGCCCTGAACCTGTCCTCAAGTCATGCCCAATGTGTGGGATGACGTCAATGAAATGGCATATTTATTTTGGTGGATTCAGAGGGTTTCATATACATCCCTTCCCCACTTAGAATGAACAGACAGGATTAATTGTGTAAATTCAGGCTGTTTTGTCTGATATTTTATCCCAATTACTAACCGCTATCTCTTCATTGCAGCCCCTGCTTTGCTTTGTAAGTGCCGTGACCAGGGTTTTCTGCACACAAAAAACAGGGTCTTCCTCGTGCTTTATATGTTTTTAATTAACGTACCTGGAAAGCACAGGGTGGTGCGAAGGTTGAACAGAGTAAAGGAGAGAAGGTAGACGCAAAATGCTGGAGTAGTTCAGCTGGATAGCATCCCTGGAGAGATGAATGGGTGACATTTTGGGTCGGGACCCTTCATCAGACGAGAAGGTAAGCTTGGCGATAGGTGGCAGGGACATATTCATTTCACTTGCACTTTATGTGCAATGTGACGAATAAACCCGTATTGTATTGTTAGTGCATTGCTATGTTGAGTCATGGTGTCTTAGAGCTGTGCAGCATTGAAACACGGTGGCGCAGCCATAGAGTTGCTGCCTTACAACACCAGAGACCTGGGTTCGATCCTGACTACGGGTGCTTGTCTGTACGGAGTTTGTACGTTCTCCCCGTGACCTGCGTGGGTTTTCTCTGAAATCTCCATTTTTTCCCTACATCCCAAAGGCGTACAGGTTTGTAGGCTAATTGGCTTGGTATAATTCTAAATTGTCTCTAGTGTGTGTGTTGGACAGTGATAGTGTGTGTGTGTGTGTGTGGGGGGGGGATCGTTGATCGACATGGACTCGGTAAACCAAAGGGCCTGTTTTTGCTCTGTATCTCATAAAAATAAAATAAAATAAACTAAGACCCTTCAGTCCAACTCGCCCACACTGACCAAGTTGCTCAACCAAGTTAGTCCCATTTGCCTGCAGCTGGCTCATATCTCTCTAAAGCTTCCCAATCCATGTACTTGTCAAATATATGACAAACAACAGGGGGCCCATCATCGGTCCCTTGTTTCACACCACCGGTAACGGGCCCCCAACCCGAACAACAGCTCCTCACTAACACACTCTGCCTCCTACCATCAAGCTAATTTTATATGGAATTGGCTTGTCCACCCTGGATCCCATGTGTTTTAACCTTCTGGACTAGTCTACCATGCAGGACCTTGTCAAAGTCACCATCTGCCACGTGTAGGAAAGAACTGCAGATGCTGGTTTAAATCATAGACACAAAATGCTGGAGTAACTCAGCGGGACAGGCAGCACCTCTGGAGAGAAGGAATGGGTGAAGTTTTGGGTCAAGATCCTTTTTCAATCAGATGTGTCTCAACCAGAAACATCACCCATTCCTTCTATTCAGCTGAGTTATTCCAGGATTTTGTGTCTATCAACGTCCACCACTCCGTCCTTATCAATCCTCTTGGTCCAATTTCCTACGCATAAAGTAATGCAAATTATGATTCATGGCTCACTCTTTAGACTTCAGAGATACGGCGCAGAAAAAGGCTCTTCGGGCCCACGAGTCTGCGCCGATCAGTGATCACCCTAAACACTAGCACAGGCCTGCACACTAGGAGCAATTTACCAAAACAGACTATCTGACAAACCTGTACGTCTTTGTGGAGTGTGGGAGGAAACAGGAGCAGACCCACCGGAGAAAACCCATGTGGTCCTAGGGAGAACGTACAAACTCCGTACAGACAGCGCCCAGGATCGAACTCGTGTCTCTGTCGCTGCCAGACAGCAACTCTACAACTGCCACATTGTCAGTCCTCTTGGTCACTTCAAAAACGCAATCAAATTCATAAGGCATGATTTCCCACGCGTAAAGCAATGCTGATTATGACTCACAATTCACTCTTGATTTGCCAAGCAACGTCTGCCAATTTCTAAAGGACATTATGAGAGCACATCAGAAGTTAGTGACAGACCCTCTGCTACTTCAGAAGGTCCTCCAGACACTACAAATCAAATTTAGCCTCCTACACTGCCACCATTTGTGCCAAGATATTACCATTGCATGCAAAATAGAAGCGTCCAGTTGCAGGGGAGGTAAGTTCCGAAAGGTTGGGAAATGTGAAAGGAATATTTTCCAATTCCGGGCATCAACAGTATAAACTTCCAAGTCAACTAGATAGAAATTAATCCTGCCTCTCCTTTGACCCCAAACCATAACCAAGACACAATCCCAACAATGAAATATCACAATACACCAAAGCACTTTTAAATACAAACAATGTATTTTACAAATGTACAGGCGGCCACGGTGGCGCTGTGGTAGAGTTGCTGCCTTACAGCGCTTGCAGCGCCAGAGACTCAGGTTCGATCCCGACTACCGGTGTGCCTCTACGGAGTTTGTACGTTCTCCCTGTGACCGCGTGGGATTCCTCGAGAACTTTGGTTTCCTCCCACATTCCAAAGAGGTCTAGGTTTGTAGGTTAATTGGCTTGGTGTGTGTGTAAATTGTCCCTAATGTGTGTGGGATAGTGTTAATGTGCAGGGATGGCTGTTCGGTGCGGACTCGGTGGGTCGAAGGGCCTGTTTCCGCACTGTATCTCTAACCTAAACTAAATGAGGTATTTCAAAGCGTTGTTAATATTTTACAAGAAACACAGCAGCCAACTTGTACACAGCCAAGTCCCATTGGAAACAACCTCATATAACTGCACAATCTGTTTATACATGTTGCTTGTGATAAACATCATGGCCAGGTCATTCATACTTTTCCTCATCTCTTAGCAGCACTGTGGCGCAGTGGTAGAGTTGCCGCCTTATAGCTCCAGAGACCCAGGTTTGATCCTGACCATGGGTGCTGTCTGTATGGAGTTTGTATGTTCTTACAAAGTATTATCATAAGGCATAGGGGCAGAATTAGGGGCAATTAATAATATTCATTGACTTGTCCTCCACAGCCTTTTGTGGCAATGAATTCCACAGAGTCTCCACCCTCTGACTGAAGAAATTCCTCCTCATCTCCTTTCTAAAAGTACGTCCTTTTATTCTGAGGCTATGGTCCTAGACTCTCCCACTAGTGGAAGCATCCTCTCCACATCCACAGGCCTGTGTCCTTTACAGCATTAAGCTCACGAACCGGGATCTGTTGGGCAACGCAGCCAGGAAACAATGCCAATTGCTGTTGTGCCTTTTACGGTTGGCAATTCAATTAGCATCTAAATGCCAGCACAGCCACACCATTGTTGCTGTGCCTTTTATGTTTGCCTCTTTATGCTGGCATTCTTTATTCCCCGCCTAATCGTCCTGAATTTACAAAGAAATATTTAAAGGGCGTGCATTTCTATAGTGCCTTTCACAACTTCATTATGCCACAATGTGGTTGGTGGCAGCCTGTGAAACACTTTTATTTTTCAACGCAGTTACAAGGTACATGGAAATATAGTTGCCTATTCCAACAGTGGAATCTTCCACATACAGTAATGTGATGTTGGCAAAATAACATCTTTAAGTGATGTTAACTGATGAATAAATATTGACCAAGATTTTATGCTGCTACAGAATCTTTTACACCAGTTGCAATGGAAGGCAGGGCCAACGGTTTAAGATGCCACTTCCGAAAATGTACAAAACGCCAGCTACACTCAAGGGGTCATGCAGCATCTGCCAACTAAGTCCAGCATTTTCAGTTTTAATTTTAGATTTCCAATACCTTTGGGATTTTTTCGATCCAACAATGCAGTAAGTTCGATTCTGCGCTTGGGCATCTGCCTAAACCATTGTTGGTCTCGTCTGAACCCTTCTTGACTCTCAGTCTGAAGAAGGGTCTCGAACCGAAACGTCACCCATGCCTTCTCTCCAGAGAAGCTGACTGTCCCGCTGTGTCTATGTTGTGTCTATCTTCGGTGTAAACCAGCATCTGCAGTTCCTTCCTACACATAGACCAATGTGTAGGTGGACTCGCGTGTCACAATCTTGTCCCTGCCAACAACTAGAGAGCAGTCCTGAGCTACTATCTACCTCATTGAAGACCCTAGTACTATCCTTAATTGGACTTTACTGGACTTTATCTTGCACAAAACAATATTCCCTTTATCATGTGCCTACACACTTTAAATGCTTCGATTGTAATCATGTGTTGTTCTTCTGCTGACTGAATAGCATGCAACAAAAGCTTTTCACTTTTGATACATGACAATAAACTAAATCAAAACAGCCCTCTCAACCCCATTCTCCTGCCTTCTTCCCGTAACCTTTGATACCCTTACGAATCAAGAACCTACAAATCTCCGCTTTAAAAATACCCAATGAGTTAGCCTCCACGGCCGACTGTGGCAATAAATTCCACAGATTCACCACCCTCTGGCTAAAGAAATTCCTCCTCATCTCCTTTCTCAAGGTATATTGTTACAATGGACTATCAACAGGCAAAGGCCACCACCACAATATACGAGGCTCTTTACTCTCGGGTTACAGAGAGAGACATGGCGTGTGAAATTCAGATGGCACCCAGTGTTGGGCATTTCTTTGCCCGTGACAACCAGTGCCATGTAATTCTCAAGCACTAACCGTCACACTATTTCATCATGCAAGCATCACCGACCTTTCTGCCTTGTTTTGCCTCCTTATTGTGCCCCTTGCCCATCCCTCCCCCGCACACCTTCCCTGGACACAGAAACCACAAACAATTTTGCAGAAAAATGTCACCGTTTGTTCGACAGTTGGTTGAATAAATCACTCGTGCTCCCACCTTCCAGCTGAAAAAGAATCGCTGATGAAAACAGTGGGCCTAATCCTGTTAAATCAGGGAAAACAATTAGACGATGCTGGCACTGTTAAGCAACAGTGTGCTTAAAACTAATAACAAAACAATTAAGGCAAAATTGCCTGTGATTGTGCCTATTTTTCATGCAGCAGATATACAGAGATGCATAATGTGTTATTGGCAATCCACCTGTAAATGTATTACGGTGATTCTCCTTCTCCTCTATATTGATGACCATTATTCAATCAAGCCCAATTACAGTTCATCTTGGGATGCTGAGCGAAAGCTTTCATTTGTACAAACTGGAAGGGAAATCACTGCTGCAATGCCTGGAACCATGGCAACCCATTTTTCTACAGCAGGCTCCCACAAAATAGCATTGATGCAAATGCCCAGAACATCTTCTTTCTCCTGATAAGATCTTGCGACAAGAGTCTTGAATGCTCAAGGTTCCAGCGTCTACAGCTTCTCGTGTCTCCTTCTTTATTGTAATGTTTAGAGGCATAGTATCCTATGGCGCGGAAACAGGCCCTTCGGCACAACTTGCCTACACTTGCCCACACCGTCCCCCTGACCCAGTCCCTGCCCTAACTACCTCTTCCGACAGCTCCTTCCATAAATCCACCACCCTTTGTGTGAAAAAATGACCCCTCAGGTTCCTATTAAATCTTTCCCCCTTCACCTTAAACCATATTTTTCTGGTTCTCGATTCCGCTCCTCTGGGCAAGAGACTCTGTGCATCTATGCCTCTCACGATTTCGTACGCATTTATAAGATCAAGTTTGTTGTCTTACAGAACATAAGATCATGTTTGTCAATGAATGATGTTGGTCAGAACATCAGGAGAGATCGTCTTCAACTTCGCAGCATGGGTTTGTCTCAGCCTGCCTGAGAGAGGTCTCTCTTTAACATCTCCGCTCGAAGGCAGCGATGGGTCCAGGATGCAGGATACAGAGAAAAGGCAGGGGCCGTATGCAAAAACACTGAACACAGATGACCATTTCAAAACTACAAGCACCAGCTGCTCGCAACACTCAAGAGATAGGACATAGAAACATAGAAAATAGGTACAGGAGTAGGCCATTCGGCCCTTCAAGCCAACACTGCCATTCAATATGATCATGGCTGAAATCCAAAATCAGTACCTCGTTCCTCCTTTCTCCCCATATCCCTTGATTCCGTTAGCCCGAAGAGCTATTCTAACTCTCTTTGAAAACATCCAGTGAATTGGCCTCCACGGCCTTCTGTGGCAGAGATTCCACAGATTGACAACTCTCTGGATGAAAAAGTTTGTCCTCATTTCAGTGCTAAATGGTCTACCCCTTATTTTTAAAACTGTGAACCCTGGTTCTGGACTCCACCTACGTCGGGAACATTTTTGTGCATCTAGCATGTCCAAATCCTCTAAGAATTTTACATGTTTCTAATAAGATGCCCTCACATCCTTCTAAATTCCAGTGAATACGAGTTCCAGTCGACCCATTCTTTCATCATATGTCAGTCCCGCCCCCCGGGAAATTAACCTGGTGAAACTACGCTGCACTCCCTCAATAGCAAGAATGTATTTCCTCAAATTAGGAGACCAAAATTGCACACAATACTCCAGGTGTGGTCTTATCATGGCCCTGTACAACTGCAGTAGGACCTCTTTGTTCTGATACTTAAATCCGTATTCTTAAACCGTGACCCCTGGTTCTGGACTCCCCCAACATCGGGATAATTTATCCTGCATCTAGCCTGTCCAATCCCTTGCATAGTCAAACCTGAACACAGAGACTAGCTCAAAGTTAGACATAAGGCAGCATTTCTGGAGAAAAAGGATAGGTGACATTTTGGGTCGGGACCCTTCAGTCTGACAAAGGGTCTCAACCCAAACAGTTATCTATTATTTTTCTCCAGAGATGCTGCCTGATCCACTGAGTTACTCCAACACTATGTGTCTATCCATGGTATACACGAGCATCTGCAGTTCTTTGTTTCTACAGAGACTAGCTCGCTGTGATAATTGTCTCAGTTGGAAAGTCACCAAGTCATGAAAAAGTGCACAAAGCAACGAAATAAAATGGGAATGAAATATGGTCTGCTGTTTACTTCAGACAGATACAAATTGAATCATCTGTGAAAAAATGAGTTAGAAGAAATATCTAATGTGGCCATTTGAAGGCTTTGGATTGTGCCAGGTAGCGATGCAGCCACGATAACCCAGCCAATAATTGTAAAATGGAGACACAAGGAACTGCAGATGCCAGAACCATGAGTAAAACACAAAGTGCTGGAATGACTTGCTGGGTCAGGCAGCATCTGTGAATGGAATGGACAGGCGATGTTTCAGGTCGGGACTCTTCTTCAGGCAACATCGCTGCCACTTACGCAGAAAACGTGCTTAAATGATGCAGCACTGTAATCAGGGACCCGACTCGAAACATCACCTCTCATGTTTTCATGCAGATGCTGCCTGGCCCACTGAGTTACTCCAGAACTTTGTCTCTTGTGTTGTAAACCAGCATCTGCAGTTGTTTGCAGCCATCATTGCAATCTCTTCTGCTTGAGAAACTG
The DNA here is from genome assembly GCF_010909765.2 of Amblyraja radiata. Classification (NCBI taxonomy): domain Eukaryota; kingdom Metazoa; phylum Chordata; class Chondrichthyes; order Rajiformes; family Rajidae; genus Amblyraja; species Amblyraja radiata. The sequence continues at coordinate 10,992,182 of NC_045969.1, forward strand.
GGTTTTATTGACAGGAATGGAAACAAGATTTAAAGCAGAATATACCGTGATGAAGGCGCTCTATAGCGCATTTAGATAGCACCTACCAAGATGAATATCTAACCAATGGACTTCAACATATCGTGCTAATCTAGGATTTTCATGCAGTCATGTACAGTACGCCTTCAAGTCAGTTTCTTTCAGTGACAGAAAAGGCATAGTGATAATATGAGAAAAGATTTAAGGTTTTGTGACTAAACATAAAAAGCGGTCCCAATACCTTGATACCAGTTGAATTACCTTTCCACTATTTGACTGAACAGAGGTTATTGGAGGTACAAGAGGTTGGAATGATCTATCAAAGGGAACTGACCATGTTGGGACTGAGCGATGAGAATTTGTCTTTGGTTATTCATTTGTTGGTTGTCGGGATATCCAGGAGGGTCAACAAATATTGCTCCTCACCATTTCCCCTTGAACCTTTCAGACTTTTAGAGGTACAGCTTGGAAGCAGGCCCTTCGGCCAACCGAGTCCTCGCCGACCAGCGATCACCCCGTACACTGGCGCTATCCTACACACGAGGGACAATTTACAATTTTACCGAAGCCAATTAACCTACAAACCTGTACATCATTGGAGTGTGGGAGGAAACTGGAACACCCGGAGAAAACCCACGTGGCCATGGGAAAACGTACAAACTCCATGCAGATAAGGCCATAGTCAGGATCAAACCCGGATCTCTGGCGCTGGAAGGCAGCAACTCTACCACTATGTTACTGTGCCGTTCTAAGTGGAAATCCAGTGAAGTTTCTCCATGGACCATTAAGAATCTACCATTTTACTTTGGATCTGGAGTTGCCCAAGTCCAGAGCTACATAGGGCAGCAGATTCTCTTCCCCTAAAGGTATTATTAGTGAACCAGATTGCTTCTTAATGACAATCCAGTCATTTCATGATTACCATTACTGACACTGGCTTTCTTCCTCAATTAATTGCAGATTTACTTAATTAACGTAAAACTAAATTTCTGAGCTGCAGTGGCGAGATTTGAATCATGCCTCTAGATAGTTAATTGAGGCCTCTGGAGTGCAAATCTAGTACTTACTCATTAAGCTATTGTGCCCCGCACCAGTAGAAAACTCTTTCATTTAAGTAATATTTCAATTCTCAGTTTTAATAAACTATCCTCTTGTGTAATCTTCATATTTCTCTGTATCTTTGGTAGAAGGGTCTTCAAGTACTTTGACGTTCCTTAAAGTCTTGCACAAATTAGTGGCGGCACAGTGGTGCAGCGGTAGAGTTGCTGCCTTATAGCGCTTACAGCGCCAGAGAAGATGGTTCGATCCCGTCTACGGGTGCTGTCTGTACGGTGTTTGCACATTCTCCTCTTGGCTACGTAGGTTTTCTCCAAGATCTTCGGTTCCCTCCCACACTCCAAAGACATACAGGCTTGTAGGTTAATTGGCTTGGAATAAGTGTAAAATTGTCCCTAGTGCATAGGATAGCGTTAAAATGCGGGGAACTTTGGTCGACGCGGACTCGGGGATTCCACCAGGTCCTGGGTATTTATCCACCTTCATGTTCTTCAAGAATCCCACCAGCACGGTGGCGCAGCGGTAGAGTTGCTGCCTTACAGCGCTAGCGGCCTGGGTTCGATCCTGATCATGGATGCTTCTCTGTACGGAGTTTGTACATTCTCCCCGTGACCTGCATGGGATTTCTCCAGGATCTCCGGTTCCCACCCACACTACAACGGCTAATTGAGCTGATATAACTGTAAATTGTCCATAATATGTGCAGGATAGTGTTAGTATGTGGGGATCGCTGGTCGGCACATAGGGCCTGTTTTCACGCCGTATCTCTAAAGAAAACCTATTCCTTCTTAATCTGGAACTGCCCTTGCATATCAGTATTTGCCACATCTCTCTCTATCCTCCATGCCCTTTGAAAATAAGTAGCTCAAATGCACTTATTATTTGACTCTCAATGGATGAGATGAATCTATCCTGTGCCTCTAACTCTAATCTCAACACCCAGATGGAGCACACCATTGACTGTGGCTCCATTGCGAGATTGCAGCATAAAATCACAGCTAATACTACGGTCCCACAAGATCTCTGCTTTGGTGGAATACTGCCATTCAGATGACCCATTAAACCGAGACCTAGTTCAGGTCTTTTGGGTGGATGTGATAAATCCCATGGCATTATTCTGAAGAAGAGCAGAGAATTAACCCGAGTTTCCTGACCAATATTAAACTGTCAGTCTTTAAACTTTAGCCTTTAGAGAAACGGCGCGGAAACAGGACCTGCGACCCACCGAGTCCACGCCGCCCAGTTATCCTATCCCGTACATTATCCTACACTCTGGGACGATTACAGTTTTTACTGAATCTAATTAACCTACAAACATGCACATCTTTGGAGTGTGGGAGGAAACCGGAGCACACGGAGAAAACCCACTCGGTCACGGGGAGAACGTACAAACTCCGCACAAGGCAGCACCCTGGAATTATCTAACCTACTGCTCTCCAAAATGAGATTCTGGGTGGCGGATCAATCTAAAACATTTTCAAGACTGAGACTGACATTGGTCGGTTAATTTGATCAGAATCCAAGATGGGTCCATTGCGTTGAAATGGAATATAGTCTAGCCATGAATAGAGCGCTAGAACACGTGGGTGGCACAGCGGTAGACTTGCTGCCTTTCAGCGCTCACAGCGCCAGGTTCGATCCTGGAGTTTGTACGGAGTTTGTACGTCCTCCCCATGACCTGCGTGGGTTTCCTCCCACACCCCAAAGACGTACAGGTTTGTAGGTTAATTGGCTTGGTATAAATGTTTAAATTGTCCCTAGTGTGTGTAGGATAATGTTAATGTGTGGGGATAGCAGGTCGGTGTGGACTCGGCAGGCTAAAAGGCCCGTTTCCGTGCTGTATCTCTAAACTAAAGCAAACTAAACATATTTAAGGGGCTGAATATCTCATTTCTGTGTAACCTTTGCTCTACAATTTATTCACCGAAATGTACACACACAGCACAGGGTTAGATTGCTACTGTCCAGACCAATCTGTCACAGTGATAGCCTGAGTTAATCCACACACAAATATGACTGGCACTGTTAAATCCATCTGAACATCGTGATGCCACAGGATTTTTATTTCCTTCAGCACCAGTTTACATCCGCTAAATTGTCAAGTGACTCCCCCAATGGCTAGTCGACCATTTCACCAGCTACTGAATTCCTGCCTCCCCCTGTTCCGTTCACACAGGCTATTTAGTTGGCATTTTCTCAGTCTGAACTTCCTTAATCCCAAGAGACGTTCTTTTTTTTCCCCTCTTCATCCCCTCCCCCTATGCTGTCCACGGCCTACATACAATCTCGTTTGCCATGATTTATATCCTACCTCGGCAATCTCCCGAGGAAACATTCAGTATTAAAAGTCTCTTTGTGTTACAATCAAATGGTTGTATTATGATTTGACATTTATTTTATCCTTCTTATGCCCCTCCCACTCATCAGGCTTTGTCCCTTTGCACTGCCGAATTAAATGAAAGCTCAACAACACAAGGGTAATCGCAAACTGGCAGCCCAGTGAGGGCAGCCCATTACACAAATACTGTATAATTTCCTATTGTGTTGTGCAGTCCTACCGCCTATCTGTTGCTGCAACACAACTTTTCCATCTGAAGGTAAAGTTTAAAATTATTTCTGGTGATTACGATCCTCCAGTGACCTCAGTATCTCCTGGACTATAAGCCAAATCTATTCAACATTTTCCTTGAGCCACTTCCACTTTGTTCTATTTTCACACCTTACACTTCCTTGTCTATGTATTTCCCTCTCCCCGACCTCTCAATCTGAAGAAGGGTCTCAACCCGAAACGTCACCCATTCTTTCTCTCCAGAGATGCTGCCTGTCCCGCTGAGGTACTCCAGCTTTTTGAGTCTATCTTCGGTTTAAACCAGCATGTATAAGACGTTGGTGAGACCGCATTTAGAATATTGTGTTCGGTTCTGGGCACCATGTTATAGGAAAGATATTGTCAAGCTTGAAAGGGTTCAGAAAAGATTTACGAGGATGTTCCAGGACTAGAGGGTGTGAGCTATAGGGAGTGGTTGAGTAGGCTGGGTCTCTATTCCAAGGAGCACTGGAGGATGAGGCAGGATCTTACAGAGGTGTACAAAATCATGGGAGGAATAGATCGGGTAGATGCACAGAGTCTCTTGCCCAGAGTAGGGGAATCGAGGACCAGAGGACATAGGTTCAAGATGAAGGGGAAAATATTTAATAGGAATCTGAGGCGTAACCTTTTTACACAAAGGGTGGTGGGTGTATGGAACAAGCTGCCAGAGGAGGTAGTTGAGGCTGGGACTATCCCAGCTGGTCCTGGCTCAAAGGGCTGAATGGCCTACTCCTGCACCTATTTTCTGTTTCAATGTTTCTTTGTTAATGGAGACATGAGGAACTACTGTTGCTAGAATTTTGTGCAAATCACAAAGGCGGAACAAGGTGTGTCAGGCAGCATCTGCAGATGAAACAGACAAGCAATGTTTCGTGCTGGCGTTCGACCCTTATCCAAAATGCCTCCTGTCCATTCCCTCCATAGATGCTGCCTAACCTGCCAAGTTCCTCCAGCACTCTGTACCAATTAAGGTATAGTGAACCTTGGTTTGCAGTAGAATTAATGAGAATTGTTCTGATTAACTCTTATGGAACTGCTCAGAAGGTTTTGGAAAGGAAAATGATCAGCCATGAACAAATGATGGAGCAGACTTGTTGGGCCGAATGGCCTGATTCTGCCCCAATGTCGTATGATCGTGCTATCGAAGAACATGTGCAAACTCTTTTATTGCAAGCCAGTAACAATTAACCTGGTTTCTTCTTTATTTAAATAGAATGGACTTGTAGGAAAACAATTTAGTGAAATATCTCCCACTGCTTGCTGGACCGTTCCAGAGAGCTCATCCCGTTGCCCTAGAAACTCTGAAATTAAGGAGCATTGATGTTCTGATGGCAAATGTCAATGGTGGTGCGGTGGCAATGCGGTAGACTTGCTGCCTTCCAGCACCAGAGACCCGGGTTCGATCCTGACTATGGGTGCTTGGCTGCATGGAATTTGTACGTTCTCCCTGTGACCTGCCTGGGTTTTCTACAGGAGCTCTGGTTTCCCCCCACACAAAGACGTACAGGTTTGGAGGCCTAGTGGCTTGGATAAAATTGTAAATCTTCCCTTGTGTGTGTAGGATAGCATTAGTGAGCGGAGATCGCTGGTCGGCACGGACTCAGTAGTCCGAAAGCCCTGTTTCTGTGCTGTATCTCTAAGCTAAACTAAACTTATCGACCTAATACATACTTTATTTCCCCCCCCCCCCCCCCCCCCCCCCCCCCCCCCCCCCCCCCCCCCCCCCCCTACAAACACTGAGCACTTCCAACATTTTCAGTGTTTTTTGGTATTTTGGGGCATCATTCAAACCTGCTTAAGGAATATTATCACAAGAGATGCACTAATCCTGCGAAAAGGAAACTTCAAATAAACTTGTACTGTTGACATAGTTATTCTTTAAAGTAGAGAACATCCATGAGCCAGGAGTGACTTTGATGCCTGAAATATGAAACCACTACTAGGGTGAGGGAGGCTTATTTATTTCTCACTCCGAGTGAAGACCTAATATTCAGTTTATTGTACCTATCAGGCGATTGGAACACACATTCCTGTTCTGGGCCGGGGCTCTGGGGAAGGGTCAGAGACACTGCTTGGCAATCTTTCCCCCTCCCCACACCCCCCCGCCCCCCCCCCCCCCCCCCACCCCCAGAGGAGGACCTGGCAGAGTCCAACGTGAAAAATCCGATTTATTGCAGATCTCTTGCAGTTATTTTCCCTTCTTGCCACACAGGGGATGTCACCTGCTGCTGGCACTGATTGTCAATGTTACCGTGACACAGAGCGTGGGTGTGAAAACTAGGACTGCATTTGGCGTGGAAAGCCGACAGCTCGACTTCAGAGAAAAATATCCTTGCCCAAGAATCGATTGCCGGGGAAGGCCAAGGACATTGAAGGTCATCGGAGAAAGGAATAAAAGTGAGATCAGGAGAAATTATTTAATAGACACAGTTGTAACTTTCTGGGCTGGTGGGAACAGATTGACTGGTAGCGAGAAATGTGGAATTCAATATATAAAATGTTGTGTCTAAATTGTGTATTTAACCAACAAAATATTTCCCAGGGGCAGTGTTCATAAGTTTGTCAGCTCCCAGAGCAGAACTAGGCTATTTGTCCCATCAAGTCTACTCCGCCATTCAATCGTGGCTGATCTATTCTTTCCCTCTCGACCCCATTCTCCTGCCTTCTCCCCGTAACCCCAGACTCCCAAACTATTCAAAAATCTGTCAATCCCTGCCTTAGAAGTAGCCATTGATGTGGCCTCCACAGCCGTCTGTGGCAATGAATTCCACAGATTCACCACCCTCTGACGAAATTTCAAAATGTGACACTGAGGTATTGTGAGGAGACTTTAGAGCAGGGGAACTAAACAGCACCTTCTGTACACTGCGGATGGCTTGATTGTAATCATGTACAGGAGGATTGAAGAAGGGAGTGTTGGGTCATTTCAGGGAGAGAATTCCATAGTTTATAGCCTTGGCAGCTAAAGGCACGGCTCCAAATGATAAAGTAATTAAATATAGTGATGCTTGACAATTATAACAAGAATTAGTGCACCATAGATATCTTGGATGACTGAAGGACACCACGAAACATTTCCACTCAACGGAAGTGATAAAATCTAGAGAATAGAGACTTAGGGGGTAAGAGATTGAGAGGGGATTTAAGGGAGTTCATTTTTACCCAAATAGTGACTAAGTACCTGGGACACACTTTAGTTTTAGTGTTTAGTTTTAGAGATACAGAACAAAAACATCTCAGTCCTAAATGGCCTACCCCTTATTCTTAAACTGTGACCACTGGTTCTGGACTTCCCCAACATTTTCCTGCATCTACCCTGTCCAATCCTCCAAGAATTTTATATGTTTCTATAAGATCCCCTCTCACCCTTCCAAATTCCAGTAAAGACAAGCCCAGTCGAACCATTCTTTCATCATAAGAATATGTCAGTCCCGCCATCCAGGGAATTAACCTGGTGAACCTACGCTGCACTCCCTCAAGAGCAAGAACATAATTCCTCAAATTAGCAGACCAAAATTGCACACAATACTTAAGGTGTGGTCTCACCAGGGCCCTGTACAACTGCAGTAGGACCTCCTTGCTCCTAAACTCAAACCTCTATATCCTCTCAATACAAAAATAGGTGGAGGGGCAGGTAGTGTAGAGAAAGCAGGGACTCTTCAGAAGGACTTGGACAGGTTGGGAGAGTGGGTAGAGAAGTGGCAGATGGAACATCGTGTTGCAAAGTGTGGAGTCATGCATTTTGGTAGTAGGAATAAAGGCGTAAAAAGTTAATCTGCAAGTCAAATCGGTAGTAAAGAAAGCAAACACAATGCTAGCATTTATATCACGAGGGCTTATACATAAAAACAGGGAAGTAGAGAGTTGTGAATCTGTGGAATTCTCTGCCACAGAAGGCAGTGGAGGCCAATTCACTGGATGTTTTCATGAGAGAGTTAGATTTAGCTCTTAGGGCTAGAGAAATCAACGGATACGGGGAGAAATCAGGAACGGGATACTGATTTTGGATGACCAGCCATGATCATATTGAATGGCAGTGCTGCCTCGAAGGGCCGAATGGCCTACTCCTGCACCTATTTTCTATGTTTCTATGTATCATCCGCAAACTTTGCAACAAAGCCTTCAATCCCCTCGTCCAAATCATTAATGTACAACGTGAAGAGTAGAGGCCCCAGCATCGACCCTTGTGGAATTCTAGTCACTGGCAGCCAACCAGAAAAGGCCCCTTTTATTGCCACTCTTTGTCTTCTGCCATGCAGCCAAGCTGCTATCCATGCTTGTATCTGCCCTTTGATATCCTGGTCTCTCATCTTCCTAAGCAGCCTAACATGTGACACCTCATCAAAGGCTTTCTGAAAATCTTTCAGGCTTTCTTTGATCGGGCTTTACTTGCTTTATCAGGCTAATAATTTCAACGTTATTCATGATATTCCCTTTATCATGGATCTGTACATGAAGGATGGGTCAATTATAATCACGTGTTGCCTTTCCGCTGGCAGGTTAGCACGCAACAAAAAGCTTTTCACCGTACCTCCTCGGTACTTGTTTTTTTTTTTTCACTTACATTTTTATTGATTTTTAAGAGATATTTTCACAACAGTGCAACACCATCACCATAAATAAAACAAAGTAAGAAAAACAGCAATCAAAATAAAAAAATAAGTAGATGGGGGAAAAAAAAAAAGAAGTCAATAAATTTTAAAAATTGGAATAAGACCGTGTGGTTCACTTACCAAATTAAAAAAAGAAAAACCATTACATTGATTAGTTATCTGGAGATAATTCAACATTCATACAAACATAGCATCTAGTTCTATATAACGCAATCTTCCCATATCTAGCTCGGCATTTATCTAATTGGTGTCATGGCTCAGATAAACAGTCCATTTTTCCCAGATCTTCTCAAATGAATTCTCCTTGACTCTCAAGGAATATGTCAATTTCTCCACATTAAAGATGTCTCGCACAATTTCTAACCACTGTTCCTGTTTTGGACTTTTTTCATTAAGCCACTGCCTGGTAATGGACTTCTTACTTGCTGCAAGCAAAACTTTAATCAAATATGTATCTTCTATTTTTACACTATCTTTAATACGCCCCAGATACATCACAGGGCAGGTATTTGGGATTATATAACCCAAGATATTATTTACAGCTGCATTAACATTTTCCCAGTATGGCCTTATCTTTACACAGTTCCAGAAAATATGCGAGTGGTCTGCCTCCGTACTCCCACACAGCCTCCAACAGTGTTGTTGGACAGCAAGTTGTCTGCTTTTTATTTTGGGTGTTATAAAAAAGCGAGATAGATTCTTCCAGCAAAATTCTCTCCATACTAGTGAGCTTGTGGATGAACATTGTGTTTCACACATTTGATACCATTCTTCTTCTGTTATTTGAATCTTTAATTCTGCTTCCCATTTTGTTTTTATGTAGAGCGTTGATTCTCACCCGCTTTCCACCAGAGCTTGGTAGAAAGCAGAGATGACCCGAGACCCCTTCTGTTTGTATGCATCCACAATCACCTTGATCACATTATTTGAAGTTTCATCTAGTTCTGGCCTTATCTCTTTTATAAAGTAGTCTCTTAATTGCAAGCAACTCCTCGGTACTTGTGACGATAAACTATACTGAACAAAAGAGATTTCGGAGCAACATTGGGTGAGGTGAGTTTATGGGAGATAGGGAGGGAGCAATGTCATAGATGGCATTGAACACAAGAACAAAATTCAAAACAAGAAGAGACTTGTGATAGAGAATAACCCAAAAGTATTAGAAACATTGAATCATAGCAAATAGCTGCAGTAATAGGCCATTCAGCCCTTCGAGCCAGCACCGCCATTCAATATGATCATGGTTGACGATCCAGAATCAGTACCCCATTCCTGCTTTCTCCCCATATCCCTTGATTCCATTAGCCCTAAGAGCTCTATTTAACTCTCTCTTGAATATATCCAATTAATTGGCCTCCACTGCCTTCTGTGGCGGAGAATTCCACAGATTCACAACTCTCTGGCTGAAAAACCTTTTCCCCCCAACTCAGTCCTAAATGGCCTACCCCTTATTCTTAAACTGTGACCCCTGAACTGTATTAACATGAACTATGCAAATGTAAATGTACACTTGTACATTTGTACACAAAATGTACACTTGCTATGTAAAATGATGCAAACATTTAATATTTTAATATAACAACAAAAGGTACTTCCAATGGCAAAAGATAGGGCAAGGATCCTAAAGATCGTATTGTATTCTGCTTTTGGACATAGTGTACAAGTTACATCGATTTACATTTGTTGGGATTTAATGAAGGCAAAGGATAACGTGGCACACTTTAAGCTTGTATTTTCTGCCTGAGGCAGTCAGCAATCAACTTGGCAAAGCAGTTCTTAGTAAATTTTCCTTAAGTGCTTGGCAGACCATGTTTTAAACATTTTCGGAGTTACGAAATCTTGTAACCTGCCCAAGCGGCAAAGCCAGCTAAATTGTGCAACGATAATAGAAATGTTACTGGCTCTGTATCAAGACTTTGCACAAGGTTCAAGTGTTCCAGTGCTAAATGGTCTTCCTTCCTCTGTAAAATAACACAAAATGCTGGAGTAACTCAGCAGGTCAGGCATAAACCTGACGGTTTATACCAGAGGACATAAACCAGAGGACATAAACACATGAAGTTTCGGGGCAGGACTCTTCTACAGGTCGGGTCCCGACACGTATCTTCTCCTCTTCATGCCCTCCAGAGATGCAGCCTGACCCACTGAGTCTGGGTGGCACGGTGGCGCAGTAGACTTGCTGCCTTACAGCGCCAGAGGCCCGGGTTCGATCCTGATTATGGGTGCTGTCTGTATGGAGTTTGCACTTTCTCCCCGTGACTTGCGTGGGTTTTCTCTGGGAGCTCTGGTTTCCTCCCACACTCCAAAGATGTACAGGTTTGCAGGCCAATTGGCTTTGGAAAATTTGTAAATTGTCCCTCATGTGTGTCGGATGGTGTTAGTGTACGGGGATTGCTGGACGGCATGGACTTGTTGGGCCGAAGCACCAGTTTCCGTGCTGAACACTAAATTATACTAAATTTTGCAGGACCGGGTAAAAATGTCCAGTCTGCAATCTTGAGTGATTGATTGAAATTGATTGAAGGATACAGCATGGAAACAAGTCCTTCGGCCCACCGAGTCCATGCCAACCATCGATCACCCATTCCAATTAGTTCTATGTTATCCCACTTTTGCAACCACTCTCCACATGCTAGGAGCAATTCACACTGGCTCTCTGTTATCTTACGTCCGCATCTCCTCTCTAATCACTAGGGGCGACTTACGGCACCAAATTAACCTACAAACCTGCACGTCTTTGGGATGTGGGAGGAAACCGGAGGGAAACCCATTAAGTCACAGGGAGAACATGCAAACTCCACACAGACAGGATCTAAGGTTGAGATTGAATCCAGGCCTCCGGCACTGTGAGGTAACTGCCCACTGCGCCTCTGTCATGTTCGTGTATTATTATTATTTATTTATTTATTTATTTTTTTAATTAGAAGTACAGTAAATTACAGTAATACACATCACATATATCTTATTACATTTGTTGTACCACTTCGTTTTTCGAGCTTTAAAAAAAGGTAGAAATAAAGAAGTAAGGAAAGTGAGCAAGTCGTGAAGGTGCAGGAAAGTGTTGGGAAAAGAAAGCCCCTTAGAGAAGAAGTTAGAGAAGGAAGTAAAGAAAGGAAATAGACCCTAGAAAGAGAAGCATAAAGAAGGAGAAACAATCGCTCTATTATAACACAAAACTCCGCAAAAAAGGATATACCAACCGTGTTTTTTTTTACCCCCCGTTACCAGATTCTGGTACCTGTACCATTTATTTTTTAAATTACTATTGCACCTTATGCTTGGAATAGTTCCATAAATGCAGACCACGTCTTTTGAAGTGGTCTGCTTTGCCTGCTAGGAGGAGTCTCATCTCTTCCAGGTGTAATGTTTCGAACATGTTTGAAATCCACATTTCTATTGTTGGTATTGGAGCGTTTTTCCAGAATTTGAGTATAAGCTTTTTTCCCATTATTAGCCCGTAATTAAGTAAGTTCTTTTGAAACACGTTTAGTTCGGGGTTACCTTCCGATATTCCAAAAATGATGCATTCTGCTTTTGGTACAAGTTTTATTTTAATTAATTTTGTGAAGATTTCAAATATTTAGTTCCAGAATTTTGGGATTTTTATACAAAAAACAAAAGAGTGCGCTATGGTAGCTACTTGTGACTTACATTTATCACAAGTGGGTGAGACATTGGGGAAAAGTTTATTTATTTTAGTTTTTGAATAATATAGTCTATGTAATGTTTTGAATTGAATTAGAGTATGTCGTACATTGATCGAGCATTTATGCACATATAGTAAGTGTTTATCCCAGCTCTCTTTTGAAATTTTTATAGCTAGTTCTTGTTCCCAGTCTCTTCTAATACCATCGGTTGTAGGTATTTCTATATTTAAAATAATGTTGTATAAGTATGATATTAGATTTGCTGATTCAGGCTTCATCCAATAAGTCTGGGGGCATGTTATGATAGTCTTTTGTGTATTTTTTCAGATAGTCACGTTCGTGTATTAGAATGCACTTTCACTACAATCTGATAGTTTGATTTGCTCAATTACTTTTAATCTGCATTTACTAGTTATTGATGTTTCTGCCACAAGAAATTGGTCCATTATAGGCCTTTCATTGTTTATACACGTGTGAAGTAAACATCCTGCTCAATTTAACCTGTATCCCCAATCTCACTTCACAACTTGATTTCTTCAACTCTGCCAACACCCTTGTAAATCTCCCCAGCACCCTGACTTCTTTTATGCAATGTGTTGAGCATAATTGTGCACGGAGCTACAGTCTAAAGCAGTCAATCTGAAATAAGATGCCAGCCCTTCTCTTAGTGGTAGTGAATCATTTACAAATTAAGTCATTTAATGCAATCAAATAATCGTTACTGCCCAGAATACAGCTAGGTTGAATTTGGTTTAGTTTTGTTTGGAGATACAGCGCGTATAACCATTTAACCATATAACCATATAACAATTACAGCACGGAAACAGGCCATCTCGACCCTTCTAGTCCGTGCCGAACACGTATTCTCCCCTAGTCCCATATACCTGCGCTCAGTCCATAACCCTCCATTCCTTTCCCGTCCATATAACTATCCAATTTATTTTTAAATGATAAAAACGAACCTGCCTCCACCACCTTCACTGGAAGCTCATTCCACACAGCCACCACTCTCTGAGTAAAGAAGTTCCCCCTCATGTTACCCCTAAACTTCTGTCCCTTAATTCTCAAGTCATGTCCCCTTGTTTGAATCGTCCCTACTCTCAGTGGGAAAAGCTTATCCACGTCAACTCTGTCTATCCCTCTCATCATTTTAAAGACCTCTATCAAGTCCCCCCTTAACCTTCTGCGCTCCAAAGAATAAAGCCCTAACTTGTTCAACCTTTCTCTGAACTTAGTTGCTGAAACCCAGGCAACATTCTAGTAAATCTCCTCTGTACTCTCTCTATTTTGTTGACATCCTTCCTATAATTAGGCGACCAAAATTGTACACCATACTCCAGAATTGGCCTCACCAATGCCTTGTACAATTTTAACATTACATCCCAACTTCTATACTCAATGCTCTGATTTATAAAAGCCAGCACACCAAAAGCTTTCTTTACCACCCTATCTACATGAGATTCCACTTTCAGGGAACTGTGCACAGTTATTCCAAGATCCCTCTGTTCACCTGCATTCTTCATTTCCCTACCATTTACCATGTACGTCCTATTTTGATTTGTCCTGCCAAGATGTAGCACCTCACACTTATCAGCATTAAACTCCATCTGCCATCTTACAGCCACCTCTTCCAACCGGCATAATTCTCTCTGTAGACTTTGAAAATCTACTTCATTATCCACAACCCCACCTATCTTAGTATCATCTGCATACTTACTAATCCAATTTACCACACCATCAGTGTCAGTGGGGGGCGCTGCTCTGGCAGCAGCCATGTCAGCGGCGCGTCAATTTTTCCAACTTTTTTTTATTTTTTAGTGTGTTTTAAAGTATGTATTTTGTGTTTCTCGGTGTATTTTGTGTGGGGGGTGGTGTGGGGGGGTAAGGGGGAAACCGCTTTGGTCGCCTCCTCCACGGAGATGCGACTTTTTCCAGGTCGCCTCCCCCGTGGCCTAACATCAAGGATCGGCGCGGCCTTTCCCGGAGACGTGCCCGGGGCTTCAGCGGCGGGCGCAGCGTGGACTCTCGGCATGGAGCGGCTTAGCCCTCGCTGGGGTTCGCTGGAGGGGAGCGCTCCGTTTCGCTGGCCCGGGGCAGCCGGCAGCCAGCAGCCGGCAGCCGGCAGCCTTTCGGCCCAACGAGTCCGCACCGACTTGCATTAACCGCACATTAACACAAGCTTACACAACACTAGGGACAACTTACACTTATACCAAGTATACAAACCAAAGCCAATTAACATACAAACCTGCACGTTTTTGGAGTGTGGGAGGAAACCGAAAGTCTCGGAGAAAACCCACGCGGTCATGAGGAGAACGTACAAACTCTGTACAGACAACACCAGTAAGCGGGATCGAACCCGGGTTTCTGGCGCTGCAAGCGCTGTAAGGCAGCAACTTTACCGCTGCTCCACCATGCCGCCAAATAAAATTAGAAACAGATACAAAGAAAATTAGGTGCAGGAGTTGGCCATTCAGCCCTTCGAGCCAGCACTGCCATTCGATATGATCATGGCTGATCATCTAAAATCAGTACCCCCTTTCTGCCTTTCCCCTATATCCCTTGATTCCGTTAACCCTAAGAGCTAAATCTAACTCTCTCTTGAAAACATCCAGTGAATTGGCCTCCACTGCCTTCTGTGCCAGAAAATTCCACAGATTCACTACTCTCTGGGTGAAAAATATTTTCCTCATCTTAGTCCTAAATGGCCTACCCAGTATTCTTCAACTGTGACCCCTGGTTCTGGACTCCCCCAACATCGGGAACATTTTTCCTGCATCTAGCTTGTCCAATCCTTTAAGATTTTTTTTGTTTCTTTAAGATTGCCTCTCATCCTTCTGAATTCCAGTGAATACAAGCCCAGCCGACCCATTCTTTTATCGTATGTCAGTCCCCGCCATCCCGGGAATTAACCTGGTGAACCTACGCTGCACTCCCTCAATATCAATAATGTCCTTCCTCAAGTTAGGAGACCAAAATTGCACACAATACTTCATGTGCGGTCTCACCAGCGCCCTGTACAACTGCACAAGGAGGCCCTGTACCTTCCTGCTCCTAAACTCAAATCCGCACGCAATGAAGGCCAACATGCCATTAGCTTTATTCACTGCCTGCTGTACCTGCATGCTTACTTTCGGTGACTGGTGTAGAAGCACACCAAGGCCTCATTGCACCTACCCTTTTCCTAATCTGACACCATTCATATAATAATCTGCCTTCCTTTTCTTGCCACCAAAGTGGACAACCTCACATTTATCCACATTATACTACAACTGCGCACTCACCCAACCTGTCCAAGTCACCCTGCAGCCTCATAGGATCCTTCTCGTATCTCACACTGCCACCCAGCTTTGTGTCATCCGCAGACTTGGAGATGTCTCATTTAATTACCCTGTCTAAATTAGGAGAGGCTGGATAAGCTAGGATTTATATTTCCCTGCAGAAAATGCGGCTGAAGGATGGCCTTACAGAGGTTATAACATCATGAGGGACATAGACAAGGTGAATAGCCACACTCTTTTCCCCTGGGTAGGGGAGTCTAAAACTAGAGGGTGTAGGTATTAAGACCAGAGGGGAAAGATTTCAAAGGAACCTGAAGGACAACTTCTTTTTGCACAGAGGGTGGAATGAGCTGCCAGAGGAAGTGGAAGAGAGCCGAGTACAATTACAGCATTTAAACAACACTTGGACTGGGTCACGGAATAGGAAAGGTTTGGAGTTTTCCCCATAAAGCCTTTCTGTGTCCACGCCAAGTGTCAGTGCAATCCTCACCCAGTACTTTTCCACATTGGAATGTGACTGTCAGCAGCATACACTTGCTGGTATCACAAGTTCACAAGTTATAGGAGTAGAATTGGGCCCATTCGGGTCTACTCCAACATTCAATCATGGCTGATCTCTGCTTCCTAATCCCATTTTCCTGCCTTCTCCCCATAACCCTTGACACCAGTTCTAATCTATCTCTGCCTTAAAAACATCCACTAACTTGGCCTCCACAGCCCTCTGTGGCAATGAGTCCCACAGGTTAACTACCTCTGACTAAAGAAGTTCCTCCTCACCTGCTTTCTAAAAGAGCGCCCTGAGGCTGACCTCTGGTCCTAGACTCTCCCAGCAGTGGAAACATCCTTTCCACATCCACTCTATCTATGCCTTTCATTATTCTGTAAGTTTTATTGAGGTCCCCCCTCAACCTACTAAACTCCAGCGAGTACAGGCCCAGTGCTGTCAAATGCTGATCATATGCTAACCCACTCATTCCTGGGATTATTCTTGCAAACCTCCTCTGGACCATCTCCAGAGCCTGCACATCCTTCCTCAGATACAGGGCCCAAATTTGCTCACAGTACTCCAAATGAGGCCTGACCAGCACCTTATAGAGCCTCAGCAATACATTTTTGTATTCCAGTCCTCTTGATATAAATGTTAGCATTGAATTTGCCTTCCTTGCTACCAATTCAACTTGCAAATTAACTTTTTGGGAGTCCTGCACCAGTACCCCCAAGCTCTTTTGCACCTCCGATTTCTGGATTCTCTCTCCATGTAGAAATCCCCCTGGGCTGCGAAGTTTAGGGCGGACCAAAATGTATCAGATTTTTGTGTCATTATATGTGCATGGAGGACCCATCATTGCAGCTAACCATGTATTACAGGCAGGGCTGGGGAGGTCAGACAATGATATGGTCACAACTGAATAAAACTGCTTTTTAAAGCAGGAGAAGAGAACACAAGGTTGCGGCGCAGTGGTGTAGCAGTAGATTTGCTGCCTTACAGCGCCAGAGACCCAGGTTCGATCCTGACCACAGGTGCTCTCTGTACGGAGTTTGGACGTCCTCCCCGTGGCCTGCATGGGTTTTCTCCGGGTGTTCCGGTCTCCTCCCCACACTCCAAAGACGTGCAGGTTTGTAGGTTAAGTAACTTCAGTAAAATTGTAAATTGTCCCTAGCGTGTGTATGTTAGTGGTGTGTACAGTGTTAGTGTGCAGTGCAGGGATCGCTGGTTGGCATGGACTCGGTGGGCCGAAGGGCCTGTTTCGGCACTGTATCCCTAAACTAAATTAAACCAGATATACGGTAGATACAAAATGCTGGAGTAACTCAGCGGGACAAACAGCATCTCTGGAGAGAAGGAAAGGCTGATGTTTCGGCTCGAAAAGGGTATGAAGACAGGTCTCGACCCAAAACTTCACCCATTCCTTCTCTCCAGAGATGCTGCCTGTCCCGCTGAGTTACTCCAGCATTTTGTGTCTATCTTCAGTTCAAACTAGCATCTGCAGTTCCATCAGATATAAATAAACCAGATATACCCTACTTTACTGAGAGCTGATCTTACGAGTAGACACCTAATGACAGGCTTGGGCTTCTCGTTTATTATTTTGGAATACAACTCAAATCAAATTCACAAGAACTGGACAGTGGGGACCAGGCAATGGTGAAATAGCCCAAGGGAAGCAGATAACAATTCGGCCAGGGGCCACCTTTATCAGGGGATGGCACATTCACAAATGCATATGCAGTAGAATGTGCTCAATTAAATATGATGCCTTATTTCAGCTGCGGACTTTAACATTCTGAGCACCATTTCCGCTATCTCCGTTTCTTTAACCACTTCTGTTCTGCAGCTTGCAACTTGCACAAATTGAATCAATTGAGATACAATCATGGGATTGGACCTCCATCACAGACTCTTGCATGAACTAATCAAGAGTCATGAGTGTTTTATCGTCAAATATCCCAGACAGAAGAATGAAATTCTTGCAGCAGTGTGTGTGTGTGTGTGTGTGTGTCTGTGTCTGTGTGTCTGTGTGTGTGTGTGTCTGTGTGTGTCTGTGTGTCTGTGTGTGTGTGTGTGTGTGTGTGTGTGTGTGTGTGTGTGTGTGTGTGTGTGTGTGTGTGTGTGTGTGTGTGTGTGTGTGTGTGTGCACGCGTATATATATATAGAGACACAAATGTTGGAGTAACTCAGCGGGACAGGCAGTATCTCTGGAGAGAAGGAATGGATGCGTTTTTGGTCGAGAGCCTTCTTCAGACCCAAAATATCACCCATTCCTTCTCACTAGAGATGCTGCCTGTCCTGCTGAGTTACTCCAGCATTTTATATATATACTGTATATATATATATAAAATGTATATAAAATATATATAATATATAAGATGTCAAGTATGTATATATATACACACACACACACACACACATATACATGCATACACACACTAAAACAAACACTATGATGTGTTTATGTAACAGTAAAAACATAAACACAAACTATAATAGTGCAAATAGACAAAGCCAATGGCCCAATTCTATGTAGTTCAAAGCTTATTTGGAGGTTGTAGTATTTAATAGCCCGATGGCTATTGGGAAGAAGCTGTTTCTGAACCTGGACGTTACAGTTTTCAAGCTCCTATATCTTCTTCCTGATGGCAGGAGTGAAATGCGTGTGTGGTCAGAATTAAGGATCATTCTGAAATCTCTGCTGTACAAAGGCATGCCTCCGACACACTCTTAAAGGTGAGTGATTGCAGCACTTTTAATCAGTCGAGTAAGATGTCAAGTAGAATTTTTTTCAAAAGTTGATAAGGCCTTCAAAAGGGAAGCAGCATCTGTGCAGGAAAAAGGCTTAACGAAGCATAACAAAGGTTAGTGCGTTCAGATATGTCATATGCATTGACCTATTATCCTGAAACTCCCTTGCGACAAGCATTGTGGGTTTAACATGGTCGCAGGGGTTGCTGGCACTATTCCAAAGAGATCCTAGGACGCTGATCCACATGCTCTGATAAAGTATTTATCTACCTACAATCCCAATACTAAAGGAAATTATCTGGTCATCAGCAGAATACATGACACAGTGGCACAGCTAAGAGACCTGTTACCTTACAGCTCCACCAATACTGTGTCATTCCTCACCTCTAGTACTATCCCAGTGGCTGTGCATGTTTCAGAGAGCAATAGTTACCCAGCATGGAAACAGGCCCTTCGGTCCAACGCGTCCATGCTGGCCAAGTTCTCTTTCTCAGCTGGTCCCATTTGGCCCATATCGCTCTAAACCTCGTTTGTTCATAAATCTGTCCAAATATCCTTCAGATGTTAAGAGTCAAGAGATTCAAGAGTGTTTTACAGTCATATGACCCAAAACGGAACAATTAAATTCTTACTTGTGGCATCGCAACAGATATGTAAGTAGACACTGTGAAAAACACCAAAAGGAAGTTCGAACAAACCGCAATGTGCAAAGACAAAAACAATGCTTCCCCAAGTCCCTAGTGCAATCAAGATAGTTTGTAGTTCAGAGTTTATTTGAAGTTCATAGTGTTCAATAGAAGTTCATAGTGTTCAATAGGTTGTCAGGAAGAAGCTGCTCCTGAACCTGGATGTTACAGTTTTCAGGCTCCTATCCTTCTTCCCAATGGCAGGAGTGAAACATGAGTGTGGTCAGTGCGGTGTGGGTCCCTGATGATACTGGCGGCCATTTTGAAGTTGTAATGGTTTGTGGCCAGGGTGAGAGGGGTCAGAGATGATCTTACCCGCTCGCTTCCTGGCCCTTGCAGTGTACAGTTCGTCAATGGAGGGAAGGTTGAAGCCAATAACTTTCTCAGCTAATCCGAATGATTCGCTGCAGCCTCCGGATGTCGTGCTTGGTGACTGAGCCAAACCAGACCATGATGGAGAAGGTGAGGACAGACCTCACCAGACAGATAAAATCAACAATCTATCTATCTCTGCCTTAAAAATATACACTGACTTGGCCTCCACAGCCTCTGTGGCAAAGAATTCCACAGATTCACAACCCTCCAGAAATTTCCCGTCATCTCCTTCCTAAAGAACGTCCTTTAATTCTGAGGCTATGACCTCTAGTCCTAGACTCTCCCACTGGTGGAAACATCCTCTCCACATCCACTCTATCCAAGCCTTTCACTATTCTGTACGTTTCAATGAGGTTCCCCCACATCCTTCTAAACTCCAGCGAGTACAGGCCCAGTGCCGACAAACGCTCATCATAGGTTAACCTACTCATTCCTGGGATCTTTCTTGTAAACCTCCTCAGGACCCTCTCTAGAGCCAGCATATCCTTCCTCAGATATGATGCCCAAAATTGCTCACAATTTTTATGTCCCCAACGTAGAGTGATGGGGGCCTGGAACGCATTGCAGGAGTGTCGGTGGAGGCAGATGAATGAATACGTTTATTGGCCAAGTATTCACATACAAGGAATTTGCTTTGGTGCTCCGCCCGCAAGTGACAACATGACATACAGTGAAAGTTAGGAATAGCACATAAAACATTAAACATTAATAATAAAACATTATTGATTAGTGACGTTTAAGAGGCATTTAGAAAGGCACATGGAAGTGCAGGGAATGGATGGATATGGATCATGTACAGGCAGTGGAGATGGGTTTAACCTGGTGTCATGCTCAGCACATACATTGTGGCCTGTTCTGTTGTATGTTCCTACGTTCTGAAACATGCATTGGCATGGCTAGGACACAAAATAGAAAATTATTAAACAAATATTCCCTTTTGAGTCAGTTCACCTTCCCCGAGCAAAGGAATAAATGAGGAACCTCTAATCAACATGCACTCTGTAAACATACTTAAAATAACTATCAGCTGGAAAGCCAAACCATGATTCCCTTTGGAGTTTGTATGGCATCACTGGTATGGAACAAATGGAAGTGATTAGACTTGTCACTGCGGGAGACAGCAATTTGATGCACTATAAGTTTTTATGTATTTCTCTATAGCTTTATTCTGTTCTTGATGTTAGTGATTTCCGTTAGAAAGCACTTAGAATACAAAGATACCAAATAACGCTCGAAATGTCTGTGTAGGCTGTAAATCTTGCACTTAGACAACAAACACTGTCGATTTCCAGAGGTTAAGGAGGCAGGTGGAGAGCCTAGATGTGGTGTGGTCAGACAAATTACTGTACATGGTCCAAGTACGAGCTAGAAGACTCACCAAATCCAACAAGTGCAACCCTACAGATGTTGAAGAATAAACTCACCCGACGTTGAACGAGGCCATTCAGCCCATTGTACCTGTGCTAGAACTTTGAAAGAACCATTCATTTAATTCCACTGTCCTGCCATTTGATTCCAGTGCAGCAGGTTGAGGGAATGAACTTTTAGAAGATTTATAATGTATGAGAGGCGATGGTAGTCATTTAGGGTGGAGGTGTCTAAAACTAGAGGGCATAGATTTAAGATGAGAAGGAAAAAGGAGATCTAGGGGGCAACTATTTTCCACACAGAGAATGGTGTCTATATGGAACGTTTAGCTTAGTTTAGAGGTACATCAGGGAAACAGGCCCTTCAGCCCACCGGGTCCATGCCGACCAACTATCACTCTGCATACTAATCCTACCCTACACACACTAGGGACAATTTACAGAAGCCAATTAACATTCAAACATTCAAACTTGCACATCTTTGGAATATGGGAGGAGATTGAGAGGGGATCTTATAGAAACTTATAAAATTCTTAAAGGGTTGGACAGGCTAGATGCAGGAAGATTGCTCCCGATGTTGGGGAAGTCCAGGACAAGGGGTCACAGCTTAAGGATAAGGGGGAAATCCTTTAAAACCGAGATGAGAAGAACTTTTTTCACACAGAGAGTGGTGAATCTCTGGAACTCTCTGCCACAGAGGGTAGTCGAGGCCAGTTCATTGGCTATATTTAAGAGGGAGTTAGATGTGGCCCTTGTGGCTAAGGGGATCAGAGGGTATGGAGAGAAGGCAGGTACGGGATACTGAGTTGGATGATCAGCCATGATCATATTGAATGGCGGTGCAGGCTCGTAGGGCCGAATGGCCTACTCCTGCACCTAATTTCTATGTTTCTATGTTTCTATGAAACCTGAGCACCGGGAGAAAACCCACGCGGTCACAGGGAGAACGTGCAAACTCCATACAGACAGCACCTGCAATCAGGAACGAACCCGAGGTCTCTGGCACTGTAAAGCAGCAACTCTGCCACTGTGCCGTCCGTGATGGGATGTGTTGGAGACAGACACATTTGCTACACGTACACACGCTCAACCTCTCCCTATAGCTCAGACCCGCTAGTCCTGGCAACAAACACAGCTATTTAATTAACTCTATCAGTATCCTGGCCCGTACTCCAAACCCTTAACCAACGCCACCCCAAACACATTCAAATTGTTGTTGTAAATCAGTGCTGTTGAGCCAAAACATGGAGCAAAACATTTCCGCTTCTGGAGGAGCTCAGAAGTACGGGCCACGAATGCAAGATCCAATATAAAAGCCTTTAGGAACCCCTTAACCCGTAGAAAGGTGACATTGTGCTTCCTTCTTGCCACATGAAAGGCTGAGAGGAATAAAGGGTTTGTTCTCGTTAAGTGCTACTGAGCATATGGGTGCATTGAAAGAGAATGTAACGTAATTAGGCAAATAGACGGTCCTCTCATCAGCTAGAGTGCAGTCCTGACCTCTCATCCATCTCACTGGAACTATCTTTAATCTGACTTTATTGGACTTCAATGCACTAAATGTTGTAAACGTTGTCCTTTATCTGCGCACCGTGGTCAGCTTGATTGTATTCATGTGTAGTCTTTCCTTTGATTAGATTTGAGGGCTGCAGAGTAGCACAGCGGTAGAGTTGCTGCCTTACAGGGCCAGGGACCTGGGTTCAATCCTGACTTCGGTACTGCCTCTACAGAGTTTGTACGTTCTCCCCGTGACCTGATCTGCGTGGGTTTTCTCCTGTTTCCTCCCACATTCCAAAGGTTTGTAGGTTAATTGGCATCAGTAAGAATTGTAAGTTAGACCTAATGTGTGTGGCATAGTGCTAGTGTACGGGGATCACTGGTCGGGGTGGGCTGAAGGGCCTGTTCCCTCGCTATATATCTAAAGTAAGATCAACTAAAGAGCCAACAATGTTAAGGACTCTGGATTCACATATCGGTCAAACTATTGGGACGACAGATGGCACAATGGGCTAAGTGTTCGGCTGGCGACCGGAAGGTAGCCGGTTCGAATCCTGCTTGGAGTGCATACTGTCGTTGTGTCCTTGGGCAAGACACTTCACCCACCTTTGCCTGTGTGTGAATGTGTGTGAATGTGTGTGAGTGATTGGTGGTGGTCGGAGGGGCCGTAGGCGCAGAATGGCAGCCACGCTTCCGTCAGTCTGCCCCAGGGCAGCTGTGGCTACAGAAGTAGCTTACCACCACCGAGTGTGACTGAGGAGTGAATGAATAATGCGATGTAAAGCGCCTTGAGAATTAGAAAGGCGCTATATAAATCCCATCCATTATTATTAAACTAGGCAAGAATTGCAAAATTCATCCTTGAGGATATTAGTGATCGACAATTTTCTATCAACATAGTCACGTTACTAGATTACTAATTTTTCATATCATTCCAGATTGTTGATTGAATTTAACTTTCATAGCTGGCATGGTCGGATTTGAACTTGAAATGCAGAGAGGATTTACAAGGATGCTGCCAGAGCTGAGGGTCTAAGCTATGGGGAGAGGCTAGGCAGGCTATGACTTTATTCCTTGGAGCACAGAAGGCTGGGGGAGTGATCTGATAGAGGTTAGAACATCACAGAGTCTTTTACCCAGAGTAGTGGAATCAAGAACCAGAGGGCATTGAGTCATAGAGTGACTCTATTCACCTATTCACCCTTGATTATGTGCGTCTACCTGATCTATTCCTTCAATGATCTTATACACCTCTATAAGATTACCCCTCATCCTCATGTGCTCCAGGGAATAGAGTCCCAGCCTACTCAACCTCGCCTGATAGCTGCCTGTGAGACCCTCTAGTCCTGGCAGCATCTTCGTAAATCTTCTCAATACCCTTTCCAGCTTGACAGCATCTTTCCTGTAACGTGGTGCCCAGAACTGAACACAATACTCTAAATGCAGCCTCGCCCATGTCTTATACAACTCCAACATGACCTCCCAACTTCTATACTCAATACTCTGACTGTTGAAGGTCAATGTGCCAAAAGCCTTTTTGACCACCCTATCTACCTGCAACCACCCCTAGATCCCTCTGCTCTACAACACTCCCCAGAGCCCTACCATTCACTGTGTAGGTCCTGCCCATGTTAGACTTCCCAAAATGAAACACCTCACATTTCTCTGTATTAAATTCCATCAACCACTCCTCAGTCCACCTGAACAATCGATCAAGATCCTGCAGCATAGGTTTAAGGTGAGAGGAGAAGGATTTAATAGGAACCCAAGGAGCAATCCATTCCCAGAGACGGTGGTGGATATATGGAACGAGCTTCCAGAGGAGGTAGTTGAGGAAGGTAATGTAACAATATTTAAAAGATATTTGGAAAGGCTTAGATGGATATAGGCCAAACACAGGCAGGTGGAACTAGTGTAGATGGGGCATCTTGGTTGGCATGGAAAGATGGACCGAAGGGCCTGTTTCGTGTTGTATGACTCTAAGACTTCCTCAGGACTGTTTATGCAGGCCTCAGAATTTCTAGTTCAGTTATTTCACCACTGTATCACCATCATAGTAAAGCCTGAAGTTATTTCTTCAAACAATGTTGCTGAGGGTCTTGATGTAAAAGCACAAAACATTTGAATGCAGGGTAAACACAAAAGAAGGAATGGGTGGCGTTTCGGGTCGAGACCCCTCTTCAGACACAAAACGTCATCCATTCCTTCTCTCCAGAGATGCTGCCTGTCCCACTGAGTTACTCCTGCATTTTGTGTCTATCTTCGGTTTAAACCAGCATCTGCAGTTCCTTCCCACACACGAATACAGGATAAAACAGAGGCAAGGGATGAAAGGGTTAAATCGGGACACACACAGCCTTCAGCTTATTTACCCATGATTCTCTGTGGCAGCCGCATTATTAATTCATAGATTTATCGATTTTTCTCTCTCGCATTCAGCCCTGCTGAACTGGTTAACTTGACAGCTCTGAGCAGCAGAGTTTCGCCATGCTTGCCAGTCAAAGTTAACACGCCAGTAAAGGTCTCCACAGCATGCATATATTCATGCATCGAATCTGGCAAGAGTCCTAGTCATAGAGTGATAATACGTGGAAATAGGCACCTTCTGCCCAACTTGCCCACACTGGCCAACATGTCCCAGCTACATTAGTCACACCTGCCCGCATTTGCCCCATATCCCTCCAAACGTGTCCCATCCATGTACCTGGTTCTTAAACGATGGGATAGTCCCTTCCGCAACTACCTCCTCTGGCAACTAGTTCCATACACCCACCACCCTTTGTGTGAAAAAGTTACTCCACAGATTCCTATTAAATCATTTCTCCTTCAACTTAAACCTATGTCCTCTGATCCTCAATTCACCTACCCTGGGCAAGAGACTCTGTGCATCTACCCGATGTAGAGGTGATTTTGTACACCTCTATAAGATCACCCCTCATCCTCCTGCGCTCTAAGAGTCTCACCCTACTCAACCTCTCCCCATAGCTCACACCGTCTAGTACTGGCAACATCCTCGTAAATCTTCTCTGTACCCGTTCCAGCTTGTCAACATCTTCTAACGATGGCTTTTTAGATGCTCTCCTGTCTATCTCACCCACACATCCCACGGCTTGAGTATATTGGCCAGGAATACAGTAATTGAGAAGAAAAGACAAAGGCAAAAAAACACACCTTTATACTGAAAGAAGATTTGTCTACAAGAGTAAACATGTTTTATTGAAATCATACATGGACCTGGTGGGGGGGGGGGGGGGGGACACAGACACAGACACAGACACAGACACAGACACAGACACAGACACACACACAGACACACAGACACACAGACACAGACACACAGACACACACACACACACACACACACACACACACACACACACACACACACACACACACACACACACACACACACACACACACACACACACACACACACACACACACACACACCGCAAAGGCAGGGGCCATGGAAAGTGGGGGAGCGCTATCTGAGATTCACACCCGCGATGAACAGGAAGGTAAAAGACGGCTGCCACAGTAACGGTAAGTCCTTTAGAGAGCGCGGAGGGGGGAGAGAAGGGGAGAGAAGGAATGGAGACACGTTTAAGAAGCCAGACAACTTTTTAAAAAGTTTAGCGGGCATTTAACATTACCGGTCGGTTTTCCTTGGTCCTGAAAGGAGATTGCCTACGGCTCCCCTCGACTGCCTATAACTACATAGCGACCCCACTCCACTGCACTATGAATTCAAAAGAACCATGCCGACCAACTTTTACTCGTGGAAAAATTTTCAGCATGCAGAAAAAATTTCCTCGACCAAACTGAGGCCACGAGTATGCGGGAACTTCCTCCAGCATGAAGGAGAGTTACAGTGACCTCCTAGGACCACGTGTCGACCATGCTGCGAGTTTGAGTCGAGAGCAAACTCTCCTAAACTCACAAATTAGGTCGCCGCAGTGGGACAGGCCCTTTACATTATCCTACACACACACTAGGGACAATTTACAATTATACTAAGCCAATTAACCTACAAACCTGTATGTATTTGGAGTGTGGGAGGAAACTGGGGTTCCTGGGAAAAAACCCCACGCTGGTCACGGGGAGAACGTATAAACTCCGTGCAGACAAGCACCCGTAGTCAGGATCGAACCTGGCCCGGGTTGTGTACGGAGTTTCTACGTTCTCCCCGTGACCGCATGGGTTTTCTTCAGGTGCTCCGGTTTCCTCCCGCACTCCAGTCGTACAGGGTTATAGATCAACTGGCTGTGGTAAATTGTCCTTAGTGCGTAGAATTGTGCTAATGTAATGATAGATAGTACAGGTGTCAGAGGTTATGGGGAGAAGGCAGGAGAATGGGGTTAGGAGGGAGAGATAGTTCAGCCATGATTGAATGGCGGAGTAGACTTGATGGGCTGAATGGCCTAATTCTACTACTATCACTTCTGACCTTATGATCACCAGGGCCCTGGTCAGAGCATAGTGTAATAATGCAGGACAGGCCCTTCAGCCCACAATGTCTGAGCCAAACATGATGCCAAATTAAACTAATCCCTTCTGCCAACACATGATCCACATTCTTCTATGCCCTGAACATTTATGTACCCATTTAAAAGTTTATAATATGCACCTCATAGTATCTGCTTCCACCACCACCTCTGTCAGCTTGTTCCAGGCACCCACCAATCACTGTGCTATAAACCTGCTCTGCATTATTTCTAACTGTCCCATGGTACGAGTTCATTCCAAGAGCTCTCCCGAGTTTAAAAAAAAATCAAACTCGTGGTAAGCACGGAGAATGAACGTAGCGGGACTTCGGAGCTCGGGGGACGTCTGTTAGCGGCTCATACCGCCAACGACAGGCACTCGGGAAGACTCGATAATGGCAGGTAAGCACGGGAAGACTCTTGAAGATTTTTCAACATGTTGAAAAATGTCCACGAGAGCCCCGAGTACCGACGAGCGGCCATTACCGTAAATCTCCGAGTTCTAATCAGGGCAAACTCGGGAGAGCACTTGGTATGAACTCGTACCGTGGGACAGGGGTTTTATAAAACTCTCTGACTTTAAGCCTTCCTTTAGTTTTTCACATTTCCCCCCGGGGGTGGGAGGTTCTGACCGTCTACCGTATCTATGCCTCGTATAATTTAAAGAAATATTCACACCGACAGTCTGCTGGGACCAAGCAATTTTGAAATCCAATATGAAATAAGATTTGCAGAGTGGCTCTGTTAACTTTGTATTGATTGCTCTTTGTAACTGCGCTATTGTGGACCTAGAACCCATACAAAATAACACAAATATGCTTGCAGCTAGATAAAGATGCTGATTACTGGCAGCAGAGAATGGAAATGTTACCAACAATGCAGATATAAAATAAATTGGCTTATTTACCCAAACATAGTGCAATATAAAGGCGTACAGAAAATGAGTGCTTTATCTTCTTTTATTTGCTGCTCTTTGTCTCCCAGTTATTAGGCACATATTGACCTGCCAGTCGACAGGCTCTTGGACACGATGTACATACAGAAGAAGCTGCCGAGAAACTGCTAAAGAAGAAGTCCTTGACAATTCACAGCATGGAAACAGATTCTTCAGCCCATCTTGCATGCACTGGCCAACATGCCCCATCTACACTCTGTCCCACCTGCCTGCATTTGGCCCATATTCCTCTAAACCGGTCATATCCATGTACCTGTCTAAATGATTCTTAAACACTGTGATAGACCCTGCCTCAACTAACTCCTCCGGTAGCTCGTTCCATACACCTACCGCCCTTTGCGTGAAAAAGTCACCCCTCAGGTTCCTATTAAATCATTCGCCCTCTCTCATGTTAAACCTTTGTCGTCTGGTTCTCAGTTTGAAGTGAGGGGGTAAAGATTTACCAGGAACCTGAGGGGTAACTTTGTCATTACAAGTGATGACAATATATGATAAGGCCACATCAAGAAGGTTTAAAATTGGCAAAGTGGGAGATTCCTGAAATGGACGAAAAAGGTCCAGGCAATTAGGAACAAACAGCAATCACTTCACGCTGCCTCGGCAAGGCCACCAGCATAACCAAGGATGTGTCTCACCCCGGACACTCCCTCTTCCCCCCTCTCCCTTCGGGCAAGAGGTACAGAAATGTGAAACCTCCAGATTCAGGGACAGTTTCTTCCCAGCTGTTATCAGGCAACTGAGGGAGAAGGCAGGAGAATGGGGTTAGAAGGGAGAGATAGATCAGCCATGATTGAATGGCAGAACGCACTTGATGCACCGAAAGGCCTAATTCTGCTCCTATCACTTATGAACTTAGGAATGGAACCATCCCATGGACAACTAGAGAACGGCCCTGAGCCACTATCTACCTCATTGGAGACCTGCAGACTATCGTTAAGCGGACCTTATTGGACTTTATCTTGCACTAAATCAACCACAATTTATTCCCTTTATCATGTATCTGTACACTGTGGATGGCTTGATTATAATCATGTATTGTCTTTCCGCTGACTGGATAGCATGAAACAAAAGCACGTGACAATAAATTTTACTCGTCTAAAACTAAACTATAGGTTTTCCAGCAATGTCCATGTCCATAGGATGAATAAATGGGAGCAAATTAGGATCATAGGAAGACTTGTTGGTTTCAAAGGTCACCAATTAGACCACTACCTCCAAATCCACAGACCCATTGCAAACATACAAAAAAGACAAAATGTAATCTCCTAACATTTTACAAATAAAGAAACTTTCTTTAAAAACAAAATTGTTCTCTGGAGAACATAAACCCCAAATTTGAACATACGTTCCCAGAATGTTCTGTGTTTGTCCACAATGTGGATTGTTTTATAAAGACCGTGCATCTTTTAGTCATCCATCTCTTAGCCATAGAGTCATAGCATGATACAGTCTGGAAACAGGCCCTTCGGCCCAACTTGCCCACATCGGCCAACATGTCCCAGCCACACTCGTCCCACCTTCCCTCGTTTGGCCCATATCCCTCCAAACTTGTCCTATCCATGTACCTGTTTAACTGTTTCTTAAATGTTGGGAAAGTCCCTGGCTCAGCTACTTCCTCTGGCAGCTTGTTCCACACACCCACCACCCTTTGTGTGAAAAATCTACCCCTCAGGTTCCTATTAAATAATTCCCCTTCAACTGAAACCAACGTCCCCCGATCCTCGATTCACCTACTCTGGCCAAGAAGCTTTGTGCAACTACCCGATCTATTCCCCTCATGATTTTATACACTTCTATAAGATCACCCCTCATCCTCCTGCGCTCCAAGGAATAGAGTCCCAGCCTACTCAACCTCTCCCTATAGCTCAGACCCTCAAGTCCTGGCAACATGCTCGTAAATCTCAGTGTTTGCTTTGACATGCTCAAACTGGATCTTGTGTCAATGACTACAGTTGGGGAGCGTGCCAACTCAAAGACTAGTCCTTTGAACATTTTCCTCATCTCCATTTTAGTGGTCCCCATGGAATAAATGCAGACAACCGCTAAATTTATAGCCTGCATTTACCTGTATTAAGAAAATGAACACAACCTTCAGCCCATTAGCTAATTGAATCAAATGCATCAAAAACAATAATAATAATTGAACAATTACCATTCACTGTTGAAAAGCTTCTAACCTATGGTGACATTTGTCAGCAGCTTCTCTGACCTCTGGACTTTAAGGCCCTTAAAGGTTTGCCTTGACACGTCCGTGTTTAAAATGTGTCCCCAAGAGGCTCAAATGTGGGTCATATTTAAAGCTCGCAATCACCGGCAAGGGTTGACGACCTGCATTAAATCAACCACAATTTGTTTGCTGACCGCATTACCACTGGACCTCCACCGCGATAAATATCAGCAGCGGATCAATTAAAGGGATTATGTCGTCAAGAATGATGCATTTTAAAGTTTTTGTTTCAGTACTAAAGGATTTTTGCCCTCACAACCCCCCAACCAAACACACAAAGCAGCTACCGAGGATCTGAAGGATAACGTTGAGGGTTTTATTGACCGGTCCACATTTATTATTTTGTCTGCAGTCTTGGCCAATTTTAAATGAATTCAGCTTTTAAGGCTGAATTGCTGGAAGCAATGCAACAGAATCCCTGGTGGGGAAAATGTTCCAATGTCCCCCCCCCCCCCTTGATTCCTACAGTTTCAATTGAAGGTTAATACATCGCATGGCCTTTGCAGGTCATTGGGGAAGTTGTAAGATTTTGAAGATTGTTCCTTCCTCTAGTGTTTACTCATTCCAGAGTAATGTGGCAGCACGGTGGCGCAGCGCCAGTGACCCGGGTTCAATCCTGACTACGGGTTCTTGTCTGCTCAGAGGTTGTACGTTCTACACGTGACCTGCGCGGGTTTTCTCTGAGATCTTCGGTTTCCTCCCACGCTCCAAAGACGTAGGTTAATTGGCTTGGTATTAAAAAAAAATTCAA
Source organism: Amblyraja radiata (assembly GCF_010909765.2). Taxonomy (NCBI): domain Eukaryota; kingdom Metazoa; phylum Chordata; class Chondrichthyes; order Rajiformes; family Rajidae; genus Amblyraja; species Amblyraja radiata. Next base: position 11,022,970 of record NC_045969.1, read on the forward strand.
TTGTCCCTAGTGTGTGTAGGATAGTGTTAATATGCGGGGATCGTTGGTCGATGAGGACTCGGTGGGCCGAAGGGCCTGTTTCCTCGCCATATCGCTAAACTATACTAAACTCAACTAAACTAACCAGTCACAATGTTGGCATTTGTTCGATCTTCCTATATCCTGAATGTTGTTGGGGAACGTATAGTGAGGGCTAATCAGTACTAAATAGGGATGTGGAATGTGCTAATGTGGTAACAGGGAACCACAGACAAAGCCTAAAAGTAGCAACATACAAAATAATGAAAGGCCTTGGGAGAGTGGATGTGGAGAGGATGTTTGAGTGGTGAATCTCTGGAATGCTCTGCCACAGAAGGTAGTTGAGGCCAGTTCATTGGCTATATTTAAGAGGGAGTTCGATGTGGCCCTTGTGGCTAAAGGGATCAGGGGGTATGGAGAGAAGGCAGGTACAGGGTACTGAGTTGGATGATCAGCCATGATCATATTGAATGGCGGTGCAGGCTCGAAGGGCCGAATGGCCAACTCCTGCACCTATTTTCTATGTTTCTTTGTTTCTATGTTTCCACTGGAGGGAGAGCTCAGGACCAGAGGCCATAGTCTCAGAATTAAAGGATGTTCCTTTTGGAAGGAGATGAGGAGGAATTTATTTAGTCAGAGGCTGGTGAATCTGTGGAATTCTATTCCACAGAAGGCTGTGGAGGGCAAATCAATGGATATTTTTAAGGCAGAGATAGATAGATTCTTGATTAGTACAGGTGTCAGGGGCTACGGGGAGAAGGCAGGAGAATGGGGTTGGGAGGGAGAGATAGAACAGCCGTGATTGAATGGCGGAGTAGATGATGGGCCGAATGGCCTAATTCTGCTCCTATCACTTATGACCTTATGACCTTACAACATGGAATGCAGCAGTGATGACATCACAATTTCAGGAGCTTCTTTGATTATGTTATAGCATACATCCATCATTATAACATAAAATTGGACCTGCTGTCAACTAGGTTACACTTGTGGATAATCATTTTATTCTGTAATCAAGACCCAGCGTGTTATCTAATTAAGTATTTCTGTATTCTGTAATCATGGGAGGAAACTTGGACATTGAGTTTTCTGACCTGATCAGAGGCAAAAAAGTGCCGCCAATGAAGAAACAGTGAGCATACATTTTAGGAAGAACACTGACGCAGTGGAGGCCAATTAAACAAGTAGATTTAAAACGATATGTGCCTGCTCCATATCAGGCCTCTTTGCTTGCTTTTGTGGTGCCTTAGGGATGCTGTTTTGTATTGAACTCATAGCTCGGGGTCGTTCATCATTCAATTGATCAATCTTCACAGACCAAGGGATCCCACCCGCAGGCAAAAAAATACAGGTTTGTGCAATCATGATTAGCATTAGGAGAGTGGAAGAAAGCGGGTCTTAAAAATCCACCCCGAGAAACAGTTCCACATCACATTTCTGGCATTACAACAGTGTGGTGGGTCACCGTAAAGTTGTCAGTGAAGGTCCTACAAAAGTCTGACAGCTTCATACAAATACACACATTTGGTGTTTGGATTTTCCAGAAAGATGTGTTGAGTGCCTCCACTTTGACCCAATTTTCAAATGTCTGGCTCTGTTTCCCACTCCCCACCCTCCTGGCTCAAGTTGTCGGATGAAATTCTATGCGCATAGCTTCTGCACTGTTTCATTTTGCAATCAAGATCTATTGATCAGGGAGGTGAGAAAATAAATTGCTGCTGCCAGGTTAAGTGGTGCAAATGCCCAGTCGCTCTACCACCCTATAGAAACATAGAAAATAGGTGCAGGAGTAGACCATTCGGCCCTTCGAGCCTGCACCGCCATTCAATATGATCATGGCTGATCATCTACCTGTGTTGCCGCTATAGGGAACTATGTAACTGCACTCCTAAATCTTTCTGCCCCACAACACTCCCCACGACCCTCCCATTCATAGGTGAGAGCAGCTGAATTAGGCCATTCGGCACATCAAGTCTACTCCGCCATTCAATCATGGCTGATCTATCTCTCCCTCTGAACCCCATTCTCCTGCCTTCTCCCCATAACCCCCGACACCTGTACTAATCAAGAATATATCAATCTCTGCCTTAAAAATATCCACCGACTTGGCCTCCACACCCTTGGCCTCCACAGCCATCGACTTGGCCTCCACACGGATTCATCACCCTCTGACTAAAGAAATTCCTCCTCATCTCCTTCCTAAAAGAATGTCCTTTAATTCTGAGGCTATCTAGGTCCTGCCCTGGTTTGACGTCCCGAAATGCAACACCTCGTATTTATCTCCATTAATCTCCATTAGCCATTCCACAGCCTACTTGTCCAGCTTATCAAGAACCTGCGCTAATTTTTAATAACCATAGATTGCAGGTCCAAACTCTGAGAAAAGGCTCCAAATAATCCAATGGTACCCGACTCCGGGCAAACCGATGGAACTAAACTGTTCTTTTTCGACTCACCGAGCAAGTGAAAGTCATTCAGTCAAGAGGTCCCAGTGGTAGATGATGACATGTGTGTTTCAGCGTAAGAACCCATGCAGAACTCTAGCATTTGGCATCCCCATTCAGCAATTAGCTGAAACAGATTTTCCCTTTTTAACCACAATCATCGCAAATGTCAGTGTTTCCAAACTAAGACATAACCAAATAAAAAAGTTTGCACTTTCAAACGTAAACTGTTCATTGAGTCCCAACATTTGTGGAAAACAGACAGAGGGACTTGGTGTTTGTTCTTTAAGGACCAGTCCCACTTGCCGATTTTTTTTTCGGCGACTGCCGGCGTCCTTTTAATATCGCCAAAAGATTCTGAACATTTCAAAATCCAACGGCGACAAAGAAATTGTTGCGACACTTGAAAAAACACCGTGCGTCATATATCGTCACGCCGAGTCACCGCCCCATCACGCCGAGTCACTGCCCCATCACGCCGAGTCACCGCCCCATCACGCCGAGTCACCGCCCCATCACGCCGAGTCACCGCCCCATCACGCCGAGTCACCGCCCCATCACGCCGAGTCACCGCCCCATCACGCCGAGTCACCGCCCCATCACGCCGAGTCACCGCCCCATCACGCCGAGTCACCGCCCCATCACGCCGAGTCACCGCCCCATCACGCCGAGTCACCGCCCCATCACGCCGAGTCACCGCCCCATCACGCCGAGTCACCGCCCCATCACGCCGAGTCACCGCCCCATCACGCCGAGTCACCGCCCCATCACGCCGAGTCACCGCCCCATCACGCCGAGTCACCGCCCCATCACGCCGCAAATTTTTCAGTGGCCTGATACATCAGTCAATGATGCCAGCAGTCACCAGGTGGGACAGGCCCTTTAGTCTCTCCCATTTGCACCTCTCCCATTTAGGGTTCAATGTGTGATTATCAGTCTCCCAGTCCTGCAATCCTGGGCTCAAAGATGTCTGAATTTGATAGAAACTGGTAGCAAATTCCACGTGTTGTGGGCAAATCAATGTGTTTATAGATATTAATCGTTCAAGTAATGCACAACATATCAGGCCAACTATTTCTGCCGCTCTTCTTAGCCGCACACCTTAACATTTATCAAAAAAAGATGAATGTAAGATCTTTATGAAAAAAGATGAATAATATTAGTTCAAAGATCAAGCTCTGTTCCATGTCAAACACTGGGTAAAATATCATTGACTGTAGCACCAACATGTTGAATGAGGAAAGGACATTATTTATTGCACAACATGACCAGTACTAAACCATATGTTTTGCATGTTAACAGGACACACATCCCTGAAGCACATTCTCCAAGCAATAGAAAGCAGATCATTTGCAAAGTCTTTTAAGCAGATTTTTTTGGGCTCACCGATGAAATTCTTCATTAATGCTCGCTTAACTCTTGAAAGACACGGAAATCTGAAGCTTACACGAAGTAGCACGAAAAACTAAATCTCTTCAACTTTCAACCCAGGTCAACAGCAATACTTGGACTTTACCAGTCTCCAGTCGAGAAAGGGTTTTGTAGCATATTGAGGAATATCTTTTAACTTGATGGAAAGGTGTGAATGAAGTGAACGTGATCTTACCTGAGACAAGTGAGACTGTGTCTTTCTCCCATGACACTACAGTGATATAACTCTCCACAGAGATGGGGATAATGCACTTGAAGACTGCTATGTTCCCTCGCATGGCTTTTTGATCCTCAACACGGACTGTATAGGGCTCTCGTAAGACTGGGAACGGAAAGCAGAATTGGGTTAGTGTCAGCAAAACAGGAACAATCTTCAATAAACGCCAGCGCCTTAAAATTGTTCCTTTAACATTGGAGCACAAACCATCGCTGCTGCAAGAACCGTGTGTGCAGAACAAGCCACTTGGAAAATCATTCTGCCACTGGGACTTTAGTTACTTGAAGCTCTGGAGTTCCATCCATAAGCCCCTCCATCATTCTAACTCGGCACATTAGTGCAGCTGGTAGAGCTGCTGCCTCACAGCACCAGAGGCCCAGGTCAGAGTTAAGGGCCTATCCCACGAGCATGCGACCTGCATGCGGCAAGCGCGACCTATAGGGCCGGTCCCACCAGCATGCGCCTGCATGCGGCAAGCGCGACCTAACGTGGTCGCTTGAGCCGTACGGCTCAACTTGCCCACACCGACCAACATATCCCATCTACACTAATCCCACCTGCCTGCATTTGGTCCACATCCCTCTGAACCTGTCCTATCCATGTACCTGTCCAAATGTTTCTTGAACGTTGCGTTATTACCTGCCTCAACTACCTCCTTCGGCAGCTCGTTCCATACACCCACCTCCCTCTGTGTGAAAAAGGAACCCCACAGGTTCCTATTAAATCTTTCCCCCCTCACCTTATGTTCTCTGGTTCTCGGTTCCCCTGCTCTGGGCAACAGGCTCTGTGCGTCTACCCGATCTATTCCTCTCATGATTTTGCACATCTTTATAAGATCACCCTCTCGTCCTCCTGTGCTCGAACCTGACCTCAGGTGTTGTCTGTGTGGAGTTTGCACCATCTCCCTGTGACTGTGCTTGTTTCCTCCAGGTGCTCCGGTTTCCTCCCACATCCCAAAGACATGTGATCTTTCAGTTAATTGGCCTCTGCAAATTGCTCCTTGTGTGTAAGGCATAAATGGGTAACATAGAACTTGTGTGTCTAGTTGAGTGTGTCTAAATTCATAGAGACAGCGTGCTCACATTGGAACGAACATAAAAGAGCAAGCAACATATGGCCAACATTGTAAACCAGTCAAATCACTTTGCATCAGGTACAACAAGATAATCCACACACTACTCACCGGCCTTAATGTGAATATCCTGACTTCTAATTTTCCCTGAAGGATTTTCTGCTGTGCAATAGTACAAACTGTCGTGGATTAAGTTATTAAAACTCGAAGGGGGGAAGGGGAAGATCTGGAGAGTGCCGTTCGGATGGACCTGCCGGATCCCCGGAACGTCGTACATCTCTTCCCCGGTTGCAAGGTACCAGTGCAGTGCTGTGGGGGGCTTCCCTGATGCAGGGCATGATAACAATGTCCCCATGGTACTGGCGAAGACTACCTCTTGCAGAGATCCATTGACAAAATATAAGCTGGACTGCAGGTCTTCACTGGCAACTGCAACGAGACAAAGAAATGCAATCTGTTCACAATGCGACAAAATTAATTCATATTCTCAAATCCGTATTAATCTAGTCTGGTGGGCAGCACGGGTGGTGTAGCGGTAGAGCTACTGCCTTACAGTGTCAGAGACCCGGGTTCGATCCTGACTACGGATACTTGTCTGAATGGAGTTTGTACGTTGTCCTCGTGACTTGCATGGGTTTTCTCCGAGATCTTCAGTTTCCACCCACACATCAAAGATGTACAGGTTTGAGGGATAATTATCTTGGTCTAAATGTTCCTAGTGTGTGTAGGATAGTGTTAGTGTACGGGGATCGCTGGTCGGCGTGGACTTGGTGGGCCGAGGGACCTGTTTCCGTGCTGTATCTCTAAACTAAATGAGCCCATCACTAATGATTCAAACAGGCTCAGTTAATAGTACTCTTGCCTTTGAGTGAGTAGATAGTGCAGTTTAGTTTAGTTTAGTTTAGATATACAGCGAAGAAACAGGCCCTGCGGCCCACCGAGTCCACACCGACCAGCGATCCCCGCACACGAACAGTATCCTACACACACACGAGGGGCAATTTACAATTTTACCAAGCCAATTAACCTACAAACCCGAATGTCTTTGGAGTGTTGGAGGAAACTGTAGCTGCCAGAGGAAACTGAAGTTCACAGACAGCACCCATAGCCAGGATCAAACCCGGGTCTCCGGCGCTGTAGGGCAGCATCATCACCACTTCGCCACCGTGCCCTTGCCACAAGTCTATTGTCTCGAGCACAAATTTCCATTGCAATACTGAGAGAGTCATAGGTATTTTCTCTCAGTGAACCAGATAAACTGTGAAGCCATTTTAGTGCACGGAAAATATCTTGTACTGTCTTTATCTTACTCCATCCATTTTAAAAAAAAACACCAGGTTACTTTTCTTTTAAGCGCACTGCCTATGAATCTGTGTAATAGCGGAGACAAAGCAAAAACAAAACAGAGAGTAGAAACAAGGAACGACAGATGCTGGTTTACCAAGGAAAGACAGAAATGGCTGAAGTAGCTCGATGGGTCAGGCAGCATCCCTGCAGATAGGTGCCATATTGGGTCGGAACCCTTCTTTAGATGAGACAAAACAGCTGGCCTGCCGGCTGGGCTTTATGTGTAGTCCAGCACCCGGGCCAACTCATCATTCACCCAGCCACGGCTGAGTCGGTCAATGAAGTGCCGTCGGTAATTTGTCCCGTATTTTGACCCTTTGTCCCTTGTTTGGGAGTGAGAAAGTTGGCAACGATAGACATGTCCTCAATCCTGAGGAACAAACTATGAAGAAGGGGAAAATCAGCAGAGCTCACAGATGCTGCTTTGAAAAAGAGATACGGAGACGACCAACTTTTTATGCTTTAGTCTTTACTGTAGACGTTAGGAATACACCCCGGAAACAGGCCCTTCGGCCCTCCGAGTCCACACCAACCCGCGATCGTCCTGTGGATTAACGCTATCCTACAAAAGGGACAATGTGATAATTTTTACCGTTGCTAATTAACCCACAAATGTGGAAGTCTTTCAAATGTGGGAGGGAAAGAATGTCGCCTTTCTGCAGGGATGCTACCTGACCCATGGAGTTACTTCAACATTTTTTGTCTTTCCTTGGTAAACCAGCATCTGCAGCTCCTGAAAGGTCGCGACCTCCACCATTCATTGGTGAAAAATGGTTTTCCGTAAACCACTTCTGCAACTTCTTCCCAGTACCTTAAATCTACACCTGTTATTGGCCTCTCTGACAGGAGAATAACATCACATTAGTGTATGATGTGGAAGTGGGTGCGTGATGGTCAGTGTGAAGAGGGCCATTTCCAGCACTGTGTGACTGTGTGCTTCTTTTATGTTAATCCCCTATTGTTGCAAATGATGCATCATTCACATCTCCAATCGCTCGCCTCTGCTCCAACGAACCCAGCCCCAGCTGATTCAATCCTTAGAAAGACACAAAGTGATGGAGTATGTCAGCGGGCCAAGCAGCATCTCTGGAGAAAAAGGATGGGTGACGTTTCCTGTTTGGACCCTTCTTCGGAACGAAAGAAGAGAGTTGGGGGGGGGGGGAGGGGTGGGTGGGGAGAGGAGGTGAAGAGCTGGAGGTGAGAAAAGACCAGGACCTATGAAGACCAAGACAAATGAACCCACCAGGGTGGTACCTGGTAGGTTCATTGTTGACTAGGGAAGATGTGGTCTCAAGAGAAACAATGTGGAGCACCTGTGGAACTGGTGAAACTAGCTTTCTACTGGTGAACTAACGTGCAGGGATGGGCTGATCAGCACGGACTCAGTGGGCCGAAGGGCCTGTTTCCACGCTGTCTCTCTAAACTAAACGACACTAACATCCTCTGGGCTGTTTCGTTCACTCCGCCACCATTAAAATCTCCCAATGGTCAGCTGAGCAAGTGTGAAATCTAGAAACAAATCCAGAACTGCAGATAAATGGTTTGCAAAAGAGGACACAAAATGCTCAGCGGGTCGGGCAGCATCTCTGGAGGAAAGGAATAGGTGACGTTTGGGGTCAAGACACTCAAGGTGGAGGAAAGGGGAGAGGAGGGAGTGTGGAGGGGGAGGGAAGTGTAAAATTAGAGAATTCAATGTTCGTACCGCTGGGTTGTGAGCTCCTCAAGCGAAATATCCAATCCTTGCTCATTTGTAAACCTCTCTGTTGCCGGGGATGTTTTTATAATCTTCAGTCTCCACTCTTTGGTGCGTGGCACCAAAACAAAAGCGAATGAATGAGATTCTGTTTGAAATGTCTCCGTGTGACATCAAAGAACAAACAATAAACAATGGGCCAATGTCTGATGTGCATCTGGGTTTGCTCAATATTCTGGCTAAGGGCTAACATGTTGGAGACATGTGCAAGCATCCCTCAAATTACACTTGTCCTGTTTATACCTTTTCATTCAACTAACCTTCCAAGGTTTAAGCATGGATTTTCAATTCTATCGCTAACGGTCATGTATCACGCTCCACCCAAAATATCAATACTGAATTTCACCCAGCCTTTTCAACTTGGACATCTTCCCTCCAGAAAACAGTTTACAAAGATGCAAGATTGTTACAATGAAACAAAAAATAAAATCACACGTTTCTTAAATCGGTGTTAGTCTAGTCCATCACTAATGATTCACACAGGCTCCGTTAGTGTTACTCGTGCCATGGAGTGGGTAATCATTTCTTACCCTAAGGAATGGTTGTACCTCAGCATCATGTTAATCTAACTAAAGAAGGAGTCTCGACCCAATACGTCCCCTATTCCTTTTTCTCCAGAGATGTTGCGGAGGAGCTGCGGAGATCCACAGCTCAGGTGGGAGAATCTGTCCACAGGACAACTATTAGTCTGCACTCCACAAATCAGGCCTTTACGGAAGAGTGGCAAGAAGAAAGCCATTGTTGAAAAAAAGCCATAAGAAGTCCCATTTGCAGTTTGCCACAAGCCATGTGGGGGACACAGCAAACATGTGGAGGAAGGTGCTCTGGTCAGATGAGACCAAAATTGAAGTTTTTGGCCTAAATGCAAAACGCTATCTGTGGCGGAAAACTAACACTGCACATCACTCTGAACACACCATCCCCACTGTGAAACATGGTGGTGGCAGCATCATACTGTGGGGATGCTTTTCTTCAGCAGGGACAGGGAAGCTGGTCAGAGTTGATGGGAAGATGGATGGAGCCAAATACAGGGCAATCTTGGAAGAAAACCTGTTAGAGTCTGCAAAAGACTTGAGACTGGGGCGGAGGTTCACCTTCCAGCAGGACAACGACCCTAAACATACAGCCAGAGCTACAATGGAATGGTTTAGATCAAAGCATATTCATGTGTTAGAATGGCCCAGTCAAAGTCCAGACCTAAATCCAATTGAGAATCTCTGGCAAGACTTGAAAATTGCTGTTCACAGACGCTCTCCATCCAATCTGACTGAGCTTGAGCTATTTTGCAAAGAAGAATGGGCAAAAATTTCAGTCTCTAGATGTGCAAAGCTGGTAGAGACATACCCCAAAAGACTTGCAGCTGTAATTGCAGCGAAAGGTGGTTCTACAAAGTATTGACTCAGGGGGGCTGAATACTTTTGCACGCCACACTTTTCAGTTTTTTATTTGTAAAACAATTTGAAAACCATGTATCATTTTCCTTCCACTTCACAATTATGCACCACTTTGTGTTGGTCTATCACATATAATCCCAATAAAATACATTTACGTTTGTGGTTGTAACGTGACAAAATGTGGAAAAGTTCAAGGGGTATGAAAACCTTTGCAAGCCACTGTAGTTGCTGCCCAACGCACATGGCATGCATGGTTAATTAAAGAGTCTCGAAACAGACCCTTCGGCCCACCATGTCCACTGCAACCATCAAGTACTCACCTACATTCAAGAAGGAACTGCAGATGCTGGAAAATCAAAGGTAGACAAAAGTGCTGGAGAAACTCAGCGGGTGAGGCAGCATCTATGGAGCGAAGGAAATAGGCAACGTTTCGGGCCGAAACCCTTCTTCAGACTGCCTAAGTTGTCTAAGTACTCACCTATACTAATCTCATTGGTCAGCATTTAGGTCATGGTTTAGTTTAGTTTAGAGATATGGCATAAAAACAGGCCCCTCAGCCACCCAAGTTGACACCAACCATCAATTGCCTGTTCATACTGATTGTATATGATCCCACTATTTTATCCACTCGCTACAGATCAGGGCCAGTTTCTTCCCACACGTAAACAAAACCAATCTTGCTGGAGCTTTAACAGCCTGTCCCAATTTCACGTCCTAATTCATGACCTCTGTCGAGTTTGCCCTTGACTCATACTTGCAGCATGGTCCTCACGAGGTCGTAGCGGGTCGTGATACTAGTCGTAGGTACTGGTGGCATCAAGTAGGTCGGGGCGTTTTTTCTAGCATGGTGAAAAATGCCCACGAGTAAAAAAGGTTTTGAATTAGGTCGTGAAAGTGGGACAGGCCCTTTAACACCATCTGGGAAGAAATAAGGGCAGGTTTTTTTTATTACCTCTGCTATTCAGGTGAATTCATACACATCTGTGGGGACCCAGTACTATTTGGGAATGACCTGTTCCGAGGTTTTGTTTGTCCATTACGGTTCCCTAAAGTGCTGATGTCCGTGGAAGCGAAGCGGATTTCAGCAGGACACACTTAGGCTCGCCGTAACATAGTTCAGGCCCAACGTGTACTTCAGGAAGGAATAAGGGTGATAGGGGAACAACTTACTAAATCAAAGAAATATCCCAGAAGAGTGGAGTTGCATTTTTCATTCTTTGTTCAATAATGAATGTCGGACAGCGCTTTGTACTCGGTCTTCTCCCCCTCAGAGTTGCTTTCTCCTTTAATTAATATTTCAGCATAATATTTGGAGTATGAACAATAGAATATCGTAGGATGTACACTCCACCGAGGTAGCATGAATAATACAGTCGTGGTGAGTCTGAATGAATCTTGACATTCAAGCAGAGATGCCCTGCGTCAAATCTGCTCGACGAAGACCAGCATTTGTGTAGCCGCCTTTCACGACCCGAGGACACCGCAGAGCAACTGCAACCTAATGAAGTGCTTCTGAAGTGTGGTCACTATTGCCTTGATGAGGTAATGATGTCCAATGATACTGTTGAGGGGTAAACACTGTCCGGGATATGAATGAACGAATGGATAATACTTTATTATCACATGTGGCATGTCACAGTGAAATTCTTTGTTTTGCTTACACAAGTATGCAAAGAGTTGCCACATAGAGGGCGCTGCCAAAGTTACAAAGGATTCCATTTAGTCCCCAATGGCCCTTCTTTGTTTTCGGGGACCGCCCTCTCCCCCTTTGTTCTCCATTGGACAACTTTCACTTGAGGGAGCAGTGAAGGCCTTAAGGGCCTGTCCCATTGTACGAGGTAATTCAAGAGTTCTCCCGAGTTTCCCCTGATTCGAACTCGGAGAATTACGGTAATAGCCGCTCGTAGGTACTCGGGGCTCTCGTGGACATTTTTCAACATGTTGAAAAAACTTCACGAGCTTACCGCGTTTCCCGAGTACCTGCCGTTAGTGTTACAAGCCGCTAAGAGACGTCCCGAGCTCTGACGTACCCGCTACGTACATTCTACGTACTTACCACGAGTTTGATTTTTTTTTAAACTCGGGAGAGCTCTTGTGTAAACTCGTATAGTGGGACAGGCCCTTTAGTTGGGTATCCCCATTGGAAGATTTAGTTTCGATTATTTTAGAGAAACTGCGTGGAAAGAGGCCCTTCAGCCCACCTAGACCGTGCCAACCAGCAATCAAGCACACACTAATTGTATCCTACATTCGGGACAATTTTACAGAAGCCAATTAACCTACAAACCTGTACGTCTGTGGAGTGTGGGAGGAAACCGGAGCACCTGGAGAAAAACCATGCGGTTTATAGGGAGAACGCACAAACTCTGTACATACACAGCACCCGAGGTCAGGATCGAACCCAGGTCTCTGGCGCTGTAAGGTAGCAACTCTACCGCTGCGCCACCATGCCACCCCCTACACGTGTCCACCTGTAGTTTGCAGGTACAGCCTGAACAAATCAAAGCCAACAATGATGATCAAGGAATGAATGGAAGGTATGTTCTTTTCATACGTTTCATTCATTTGTTCTTTGTAGCTTTTCCCTCTCCCCTAACCCTCAGTCTGAAGAAGGGTCTCGATCCAAAACTTCACCTATTCTTTTTCTCCAGAGATGCTGCTTGACCCGCTGAGTTACTCCAGCACTTTGTGTTTATCTTCTGTGTAAACCAGCATCTGCAGTTCCTTCCTACACATTGAATTGCCACAGTTTAATTTCAACTTCACAGGCCGTTAGACGGTACCTGTGGCAAGCAGTAAATCTGATTTCTGGCCTCATTGATAACTTTCTGAGTTAAATGCTTCTGAGATCAAGCCCTGCTCCAGAGGCAAGTATCTCTGGGTTCAAAGAAAGGACATAAAGTGCTGGAGTAACTCAGCTGGTCAGGCAGCATCTCTGTCATTGTCTTTCACTCTATGACTCAATGAACCAGATTGTGGTGTAGAACTTGTGGATGTTATGGCGAGCAGTAAGAGAGGCCCCTGTTAGCCTGGGAGCAATGTGGGAGGCAATAGCCCTGTGAGTTTTGGTGTTCTGTGGGAGAGAGAGAGGCCCCATGGCTTGAAAGGCAAATGCAATAACTCAACTCACTTGGCATCCAGCTGAAGTGATTTTACTTTGCACCACTGTGACATCTTAGCACATAAAATGGAGTGAGATATTCAGCAGTCTATGTGTCTAATACAAATTAGGCAGCCTTGGATTGACTTCTCTGAAAGGCAGTGTGGCTCGGGATCTATACCGCAACCATTTTGACTACTTGCTCGCAGCCCGGTACCTAACTTCTATCTCTTGAGATATTGATCACTTACAGGCTTTATGGATTCCAATCTTTTTTTCACGAGAAATAATTTCATGTTCATCGGTTGTCAGAGTAGAATTAGGCCCTTCAATACTACTCCCCCATTCAATCGTGGCTGATCTATCTTTCCCTCTCAACCCCATTCTCCTGCCTTCTCCCTATAACCCCTGACACACAATGTCTTTAAGTGATATGGACAAGACTCCAGGTAAATCTGAAGTAAATGGGTTTTGATTAACGGAGTTTAATGCTTTGAGCTGCCTCATCAGTGCTATTTTAAAATGAGCCTGTTATAATGAAGGACTAATGTGAACAGCTCAGGCTGTAAATTATTGTTTTGTCAGAGATTTAAATCGACAGACAAACAAAAGTCTTCCAGTAAATGTGCATATGTCACAGAAGCAACCTGCTAACAGCTGCACTGAGGGAAATAGAGCTGGCATCTCCCTTGTTTAAGAAGCTAAGTGGTGGCATCAGAAGTCACAATGAGATGGATAGGACTGGTTTAGAGGGATATGTGCCAAGTGGGATGAGTGTAGTGTATCTCTACACTGTAAATGGATCGATTGTAATCATGCATTGTCTTTCTGCTGACTGGTTAGCACGCAACAAAAGCTTTTCAATGTACCTCAGTACACGTGACACTAAACTAAACTAGGTGGGACATGTTGGTCGGCCTGGGCAGGTTGGGCCGAAGGGCCTGTTTCCCACAATGTATGACTCTCAGCCTCCAAGTCAGCATTTGGAACATACGTCTTGGCCAAACTGGGAAATGGTTGGATTATTAATGGTGCCTAATTGTTTCAACATCCCAATTAATTTACTCTGAGGAAGGATATCAGAAGCCTCTTAGATGTTACTGCCAGGCCGAGTCAACAAGTTGCGAGATGCAGCAAAAGAGCCAGACCTGCTCATCTTACTACATATGTTGACAGAGTTAGTGCAGTTTCGATTCATTTGCGACCTTAGTACACTAAAATGAGTTTGTTTTGAGTTTAGTTTAGAGATACAGCGTGGAAATCGGCCCATCAGTCCACCGGGTCCGCGTCGACCAGCAATCACCCCGTACACTAACACTATCCTACACACTGGAGGCAATTTACAATTTATTTTACCAAAGCCAATTAACCTACAAACCTGCTCATCATTGGGAGTGTAGGGGAAAACCGGAGCACCCGGAGAAAACCCACGTGGTCACAGGGAGAACGGACAGACACTGTGCGGAAAGCCGCCATGGTCAGGATCGATCCAGTGGTCTATGGCGCTGTAAGGCAGCTACTCTACTGTTGCGCCACATTGCCAACCTTGCTGCTGTGCCCACATGCAGGACGGAAGAGTGATCTTTGGCTATGAACTCGGGTCCAAGATTGAAATCAAATTCTGGGCACTGACTCAGACGAGAAGGGACTCGGAGCGAGCCAAACATCCAGCCCAGCAATTAGAACACTCTGAGACTCATACCCCTGCTGCCCTGCCTGACAGATCACTTCAAGCATACAGCATCCTCTGGGGAAAACATTCTCTGCGATTGGAATTAAATTTCTTGTTGGTACACAGTTTAGTTTAAAGGAATGCTCCATGAAGCAAAGCTTGCATTAATTCTGATGTGCGGCAGGAATGCTGATAACAATCGTTCAGCTGAAAGACGCCTCATCGTCTTGTTTAGGTGATGAAGTGCGATTATCGCAGCTGTCCCTTCACTGGTTTGCTTATCTTTACTCATGGCATAAGATTGTGCATCGCTCAACACCGCAGTATGAGAAACGTTTAAACATTAGGGGCGGCGCGGTGGCGCAGCGGTAGAGTTGGCCCCTCACAGTGCCAGAGCCGCAGGTTCGATCCTGACCTCCGACATTAGGACACGTACTTAAATAGGCAAGGCACTGGAAGATACATAGCTATTGTAAAGTGGCACAATGGCGCAGGAGTTGCTGCCTTAAAGCTCCAGAGACCCAGGTTCGATCCTGACCTCGGGCCCTGTCTGTGCGGAGTTTGTACGTTCTCCCTGTGACCGTGTGGGTTTTCTCTGGATGCTCCGGTTTCTTCCCACATTCTAAAGATGTGCGGGTTTGTAGGTTAATTGGCTTCTGATGAATTGCCCCTAGTGTGTAGGGTGTGATAGCATAGAACTAGCGTATGGTTGATCCATGATTGGCGTTGACTCGGTCGGCCGAAGGGTCTGTTTCTACGCTGTAACATTAGAATTTAAACTTTAAACTGGTGATGCGTTTTAAGAAGCGTATGGAAGAATTTGTGGCTAACTTAGCCATTTTTTAATTTAGTCAGAACCTTTTTCCCCAGGGTGGAAATGTATTTAAACTTTAGTTTAGATATACAGTGTGGAAACAGGCCCTTCAGCCCAATGAGTACGTGCCGACCAGCGAGCATCCCGTACACTAGCACTATCCTACACACGAGGAAAAATTTACAATTTTACCCAAGCCAATTGAACTACAAACCTGAACATCTATGGAGAATGGGAGAAAACCTGAGCACCCAGAGAAAACCCACATAGTCACAGGGAGAACGTACAAACTCCATACAGACAGCATCTGCATTCAGGATCGAACCCAGGTCTCTGGCGCTGTAATGAGCCTGTCCCACTTAGGTGATTTTTGAGGCAACTACAGGCGACTAGTTTGTCGCCACATGTTCGCCAGTGATCACCGGGAGTAGTCTCCTCAGTCGCGCAAAAAGTCATAGCATCTTTCTGGTCGCCCATGTTGAAAGTTTTTTGGCGACAGTGGGTTTGACGCCAATGAGCGTAGCTTGATTTCTCCTGATGTAGGTGCTGTCGTAGGTTGTCGCCAGGATGACGTGGGTTGTCGCTGGTTTTTCGGCGACCTGCTACGACTATGACAGTCACCGGCAGTTGCCTAAAACATCGCCAAGTGGGACAACTCTACCGTTGCGCCACCGTGCCGCCTAAATCATGGATTGGAAAGCACAGTTTTAAGTGAGAGGCGCAAACTTTGAAGGAAATGTGCAGGGCAAGATTTTATTTCACACAGAGTGGTGGGTGCCTGGAATGCACTGCCAGATGTTGTGTTGGAGGCAGAGACAATGGAGGGAGTTAAGATAGACATCGATCGTCATTGAACAGAGGGATATGGATCATGAGCTGGCAGAGGAGATTACTTTAACTTGACATCGTGTTCGACATACACATTGTGGACTAAGGGGCCTGTTTCTGTGCTATACCACTATGATATTGTGCAAATGGGCGGGAAAGATTGAATTCATTTTGCAGGAAATAACTGGCAAATCTGTGAACACAGAAGACTGCAGATGCTGTAAACATCTTGAGTAAAGAAAGTGCGAGAGGAACTCAGCAGACACGGCACCGTCTTAACTTAATTTGATTTAGTTTAGAGATAGAGTGTGGAAAGAGGCCTTCCGTGCCGACCAGCGATCCCCGCACACCAACGCTATTTACACACACCAAGGACAATTTACAATTATACCAAGCCAATACCAACGCTTATCATATGTTAGCCCACTCATTCCTGGAATCATTCTTGTAAACCACCTCTGGACCCTCTCCAGAGCCAGCGAAACCGTCCTCAGATATGGGGCCCAGAATTGCTCACAATACTCCAAATGCAGTCTGACCAGCGCCTCAGTATTACCTCCCTGGTAATAACTCAGTAGCTGGAGTAACTCAGCGGGTCAGGCAGCATCCCTGGAGAAAAAGAGCAGATGGCGTTTCGAGTCTTTGTTTTAGTTTAGAGATGCAGTGCGGAAACGAGCCATTCAGCCCACCAAGCCCACACCGACCACCGTGCAAACTCCTTACAGACAGCACCCGTGTTCGGGACCGAACCTGGGTCTTACAGCGCTGTAAGGCAGCAGCTCTACCACTGTGCCACCGGGTGCCGCCTGTACTAATCCTGAATCTATCTATCGAGGTCAACACATATCAGAATCTATCCAGTGTGTAGGTCGAGACCCTTCTTCTGACAGCTCAGTCATACTGCTGGCATCTATCACTGCAACAGGGCAACACGACTGCTTTGTCTTGCAGTGGGCGATCGTTCATTCATTGATATGCAAATCACTGCAGAAATTGTCAATGATTGCTTCGCAATGCACCAGGAATATCGACCCCCTTCTCCACAGATAAACCAGGGCCATCTGGAATCTGGGTTTGAAGAACACTAAGCCTGACACACTGAACCATGACCAAGATAAACAAGTGTCCCTGTACCAGACTCCAGCAGGCTTTGGACGGACTAGTTGGTACAGGGAGTTTTATCTGTTGCTGGCTCTGATTTGTTCTGGCCTTTTCTCGCCTCCAGTTTCCTCCACCCCCCCCCCAACACCTCTACTTTCAGTCTGAACAAGGGTTCCCGAAACGTCACCTATTCCTTTTTTCCAGAGATGTTACCTGACCGGCTGAGAGACTCCAGCTTTTTTGTGTCTATTTTTGGTATAAACCAGCCTCTGCAGTTCCTTCCTGCACACCAGATATTGATGGTAACTTTCCTCTTTGGCTTCTCATTGTCTGTACACTGGGCAGCCCGTATGAAGGGTCTTCTACACTTTTCTGCCCCTTAGATGATTCAGCCAGTATCCACAGGCAGTGTCGTATTGGGCCTCTGCACCAGCAAGAACGACACCACACTGCTACTGAGTGGCTTAAATTAACATTAGCTTGGGGTTACAAAGACCTTAGCTGAGCATGAATGCACACTGTAATGTCAGACTGAAAGCAATGGAGCACACACACAGACTCACACACGCACTCACACACACACACACACACACACACACACACACACACGCACTCACAC
This sequence comes from Amblyraja radiata, assembly GCF_010909765.2. Classification (NCBI taxonomy): domain Eukaryota; kingdom Metazoa; phylum Chordata; class Chondrichthyes; order Rajiformes; family Rajidae; genus Amblyraja; species Amblyraja radiata. Next base: position 11,040,780 of record NC_045969.1, read on the forward strand.
ACACACACACACGCACTCACACACACACATGCACACACACGCACTGACACACACACACGCACTCACACACGCACTCACACACACACACACACACACACGCGCACACACACGCACTCACACACGCACTCACACACGCACTCACACACACACACACACACACACACACTCACACACGCACTCACACACACACACTCACACACACACACGCACTCACACACACACACACACACCACACACACACACACACACAGACTCACACAAGCACTCACACACACACACACACACACACACACACACAGACTCACACACGCACTCACACACACACACACACACACACACACACACACACACACACACACACACACAGACTCACACACGCACTCACACACACACACACACACACACACTCACTCAGACAGACACACACATACACTCACACACACACTTGCACACACAGACACAGACTCACGCACACACACACACACACACACACACACACAGACAGACACAGACTCACGCACACACACACACACACACACACACACACAGACACAGACTCACGCACACACAGACAGACACAGACACAGACACACATGTGCGTGTGCGCAGGACAGTGGTGCAGTGATATAGCCGCTGCCTCACAGCACCAGAGACCCGGGTCCAATCCTAACCGCGGGTTCTCCCCATGACCTGCGTGGGCTTTCTCCAAGATATTTGGTTTCCTCCCGTACGCCAAAGTCAAACAGGCTTGTGGGCTAATCGGCTCGGTATAATTGCAAATTGTCCCTCGTGTGTGTAGGGTAGTGTTAATGTGCGGGGATCGCTTTTTCTCCACAGATGCTGCCAGCCAGTTACTCCAGCATTTCGTGTCTCTGGGTCTGAGATGCAATACCCATTCCTAGGAGTGCCAAGCAACATGGTGCAACAAGCAGAAGACAGGCTTGTTTGTCTTTGTTTCTATCTCCATCAGATGACAGTCACATCATTCCATGTCAATCGTTCCAGACTTATAAACCTGGCGGAAACCCATCATCCTGCCCATGGGATTATTTTCTTCTGACTACTGTAACCAGTCGGCTAAAAGCTAGACCTTTGCAAGCATGATGGGAAAATATGGCAGCTTCTCCTGAATTCTGAAAATATGTCAACTTTATGTGAACTCTTTACTAGAGAGTTCATATAAAGTTGACAAATTCTCAGAACTCACATGAAGTTGACTTATTTTCCCATGTAAAGGAAGGGGAATCAGAAGCTATAATTGACAGAGAAAGTCAACGGCAGGCTTAACTCAATGGGACCTGACATTAAGGATGGAAAAGAGAACAATGGAACAGTGGCATTGTTGGCGCATTACAGCGCCAGAGACCCGGGTTCGATCCTGACTACGGGTGCTTGTCTGTACGGAGTTGGTACGTTCTCCCCGTGACCTGCGTGGGTTTTCTCCGAGATCTTCACTCGCAAGACGTACAGCTTTGTAGGTTAATGTGGCCTGGTATTAATGTAAATCATCCCAAGTGTGTGTGGGATGGTGTTCATGTGCGGGGGTCGCTGGTCGATGCTGAGACGGAGGGGCCGAAGGCCCTGTTTCCGCGCTGTATCTCCGAACTGAACTAAAAAACAAAGATGGGTCTCGAGTATCCAAAGCTTAAATGACCAAAGATTCACAAGGGTCTTGGACAGAGGTACAGTACATCAATAAACCTTCAAGATGACCAGAAGAAACTGTAACAATGAGAGGCCGTTATAACAATGAGAGACATCAGTAGCGATAACCCAGGAACAACCAATGCAAGATGGAGGCCCTGAGTTCAGATGTAGCAACAAAGAACTGCAGATGCTGGTTAATAGACAAAGGGACACTAAGTGCTGGAGTAACTCAGCAGGTCAGGCAACCTCTCTGGAGAGCATGGATAGGAATGTTTTGGGTTGAGACCCTTTTACAGACTCGATAGGTAACATTTCGGGTCAAGATCCTTCTTCAGAGTCTTTTTAGGCCAAGCCCCTTTCATTAGACAAGAGGGTCTCAAGCCGAAACAATGCCTATCCATTTTGGAACATCACAAATCACTCTGTTCAAGACAGTGCGTGGAATGGGTGGCCAAATAGACTTCTGAGCAATTCCATTCCTTTATATTTAAATCTAAAAAAGCCTTGTGAGAAATCAATTGGCTTTCTGGCCATGAAACAGTGCGCTGAAAAGTAATAAGTAGAAATCAATAAAACGTGTGCAGAATAGGCTGACAGTTTGCTTATGCGGTGCAGGAAGGATAATCAAAGTACTGTTAATGACATGTCCCACAGACATGATACAATGATGAATGGCTCTCTCCATCCCCCTCCCCCTACTGAACAACAACATCTCAACTAGGTCTTATGAACCAACGTCCTTTAAAGCTGTGTTCTGGTAGCCTTCACTTTCTTGTACCCCAAGGACAATTAGCGTTTTGCATAGGTCACGCACCACACTTAATCACATAAAATTAGGTCAAGGCAAGGGAAGGGAGACACAAACTAACTGAGCTAGACTGTACCAATTACAATGTACCAGCTTCAATGCAGAAACAAGGAACTACAGATGCCGGCTAACCCTAACCCTACCCTATTACACCCATGGAATCTATTAGGATTTTAGTTTAGTTTAGAGATACAGCGCAGGAATGGGCCGTTTGGCCCACCAAGTCCGCTCCGACCAGCGATCCCCGCACATTAACACTACCATACACACACTAGGGACAATGTACACACACACACAAACAAATTAACCTACGTACCTCTACGTCTTTGGAGTGTGGGAGAAAACTGAAGATCTCGGAGAAAACGCACGTGGTCATGGGGAACGTACAAACTTCGTACGAACAACACCCGTAGTCGGGATCGAACCCGAGTCTTCGGCACTGCAAGTGCTGTAAGGCAGTAACTACCGCTGCACCACCTGCTGCCTGGTGGCACATCGGTAAATTTTATTTTATTTCTTATGCCAGCTCCATTTCATGTCCTACCCCTAATTCTTAAACTGTGGCCCCTAGTTCTGGATTTCCCCAACATTGGGAACATGTTTCCTGCCTCTAGCATGTCCAATCCCTTAATAATCTTATGTTTCAATAAGATCCCCTCTCATCTTTCTAAATTCCAGAGTATACAAGCCCAGCCGCTCCATTCTATCAACATGTGCCAGTCCCGCCATCCCGGGAATTAACCTTGTGAACCTACACTGCACTCCCTCAATAGCAAGAATGTCCCTCCTCAAATTTGGAGACCAAAACTGCACACAATACTCCAGGTGTGGTCTCACCTTAGCACTGTACAACTGCAGAAGGACCTCTTTGCTCCTGTACTCAACTCCTCTTGTTATAAAGGCCAACATGCCGTTAGCTTTCTTCACTGCCTGCTGTACCTGCATGCTTACTTTCAGTGACTAATGCACAAATACACCCAGATCACGTTGTACTTCCCTTTTTCCTAACTTGACACCCTTCAGATAATAATCTGCCTTCCTGTTCTTGCCACCATTTCTAACCTCACATTTATCCACATTAAACTGCATCTGCCAGGCATCTGCCCACTCAACCAACCTGTCCAAGTAACCCTGCATCCTCATAGCATCCTCATAGTATCCTCCTCACAGTTCACACTAACACCCAACTTTTTGTCATCTGCAAATTTGCTAATGTTGCTTTTAATCACTTCATCTAAATCATTAATGTATATTGTAAATAGCTGCGGTCCCAGCACCGAGCCTTGCGGTACCTCACTGGTCACTGCCTACCATTCTGAAGGAGACCCGTTAATCCCTACTCTTTGTTTCCTGTCTGCCAACCAATTTTCTATCCATGTCAGTACCCTGCCCCCAATACCATGTGCTCTAATTTTGCCCAGTCCTAAATGGCCTACCCCTTATTCTTAAACTGTCACCCCTGGTTCTGGACTCCCCCAACATCGGGAAAAATGTTTCCTGTGTCTAGCCTGTCCAATGCCTTAAGAATGTTATATGTTTCTATGATCCCCTTTCATGCTACTAAATTCCAGTGGATATGAGGCCAGTTGATCCAATTTGGATAAATGAAGGAGGTGCATATAAAGCTAAAGAATTTATGTCAAAATGAAGCATGATTGAGAAAGATTTCCTCAGGAGTTAGAAACATAGGAAATAGGTGCAGGAGGAGGCCATTCGGCCCTTTGAGATTCATTGTGATCATGGCTGATTGTCCCCAATCAATAACTCGTGCCTGCCTTCTCCCCATATCCCTTGATTCCACTAGCCCCCAGAGCTCTATCTAACTCTGTCTTAAATCCATCCAGTGATTTGGCCTCCACTGCCCTCTGTGGCAGGGAATTCCACAGTTGTGCAACTTCATCCCCTCTCAATTCCATCCCAGCAGTGTGGCTCCCCAGAGTCAGTCCCCATACAATCACTCCGACTTCTCCTCCGTATTCCCTGCAGAGTTTCCAACTATGAAACAGAAGTGCCCTGAGAGGAAGGGAGAAAAAACATAGACATCTGCCTGTTTGCCTGAGATGTTATCAGATGAGAGGTTTTGGTCACCATGTTAATAGGAAAGATGTTGTCAAGCTGGAAAGGCGGCAGAGAAAATTTAAAGAGGATGTTGCCAGGACTCGAGGGTCTGAGCTGCAGGGAGGTGTTGAGCAGGTGTTGTGGGGAGAGCGGGAGCAGGAGGATAAGGGGTGATCTTACAGCGGTGTACAAAATCATGAGATGGGGTAGGCGCACAGAGTCTCTTGCCCAGAGTAGGGGAATCAAGAACCAGAGGACACAGGTTTAAGGTGAAGGGGGGAAAAATTCAATCGGAACCTGAGGGGTAATTTTTTCCACACTAAGGCTGGTGGGTGTATGGAACGAACTGCCAGAGGAGGTAGTTGAGGCAGGAACTATCGCAGCGTTTAAGAATCATTCAGACAGGTACATGGACAGGACATGTTTAGAGGGATATGGGCCAAACGCAGGCAGGTGGGTTCCAGTGTAGATGAGATATGTTGGTGGGTGTGGGCAAGATGGGCTGAAGGGCCTGTTTCCACGCATGTGATTGGAAAAACATCCCTTAACAAACGATGAAACAATACACGGATAAGAGAGTTTCTCCCTCCCACTGCTCTGCCTTGCCCACACCCACCAACATGTCCCATCTACACTAGTCCCACCTGACTGCATTTGGGCCATTTCCCCATATACCGGTTTGCTCGCAGCCCGTGAGTGAGATTGCCAATTTGTAGTCAATTTGCTCACCGAGCTTCGGGCAGGAGCGAGTGCATTGAGACTATCCATGACTAACAAGGCTTCTTGCCATCAGACCCCGGGTGGATTTCAACTAGATTGCTTGGCCTTTATCAAACCTAATGCGTAGTCCAACTCCACTTCCCAAGGGGAAATTGATAGTGGGCCGAGAGAGGTGTGGAAGGGTCAAGAATAGCCAGTCAGAACGAGGTTGATTTATTAGCCACTGTGTGCCGCCATCACAGAAATAAGCTAAAAGTGTAAAAATGGAGATGATGCTTGTGTAAAGCACTTACGACTCTTATGTGTCATCCGATTAGTGTGCTTGTAGGTTAATGTGGTGATATATGGTGGAATCTGAAGAAGGGTCTCATCCCGAAAAGTCACCCATTCCTTCTCTCCAGAGATGCTGCCTGTCCCGCCGAGTTACTCCAGCATTTTGTGTCTACCTTTGATGTATGGTGGAACTTCTATTATCGCTCATGTTCTCTGTCACCTGTGGCTCAGTGGTTAATGTGCTTGTCTCTGTGTCAGAAGGCCCACCGGCTCCGCGCCGACCAGCGATCCCCGCACACTAACACTATCCGACACACACTAGGGACAATTCACAATCATACCAAGCCCATTGACCTACAAACCTGTACGTCTTTGGAGTGTGGGAAGAAACCGGAGAAAACCCGCGCAGGTCACGTGGAGAATGTACAGACTCCGTAAGACAAGCACCCACAGTCAGGATCGAACTAGGTCTCAGACGCAACTCTACTGCTGCACCACCATGCGGCCCTAACGCTGAGCAAAGATCGGTTTACATAAATAAAGCAATCCCTTCAGTGAAGGCCTGAAAGAGTGCTATGTTTTAGAGATTGCCATCTTTTGGATATAACATTAAACCTAAACCACTCTCTGCTCTTCTGGACGAATGTAAAAGATGCAGAGCATTATTTTGACGATGAGCTGAGGAGTTATTGAAATCAAGTTAGAGTTATAGAACCATACATCATGGAAATAGGCCCATCGGCCCAACTCGCCCACACCGACCAACATGTCCTATCTACAGTAATCCCACCTGCCTGCATTTGGCTCATAACCCCCCCCAAAAAAAAAGCTGATACACTGTTGGCCAGTATGGGCGAGTTGGGCCGAAGGGCCTGTTTCCACACTGCATCACTCTGTGACTACAAAAATACAAAATAAAGCAAATATTCTTAACATTGAATATTAAATCACTATTTCCCCATCATTGAGGATACATTCCACCCTCCACGATGCCCAACGGTCCCAGAAATCCCCCAGGGCGCCCATGGACAGCGCGTAGTCCCTTTCTAGCAACACCCGGGCATGGATGTAACCCCAGAAAAGTGGTAGGAAGCCGGCTTGGGCAGAGCCCTCTTCTGCCTGGAGCCATGTCTCGCCGACGGCCAGCTTGGCCAGGCCGAGGAGCAACCCAACCAGGACATCTTCGGCCCCACCCTCTCCCCTAGCCTCTGCCACCTTGGGTCGTATTCACTAAAGAGAGGGCATGCCTCTTTAAGAACCGTCCTGTCCGGCTGAAGCCACTGCGGGGAAGACCGCCAGGACACCGGCGATATCATCCTCGCTGCAGAATGCTCAGAGATGAGATATGGCCGGTAGTTGTCACAGTGTGACCATTCGTCCAACGCACTCGAACACTCTGCGGCAGGCAAATCTGACACACGCCCTCTTTGAGCAAAACCTATCGCCCTGCGGGACCGAGGGAAGGCCGCAACGCTGGAATCATTCCAAACGGGCATCTTTTAAAATGGAAATTCAAGCGCATCAACTCTCTTTATGACATTGAGAGGATTACGGCAGACAGATGGAAAGTCGTAAAAAAATGTAAAAAACGCACTCTTAGGAGCAGAATGCAAACTTATATCCTGCAAGTTAAAACAACTGTACCAATAATTAAAGCTGCAGGCAAGGGCAAATGATTCAGAAGTTTTGCCTCATCAAATCAAAACCATAATCACTTCTGACCAGGGGGAGGCTTCATTCCGAGCTTTGCTTTCATTGTTTCACACAGTATCATGCCCAAAGGAAATCTTTTATTCCCTGTTATTTTCTTCTTGTTTCCTTGTAAAAGTACCTGCCAAGCATTTATTTTTCCCTCAATGCCACTTACTTCCCCAACAACACAAAAACTATTTGATTCTTAATCCTTGAAAAGGAGATTTTCTTCCCAGTTCCCTCACACTCCTGCAGGATAAATCACTCCGTTTCAGCTTCCCATCTCTTCGCCCATTTCTCCATATATTCTTGTCGAGTCATTCATCTCCTGAAACCTCAGCTCGTGTACAAGTTAAGCTTTTGCCCAGGGCAGCGGTAGAGTTTCTGCCTTACAGCGCCGGGGACCCAGGTTCCATCCTGTCTATGGATGCTGTCTACATGGAGTTTGTACGTTCTCCCCGTGACTTGCGTGGGTTTTTCTCCGGGTGCTCCGGTTTCCTCCCACACCAGGTATGTAGGTAAAATTGTAAATTGTACCTGGTGTGTGTTAGCGTGCGGGGATCGCTGGTCGGCGCTGACTCGGTGGGCTGAAGAGCCTGTTTCCATGCTATAATTCTAAACTAAACTAAACACTCTACACTCCACTCTTAGTAGATGAGGCGATGAACTTGAGTCACAATCCAATCCAATGACCAAGCCTGAATTGGTTAATTTCTAAGTACATGAACATTTGGAAGTGTACAGCAAAATCCTACTCCATGCCCTTTCCCAAAGGTAATAATATAATCAAGAACACGACTCAAATACATGTAATTGATATCAACATCTCAATTAACAACTAGGGCGGCACAGAGGCATAGCGGTCAAGGTACTGCCTTCCAGTGCCAGAGACCCAGGTTTAATCCCGACTACGGGTGCTGTCTGTACGGAGTTTGTACGTTCTCCCCGTGACCTGTGTGGGTTTTCTCCGATTTCCCCTCCGTCACTTTAAACCTATGCCCTCTGGTTCTTGATTCCACTACTCTGGGCAAGGGACTCTGTGCGTCAACCGTTCTATTCCTCTCATAATTTTGTGCGCACACTAACCCTTTTTATCGAAGGAGAACTGGGCTAATTCCCACTTAAATTCATGTAGATCTTTGTAAAATCCTCTGAGCCTGAGGTATATAAACACCGACTACAAACGAGAGACATTGCAAACACACTTGATAATCTCGCACGCCAGACACATAAACACACCCGGGCTTTTTTTGCCCCCCAGGGTGGAAATGCCAGAGCAGAGAGTATAGTTTTAAATCCAGAGGGACAGATTTTAAAGGGGATGTGTGGGGCAACCTTTTTTTTCCCCCCCACCAAAAATGATGAGTACCTGGAACACACTGGTGGAGGCAGATACAACAATGACATTTAAGATAACTATACAATAGATAGGCATATGGATATGGAGGGACATGGATTATTTGCAGTAATCCATATTTTGCTTGGGTAGTTTACACCCCAGCGGTATGAACATTGACTTCTCTAACTTCGGATAGCCCTTGCTTTCTCCCTCTATCCCCTTCCTCTTCACAGTTCTCCCACTAGTCTTACTCTAGCTCCGCCTACATTCTATCTTTGTCCCAACCCAGTCCCCTGACATTAGTCTGAAGAAGGGTCTCGACCCGAAACGTCGCCCATTCCTTCTCTCCAGAGATGCTGCCTCACCTGCTGAGTTACTCCAGCATTTTGTGTCTACCTTGGATTATTTGCAGGTTAGTTGAACTTGGCATCATGTTCAGTACAGACATTGTGGGCCGAAGGGCCTTTCCCTGTGCTGTACTTTAGTTCAGTTTAGAGATACAGCGCGGAAACAGGTCCTCCAGCGATCCCCGCACATTAACACTATCCTACAACCATTGGGGACAATATTTACATTTACCAAGCCAATTAACCTACAAACCTGGGTAGACAAAAATGCTGGAGAAACTCAGCGGGTGCGGCAGCATCCATGGCCCGAAACGTTGCCTATTTCCTTCGCTCCATAGATGCTGCCGCACCCGCTGAGTTTCTCCAGCATTTTTGTCTACCTTTGATTTTCCAGCATCTGCAGTTCCTTCTTGAACAACCTACAAACCTGTACGTCTTTGATGTGTGGGAGGAAACAGAAGATCTCAGAGAAAACCCAAGCAGATCACGGGGAGAATGTACAAACTGTACAGACAGCACAAGTAGTCAGGATCGAACCCGAGTCTCCGGCGCTGCATTCGCTGTAAGGCAGCAACTCTACCGCTGCGCCACTGTGACCACCCTGTTCTATGTACTATGTTCTGGAGCAAAGTAAATGAGCAAGATATATCTTCAACTGAATTTATAGTTTAGTTAATTTAGTTTGGTTTAGTTTATTGTCACGTGTACCAAGATACAGTGGAAAGCCTTTGTTGCATACCAGCCAGTCAGTGGATAGGCGATATGTGATTGTAATCAAACCATCCACAGTGTACAGATACAGGAATGGCCAAATGTTCCCCATGTTGGGGGAGCCCAGAACCAAGGTTACGGTTTAGGAATAAGGGGTAGGCCATTTAGGACTGAGACGAGGAAAAACTTTTTCACCAAGAGAGTTGTGAATCTGTGGAATTCTCAGCCACAGAAGGCAATGGAAACCAATTCACTGGATGTTTTCAAGAGAGAGTTTGATATTGCTCTTAGGGCTAACGGAAATCAAGGGATATGGGGCAAAAGCGGGAAAGGGGTAATGATTCTAGATGATCAGCCATGATCATGTTGAATGGCGGTGCTGGATTGAAGGGCCGAATGGCCTACTCCTGCACCTACTTTCTAATGGGAATAATGTTTAGAGCAAGATAAAGTCCAATAAAGTCCAATCAAAGATAGTCCGAGGGTCTCCAATGAGGTAGATAGCAGCTCAGGACTGCACACTAGTTATTGCTAGGATGGAGCCATTGCCTGATAGCAGAAGGGACGAAACTAAACATACAAGCCCAACTAATCTTCGTACATTGAAACCTTCATAGCAGGAATCAGTCAAGAACACATTCGATGCACCACCTCTATAATTCCACATTCATTTAATGGCTCAACTTTAACTATTCCCAGCGACTATGGTGCGATTCAATATCATGTCACAGATTCAATTGCCCAGAGCTTTGCCTGGTGTTCCATTAACTTAACAGCTATACAACCATCAGGGAAAGGGTATGCAATTTATAATATAAATTATAAGAAAAAGCTGCATTCAAGTTATATGAAGAGTTCCTGAAACACGGAGGGCGGCACAGTGGCGCAGCGGTACCTTACAACGCTTACAGTGGCAGAGACTCAGGTTCGATCCCGACTACGGGTGCTGTCTGTACAGAGTTTGTACGTTCTCACCGTGACCTGCGTGGGTTTTTGCCGAGATCTTTGGTTGCCTCCCACACTCCAAAGACGTACAGTTTGGAGGTTAGTTGGCTTGGTACAAATGTAAATTGTCCCTAGTGTGTGTAGGATAGTGTTAATGTGCGGGGATCGCAGATTCAGTGGGCCGAAGGGCCTGTTTTCGCATTGAAAACTAAACTAAAAAGCTGCATAAAGTTATATGAAGAGTTTCCGAAGCACAGATGTAGCTGCAATTTGGAAAGTTTGAGCATGGTAAGGTCTCTTCAAACAGGCATGAGATAATGACAAGATCACTGTTCTGTTTCCATGATGATGGAGGGGATAAATATTGCCCAGCACCCTGGAGACTGCTCCCCTGCTCTTATTCAAAGCAATGCCATGGGATCATTTTATTGCGCGTGTAAACCAGACGAGACCCAAATTAACAGCTCATTCGAGAGTTGGGAAAGAAATGGCCTCATGTGGAAGCTAGACAACAGCTGGATGTATTTTCCCTGTAGTAATCCAGAGTCACGGGCTTACTTTTGCAGTCAGAAAATATTGACAAGCCTTAAAAAATTCTTCAAACTGTACAAAAAGAGTGACACAGTGGCGCAGATAGATTCCGATGCATATTGACCGAGATAAATAGATTCTGGATCGGTACGGGCGGCACGGTGGCACAGCAGTAGTTGCTGCCTTACAGGGCCAGAGACCCGGGTTCGATCCCAACCACGGGTGCTGTCTGTACGGAGTTTGTACGTTCTCCCCGTGACCACGCATGTTTTCTCCGAGATCTTCGGTTTCCTCCCACACTACAAAGGCGTACAGGTTTGTCGGTTAATTGGCTTGGTATAAATGTCAATTGTCCCTAGTGTGAATCACTGGTCAGTGACGAGTGGTCGGGTAGATGCACAGAGTCTCTTGCCCCGAGTAGGTGAATCGAGGACCGGAGGACATAGGTTTAAGGTGAAGGGGGAAAGATTTAATAGGAATCTGAGGGGTAACCTTTTCACACAAAGGGTGGTGGGTGTATGGAACAAGCTGCCAGAGGAGGTAGTTGAGGCTGGAACTATCCCAACATTTAAGATACAGTTGGAGAAGGTACATGGGATAGAACAGGTTTGGAGAGATATGGACCAAACCCGGGCCGGTGGGACTAGTGTAGCTGGGACATGTTGTCTGGTGTGGGCAAGTTGGGCCGAAGGGCCTGTTTCCACACTGTATCACTCTATGATTCTATGACACTATGACTTGGTGGGCCGAAGGGCCTGTTTCCGTGCTGTATCTCTAAACTAAGCGAAACTAAAAAGCTTCCAGTGGAATATGGTCATCATATAACACAGGAGCCAAATACAATTGAGACGATGAGTAAGATGCATTTGCTTACTACATTATGTAGGCTTGGTGACCATGAATGGAAGGAGGAATTTACCCTTGCTTCACTAAACCACAATGATACTTTAACAGCATTCTGTGATTCTCAAAGTGACAGCTGTTAAACCAGCCGTCGGGAATAAAACATTTTAGCACTTCATAAATTTCTAACAAGTTTTCAAATCACTCCAGTTTTCTTCACAGCCTCAGCAGTCGATCAAATTAAAAAAGCTAATTAAATCTATAATGAGAAAACCAAGAGAGTTTACACCAATCATTACGTCTGATAAATATCAATAGCACTGTTCAGAATCTATAAACAGAATGGACAGACCCGGCCCCTGAGTGGGTTAGCCAATGGTTCTATTCCCCAGCTAACGTGCTCTGATAGAACCACTGGTAACAAAGGTTCGGCAATTTTAAGTTCCATTCCCACGGAGGGATCACATAGTGTTGACAAGGCCAGGTCCCGTCTGGCATTTATATTCCTAACGGCCTACCTCTCATCCTACTCCTACAGATGCGCCGTAGTTGCGGGAAGGCAAGGTGGTGCAGGGGTAGAGTTGCTGCCTAACAGCGCTTTCAGCGGCAGAGACCCTGGTTCGATCCTGGCTACGGGCGCTTATCTGTACGGAGCTTGTATGTTCTCCCCGTGACCTATGTGGGCTTTCTCCGAGAACTTCGGTTTCCTCCCACACTCCAATGACGTGCAGGTTTGTAGTATTAATCGGCTTGGTATATAGTGGAGGATAGCGTTAATGTGCAGCGATCGCTGGTCAGTGCGGACTCGGTGGGCCGAAGGGCCTGTATCTCTGAACTAAACCAAACTGAAAGCATTTTATCAGGATGCACCGAAGCCTGGAGTGGGTACAGCTCCATCCAAGACCACAAGAAATTGCAGAGAGTTGTGGATGTAGCCCAGACCATCGCGCAATTCAATTCAAGTTCAAGTTCAAGTGAGTTTATTGTCATGTGTCCCTGTATAGGACAATGAAATTCTTGCTTTGCTTAAGCACACAGAAAATAGTAGGCATTTACTACAAAACAGATAAATGTGTCCATATACCATGATATAAATATATACACACATGAATAAATAAACTGGTAGTGCAAATAACAGAAAGTGGTTGCTAATAATCAGAGTTTTGTCCAAGCCAGGTTTAATAGCCTGATGGCTGAGGGGAAGTAGCTATTCCTGAACCTGGTTGTTGCAGTCTTCAGGCTCCTGTACCTTCTACCTGAAGGTAGCAGGGAGATGAGTGTGTGGCCAGGATGGTGTGGGTCTTTGATGATACTGCCAGCCTTATTGAGGCAGCGACTGCGATAAATCCCCTCGATGGAAGGAAGGTCAGAGCCGATGATGGACTGGGCAGTGTTTACTACTTTTTGTAGTCTTTTCCTCTCCAGGGCGCTCAAATTGCCGAACCAAGCCACGATGCAACCGGTCAGCATGCTCTCGACTGTGCACCTGTAGAAATTAGAGAGAGTCTTCCTTGACAATCCGACTCTCCGTAATCTTCTCAGGAAGTAGAGGCGCTGATGAGCTTTTTTGATAATTGCGTTAGTGTTCTCGGACCAGGAAAGATCTTCAGAGATGTGCACGCCCAGGAATTTGAAGTTCTTGACCCTTTCAACCATCGACCCGCTGATATAAATGGGGCTGTGGGTCCCCCTCCTACTCCTTCCAAAGTCCACAATCTGTTCCTTGGTTTTGCTGGTGTTGAGGGCCAGGTTATTGCGCTGGCACCATATGGACAGTTGCTCGATCTCTCTTCTGTACTCTGACTCATCCCCATCAGTGATACGCCCCACAATAGTGGTGTCGTCAGCGAACTTGATGATGGAGTTCGCACTGTGGTTCGCTACGCAATCATGGGTATAGAGTGAGTACAGCAGGAGGCTGAGCACGCAGCCTTGAGGTGCTCCCGTGCTGATTGTTATTGAGGCTGACACATTTCCACCAATACGAACAGACTGTGGTCTGTGGACGAGGAAGTCGAGGATCCAGTTGCAGAGGGATGCGCAGAGACCCAGTTCTGCGAATTCAATTCAATTCAACTTTAATGTCATTGCACAAATACTAAGTATGGGTACAACGAAATGCAGTTTTGCGTCAGTCCGTAGTAGTAGTGCATATAGAAATTAAAAAAAAAGAAGATACAGAATAATCAAAAATACAGAATAATTAAACAATGGGGACGGAGGGACCGGAGAAATCTATCGGCGGGACTCCGAGTTCAGCAATGTGATGGTATAATTGTAGAAGCTGTTCCTCATCCTACTGGTACGAGACCTGAGGCTCCTGTACCGCCTCCCTGATGGGAGGAGGGCAAACAGTCCATGGTTGGGGTGGGAGGGGTCTTTAATGATCTTCCCAGCCCGTCTCAGACACCGTTTTCGGTGGAGGGCATCCATGGCAGGGAGCGGGGCGCCGATGATGTGCTGCGCGGTTTTCACCACCCGTTGTAGTGCCTTCCTGTCCACAACAGTGCAGCTGCTGTACCATACCGTGAAGCAGGTGGTCAGGATGCTCTCGATGGTACAGCGGTAGAAGTTGGTCAGTATCTGGGGGGACAGGTGGGCTTTCTTGAGCCTCCTCAGGAAGTAAAGGCGCTGCTGTGCCTTTTTGATCAGCTTGGAGGTGTTGAGGGACCAGGACAAATCCTCCGAGATATCTACCCCAAGGAATTTGTAGCTGGAGACGCGCTCCACCTCAGTCCCGTTTATATGGATGGGGGTATGACTGCCTCCTCTGACCTTCCTGAAGTCGACAATAATTTCCTTCGTCTTCTTGGAGTTGAGGACGAGGTTATTGTTGGCACAGCAGGTTGTCAGGTGCTGGACCTCCTCTCTGTAGGCTGACTCATCGTTGTCACTGATCAGTCCTACCACCGTGGTGTAGTCAGCAAACTTAATGTTGGCGTTGGATCCGTACTTAGGGATGCAGTCGTGGGTGAAGAGGGAGTAGAGGAGAGGGCTGAGCACACAGCCCTGTGGCACGCCGGTGTTCAGTGTTATAGTGGAGGAGGTGAGGTTGTTGACCTTAACAGACTGTGATCTGTTGGTGAGGAAATCCAGTGTCCAGTTGCAGAGGGAGGTGGAGATGCCAAGTCCGCTGAGTTTGGTGATCAAGCTGGCGGGGATGACAGTGTTAAAGGCAGAGCTGAAATCAATGAACAGCAACCTGATGTAGGAGTTGTTGTTGTCCAGGTGGGTCAGGGCAGAGTGTAGAGCTGCCGATATGGCGTCCTCTGTAGACCTGTTGGCCCGGTAGGCAAACTGATGGGGGTCCAGTGTGGGGGGGAGGCTGGCTTTGAGGTGAGCCAAGATCAGCCGCTCAAAGCACTTAGCAATGACAGGGGTGAGTGCCACTGGGCGGAAGTCGTTGAGACTCCCTGTAGCTGATTGTTTGGGCACTGGCACGATGGTTGATGTCTTGAGGCAAGTGGGGACAACACCCTGGGCCAGTGACAGATTGAAAATGTCGGTGAAGACTGGGGATAGTTGTCCAGCACATGCCCTGAGCACACGCCCGGGGATGCCATCGGGGCCGGCAGCTTTGTGCTCATTCACCTTTCTCAGTGCATCTTGTACAGCAGAGGTGGAGAGACTGAGGGGTTGTTCATTCGGGGGTGGAGCAACTTTGATGGCTGGGGTTTTGTTGTCCCGGTCAAAGCGAGCATAGAAATGGTTTAGCTCGTCAGGAAGGGTGGCGTTGTCTGGGGGAGGGGTGTTAACTTTCTGGTAATCGGCAAGGGATTTGATTCCTTGCCACATGCGCCTGGGGTCAGAGTTGTTTTGGAAGTGCTCCTCAATCCGCCGTTTCTGATTGAGTTTGGCATTCCTAATTCCCATTTTCAGATTGGCCCTGGATGAGCTGTATCCCTCAGCTATGCCAGATCTGACAGCGGCATCGCGAGCCTTCAGTAGGAGTCTGACCTCCCTGCTCATCCACGGCTTCTGGTTAGGGAAGGTCTTTATCTCTTTGTGGGTAGTGACATTATCGGTGCAGAATTTTATATAGTCCATAACTGTTGAGGTGTATGAGTTGATGTCCACTTGTGAATTGAAGGTGGACTGGGTAGCAAACAGACTCCAGTCTGTCTGCTGAAACTGCTCCTGTAAAACAGAGACAGCCCCCTCAGGCCAAACCTTCACTGTCCTCATGGTAGGTTTCACACGTCTGATCAAAGGTGTGTATTTGGGGAGCAGGAACAGAGAGAGGTGGTCAGACTGACCAAGGTGGGGGAGGGGGAGGGCTTTGTAGGCTTCAGTAATATTAGTATAAACTAAGTCCAGAATATTGTTTCCTCTGGTTGGGCAGGAAACATGCTGATGGAACCTGGGGAGTACAGTTTTAAGGTCGGAGTGGTTGAAATCACCCGCAAACCAACCTCCCTTCCATTGAGTCCATCTACACTTCATCTGCCAGGGCAAGGCCACCAGAAATAATCAAAAACAAATCGCACCCTGGCCACTCCCTCTTCTCCCCTCTCCCATCAGGCAGGAGGTACAGAAGTTTGAAAACACACACCTCCAGATTCAGGGAGTTTCACCCCACCTGTTATCAGGCAACTGAACCGTCCTCTCACCAGCTAGAGTGCAGTCTTGACCTATCTACTTCATTGGAGACCTTTGATCTTTAATCGGACTTTATCTGTCCATTGTGGTCAGCTTGATTGTAATCACGTGTCGTTTTTTCTTTGGACATCAAGCAACAAAAACATTTCACTGTGACACTGTACACGTGACAGTAATAAACTTAATTAAACTACTATAAACTAGTAACATAGCATGAAGCTTCTCAGCAATGATGGAGCATAAGGGCTCTCGACGATGCTTGCACTCAGGAAGCCTGGATTGTATGAATGAATTTCAATTTCCCGCCATAAGCTAAGTAATTTGAAAGGTTTGAAGGAGGAATCTCAGATTAAGTAAAAACAAGATCAAGCTGATGTACACAGTAGTGATAGATCAATACGCTTGGCCCATAAATGCCTTCTGAACAGACCAGGCAACTTTCTATATGGTGCATTTCTTCACCCAGCTGTTCACATTGAGACTTAACACCACCTTCTTGGGGCAACCAGTGAATGGCAATAATTGGCACCTGTGGTGTCCACATCCTTACATTCAACAAGCAAGTCTATCACAGTGCATTCAGAAAGTATTCAGACCCCCCTTCACTTTTTCCACATTTTGTAACATTACAGCCTTATTCTAAAATGGATTAAATTCTTTTTTTTAAATCATCAATCTACACACAATACACCGTAATAAAAAAGCCAAAGCAGGTGTTTAGAAAATGTTGCAAAGTAATTAAAAAGAAATAACTGAAATATCACCTTTACATAAGTACAGGTTAAAAGAAACGGAGATCGGACAGGGAGAGAGGGATGCGGTGAAAGGAAAAAAAACGCATTACCGTTTACATTTCGAACAATAATGGAAATGCAGAAGAATTAGATTACTCGCTTGTACCTTAATTATTGGTGTCAGGTTGGTGGAAAGGCAGTAATTAAAGTTAGTGCGTTCTGAACAGGGTGATTAGACTTCAAATGATTTGATCCAGCTTCCTGGAGTGAGTTCAGATCACATGAAAAGTGCAAATACTGGATTCCATGCTGTTCAATGCATTTCAGTGGAGAGCCAACCCTTGCCTTACCATTGTATGGAAACTAATGGAAGAGTGAGGCTTTTGTGACTGTGGCATCTGTACTCCCACGAGTCACCAAGAGAAGGGGTTGCAGAAGCCTTGAAGAGGATCTCTGTGCCTTTTATAGCCAAAGACGACGATACGGAGGACTGGAGAGGAGCTAATGGTATCCCGTTGTCTAGGAAGGGAATTAGAAAGAATACAGGGAATTCTAGGCTGGCGAGCCTCGCGTCAGTGGGAGGGAAGCTTTTGGACAGGATTTGGCGGAATGGGATCGACTCACATTTGGACAGGAATGGGTTAATTACAAACACTCAGCATGGCTCTGGTGCAAGGCAGGTTACGTCTTACTAACCAGATTGAATTTTTTTGAGGGGATAGTTTAGAGATACAGCATGGGAACAGACCTTTCGGCCCACCGAGTCCGTGCCGACCAGCGATCACCCCAACACTAGTTCTATGTCAGACACTAGGAACAATTTCTAGAAATCAATTAAACTACAAACCTGTACGTCTTCGGAATGTGGGAGAAATGCAGAGCACCCTTAGAAGACCAACGCGGTCACAGTGAGAACATACAAACTCCGTACAGACAGCAACTGTAGTCAGGATCGAACCTGTGTTTCTGGCGCAGTCAGCCGCCAATTGATGAGGGTAGGGTGGGGATGTTGTCTACATGGAATTTAGTAAGCCATTTTATAAAGTCCCCCATAGTAGGCTGATCCAGAATATTAAAGGATTGACAGTGACTTGGTCAAATGGATCTAAAGTGGATTAATGATAGAAAAGAGAGGGTTGGGGTGGAAGAATATTCAGGCTGGAGGTCTGTGACCAGTCTGTGACCAGTGGAATCCCACAGGGATTTGTGCTGAGATTTGTGTTGCTCGCAATAGATATAAATGACTTGGACGTAAATTTAAAAGGAATCCGAGGGGTACGTTTTCACACAGGGTGGTGGGGGTATGGAACGAGCTGCCGGAGGAGGTAGTTGGGGCAGGTACTATCGTAAAATTTAACAAGCATATAGGCAGGTACATGGATATGATGGGTTTAGAGGGATATGGGACAAACACAGGCAGGTGGGACTAGTGTGGATGGGGCATGTTGGCCGGTGTGGGAAAGTTGGCGGAAGGGCCTATTTCTACACAGTGTCACTCTATAACTCTATGGCCAACTGGAGTTAAAGCACTGGTTAATCATGTTTAAGAAGGAACTGCGGATGCTGGAAAATCGAAGGTAGACAAAAATGCTGGAGAAACTCAGTGGGTGAGGCAGCATCTATGGAGGGAAGGAAATAGGCAACGTTTCGGGTCTGAAGAAGGGTTTCGACCCGAAACGTTGCCTGTTTCCTTCACTCCATAGATGCTGCCTCACCTGCTGAGTTTCTCCAGCATTTTTGTCTACCACTGGTTAAGCATAATCTCTTTGACACGAAACTCGAGCCTGAGGGCATGAAGTAAGTAAGTTTATTGGCCAAGTATTCACATACAAGGAATTTGCCTTGGTGCTCCGCCCACAAGTAACAACATGACATACAGTGACGAATGGCTCAGAAAACACTAAACATTAATAATAATAAAACATTAATGATAAAACACCATTGATCAAGCATGTGAACCAACAAAATACCAGATCAAAGGGAGGCTACAGATTTTTGGCTGTTGAGTAGAGCAACTACTCATGGATAAAATCTGTTTTTATGTCTGGCTGTGGCAGCTTTGACAGCCCGGAGTCGCCTTCCAGAGGGAAGTGATTCAAAGAGTTTGTGGCCAGGGTGAGAGGGGTCAGAGATGATCTTGCCCACTCGCTTCCTGGCCCTTGCAGTGTACAGTTCATCAATGGAGGGAAGGTTGCAGCCAATAACCTTCTCAGCTGATCGGACGATTCGCTGCAGCCTCCAGGTGTCGTGCTTGGTGGCTGAGCCAAACCAGACCATGATGGAGAAGGTGAGAACAGACTCTACGATGTCCGTGTAGAATTGGACCATTATTGCCTGTGGCAGATTGTGCTTCCTCAGCTGCCGTACGAAGTACATCCTCTGTTGTGCCTTTTTGACTGTGGAGTCGATGGTAGCCCCCCAATTAAGGTCCTTGGAGATGATGGTTCCCAGGAACTCCCAGGAAATCTCCACGACCTGACAATGTTTTCCCCTCTACTCTTGGCTCGGTGCCAAACAACTGGCACCGGTCTATATATACATTTTTTTAACCAGTCCCTGCAAACATGTACTGTCCCTTGCCTGCCTGAGGGCAAAAATTCTTGCCATTGCTGTTCCACCGCCATTCCTGCTAGGATCCCTTTCCAGTCTACCTTGGCCAGCTCCCCTCTCATGCCTTCATAGTCCCCTTTGTTCAACTGCATCACTGCCACTTCCGATTTAACGCTCTCCTTCTCAAATTGCAGATTAAAACTAATCATATCATGATCACTACCTCCAAGCGGTTCCTTTACCTCGAGTTCTCTTATCATATCTGGTTCATTGGACAACACTAAATCCAGAAATGCCTTTTCTCTGGTCGACTCCGTTGGGAGAGCAGAGGTTCGACAGTACCGTGATGTTGCTGCACCAGTCCTGGTTGGTATAGAAGCGTATTCCACCGCCTCTTGATTTCCCCGCTGCCTCCACTTCGCGATCCGCTCTGTGAAGTTGGAAGCCAGCCAGTTGCAGCGCGCTGTCCAGGGTCGACTCACACAGCCGGGTCTCGGTGAAACACAGGGCAGCAGCTCGAGGGAAGTCCTTGTTTGTCCGATGCAGGAGTTGCAGTTCGTCCACTTTGTTCTTGAGAGAACGTACGTTTGCCAGGAATATGCTCGGGAGTGGTGTGCGTGATCCTCATCGCCGGAGTCGGGTGAGTGCTCCAGAGCTCTTCCCACGGGCCCTCCTCCATCTCAAGACCTTGAACGCAGCCACAGCCCCGCCGACGAGTATGTCCAAATAATCCAGCGAGTGAGAGAAATCCGGAACGATGTTTGGAGGTACCGTATGTCCGATGTTTATGAGTACCTCTCTCGTGAAGGTAATCTTTGTAGGGTTTTCACAGATGGCACAAACGAACAAACACATACAAAACAGCAAGGAGCAGTACACTGTGGCCGTCATCGTCTGAGCCAGCAGCAGCTACACTGCAAAGGCCTGCTTTTCATCCATGTCCTTTCTTGCTTTATTTTGATGATGATCCAAAAATGTTAAAAATGGAACTTGCGGGAGTGTCGATCGCCCCGACTGCGGATGGTTCGATTGCCTCGACCGCGGGAGAATAAAGAGTGAAGAAGAATAGACTTTTGCCTTCCATCACTGTGAGGAACGTGGGGAATCCACTGTGGTGGATGTTTATGTTAACTTTTATGTAGTTGTGTGTCTTGTTGGTTTTTCTAGTATGGCTGTATGGTAAATAGAGTTTCACTGTACCTTAATTGGTACACGTGACAATAAAACACCTTTGAACCTTTGATATGAATCAGATAAGACACATTCAAATAAGGTATATCGACAATATTATGGAAAGATATTCAGGGGAGCGGGTCTAATTAAGCAGTACTTCATGGATGCTGTAAGGCACATTATTTTACTGGGGTCCCGTTGCGAATCTACTTTTTCCTCAGATTATTTTCAGCACCAGGAGTTATGTCAATACAAATCAGAGGACCTTTTTGATAGACGTATTGAGGAACCTTTATTTAGCCTTCGCAGATTGAAGCCATCAAATATTAATAACGCTCAAGATATTTTATTTGCTAAGACAATAAATGATGAATATGTGAGCAGCTGATGAATATTTCATTGTAAAAGTAAATCTATTTCTGATATTATTGCCGTGATTTTTTTAAAGTCCTAGCTGCTAAGTCCTGGCAGTTTAGCGGCAGGATATTTAGATTGAAACCAAGCATAAAGTCCAGGCCTTATCTAGTTTGGATGGGAAAATATGGCTCATCCGTTTCTACGACTAATGTACCCGCAACAAAGGTTTGCAATTACACACATTTGGCAAAGATACTGACACAGGCCATGAATTTCTCCATATAGCTGGACATAGAACGCTGGAGTAACTCAGCAGGTCAGGCAGCATCTCTGGAGAAAAGGAATAGGTGACGTTTCAGGTCGACACCCTTCCTCAGACTGAGAGTCAGGGGAGAGGGAAACTAGAGGCATGAAAAGGTCCAGAACAAATCGGAGCCAGCACCGATGACCAAGGAAAGGTGGAGCCCACAATGGTCCATTGTTGGCTGCGGAAGACGTGATAACTAAGGGGCGTATGGATGCACTAGCAGGATGACTGGGATGGGGGAGGGGCAGAGAGAGAGAGGGCATGCAGGGGTTACTTGAAATTAGAAAAAAAATCAACGTTCGTACAGCTGGGTTGTAAGCTGCCCAAGTGAAATATGAGGTGCTGTTTCTACAATTTGCACTGGGCCTCACTCTAACAATGGAGGAGGCCCAGGACAGAAAGGTCAGTGTGGGAATAGGTAATAGAGTTTAAATGTTTGGCAAGCGGGAGAGCGCATAGAACAAGGCGGACTGAGAGTAGGTGTTCTGCAAAATGAATTTCTCCATACTGGATATAACACGAGGTCCAACAGTAGGTGCAGATCATAATATCCATCAAACCTCATCTGTTATTAATAAAACCATCCGTGGTCTGATAGTTGACTCCACTTCCATTTTCCTTTCAGATCCCCATTTCCCGCACGTTAAACATCTCTGCCTCTCACTCTTGAATACACTTCGCAACTCAGTCTCCACTAGTCTTTTGAATAGAAAATTCCAATTATTCACAATCCCTATAAATTCGCAAATATATAGAGCAAAAAAATGAAACTAAACCAGACCTTTTGGTCAACTAAATCCACGTTCCAACTAGGTCTACTGCCCATCAACATGGGGCGCTGCATTGAAGGCGCCTCTGCCTACAGTCTGTCCGTTTTTTCCCCTTTTTTTAAAATTTTAGTTTGTCTAAACAGTTTTGTTTTGGGGATTCTTTCGTTTTTCTTGCGAGGATGCGACTATTTCTCCAAGTCGCGTCCTCGCCCCCCCCTCCCCTCCCCCTCTTCGCGGCCTACCACTGGATCGGAGCGGCCTTTCCTACCAGAGACCAGGGAAGGGACCAGAGCTTCGCCAGCGGCGGCGCAGCGCTGGATTCTCCGCTAAGCGGGCGATACCTACCTGGATCGCCGTTTGGAGCTCCGGTGTGCTGGGCCCACTGTTCCAACATCGCGGGGCCGTGGTTCGCAGAGCTCCCAGCACGGGCGGCGGTGACCGACATCACGGAGTCCCTGGGACCCTTTGCCGAGGGCCGCCAGCGTGAATCTCCACCCGGCGCGCCTGGGGACGTCGGGAGTTGCGGACTCCGGTGGGAAGCGGCCATTTTGGAGGTCCAAGCTGTTGAGGTTGGCATCCCGTTCCGACGTCGGAGTGCAAACATCCCGGCGAGCGGGCCTGAGCGGCGGGCCGCCCGTAGCGGTGAATGCGGAGGGCTCCGGAGGCCCCGACCACGGGTGAACATCAGAGGAAGATGACTGACTTTGGTGCCTTCCCTCACAGTGGGAAACTTTTGATTCTGCTGTGTGGGGATCTGCTGTGTGGGGATGTTTCATGTTGAACTCTATCGCGTGTTGTGTTCTTTATTTTATTGTATGGCTGTATGGTGATCACAAATAAATGTATCCTGTTTCTTGTATGTATCCCGTCTACTCACAGAAACTTTAGATTTTAGAGGTACAGGGTAGAAACAGGCCCTTTGGCCCTCCCAGTCTGCGCCAACCTGCGATCACCCTGTACACTAGCACTAACCTACACATCAGGGACAATTTACAATTTTACCGAATCCAATACAAGCCTGGACGTCTTTTGAGTGTGGGTGGAAACCAGGAGCACCTGGAGAAAGCCCACACAGTCACAAGGTAAATGTACAAACTCCCTACAGACAGCACTAATAGTCAGGATCGCACCCAGGTCTCTGGTGCTCTAAGGCAGCAACTCTATCACTGTGCCACCTTACAATTGCTCTGTATCTTCCAGTGCCTTGCCTATATAAGTTACTGTCCAAATGTCTCCTAAATATCATGTTTGTATTGACGCCACCACCTTCTCCGGCAGCCCTTTATATACCAGTCTTTGCGTAAAGAAAATCTTCCCACAAATCCCCTTTAAAATTCCATCCTCTCACTTTAAACCTACATCCTCATGTTTTTAATATGCCTTTCCTGAGAAAAAAAAAATTCTGACATTCTACCTTATATGTGCCTTTTATAATTTAATATATCTTGTGAGAGGAAATTCCTCCTCAACGCAGTTTTATATAATTGTTCTCACAAATTGAAACAATGGCCCTCGACTGAGATTTCCCCCACGTCTCTATGATCAGGCATTTTACTGTGTCATGCACAGCAGGATTCGACCTGAAACATCACCCATTCCTTCTCTCCAGAGATGCTACCTATCCCGCAGAGTTACTCTTTTTGTGACCATCTTAGAAATATTCTGGTCGACCTTCTGCTAACTCGGGTATTTTCAGTCAAGATGGCATTGAGGAGGTGAAACCAGTCATCTAACCATTGCCGCATACAATATCTCATCTCATATCCGCTGTGGTGCTGCGGTGAAAAAAGCACCAATGCACAGATTTTAAAAATGTTAAAATCTTCTGGCTTTCTCTGGCTTGGGCAAGCGTGGCTGAAGGGCCTGTTTCCATGCCGAATGACACTGAAATACCAAGAACAGTTAATAAAGATGTTGAAATTTGAGGATTTATTGGACACTTTCTACATATGCTCTTTTCACCAGGATCCAATTGATCTAATTGCATCAGTGCTTTAACAGCCACACAATCACGGTCTCAGTATGGTCACTAAATGACTCTTTAGTGGAAAACAACATCTAATTCTACGCAAGTGAAAGCTGGAGCCAGTCGTTGAATAGAGGATCTGTGTGAATAGCTGCTGCTGATGATGGTGGTGGTGGACAAACAAATCATATGTCTGGTGAAAGAGATGGATATAGAAAGCTTTTTCCTCTTGCTCAGCTGTATCCGGCCATGATGACTACATAATTTCAGGGGGAAAATGTTATAATGAGTGCAATTTTCTTCTGAACTTTTAAGAAAATAAGTGTCTCATGGTTTGGACCGGGATTCCGCTTCTCGTTTCCATTGCAGAGCTGAATTTGTCAGTTCCAGAGTTAATCCACGATCGACAAACCCATTGCATACTGATTGTTCATCAGAATTATTTAGCAAAAAGCTCAAAGTGCTGGAGTAAGACAACGTTCCTGGAGTAAGACAAGTTCCTTCTTAATGAAAAATAAAGGCATTTATGCCATACCTATTAAGCCTCTTTCAGGAAAACCCAAAACCTCTTTACAAACAATTAAATCCTTGTGAAGCATAGTTATTGAAAGCTTGAAAGTGTGTACCATCAGACAGGACCCTGGACGGCACAGTGACCTAGTGGTGGAGATGCTGCCCTACAGCTCCAGAGACCTGGGTTTAATCTTGACGTGGGGTCAAGACTTGTCAGTAGGGAGTTTGTATGTTCTCCCCGTGACTGTGTGGGTTTTCTCCGGTTTCCTCCCACACTCCAAATATGTACATGTTTGTAGGTTACTTGGCTTTGGTTGTAAATTGTCCCTGGTGTGTAGGATAGTGCTATCGTACGCGGATCGATGGTCGGCGTGGATTCGGTGGGCCGAACGGCATGTTTCTTCACTGTATCTCCGAACTAAACTAAACTAAAAACATAGAAACATAGAAAATAGGTGCAGGAGTAGGCCATTCGGCCCTTCGAGCCTGCACCGCCATTCAATATGATCATGGCTGATCATCCAACTCAGTATCCTGTACCTGCCTTCTTTCCATACCCCCTGATCCCTTTAGCCACAAGGGCCACATCTAACTCCCTCTTAAATATAGCCAATAAACTGGCCTCAACTACCTTCTGTGGCAGAGAATTCCAGAGATTCACCACTCTCTGTGTGAAAAATGTTTTACTCATCTCGGTCCTAAAAGATTTCCCCCGTATCCTTAAACTGTGACCCCATGTTCTGGACTTCCCCAACATCAGGAACAATCTTCCTGCATCTAGCCTGTCCAACCCCATAAGAATTTTGTAAGTTTCTATAAGATCCCCCCTCAATCTTCTAAATTCTAGCGAGTACAAGCCAAGTCTATCTAATCTTTCTTCAAATGAAAGTCCTGACATCCCAGAAATCAACCTGCTTCTTCCCCCGTAATCAGCCTTCTGAATGGTCCTTCCATAAACTAGGGCACGGACCCAATCCTCCAACCTACCTCTCTGCAGACATTGCACTTTTTCTCTTTTTAGCAAGAAAATCCTGCACATTACATTCTACTTTCTCTTCACTTTAGATCTTGTACGTGTGTTTGGTTTAATTGTATTCACGATTAGTATTATCTGCTTTGAATGGGCAGCATGCAAACAAAAGCTTTTGACTGTACACGTGACAATAATAAGCATAATCCTAATCATTGTTACAATGTAGGAAAGCTGTAAAAGGTTAAGAGTGTTATAGCGTCGTACAGCTCTCAACAAGCCAGTTGACCCACCACATTTACACAGCACTAATCTGAAGAAGGGTCTCGACCCAAAACATCACCTAGTCTTCTCCAGATGCATCTGACCCACTGAGATAATCCAGCATCTTGTGTCTGTCACTGGCGACAACCATTTGTGTTCATCCTATTTTACTTGCGCCTGATGTTTATAAATCTGTACACCTCACCGTTCACTACCCCCAAAACCTAGAAAACATTTCAATTGCGTCCAGAATTAAATTTAAAATGACATTTATAAAACTCCCCAAAACATTCAGTTCCCAAAAGAGTGAGAATCCGCATTTAATTTTTCAGTCCAGGAGATGTTAATTGGCTGTAATTAAAAATGATCGCATTGTTAAAAGGGTAATTAGAGCACTAACTACCAGCCCTGAATATCTGCAGCTAGTTTGGTTCAAATGTGCTGCCTAAACTTAGCATTTTCAATGCGTTCAATCTATGTCAATGATGGCCCACATAACAAATGGCTCTGGATTCCATCGGTGGGAAAAGTTTCTTAGTATATCTTAATAATTTTAGTTTAATTTAGCCTAGTTTAGAGATACAGCGCGGAAACAGGCCCTTCGGCCCACCGAGTCTACACCGACCAGCGACCCCTGCACTGGGCGGCGCGGTGGTGCAGCGGTAGAGTTGCTGCCTTACAGCGCTTACAGTGCTTGCAGCGCAAGAGACCCTGGTTCGATCCCAACTACGGGTGCTGTCTGCACGGAGTTTGTATGTTCTCCCCGTGACCTGCGTGGGCTTTCTCCAAGATCTTCGGTTTCCTCCCACATTCCAAAGACGTAAATTGTCCCCAATGTGTGCTAATGTGCGAGGATCGTAGGTCAGTGCAGACTTGATGGGCCGAAGGGCATGTGTCCGTGCTGTATCTCTAAACTTAACTGAACAAAACTAAAATTAACACTAAGGTAGACACAAAATGCTGGAGTAACTCGGCTGGGCAGGCAGCATCTCAGGAGAGAAGGAATGGGTGACGTTGCAGGTTGGGACCCTTCTTCTGACTGAGGGTCAGGGGTCACACCACCCTACACACACTAGGGACAATTTTACATTGACACCAAGCCAATTAACCTACAAAACTGTACGTCTGTGGAGTGTGAGAGGAAACCGACGATCCTGGAGAAAGCCCATGCAGGTCACGGGGAGAACGTACAAACTCCATAGACAGCACCCGCAGCCAGGATCGAGGTCTCAAGCGCTGTAAGGCAGCAACTCCACCACTGTGGCACTGTGCCACCCATTTTGAAGCCAATTAGAAAAGGGCGGCATGGTGGTGCAGTGGTAGAGTGCCAGAGACCTTACAGCGACCTTACAGGGCTTTACAGTGTCATGACCCGAAATGCCTTTATCCCCCAGAGATGATGCCCGATCCACTGTGTTAAAGGGCTGTCCCACTGTGGCAACCTAATTGGCAAGTTTAGAAGAGTTTAGGAGAGTTTGAAAAAATGTCACGTTGAAGACCTCCTTTGACTATGTAGAAGACCTCCTTCGGCTATGTTGAAGACTATCTATGACTACCTTTGACTACCTTTGATTACCTACGACTACCCTCGATTACCTACGAATAAGTTCAAGTGAGTTTATTGTCATGTGTCCCTGTATAGGACAATGAAATTCTTGCTTTGCTTAAGCACACAGAAAATAGTAGGCATTTACTACAAAACAGATAAATGTGTCCATATACCATGATATAAATATATACACACATGAATAAATAAACTGGTAAAGTGCAAATAACAGAAAGTGGTTATTAATAATCAGAGTTTTGTCCGAGCCAGGTTTAATAGCCTGATGGCTGTGGGGAAGTAGCTATTCCTGAACCTGGTTGTTGCAGTCTTCAGGCACCTGTACCTTCTACCTGAAGGTAGCAGGGAGATGAGTGTGTGGTCAGGATGGTGTGTGTCTTTGATGATACTGCCAGCCTTTTTGAGGCAGCGACTGCGATAAATCCCCTCGATGGAAGGAAGGTCAGAGCCGATGATGGACTGGGCAATGTTTACTACTTTTTGTAGTCTTTTCCTCTCCAGGGCGCTCAAATTGCCGAACCAAGCCACGATGCAACCGGTCAGTATGCTCTCGACTGTGCACCTGTAGAAGTTAGAGAGAGTCTTCCTTGACAATCCGACTCTCCGTAATCTTCTCAGGAAGTAGAGGCGCTGATGAGCTTTTTTGATAATTGCGTTAGTGTTCTCGGACCAGGAAAGATCTTCAGAGATGTGCACGCCCAGAAATTTGAAGTTCTTGACCCTTTCAACCATCGACCCATTGATATAAATGGGGCTGTGGGTCCCCCTCCTACTCCTTCCAAAGTCCACAATCAGTTCCTTGGTTTTGCTGGTGTTGAGGGCCAGGTTATTGCGCTGGCACAATATGGACAGTTGCTCGATCTCTCTTCTATATTCTGACTCATCCCCATCAGTGATACGCCCCACAATAGTGGTGTCGTCAGCGAACTTGATGATGGAGTTCGCACTGTGGTTCGCTACGCAGTCATGGGTATAGAGTGAGTACAGCAGGGGGCTGAGCACGCAGCCTTGAGGTGCTCCCGTGCTGATTGTTATCGAGGCTGACACATTTCCACCAATACGAACAGACTGTGGTCTGTGGATGAGGAAGTCGAGGATCTAGTTGCAGAGGGATGTGCAGAGACCCAGTTCTGCGAGTTTGGTAACCAATTTGGAGGGGATGATTGTGTTAAATGCCGAGCTGTAATCAATGAATAACAGCCTGACATATGAGTTTTTGTTGTCCAAGTGGTCCAGTGCGGAGTGGAGGGCCAGCGAGGTCGCATCCACCGTTGATCTGTTGTGGCGGTAAGCGAACTGCAGTGGGTCCAGGTTTTTGTCAAGGTAGGAGTTGATTTGCTCCATGATCAACCTCTCAAAGCACTTCATCACCACCGGCGTTAGTGCCACTGGTCGATAGTCATTGAGGCACGTCACCTTACTCTTCTTGGGCACCGGTATAATTGATGCCCTTTTAAAGCAGGTGGGGACCTCAGACCTCAGAAATGAGAGGTTGAAAATGTCCGTAAAAACTCCCGCCAGTTGGTCCGCACAGGTTTTTAGAACACGACCGGGTATACCATCAGGACCAGGTGCTTTTTGGGGGTTCAACAACCTACTTTGACTAAACCTACGAGTCAAAAAATATCGATTTATTCCATGGCGACCATTTTATACTCGTGGTCATTTTTCAGCATGTTGAAAAATACGCCGCGACCTAGCTGAGGCCTCGACTATGCGGGGACTACTCTCGAGCATGAAGGAGAGTTACAAAGACCTCCTAGGACCTCGTGTCCACCATGCTGCGAGTGTGAGTCGAGGGCAAACTCTTCTAAACCAGCTAATTAGGTCGCCGCAGTGGGACAGCCCCTTTACGCATAGCACAATGTATCTATCTTTCGTATAAACCAGCATCTGCAGTTCTTCGTTAAATGCTGCTAGAAGTCTACAGAACCAACGAAGTCATGGACTGTTATTTTCTCCAAGCATATTGCTGATTTGTAATGGCATTGACGTTCTTGACTGGCTATTTCTAATCAGCTTGTGCAGTCAACCTGCACAATCACACAAACCAACCTCCCTTCCATTGACTCCATATATATCTCACGCTGCCTTGGCAAGGCCAGCAGCATAATCAAGGATGAGTCGTACCCTGGCCACATCCCTCTTCTCCCCTCTCCCATCAGGCAAAAGGTATACAAGTGTGAAAACGCACCCCGCCAGATTCAGGGACAGTTTCTTCCCAGCTGTTATCAGGCAACTGAACCATCCTACCAACAACTAGAGAGCAATCCTGAATGACTATCTACCTCATTGGGGACCCTCGAACTATCCTTGATCTGACTTTGCTGGCTTTACCTTGCACTAAACGTTATTCCCTTACCATGTATCCATACACTGTAAATGGCTGGATTGTAAATACGTATTGTCTTTCCGCTGACTGGTTAGCACGCAACATAAGCTTTTCACTGTACCTCGGGGCACGTGACAATAAACCAAAAACTAAACTAAACTAAACTAAACTATGATACAATATGATGCCATCCGATGCAATACGATACGATAGAATTTTATTTATCCCAGGAGGGAAATTGAATAAACTAAACTACTCTGAACATGAACCTCCACAAACTGATGTTAAAGCGACCCGATGCCCCAAGAACCTGCTGGACACAATGATGACCAGACTCCATCTAAGTCACCGACTGCCATGCCAGGAATTACAGGATGCAAAGACAATGGAGCTCTTGACTAATCACAGCAATCAGTCTCCATTAATTAGTCCATAATGGATCATGCAATGACACAGGGAACCTTCCCCCTCCCCCTCCCCCCCCACATGGGTCAGGAGCTTTGTAAACCACAGGTACATAGGTATTTTTTCACCAAGTAATGCGACACCTACCTTATGCCAATTTCTAACTGCTCATTTCTCTCTCTCATTAATAGAGTGGCATATGCAGTTTCCCAATCCAAAAGACACAATTACTGAATCATTGGAGGGAAGCCAGATCTGCATCCATTCACAGTGGTATGAACATTGACTACTCTAACTTAAGAATAGCCATTGCTTTCCCTCTCTATCCCCTCCCCCTCCACAGTTCTCCCACCAGTCTTACTGTCTCTGCCTACATTCTATATTTGTCCCGCCCCTTCCCCTGACATCAGTGTGACGAAGGGTCTCGACCCGAAACGCCACTCATTCCCTCTCTCTAGAGTGGGCCGAAGGGGCTGTTACCATGGTGCATCAATAAACCAAAGTAAACCAAACCAGACCAAACCAAACCAAACTAAACCAAACCAAGCCAGGCCAGACAAAAGCAAACTTACGAAAGGCATTTGACAAAGAATAAATCTGGTGAACTACAGGGATAGAACCGATCAATAGGATTGATCCACTAGGAAATGGAAAATATCAATGGGCCAAATTATTTCCTTCTGTTACATAATAATTCTGTGATTGTATAATTCTAGACCTCAGCTCAGCTAACTTCCCCAAAATGTATAGCTGGAAATTGCTGGTGCTGCCATGCAACTATTTCTGGTTTAGAGAAGTTAGATGATGTCACCTTTGGGCCAGGGTTTGTGATGTTACATCTACTGAGCCAACCTCCTCTGATTATAATAATAATAATGGATGGGATTTATATAGCGCCTTTCTAGAATACTCAAGGCGCTTTACATCGCATTATTCATATATTCCTCAGTCACACTCGGTGGTGGTGAGCTACTTCTGTAGCCACAGCTGCCCTGGGGCAGACTGACGGAAGCGTGGCTGCTAATCTGCGCCTACGGCCCCTCCGACCACCACCAATCACTCACACACAGGCAAAGGTGGGTGAAGTATCTTGCCAAAGGACACAACGACAGTATGCACTCCAAGCGGGATTCGAACCGGCTACCTTCCGGTCGCCAGCCGAAAACTTAGCCCATTGTGCCATCTGTCGCTTATGTCACTTCCACCCCACACCATTCAAAGTTGCTGGGGCACAATGTCTGACCTTTCTGTCCCAGGTCTCCTTCATTATCAGAGTGAGGTTTAAATGCAAGTTGGAGGAACAGCATCTCATATTTCGCTTGGGCAGCTTACAACCCACTGGTATGATTACTGATTTCTCTAACTTCAAGTTATCCCTCTCTCTCTCTCTCTCTCTATCCCTGCCCCACCCAAGTTGCACCAGCTTCTCGTTTTCACCCAACAAACAGCTAACAATGGCCTGTTTCCTTTATCATCTTTACCTTTTTGCATTTCTTTCATTCATTGTTCTTTATCTCTCTACATCTGAAGAAGGGTCTCGACCCAAAATGTCACCCATTCCTTCTCTCCAGAGATGATGCCAGCCAGCTGAGTTAATCCAGCCTTTCGTGTCTATCCGGTTTAATCCAGCATCTGCAGTTCCTTCGTACTCAATGTCTTAGTGTTGCTTTTAAGGGTCTTAGGAACTTGCTCAAATTGCAAACAGAATATTAAAGTATCTGCAGCAGAAGGCATGAGACAGTTCAAGAAAGAGATCCAGTGCCACCTTCCAAAGATCAAACGTGGACACGCAATTTAGAAGCATGAGAGGGTTTCTTATTGAAACATATAAGATTATTAAGGGATTGGACACACTAGAGGCAGGAAATATCTTACCGATGTTGGGGTACTCCAGAACCAGGGGTCACAGTTTAAGAATAAGGGGTATGCCATTTAGAACGGAGATGAGGAAATACCTTTTCACCCAGAGAGTTGTGAATCTGTGGAATTCTCTGCCTCAGAAGGCAGTGGAGGCCAATTCTCTGGATGCTTTCAAGAGAGCGCAGATGGAGCTGTTAAAGATAGCGGAGTCAAGGAATATGGGGAAAAGGCAGGAGTGGGATCCTGATTGTGGATGATCAGCTGTGATCATCCTTTTTTATTCGTGAGGCTGTATGGTAACTCCAATGTCACTGTACCAATTGGTGCATGTGACAATAAATGTAAACTTGAAACTTGAACTTGATGATCACTGAACGGCGGTGTGGGCTCGAAGGGCCGAATGGTCTCCTCTTGCACTTATTGTCTATTATCTATTTTCTAAACTTGTATGTCTTTGGAGTGAGTGGGAGGAAACCGGAGCACCCGGAGAAAATCAACGCAGGTCATGGGGATCACCTACAAGATCACTACACACGGTGCCTGTAGTCAAGGTCAAACCCGGGTCTCTGGCGCTGTAAGGCAGCAACTCTACCGCTGTGCCACCATGCTGCCCTAGTGGGAAGAACTTCCTTCTGTGTTCCCAATGCATTAGCTGCTCAAGAATTGACAGTGACAATAGACAATAGACAATAGATGCCGGAGTAGGCCATTTGGCCCTTCGAGCCAGCACCGCCATTCAATGTGATCATGGCTGATCATCCCCAATCAGTACCCCGTTCCTGCCTTCTCCCCATATCCCCTGACTCCGCTATTTTTAAGAGCCCTATCTAGCTCTCTCTTGAAAGCATCCAAAGAACCTGCCTCCACCGCCCTCTGAGGCAGAGAATTCCACAGACTCACCCCTCTCTGTGAGAAAAAGTGTTTCCTCGTCTCCGTTCTAAATGGCTTACTCCTTATTCTTAAACTGTGGCTCCTGGTTCTGGACTCACCCAACATTGGGAACATGTTTCCTGCCTCTAGCGTGTCCAAGCCCTTAACAATCTTATATGTTTCAATGAGATTTCCTCTCATCCTTCTAAACTCCAGAGTGTACAAGCCCAGTTGCTCCATTCTCTCAGCATATGACATCCCGGGAATTAACCTTGTAAACAAACGCTGCACTCCCTCAATAGCAAGAATGTCCTTCCTCAAATTAGGGGATCAAAACAGCACACAATACTCCAGGTGTGGTCTCACTAGGGCTCTGTACAACTGCAGAAGGACCTCTTTGCACCTATATTCGATTCCTCTTGTTATAAAGGCCGACATGCCATTCGCTTTCTTCACTGCCTACTGTACCTACATGCTTACCTTCATAGATTGATGTACAAGGACCCTCACATCCCCTTTTCCCAACTTGACGCCATTTAGATAGTAATCTGCCTTCCTGTTTTTGCAACCAAAGTGGATAACCTCACTGCACTCACTGACATTTATCCGCATTAAACGTCATCTGCCATGCATCTGCCCACTCCCCCAACTTGTCCAAGCCACCCTGCATTCTCATTGCATCCTCCTCACAGTTCACACTGCCACCCAGCTTTGTGTCATCTGCAAATTTGCTAATGTTACTTTGAATCCCTTCATCCAAATCATTGATGTATATTGTAAATAGCTGCGGTCCCAGCACCGAGCCTTGCGGTACCCCACTAGTCACTGCCTGCCATTCTGAAAGGGACCCGTTAATCCCTACTCTTTGTTTCCTGTCTGCCAACCACTTCTCTATCCATGTCAGCACTCTACCCCCAATACCATGTGCCCTAATTTTGCCCACTAATCTCCTATGTGGGACCTTATCAAATGCTTTCTGAAAGTCCAGGTACACTACATCCACTGGCTCTCCCTTGTCCATTTTCCTAGTTATATCTTCAAAAAATTCCAGAAGATGAGTCAAGCATGATTTCCCCTTTGTAAATCCATGCTGACTCGGACTGATCCAGATATGACTCGGACTAATGCAGATATTTTTTTCCTCAACTACGTCGGGTTGGCACCACAACAAGCTACCAAACGTTCAAAGTGTGACCGATGCAATGGCTAGAATCAAATAAGAATACGTTGTCGACGACGGTAAAATGAATCTACAGTGACATAAAGTGGAGTCAATAGGCCATTTGATATACTATTCCTAAAAGCTTTGAACGCACTGAGGGTTGAGTTCATCTTCTCCTTCAATGCTCATTCAGTATACTCAACCAGTTCCATTCCGTGAGATAAAGTACACCCTGCCGTCCTGGTTCTCAGTAACCGCAAACATTTCTAATTGACATAATTTTTCATGAATTGAACCATAAAGAACAAATAAGTGATACATATGAATTATTTGCCAAGTGCATCTATAATTAATCACTTTCTCTTTGCTTTCCTACAGAGCCAAGGGACATTCCGCGTTTAATTGTAAAGCAAAGGCTTTATCAGCAGACGTTAATAGATGGCAAGCATTTTCTCTGCGTAATCAGAGTGCGTCCCAGGTCCCGATCAGCATTCCAAAGAAAAGGCCACGCACAGTCCAAAGGATCTTGGGGACGAATTCTACAGCCCCCTGAAAGTGGCAACACGATTAGATGGAGTGATGAAGAGGGCATACAGTATGCTTGCCTTCGTCAGTCGGGGCATTGAGTACAAGAGACAGGAAGTCATGAGGTAGACACAGAATGCTGGAGTAACTAAGCGGGTGAGGCAGCTTCTATGGAGAGAAGGTATGGGTGATGTTTTGGGTCACAAGACCCATTCCTTCTCTCCATAGATGCTGCCTCACCCGCTGAGTTACTCCAGCATTTTGTCATCTACCTTCGATTTTATCCAGCATCTGCAGTTCTTTCTTACACAGGAAGTCATGGTGCAGCTTTATAGGACTTTGGTTAGGCCGCAATTAGAGTATTGTGTGCAGTTCTGGTAACGCCGTTGCAGGGAGGATATGGGGGCTTGGGAATGGATATAGAGGATGTTTATGAGAATTATGATGCCTGGATTAAGGGGTTATTTAACTACAGGGTGAGGTTGGGCAGATTTGGATTGTTCTCTCTGGAACGCTGGAGGTTGTAGGCAGACCTGACATCTTCTATCTATATTTAAAACTGAGTGTATGTGTGTGTTTCTGCCTGTCTTGTGTTTGCCAGCCTGTGGGTGTCAGCCTTTGATTCATTGCTACGCCAACACCAGACCCACAAAGGCCCAGATTTTTTCCATTTTTCGGTAGAGATTTCACTTTTCATTCCAAGTATCCACTCCTCATTAAATTTCGTCGTGTTTATGTACACGTTTTTTGTTTTTTTTTTACTTATATTTTTATTGATTTTTAAGAGTTTATGTACACATTTTTAATAAAATCCTTCTCCCCACCCCCACTCACTCATTTTTTCGCCTCCTGCTGGCCATCGACCATAACGGCTGCTGGCGCCCGCCTCTCGCCTCAAAGACGCCATTTAAAAACAGCCGCACTGCTGAGTGCTCGAATCTTCAGTTCGAGGACCACGTCTCCCGTGGGGGCTATGGGTAGGGAATGGCTGCGTTGGGGGAGCAGACCCAACGGGTCTGCACTTGGTCTAGTAAATATATAAAACTGTGAGAGGCATAGAAAGGGTAGACAGCGATATCTTTTTTTTCACAGGATGGAAAAAGCAAATACTGGAGTGCAAAGCTTTATGGTGAGATGAGCTAAATTTAAATGGGATATGTAGGGCAGGTCTTATTTTCCACACATAGTGCCTGGAACATGCTGTCAGGGGTGCTGGTTGAGTCAGATATTATGGTGGGAATTAAACTTTTGGATTGTACATGGCTCTGCAGGGAATGGAAGGATATGGATTATGTGCAGGCAAATAAGAGTTGATCTTGGCATCATCTTGGCCTCAATAAAGGGCCTGACCTGCTGAGTTACTCCAGCACTTTGTGTACCCCTTTGCTTTCAGTCTGAAGAAGGGTTCCGACCCAAAATGTCACCCATCCTTTTCCTCCAGAGATGCTGCCTGACCCGCTGGGTTTCTCCAGCACTTTGTGTCTATCTTTGGTATAAATCAGCATCTGCAGTTCCATTCTACACACTGTTCTTGTGCTGTACTGTTCTTGTGCCCTGATGTCCGAAACTGAATGTCCGCTCGAAAGCCGAAAAATGCCTTTGAAATTTGAAACTAATTGTGTTGGGGGCAGTGCGGCCATGGTATATGAATGATACCAAAGCACAAACAATGGCCAAAGAAGATGGCAGAAGAATATATCCACCACCTCAAGCTCGCCCCAAATACTACAACCACTGATTTCCTGTAGTTATTATGGTAGCGCAAAGTGTTTGGCAGCCAATTTGCACAATGAAAGCTGTTTGTGCCAATGTGCCAATACAAAGGTTTAAATGCCACTATCATATCTGGCTGGTTAGCACTATCCTTGCTGACTGGTTAGCATGCAACAATAAGCTTTTCCCTGTAACTTGGTACATGTGACAATAAACTAAACTGAACAGAACGGAATAACGTGATAATGACCTGATGACAGCCTTTTTTTTTTTTTAATGAACTGAATGTTGATGGAGGCATAAGCATTGCTCAGGTCAACAGGGATAACTCTGCCACTCCTCATTGCAATGTTTTATTTCACGTTCACCTGAGATAACCGATAAGGGCTCAGTTTAACACCGAATGGAAAGTTACTGGCAACAAGACACATCACCCGAGGGATCTCAGCTTGGCAATGGGACCACGGTAACTGCGGGGTAGAAATCCATTCACTTCTTGTTTTCTACACAGGCACGCACGCTACTGTCTAATCCCTATTGTAAATCCCTGGTGGCTAGACCCTGCTTCTAAAGCCATCGAGCGATCTACAAGCATAACAATCTCACACAGGGGGTGAGGCATAAGTTCACAAGCTCTGGGAGCCAAATTAGGCCATTCAGCCCATCAATTCTAAGCCGCCATTCCCCTGCCTTCTCCACATTACCCCTGACACCCATACTAATTAAAATCTGTCAATCTGCGCTTCCACAGCCATCTATGGCAATGAATTCCACAGATTCACCACCCTCTGGCTAAAGCAATTCCTCCTCATCTCTTTTCTAAAGGCATGTCCTTTCATTCTGGGTCTGTGGCCTCAGAATACCAATATTGTGAGGTCAAGGCAGTTGGAATATGTAAATTAATGATGATTGGAATTAAATGGGAGCCGAGAAGAAATATTTCTCCAGAGAATCTGCCTGACCCTTTGTGCCGATCATTGGTATAAACCAGCATCTGCAGTTCTTTGTTTCTACCACCTGAACTAATCCCATGTGCCTGCATATAGCCCTTATCCCTCCAAAGCTTTCCAATCCATGTAAACATCTCTTAAATATTTGTACCCACCTCTGCAGCTTTGCCAGTAACTTTGCTCCATCTATTTATGGACGACACAACCCTGATTGGACTGATCCAGGATGGGGAGGAATCTGTCTACAGACATGAAGTGACACAGCTGGCATCCTGGTGCCGTGGAATCAACCTAGAACTAAATGCTCTTAAGACAGTGGAATTGATTGTAGACTTTAGGAGAGCTCCCCCTCCCCTCACCCCACTCACCATCAACAACACCACAGTCACATCTGTGGAGTCTTTTCAGTTCCTGGGAACCATCATCTCCAACGACCTTAAATGGGGGGCTACCATCGACTCCACAGTCAAAAAGGCACAACAGAGGATGTACTTCCTGCAGCAGCTGAGGAAGCACAATCTGCCACAGGCAATGATGGTCCAATTCTACACGGCCATCGTAGAGTCTGTCCTCACCTTCACCACCATAGTCTGGTTTGGCTCAGCCACCAAGCACGACATCCGGAGGCTGCAGCGAATCGTCCGATCAGCTGAGAAGGTTATTGGCTGCAAGCTTCCCTCCATTGATGAACTGTACACTGCAAGGGCCAGGAAGCGAGCGGGTAAGATCATCTCTGACCCCTCTCACCCTGGCCACAAACTCTTTGAATCACTTCCCTTTGGAAGGCGACTACGGACTGTCAAAGCCAGACATAAAAACAATTTTTTTTCCACAGTAGAAATGCTCAATAACCAAAAATCTGTAGCCTCCTTTGGCTCTGGTAGTTTATTTAATTCTCATGTTTAATCAATAATGTTTTATTATTAATGTTTAATGTTTAATGTTTTATGTGTCATTCCTAACTGTCACTGTATGTCATGTTGTCACTTGCGGACGGAGTACCAAGGCAAATTCCTTGTATGTGAATACTTGGCCAATAAACTTATTAATTCATAAACTTATTCATTCATTCATTCATTCATTCATTCATTCATTCATCTCCTTTCTTAAAAAATATGCTTCTAGTCCCTTTTAAATCATCCCCTTCTCACCTTAAATCTATGTCCTCTAGTTCTGGGCTCCCCTGTCCTGGGAAAAAGACTGTGACCATCCATCTTATCCATTTCCTTCATGACTTTATATAAGGTCACCCCTCCACTTTCTATGCCCCAGAGAAAACAGTGTAAGCCTATCCAACCTCTCCTTGTAGCTCAAGGCTCTCCAGTCCCAGTAACATCCCAGTGAATCCTCTCTTCACCCTTCCCAGCTTGATGACATCTTTCCTCAGTTTGCCGACATCTTTCCTATTGTGACCACAACTGTACTCAATACTCAAATGTTGAATCATGAACAATTTATAACCTTTTTAAATTGACGCGCAATAAATGTCACTTTTTAAAATGGTTTCTAAATGTCTATGATCACCAGAGATGCTTAGAAACTGTGAAAAGGTCTTTGACAGCACATCCTGTCTTGTCACTAATGTAATAAGAACCTCGGCAGCAAATATTTTGAGATCACTCTCTATTGAAACATGCACATGGAAAGCGGAGTGTGATGCTTCAAGCGATGTAACATTAGCAGTAACAGGTCAGGAGGTTATAGTGGCGCAGCTGGTAGCGTTCCTGCTTCACATCGCTGGAGACTTGCATTCGGTCCTAACCTCGGGTGCTGTCTGTGTGGAGTTTGCACATTCACCGTGCAGCTCTATGGGTTTTCTCCGGGTGCTCCAGTTTCCTCCAATATCCCAAAGACATGCGAGTTTATAGGTTAATTGCCCCTATTGGCAGGGGGAATAGATGAGAAAATTGGATAACATTGAGCAAGTGGGAACGGGTAATTAATGGTCTGCGTGGGTTTGGTGGGATGAAGGGCCTGTTGCCAAGGCTGTGTCTCTAAACAAAAGGTAATCAAATGGACGATAGTCAAGAAAAAGCAATTGGTTTAGTTTAGTTCGGTTTAGAGTTACAGCGCAGAAACAGGCCCTTCAGCCCACCGAGTCCACGCCGACCAGCGATCCCCGCACACTAACACGATCCTACACACACCTGGAGACAACAAATTACAAAATTTACCAAAGCCAATCAACCTGCAAGCCTGCACGTCTTTGGAGTGTGGGCGGAAACCCGAGCACCCGGAGAAAACTCACGCAGGTCACCTGGAGAACGTAAAACTCCGTACAGACAGCACCCATGGTCAGGATGGAACCCGAGTCTCTGACACTAAGTCAGCAACTCTACCGCTGCGCCACAGTGCCGTACCCAGTGTGTTTGCATTGTACAGTCTGGAATGCAAGAGAGTCTCTGCTTCAATGAGAAAGAAGCATTTGAAGTGCAAAAATGTCTTCAGCTCTTACTGGGCAGGCCTCTAAACTTAGTAACAGTTCACAAGCCTTTGTTAATAATTCCAACAATGGTTCTAACAAGAGTGCACAGATAAGCCATACCCTTATCTCAATGTGGTTAAACATCCAAATATTACATTTAAAGACAAAGTGCAGTTGCAGATGGGTTGTCAAGATGACTGTACGAGAATTCAGAGTTACTCCAGCTTTTTGTATCTATCACAGGTTATGCTATCACGGTGGTACAGCGGTAGAGTTGCAGCCTTACAGCGAATGCAGCGCCGGAGACCCAGGCTCGATCCCGACTACGGGTGCTGTCTGTAGGGAGTTTTACGTTCTCCCCGTGACCCATGTGGGTTTTCTCCGAGATCTTCGGTTTCCTCCCACACTCCAAAGACCTACAGGTTTGTAGGTTAATTGGCTTGGTAAATGTAAAAATAAAATGTCCCTAGTGGGCGTAGCATAGTGTTAATATGCGTGGACCCGGTGGGCCAAAGGGCCTGTTTCCGCACTGGATCTCTAAACTAAACTAAAAACATGACCTTCACATAATCATGTTAATTTTTCTGATTATTAGCAATGGAGATGGGTAAGAATATTTTAAACATATATAGTGTGGAGAATATAATAGAATAGAATAAAATTCCTTTGATTGTCATTCAACAGAAGTTTGAACAAAATTTTGTTCCCTGCAGTCATAACAGCAAAAAACAAACACAATTAACACAGTTTAACACAAATATCCATCACAGTGAATCTACAAACACCTCCTCACTGTGATGGAAGGCAGAAAGTCTTATCTCTTCCCTGTTCTTCTCCCGCGGTCAGGCAGTCAAACTGCTGCATCGAGGCGATCGAGGCACTTGATGTTAAAGCCCCCGGCGGGCGATGGTAAGTCCCACGGCCGTTTAAGCCGTGCCGGGCGATGAAAGGCCCTGCGACGGGCCGATTCAAACCCCGCGCTTCGGGGCGGGCGAATCTGCCATTGCGGGAGCTCCCAAAAATCGGTCTCCTACCAGGGACCTGCGAGCTCCCAATGTTACCGTCCACAGGGCCTGCGGCCGAAGCCTCCGAAGCTCCGAAGTCGGGTCGCAGGCACAACACCACCACAGCCTCCGAAGTCAGCCAGCTCCTTGATGGTAAATCCACAGGCTCTGCGACCGGAGCCCTCAGATCGATTCCGGTCGGAGGCCACCAGCTCCACCATGTTAGGCCCCAGCGAAACGGAGACATGACAAGGAAAAGGTTGCGTCCCCGTTCAAGGAAGAGATTAAAAAAGTTTCCCCCGCCCCCCCACATATACACAACTGAAAATAAACCAAAACATACCCTTAACAGGACAAAAAAAAGACAACGGACTGCAGATGAACCGCAACTGCTTAGGCAGCGCCGCCACTTCCGGAACGGAATACAAAACGGAGAAAGGATTGAATACCTCAGACAAATGTCCAGGTGAAGGCCTGAGATTATATTATAAACAATCATATGGCTTGTCAACGGAACGTATGGAACAACGGAACCATTGTTATCGTACATGGATTGAGAAAATGAATCTCAAAATAGCTTCACAAAGAACATTCTGGTATCTAGAACACAAAGCTAATTGGCAACTGTTTCGTTTATTGACCTGGATGAAATAAAGTTCTCCAAGATTTAACAAATAAGTATCTTCACCAAACTTCCCATATGCTAGAGATTAATTCCTGATCTTCCAATCTACCCAGCACTGCCCCCTGCACTTTTCCATTTCCTGCACTTTCTCTGTAGCTGTAACACTATTCAGCATTCTGTATATTTTCTTTTTTGCATTACCTGATGAACTCATGTATGGTATGATTTGCCTTGATAGCATAAGTTCTAGGAGCTGAATTTGGCCCATCGAGTGTACACCGCCATTCAATTGATCTATCTTTCCCTCACAACCCCATTCTCCTGCCTTCTCCCCATAACCTCTGACACCCGTACTAATCAAAAATCTGTCAATCTCCACCTTAAAAATATCCCATTGACTTGGCCTCCACTGCCGTCAGTGGCAATGAATTCCACAGATTCACCTAAAGAATCTAAAGAAATGCCTCCTCATCTCCTTTCTAAAGGTGCGTCTTTTATTCTGAGACTATGGCCTCTGGTCCTCGGCTCGCCCACTAGTGGAAACATCCTCTCCACATCCACTCTATCCAGGCCTTTCACTATTCGATAAGTTTCAATGAGGGTCCCCCTCTCATGCATCTTGGTGCATGTGACAGTAATAAACTAATACCAGTAACACTGTAAAAGTTGTCAGTAAAGTTACCTTCACAAATTGGAAATAGCAAAGGAAACTTTTCTGAAGTGCATGACTGACGGTTCATCAAACAGACAGAAAGTGACTGGAGATGAAACA
This sequence comes from Amblyraja radiata, assembly GCF_010909765.2. Lineage (NCBI taxonomy): Eukaryota > Metazoa > Chordata > Chondrichthyes > Rajiformes > Rajidae > Amblyraja > Amblyraja radiata. The sequence continues at coordinate 11,083,104 of NC_045969.1, forward strand.
TTTTGGGCCCTGTCAACAGACACAATTGAACGGCTGTGATCCGTTTTCTTTTTAACGGCTTTTATATCACCAAAAGAACTGATCTCAGATGACAGTCCATTCATTTGTTTGAAAAGAAGTCCATTAATTTGTTTGAAAAGAAGTCTCGAACAAACATTTCACCATGTCATCCAATGTTGCATGTAACAGCTGAGAGATAAGTGGATTTTTGTCACAGGAAGCGCTAAAGAAACTGGACTTACAGGGAGGCTCAAGATTGACACAAATTTTCAAACTTGCAGAACAACAATTGGTGATAATAGACAATAGACAATAGGTGCAGGAGTAGGCCAATCGGCCCTTTGAGCCAGCACCGCCATTCAATATGATCATGGCTGATCATCCCCAATCAGTACCCCGTTCCTGCCTTCTCCCCATATCCCCTGACTCCGCTATTTTTAAGAGCCCTATCTAGCTCTCTCTTGAAAGCATCCAGAGAACCTGCCTCCCTCTGAGGCAGAGAATTCCACAGACTCACAACTCTCTGTGAGAAAAAGTGTTCCCTCGTCTCCATTCTAAATGGCTTACTCCTTATTCTCAAACTTTGGGCCCCTGGTTCTGGACTCCCCCAACATCGGGAACATGTTTCCTGCCTCTAGCATGTCCAAACCCTTAACAATCTTATATGTTTCAGTGAGATCTCCTTTCATCCTTCTAAACTCCAGAGTGTACAAGCCCAGCTGCTCCATTCTCTCAGCATATGACAGTCCCGCCATCCCGGGAATTAACATTGTAAACCTACGCTGCACTCCCTCAATAGCAAGAATGTCCTTCCTCAAATTAGGGGACCAGAACTGCACACAATACTCCAGGTGTAGTCTCACTAGGGCTCTGTACAACTGCAGAAGGACCTCTTTGCTCCTATATTCGATTCCTCGTGTTATGAAGGCCAACATGCCATTTGCTTTCTTCACTGCCTGCTGTACCTGCATGCTTACTTTCGTAGACTTCATAGATAACTTCTAGCAGAAATATATTAGAAAATCACAATGGCGTGGTTGGAGAGATCAAATGGTATACATCACATTCTTTTATAACAGCTTCGTGAGTTGTGGAAATCCTGAAGCTGAACACTCCCTCTGTTGGAAATCAACGAGCTGTGCAGTTCCAAGCATCTTAGCAGAAGGAACATACAAAAGCAGGGCGAAATACAAAGCCAAATGCCTCACAAACATTCCGCATCACATTGCTCGTGTACAAGTGCGCAGCACTGCAACACCCTTTTTCACACAAAGGGTGGTGGGTGTATGGAACGAGCTGCCAGTGGAGGTAGTTGGGGCTGGGACTATCGCAACATTTAAGAAGCAGTTAGACAGGTACATGGATAGGACAGGTTTGGAGGGATATGGACCAAAAGCAGGCAGGTGGGACTAGTGTACTGTAGCTGGGACATGTTGGCCAGTGTGGGCAAGTGTACACCGCCATTCAATTGATCTATCTTTCCCTCACAACCCCATTCTCCTGCCTTCTCCCCATAACCTCAAAGGTGGAAGGGCGAGGAGAGGGACGCCGGTTCGCAAGTCGATCTGTCACAGGAGGCAGTTCACTAGACGTTTTCAAGAGAGAATTAGATTTAGTAGAATCAAGGGATATGGGGGAAGAACAGGAACGGGATACTGATTTTGGATGACCAGCCATGATCATGTTGGAAGCACATGTCTTGGTGCGAGTAGAGAGCAGGTTTGACTTCCCGATTGATTGTTAAAGGCCTATGCAGAGCCTCTCCAGGTCAGTTTGACCTTTCCGCTGTTTAAGTGAAGGGAAAGGAATCTCCACAGGAAGCAAGAGAAGACTGTGGACACAAGGAACTGCAGATGCTGCAATCTTGCGTGGAACCTGATCATATTGAATGGCGGTGCTGCCTCGAAGGGCTGAATGGCCTACTCTTGCACCTATTTTCTATGTTTCTATGCTCGTCCAAGGGAAGGCGACGGCTGGAGGCCCTCAACAGCCTGGGACTCACCTGGAACGGGCACCCAGAACCCGGACTGGACTTTGAAAATGGCACACAAACCATTCCACCTCTTGCATGCTGGAGCTGTAGACTATTTCTGTAGACTAGACTATCACTGTGCGTTCGGCATATGCAACAATAAAAGCACCATTGAACCATTAAACGTCCACTGTCTATTGCCCCGAGTTTGTCGGCGATTAGAGGAATCCAGGAAGAGTTTTGTGGGATTGTGGGGAGAATAAAAAATGGTTTAGTGTAAATGGGTGCATGATGCATGGCATAGGGTCAATAGGCCGAATGGCCTGTTTCCATGATGTTTGAATCTATGGTTTGGTTGGTAAGGCTCTTGGATGGCACTGATGTAATGCATCAAAGTAAAGCACTGTAAAAAACCAGTCACATCCAGTCAGTACATTGACTTCCATTTCAAGAGTCGTGTTTAGGATTATTATTATTTTCACGTGTGCAGAGGTGCAGTGAAAAGCTATCCAACAAAAACAGATGATACTACACATGAAGACTATCCTCCGTGATATCCTAGCCAATGCTTTTGCCCAAACAGCTTTATTTAGAAAAAACTCTCATCATTATTTCAGACAGAATGCTTAATTTTAGTTGTTTTTTTGTCTAGTTTAGAGATACAGCACGGAAATAGGCCCTTCAGCCCACGGATTCCTCGTCGACCAGCGAGCACAATCCCATACGCTAGGGACAATTTTACAATTTTACCGAAGCTAATTAACCTGCAAACCTGTATGTTTTGGAGTGTGGGAGGAAGCCGGAGCACCCGGAGAAAACCCACGCTGTCACAGAGGAAACGGTCAAACTCCGTACGGTAGAGTTGCTGCCTTATAGTGCCAGAGACCCGGGTTTGATCCTGACTACGGGTGCTGTCTGTACGGAGTTTGTGCGTTCGCCCCGTGACCGCGTGGGTTTTCTCTGGGGGCTCCGCTTTCCTCCCACTCTCCAAGGACGTGGGGGTTTGTAGGTTAATTGGCTTTGGTATAGATGTAAAATTGTCCCTGGTGTGTGTAGGGTAGTGTTAATGTGCGGGGTGATCGCTGGTTGACGCGGACTGCGCTGGCCGAAGGGCCTGTTTCCGCACTGCATCTCCAAACCAAACTAAACTGAAGAGCGTTCCAGTCAGTGGAATTGAGGGGTTGGTGTCCATTGGGTGAGACAAAGAGAGAAAGGAGCACAGAGGAAGAAGTGGAACTAAAGCTGGGAGGATTAAAAGGGACAAAGCCATCAAGCTGAGGAGATGGATTTTAAATACACCGGGAGCACGAAGCAAACGTTTGCCAACAAAGACTAAATTTGGATGAACAGGTATTGAAGCAGGATAGAATAAGGCTGATGAGCTTTTAATGAGTTCGAAGGGGGAGGAAAAATAGATGGCCAAGGACTTTGCAATGTAACAAACACACAGATGTAGGTTCTGCCCAGAGGGAGATAGGAGATGAGGTGAACAATATGACAGAGATGATGGATTTGGCAGAGAAGCAGAGGATGGCATCATCTCACGTGACTGGACTTAGCTTAGGCTTGTGGCCAGGGAGAGCAAGGGAAATTAGTACCTGATGCAAAGAGTTTATTTTTGATATGGAAAATTATGACGTTCTTTATGACCAGCTTTACGACCACATCTTCCGGCTCTGGCCCCTCTGTGGGCCTTTCTCTCTTTGTCTCACCAATCTTGACATTCATACGCAGGGTGCTTTGACTCATTAACAAATAACGTTGAAATGGCTCTGAGATAGTTGTGGACGCCATGGCCAAAGAAGTCATGGGCTCAGCCAGCATAGGTTAAAATCCTTGAGGGGCATCGTATCTTGGTACTGTTGGTGAGGGAGCAAGGACAGAGCAGTGGGTATGGCGGTGAGTATAGTTGCCTTCCAAGCAGTGGGCCCGGGTGGGGTGGCATGCTGGCGCAGTGGTAGAGTTGGTTGGTGCCTTACAGCGTCAGAGACCCGTGTTCTATCCTGACCTCGGGCATTGGCCGTACGGAGTTTGTACGCTCTCCCCGTGACCTCGAGGTTTTCTCCAGGTGCTCCTGTTTCCTCCCACACTCCATCGATGTACAGAGTTGTAGGTTAATTAGCTTCAGTTAAAAATTGAAAACTGCTCTTAAGTGTAGGATAGCATTAAGGGCCTGTCACACTCGCCGATTTTTTAGGCGACTGCCGGCGACTGTTATAGTTGTAGCAGGTCGCCGAAAAGCCGGCAACTGGACTAATGGGCCTGTCCCACTTAGGCAATTTTTTAGGCGACTGCCGGCGATACGACAATGGAATTCACCAAAGTCAGCACCTGCGACAACCTACATCACCTGGCGATAACCTACGCCATCCTGGCGACAACATACGACAACCTACGACAGCACCTATGTCAGGAGAAGACAAGCTACGACAAGTCCACAGTCGCCGACTGTTGCCGATAAGTTTTGAACATTTCAAAATCCAGCGGCGACCAGATAAACGCTACGACTCTTTGGGCGACTGAGGAGACTACTCAGGACCATACAGTCGACACCCCGGAGACCATGTGGCGACAGCCTAGTCGCCTAAAAAAAAATCGCCTAAGTGGGACAGGCCCTTTAGTGCATGGGGAGCTCTGGTCAGCATAGACTCAGTGGGCCGAAGGGCCTGTTTCCTCACTGTATCCCTAAACTAAACTCAGGAGCACAGCAATGAGAGGCTGAATAATAAGGCCACCAAATATAACAGTGGCATTCCAGGTTTTCAAATATAAATGCAGTATTAGTTTAGTAGTAAAATAGGTAGGTGTATTTTTAGGGTGTTAATATCTCAGCTTCCTTTTCATTAGGGATTACCTGTAGCACAAGCACATGTCTTAGTGTGAGCAGAGAGTAGGATTGACATACTGATTGAGTGTGAAAGGCTTACGCACAGGCTCTCCAGGTCAGTTTGACCTTTCCGCTGTTTAAGTGAAGGAAACGGAATCTCCACAAGAAGCAAGAGAAGTCTGTGGACACAAGGAACTGCAGATGCTGCAATCTTGCGTGGAACCTGAGCGGCACAGTGGCGCAGCAGTAGAATTGCTGCCTTGCAGTCCCAGAGAACCAGGTTCAATCCTGACTACGGGTGCTGTCTGTATGGAATTTGCACGTTCTCCCCGTGACCTGCGTGGGTTTTCTCCGAGATCTTCGGCTTCCTCCCTCACTCCAACGACGTACAGGTCTGTGGGTTAATTGGCCTGGTATAAATGTAAATTGCCCCAGGTGTGTGCAGGATAGCATTAATGTGCAGGGATGCATGGTTGTTGTGGGCTTGGTGGGCCGAAGGGCCTGTTTCCGTCCTGTATCTCCAAACTAAACCACGCAGCGTTGAATAACACAGCATTTCCAACACAGGGATCGAGGAACTGAGTTATAAGAAGAGGAGGGGCAAGTTAGGACTTTTTTATTTAAAGTGCGGGAGAGTCAGGAGTGATCTTAATACAGTAGGCACAGATAGGGTGATATAGATGTGTACAAAATTTCCACCCAAGATGTGCAGGTTTGTAGGTTAATTGGCTTCTCTAAAATGTCTCTAGTGTGTAGACTATAACTAGTACATGAGTGATATCTGTCAACGTGGGCCAAAGGCCCTGTGGCCCCAAGTGGGCCCAGGGGCCTACTTCCACACTGTACTTCTAAACACAATATTGCTTTGGAGTAACTCAATTAGTCAGGGAACATCTCTGGAGGGTATGGATAGGCGAAGCTTCTGGTCAGGGCCCTTCTTCAGTCATAAGGGTCATGATCTGAAAGATCGTCTATCTGTGTCCTCCAGAGATGCTGCCTGGCCTGCTGAGGTACCCCAGCACTTTGTATCCCAAAGGGGAAAGAGAACATTTTTCCAATTGTAGCAGACAAAATGTGTAGGAAGGAACTGCAGATGCTGGTTCATACAGAAGATAGGCACAAAATGCTGGAGTAACTCAGCAGGTCAGGCAGCATCTCTGGAGAAAAGGAAAAGGTGACGTTTCGGGTCGAGACCCTTCTTCAGACCGATTGTTGCAACTCCCTTCAGCACCAAGCACTCCCTGGAGTTACCTGTCAAAGACCGTCCAGTCTGCCTCACACGTGAACCAACCGAAACGAGACTATTCCCTGCACCAGACAAGCCATTCTCATCAACTGGTTCAATGGCCACTTTGAGTAGGATTGCCAGTTTGGTGTTGATCACTCCTAGAGCAGAGCCATTCAGATTGTTTCCCTGGATATTTTCTTTATTATGGCCACACGTTGGCACAGTGGTAGAGTTGCTGCCTTACAGCGCCAGATATGGGAAAGGAATGGAAGGTTATGGTCTGAGTGCAGGTAGATGGGACTAGGGGAGAATAAGTGTTCGGCACGGACTAGAAGGGCCGAGTTGGCCTGTTTCTGTGCTGTAATTGTTATATGGTTATATGGTTATACCTAGTTTCGACCCTGACTACGAGTGCTGTCTGTACGGAGTTCGTACGCTCTCCCCGTGACCTGCATGTTTTTTCTCCGGGAACACCGGTTTCCTCCCACACGCCAAAGAAGTACAGGTTTGTAGGTTAATTGGCTTGGTAAAACTGTAAATTGTCCCTAGTGTGTGTAGGATAACGTTAGCGTGCGGGGATCGCTGGTCAGCACGGACTCGGTGGGCTAAAGAGCCCGTTTCTGCGCTGTATCTCTAAACTAAATTACACTAATATTCTTGTCTGCTCTTTGGGCTAGTTCACTCAACCCGTCACCGTTAAAGTCTCCCAATGGCCCGCTGAACAAGTCTGAAATCGAGAAACAAATCTAGAACTGCAGATGATGGTTTACAAAAGAAGATGGTTTACAAAAGAGGACACAAAGTGCTGGAGTAACTCAGCGACTCGGGGCAGCATCTCTGGAGAACATGGACAGTGACGTTTCGGGGTCGAGACCCTTCTTCCGACTGGGAAATATATCCATTCCCAAACGAACTGTAATCGGCCACATGAAGCAAGGAAAGAGGGGTGAAAGGGCAAGGAGGAGGATGCTTATTTTTCTTCTTGTTTGGTTGGAAAGCCTGGTCTTCATTTCTAGTAACCAAGCCCAGAGTAGGAACTGAAAATTGATAGGTACAAACTCACAGTAGAGTTGCAACACCGGCTGACGATACTAGTTTGCCCTGTAGTTTATTGCTCAGGTGATGCCCTTAAAATAACCGTGTACATCATGTATAACAGCAGGTAGAGTGTGCCATGTATGCCAATGTCATTTGCAAATGACAGCAGGAGACCCTGCTCAGCCAGCCTAAATGAACCATCACATTGCAATATCGTTCCATGGCAAGATCTTGCATGAAGTTCATCTTTTCCTCCACGGTCGTTTATCAGGCAACTGAATCATCCTACTGCAACCAGAGAGCATGCTGAACTACTATCTACCCAATTGATGACCCTCGAAATACCCTTGATCAGACTTGGCTGGCTTTATCTTGCATTAAACGTTATTCCCTTATTATCACGTATCCGTTCACTGTAAATGGCTCGATTGTAATCATGTATGGTCCTTCCATCGACTGGCTCGCAAGCACAAAAGCTTCCACTGTACCTCGGTACGTGGGATAACAAACTAAACTGAAATGAATGTGGTCAAAATGAACGTGTTCATGTCAATGAAGGAGGTGCATCCTTACCTTCAGCCAGGACTAGGCGTTCCTTGCATCTGGAAGAGAGGTTTCCCTGATGGCTTAACAGGCTTAAACTATGTGTAGCTAAGCAACGGACCCCAGGGAGGTACACATCCATTCCCATGCCTATTATTTACTGTGGATGCTGCACGAAGACAGGATTCTGTTTGACTGCGATTCCCATTATGATTGAAACTCATGCATGAATAGTTGCCCACACGGCTGAGATGTGAATGTGTGCTTCTTCACTCACCAGCAGGGAATTGGAACCATCAACGGGAGAAGGGGAAATCAGCAAGGTAAAGAAGTAATGAGTTGTTCTCGGAAGAAGGTCATAAGACCATAAGGGATAGGAGCAGAATTAGGTCATTCAGCCCATCAAGTCTATTCCACCATGGCTGATCTATCTCTCCCTCCTAACCCCATTCTCCTGCCTTCTCCCCATAACCTCCGACACCCACAATAATCGAGAATGTATCTATCTCTGCCTTAAATATATCCACTGACTAGGCCACCACAGCCTTCGGTGGCAAAAACTTCCAACTTGCCCACACCAACCAACATGTCGATACTTCACTAGTCAGACCTGCCTACATTTGGCCCATATCCCTATAAACATGTCTTATCCATGTACCTGTCTAAATGTTTCTTAAACTTTGCGATAGTCCCTGCCTCCACTACCTCCACGGACAGCTCGATCCATGCACCCACCACCCTTTGTGTGAAAAAGTCACCTCAGTGTGTTATAAAATCATGTTGGGCACCAACATTGTGGGCCGAAGGGCCTGCACCTGTGCTGCCCTGTTCTAGTCCAATCTGGCACTAAGGTGAAGTATCACTGTGACAGAACATGCCCGACCCCTTTATCCTTGGCTCCCATTAAAAACAGACTGTGCGGACTAGAGGTAAATAAACAGCGGCGGTGGCTTCTCGAGGCGGCCCGTTCCCATTAACAGTGGGCCTCGCCAAGTAGCCCACGGTGACGGGTTTAAATATTCAGGAGTCAGGGAGGAAAATCCGCAAGTTTTGTCACCTCATGCGCAGGAGGCCATTCTTGCGCTGTCACGACGCAGACACGCAGCTCCCTAACAGCATGCAGCAGTGACAATGCGTGTCAGAAATGCTCTGTAATTAAAGAACAGCGAGTCGGAAGCATCTGTGGAGTACATATATTCTCCAGAGTACAGCATTCTGTGCTGGCCTCTGGCAAACAATACACTAGACAGTCCATAACAACCTCAGAAAATATGTGTGTTTTGCAAAATCACCATCGATGACATGAGAAACAGGCAAGGAGAGTTACAAGTGTATGTCCTAAGGATATTAGCTGCACAATTTATTTTGCAGGGGGGAGAGGAAGCATTTGAGCCATGAGCTTTACTCACAGCACCGTACCAAATAAATAATTGCAACCAAAATTCCCTGCTCCCGGGGTTATTTTCCAAGTTCTGCTGCAAATCCAGCATTTCTAGGACCGGGCAATTTATGACCGGCTTGGATAGGGGTGTTTATTTTCGCAGCAGAAGCAGATGAGGGAAGATTTAATTGAGTTCCATGCAGGGCGAAGAGAAAGCGGGCCGATCAGTAGCTGGAGGGGCACGGCTTGTATTCAAAAACAAGGCAGAAACAACTGCAGACGCTGGAAATCCGAAACAAAATAAACAGAAAATGACAGAAACGCTCAGCAGGTCAGGCAGCATCCGTGGAGGTGGATCGAGAGGCAGTGGTTGACATTCTAGGGCTTTATGTGTAGGGAAGAACAGCAGATGTTGGTTTAAGCCGAAGATAGACCCAAAATGCTGGAGTAACTCAGCGGGAGAGGCAGAATCTCTGGAGAGAATGGAATTGGCGATGTTCCCGAAACGTCACCCATTCCTTCTCTCCAGAGATGCTGCCTGTCCGGCTGAGTTAGTCCAACATTTTGTGTCTATTTTAGGTCTTTACTTTACTTTTGAGGTACAGAGAGGAAACAGGCCCCTCGGCCCACTGAGTCCACGGTTTATAAAATCATGAGGGGCCTACATGGAATAGATAGTCAGAGGCTTTTTTCCCCCAGAGCAGGGGAGCCGAGAATTAGAGAGCACAGGTTTAAGGCAAGAGGGAGAAATTTAAAAGAGACCTGAAGAGCAAGTTTTCCCCTCCCAAAGACATTAATGGTTACCTTGAACATGCTGCCAGAGGAGGCATCAGAAGCAGACAAAATTACATTTAAAAGGTATTTGGATCGGTAGTTTAAACAGGACACGCACAGAGGGATAAAGGTCTAACACAGGCAAACGAGATTAGAGAAAGTAAGCATCATGGTTAGAACGGAGATGAGGAGGAATTTCTTTAACCAGGAGGCGGTGAATCTGTGGAATACATCGCCACAGATGGCTGTGGAGGCCAAGTCATTGGGTATTTTTAAAGCAGAGATTGACAGGTTTTTGATTAGTATGGGTGTCAGGGGTTATGGGGAGAAGGCAGGAGAATGGGGTTGAGAGGGAAAGATAGATCAGCCATGATCGAATGGTGGAGAAGACTCGATGGTCTGAATAGCCTTTTATGATCTTGTTGGGGTCGGCATGGAAGAGTTGGTCCAAAAGGGCTGTATAATTTCATGTGTCCATGAATTAAAACAGAGTCTGAAGTGGCTCAGCAGTCAACATACACTCCCCCCAAATCCTATCCGGAGGAACGCAAGGATCCAAGTGCAATATTCCTGTGCAATACCTAGGCAATGCTTTGCTGTATGGGGCACGACTTTCAGAGATGTGTTTTCACGAAAGTTAATGATGTTATGGTACTTTGAAGGAGAGCACCAGAGATAACCCAATTATTGTCCCCCCCCAATCATTATCCTCCATCAATATTCTTAAACTATATGTTAGCATCATTTTGTTTCTTTCGAGGTTTGTGCAGAAATATGGCTTAATTTAGATTAGATTAGAGTTATAGTACAGAAACAGGCCCTTCGGCCAACCGAGTCTGTGCTGACCAGCGATCACCGCACACGAACACTATCCTACACACATTAGGGACAATTTACAATTTTACCTAAGCAACTTAACCTACAAACCAGTACGTCTTTGGAGTGTGGAAGGAAACCAAAAATCACGTATAAAAACCCATGCAGGTCAAGGGGGGGAAAACGTACAAACTCCACACAGACAGCACCTGTGGTCAGGATCGAACCCGGGCCACTGGCACTGAGGCAGCAACTCTACCACTGCGCCACCGTGCCGCCATTCATGCATTAAAATTAGAGGCCTGCGCTTCAAAAATATTTCATTGTCTGTGACTTGTATTGAGACAGGGGATAGGCAAGATGCTAAATAAATGCCAGCCTCTTCTTTCAAACCTCTTACTGATTTTAAAAAAAAAACCTTTGCATCTATATTGAAGGATTCCTTATCAGAATATTATTACACAAACCGCGGAAAAGCTCGCCTTCCTTAGGCATGGGGCAGACCCGCAGATGCTCAAAATCTACCCATTAAAAGGATTTGGATCATTCATTCATTGAAAATTCTACACAAAGCAAAATCTGTAAAACAGGTGGAGGGGTGGGGCAGAAAATGAGACATAAAAAGCGACAAAAATGTAATTTGACATGTAACAAGTCAGCTTGTCATATGAATATCCTAACAAACTAAAAAATCATCAGAAAATATATTTTTAAAGATTGCATCTGAATAGATAATTCAGAGTGTCAAAGTAAGTTCACTTGCGCACACTTGGAGGTGTGCAGGTGCATGGTTACTTTGAAGGTGGAGTCGCAGGTAGATAGGGGGGGGTCAAAAAGGCTTTTGGCACATTGGCCTTCATCAGTCTGAATAATGAGCATAGAAGTTGGGAGGTCATGTTGCAGTTGTATATGATGCTGGTGAGGCCGCATTTAGAGTATTGTGTTTGGTTCTGGGCACCATGTTATAGGAAAGATGTTGAACCATTGAGTATTCCAATTCATTCTGTTTTGCTAACATATGCACAACAAGATCCAAAAAAACAAAACAAATCTCTACTTAATGATGTTGGTAGAAGAATGAGGACTGAGATGAAGAAAAACGTTGTCACCCAGAGAGTAGTGAATCTGTGGAATTCTCTGCCACAGGCAGTGGAGGCTAATTCACTTGATGTTTTTAAGAGAGAGCTAGATGTTGCTCTTAGGGCAAACGGAATCAAGGGATATGGGGGGGGGGAAGCAGGAACGGTGTACTAATTTTGGATGGTCAACCATGATCACATTGAATGGCAGTGCTGGTTCGAAGGGCCGAATGGCCAACTCCTGCATCTGTTTTCTATGTTTCTGTTTCTCAGTTAAATATCAGCCCAAGTAAAAAAAAAATAGAGATTTTCCCCGTATTAAAATGTCTTTGTTCCTTTTGAAATGTCAGATTCTTTTGAGTGTCAGGAGTAGGGGAAAGGGTCTGCCATTCAGTTTTAGAGGAATATTGGTTTCATGAAAGCAGACCTTGGCATGCATCTTTTTGTGTGTTTGCTTTGCAAGAGGAGCCTACATAATTCCATCACAATGATCCAATGATGTATTTTGAAGCCATTGACTTCAGGGAGTTATGTTCTTGAATAAACAAACAGTAAAAGATTTGCCAATATATTTATTAAACCCCCCCAAAAAAACAAAAAAAAATTCCTCTTTGACTCCCCCTTCAAAATATCTCATAGAGGTTGGGCGGCACAGTGGCGCAGCGGTAGAGTTGCTGCCTTACAGCACCAGAGACCCTGGTTCAAACCTGACTACGGGTTGTACGTTCTCCCTTTGACTACGTGGGTTTTGCCCGGGTGCTCCGGTTTCCTCCCACCTTCCAAAGACCAGGTTAATTGGTTTCTGTAAATTATCCCTAGCGTGCGTAAGATAGAACTAGTGTACAGGTGATCATTGGCTGGCACGAACTCGGTGGGCCGAAGGGCCCCGTTTCCACACTCTACCCCTGAACCCTGAACAAGATCAGAATGCATCCAACTTTTTGGAGGGGGCAATGAACAAAATTGATATTACAATTGCATTTTCCCCCAAAAAAATTAAAATACACTGATATTCCATTGATATTTAACCATTTTAAAAAAAGTGGAAATTTTGTAGCACAACACCTGACAGTTTAAAACCACTGGTTTTGCACCAAAAAGAAATGGTAGCGAGACTAATAAATGTCGCTGCGATAAACAAAACCAGCTTCTGCTTGGATTTACATCTTGCGCATTCCCCGAGAGCTGTCAAGATCCAGCGTTCCACAAAGCCCACAACTCCCAATAAACTTGCCCATCACTGACAAGTCTGGCATCTGCAAAACTTTTATGCCACAGTCGCACCTTCAATTAGGCACAGCGCAGCAATAAGACTCTCCAAAAAGACATGTCATAATGTAAAAGGTCTACTGCACATCATTGTGTTCTGCTAACAAGTACAGTTTCCAAAAAACATTTTGTAGTATTTTCCTTTCTGATGGAGCCAAACACGCTCTACATTTTTTTTTCAAGTAGCAGAATGAGTACTTCATTGTCAGTGAAAGCATTAACACATTTCCTTTCCACAGATGCTGACTGACCTGCTGAGTATTTCCAGCCATTCTCCTTCTTTTGAATTTCAGATTGACTACCAATGGACGCCTTAACACTTTTCCTTTCCACAGATGCTGACTGACCTGCGGAGTATTTCTAGCAATTCTCCTTCTTTCAAATTTCATATTGACAATATCGGAGTTTGCGCATTCTCCCTACGACCGCCTAGGTGTTCCCCGGGTGCTCAGGTTTCCTCCCACATTCCAAAGGCGTGCAGGTTTGTAGGTTAATAGGCTTCTGCAAATTGCCCTTGGCGTGTCGGGTGTGAAACTGGGATAACATAGAACCAGTGTGAACGGGCGATCATTGGTCAGCACGACTCAGTGGGCAGAAGGGTCTGAATCACTAAATTGTAAATTAATCTGCAGTTTTCCTTTTGGGTTTATTATTGACAGCTGGAAACAGGAATAACCCCATGTAGATTTTGTTTTGCCCCACTGCCAGATTTTATTTACATTTTACTTTCTCTCCCTCTAACACTGATAAGGGTTTTTTTTCGTAAGGAAAGGGGAAAGTCAAAACTTCCTGAGACAATTAAAGTAAGAATATTCCAAAACAACCCAGTGGAAGCTGCCTCATAACTGAGGAAAGGTTGAATAATTCATGCTGGCTGCAGGCTGGAGCTCGTTAATTAGACCTCTCTCGTAAATTAGATCGCCTTCGGATTCCGCTCAACATGTCTCTCAATTTTCTTAATTTCCGATCAGAAGGACAATTTTATTTAAACAAACCAATTACATTTGTTTCAACAAAAGAAATATTCCAAGTAAAATATTTAAAGAGTGTGGCGTGGTCTTTTGTGATTATCTCTCCACGGAAAGTAAAAGGACCCAAAATCCAACGGGTTGTGAGATTCGATCAAACGTTGCCTGAAACACTATTATGGGTCAGTGTTGGACAAGATTTCATGGCATTTGCACTGCAGAATCTGCTCTCAAATTCTGCATCAGATCAGATCTGGTGTGATCTGTGAGTCAGAAATCCATAAGTGATTGGAGCAGAATTAGGCTATTTGGCCCATCAAGTCTACTCCGCCATTCAATCATGGCTGATTGAATTTGATTCCATCTTTCCCACTTAACCCGATTCTACTGCCTTCTCCCCATCACCCTTGACACCCGTACTAATCCATTACTTCATTGAGTCCATTATTTATGAGGGTAGTGCAATTGCAAAGAGGAAAAAGGTAAATTACAGCATTTTTTAATTATTTGTATTTGATAATTTTAATCATATTTTAATTTTAATCATCATGTTTATTATTTAAAGCATCTTAAATGAAAAGCAATCTTTTTTAAAGAAGAGTTTAGTTTACTTTAGTTTGGAGATACTGTGGAGAAACAGGCCCTTCGGCCCACCGAGACCACATCGACAAGTAATCCCCCCACTCTAACTCTGCCCTACACATACTAGGCACGGTTTACAATTTTACCGAAGCCAAATAACCTAGGTCACAGGGAGAACGTACAAACTCCGTACAGACAGCATCTGTGGTCAGGATCAAACCCAGGTCTCTGGCGCTGTAAGCCAGCAACTCTGCCGCTGCACCACTTTAAATTAAGACATATTCATTTAAGAATTTGTGAAAGTTACTGAATGTCGGGGCATGCAGTATCATTGAATAACCTTGACTGGAAGCAAAGTTAGGGGTTGGGTTTAGTTGCCTGTCTAAAGCCCATTCAATGAAAAACCAAACATTTGATATCCCGTCATCGTTCACGGCATTGGCAAACAGATGCATAGAAGGACAAAGCCCGTCTTTGGTCAGAGGGTGGTGAATCTGTGGAATTCATTATCACAGAAGTTCATAAGTGATAGAATTAGGCCATTCAACTCATCAAATCTATTCCGCCATTCAATCATGGCTGATCTATTTCTCCCTCCCAACCCCATTCTCCTGCCTTCTCCGAATAACCCCTGACACCTATACTAATCAAGAATCTATCTATCCCTGCCTTAAAATATCCATTGACTTGGCCTCCACATCCTTCTGCAGCAAAGAATTCCACAGATTCACCAACCTCTGACTAAAGAAATTCCTCCTCATCTTCCTAAAGGAACGTCCTTCATTTCTGAGGCTATGACCTCTGGTCCTGGGCTCCCCCACTAGTGAAAACATCTTCTCCATGTCTTCTCTATCCAAGCCTTTTGTCATGTTCCTTTGGGCATATCCTTTCAGGTGCAGAGTGAACTCAAGCTGTTATTGTGGTGACGTGCCTTTCTGTAGCGTGATAATTCCTACGAGATTAAAATCAAACTGAAATAAATAACAGGCCCAGTCTCCCTGATCCCCATCAGCACAGCCAACAAAGCTGCCACATTGAAACGAAAGGAGCTGTTGATGCTTACGTTGTGCAGAAATATTAAGTGTCCTTCTCCTGAGAAATACAGCGGATATCCAACCAAGCAGGAGATGGGATCTGCTCCTCTAGGCGTAAGGCAGACAGAAGTTACTCTGATCAGCAGAGATCTCCCCACTACACACCACAACCCCCAGCCCACTCACCTCATGGATTTTTGATCCAACTATAAATATGTGGAAATTTAATTTCCCCGATTCCCAAATTAATCTTCAAAGAGACAGCTGAGGTAAAAGTCGGTGGCATTCAAAGGGAGACACAATTTTAACTGAAACACATGGGGAGGGAGAAATGGGAGAAGAGTTCATAAGTGATAGGAGCAGACTTAGGCCAATCGGCCCATCAAGTCTACTCCGCCATTCAATCATGGTTGATCTATCTTTCCCTCTCAACCCTATTCTCCTGCCTTCTCCCCCTAACCCCGGACACCCGTACTAATCAGGAACCTGTCAATCTCTGCCTTAGAAATATCCATTGACTTAGCCTCCACTTGGCAATGAATCCCACAGATTCACCACCCTCTGACTAATAAAATTCCTCCTCTTTTCTAAAGGTAGGTCCTTTCATTCTGAGGCTATGACCTCTGGTCCAAGGCTCTCCCACTCATGAAAACATCCTCTCCACATCCACTCTTTCCAGTTAAAATAAAAGGAGATGGAAGAAAATTTGTGTGGACCATTAAAGCCAATGGTATAGCATGGTGGTGCAGTGATAGAGTTACCAGTGATTACAGTGCCAGAGACCCAGGTTCGATCCTGACTACGGGTGCTGTCTGTATGGAGTTTGTACATTCTCCACGTGACTGTGTGGGTTTTCTCCGGGTGCTCCGGTTTCATCCTACACTCGAAAGACGTATAGGTTTATTGGGTAATTGGCTTCTGTAAATTGTAAATTGTCCCTAGTATGTAGGATAGTTCTGGTGTACGGGGTGATCGCTGGTCGGGGTGGGCTCAGTGGGCTGAAGTGGACGTTTCCACGTTGTATTTCTAAAGAGAAGTCCAAAGGAACAGATTTCAGACCCAGAGTACAAACTTCTGATGTGACTACATAGCACATTAATTTAGGCACATAATCGTTTGTAATCTTCTTGCCCAACTGGATAATTTCACAAATCCCTCATCATTGTCAGTTAGGAAAGTGGGCTGTGGAATGGCAAATTGAATTGAATTCAGATTAGTGTGAGGTTACATTTTGGGAAGTCAAAGCCGGGCAGAAACCTTCAATGGCAACAGTAGAACCCTGGGGAATGTTTCCGAGCTGAGGGACTTCGGAGTACAAGGACATGGTTCCCGGAAAGTGGCATCACAGGTGGACTGGATGGTGAATTGGGATTTTTGGAATGCTGGCCTTCATCAGCAGGGGCACTGAATACAGAAATCGGGATTTTATATTAGAAACATAGAAATGTAGAAAATAGGTGCAGGAGTAGGCCATTCGAGCCAGCAACGTCATTCAATATGATCATCCAAAATCAGGACCCCGTTCCTGCTTTCTCCCCATAACCATTGATTTTGTTAGCCCTCAGAGCTATATCTAACTCTCTCTTGAAAACATCCAGTGAATTGGCCTCCACTGCTTCCATGGCAGAGAATTCCACAGATTCACAACTCACTGGGTGAAAAAGATTTTCCTCATCTCAGTCCTAAATGGCCTACCCCTTATTCTTGAACTGTGTTCCCTGGCTCTGGACTCCCCCAACATCGGGAACATTTTTACTGCATCTAGCCTGTCCAATCCCTGAAGAATTTTACATCCAGTTTTAATATCACAGTTGTACAAGATGTTGGCGAGGCTGCACTTGGAGTATCGTGTTCAGTTTTGGTCACCCTGCCATTGGAAAGATTTCGTTGAGCTAGAAAGAGTGCATAAAAGATTTACACGGATGATGCCAGGATTCGAGGTACAGAGTTATAGGGAGGCATTAGGCAGGATAGGATGTTCTTACTTGGAGTGTGGGGGATCTAGGGGTAACCTGATAGGTGTATCAAATCATGAGAGGAATTTCTCATCGTCCCTCCAGAGTTGGGGAATCAAGAACAAGAAGGAATAGATTTTAAGTGAAATGCGAAAGATTTAATAGAAGTCAAAATATTTTTTCCCTCTTCAGAGTGGTACATGTATAAAACAAGCTGCCAGAGGAAGCGATTGAGGCAGGTACAATAACAATTATTTAAACAAAACATTTGGATAGCTAAATGTATTGGAGAGGTTTAGAGGAAAGTGCAGGAAAATGGAACTATCTTAGATGGGGTATCTTGGTTGGTATGGACGAGTTGGGCCGAATGGTCTGTTTTCATGCTGTTGATTCTATGACTATCCACTCCTTGTCTGTTTGTTCTAAGATATTAACACATTGTGTGTCATAATATACATTGATCCTCCATTCCTTTGCATCCTCCTCTCTTCCATAATGTTTGCCATCTAAACGTATGCATCATTGAAGCACGACCCCTTTCCGCTCTCCACCAGTTGGACCTACCTACCGTGTGGAAAATAACGCCCTAGACACAAAAAGCTGGAGTAGCTCAGCGGGACAGGTAGCATCTCTGGAGAGAAGGAATGGGCGACGTCTCTGGTTGAGACCCTTCTTCAGACTGACACAAAATGCTGGAGTAAACTCAGCGGGACAGGCTTTTTAACCCCGTCTATTAATCAATTCATTGTAATTCATTAAACATGCTCCCGCCCACCCGATTGCAGCCTTCCGCCACCAACCGTACCTCAAGCAGCCAAGTTGTGTAAGATGCTGGTTTACATCAAAGATAGAGGAAAATGGCAGAGTAACTCAGCTGGTCAGGCAGCATCTCTGGAGAGGAGGAAGACGTGACCGAGACCCTTCTTCAAGACGGATAGTCACAGTAAGTATTACTGTGAGCATCTAACTGCAGTCTCAAAGCTCACAGTTGACCACGCCTGACACTTGTTGAGGCAAGTTCAGCTGAGAGGCCTCTGAATAGTAGTCACAAAATGCTGGTGTAACACAGTGGGTCAGGCAGCATCTCAGGTCAGAAAAGGAACAGGTGACGTTTCGGGACCAGATCCTTCATCGGCCTGAGGAGCAACAAAAATGTTGGTGCGAAATTGCATTGCAGTGTCTCTGTCGCTCACAAACTTGCTTTGGAGGTCCTGTCAGGGACCAGGTGCGGGTCCTGCTACAATGATTTTTACACAGAGAGTGGTGAATCTGTGGAATTCTCTGCCACAGAAGGTAGTTGAGACCAGTTCATTGGCTATATTTAAGAGGGAGTTAGATGTGGCCCTTGTGGCTAAAGGGATCAGGGGGTATGGAGAGAAGGCAGGGATGGGATACTGAGCCTACTCCTGCACCTATTTTCTATGTGTCTATGTTTCTATGACGCACCCAACTCCCAATGCTCCATCGGGGACGGTGGGCAAACGTTTCAGTCAGGTGTCCCTCCTCCTCACTCCTCACCGACTGTAAGAAGTAAAGGTCATTGCCATGGAGATGCTACGCCGATCCTGTGCTCTCAGCGCTATAGGATCTTTGCTCAGCTCAAAGGAAAGAACGAGTCGGAGTTTGACGGACACTGATGAGGTGCGGCGTCTCTAGCCGAGTCATTAGAGCGCATCCCATTGCCTCCCCTCAGCCACACTTACATTGGCCGCTTGCTTGTACGTGCCTCTTTCAGCCCTGCCGACCCGCCGTCAGCTCCAGGCCATCTTTGATGATTGACCTCATTGACTACTGTTTTTTTTTTTTTCCCCTCCGCAACTGAATCGTCGGTCCCTTGAATTGACAATCAACGTCAAATCCCATCAGATGTACCCGGGGAACAAGACGATGGCTCCTGACACACAGGCTTGCACAGTGAAACTAGAGCTTTTGGCAGTCAGTGTTAAATAAACAGCGGACATTACAGTTCCCCTCTCATTGCTGAGCAACCAAAGAGAATGTGGTACTAGACAGAAAATGTTTAAGAAAGAACTGCAGATACTGGAAAAATCGAAGGTAGACAAAAATGCTGGAGAATCCTTCTCTCCATAGAGAAAAATCCTTCTCTCCATAGATGCTGCCTCACCCGCTGAGTTTCTCCAGCATGTTTGCCAACCAAAGAGAATGGGGTAGTGATTTGCTCCCTGTTTCTCTTGGCCTTTGTTTAGGTATGTTGCAAAGCCTACCTGAAGCGTCTTTGAAAATCTGCCGCTACGGGTGTGCGCGATTTTGGCGCCGTTTAGAGGGGGCGGGTTTAAAACGCGATTTTCTCTAGGCTGTTCAAATCGAAGATGTTCAGCCTAGTTAATTATTAACGAAAAATCGCTGGAAGACCCCGTCGCAAAAGCTATTATTAGTTTTAAAGGCCTCGTAAAATAGTTATAGTAGTTTAAAAATCAATCTCTAAACCCGTGACCGCCAGCAACCGCATAGTCTCATAAAGCAAACAGCTGAAGTTAGGCTGTATATATTTACATTAAAAAGGGCTTCTAAAGAACCCTTTATACAAAGTTTAATATTGCGAGTAGCTCAATTTGGGCCCATTATATCGCGCAGTATTTTTCTGGGCATTTGGGGGCACAAATCTACCGCAATGTGAACGTTCCAAACCAGCGCGTTCCACAGGGACCCACTGGAAAGCTGATTTAAATGGGCATTTATTTACAGCAATTGAACACTAAATTCCTTCCATTTGGCCTATAAATTAATGTAAATGAGATTTAAAAATCATGTTTTATTGTGAATTATTTGTGAATATTATTTGGACATTTAGGCTATTTAAAAATGTTAATCATTTATTAAGAAATGGATAGATGTTTAGATCTAGTAATTGAAGTCTGAAATTAGCTACAATTAGGTAACTAACTAATTATATGCTTTAATTTCAGGTCATCCAAGTAAGATTATTTTATATTTGTTTCAGAATGCTTCAATCTATGATAACTGAAAATTTCATTCAGTTTTCTTAATTTTTAAGAAAGTTATGGGCTTTTGACTGTTCAAGATCACAGCTTTTTTGTTATGTCCATAGAAAATCAATAGGGAACAAGATGCTCATTTCCGAGTATGAAAATGGCCATAACTTTTTAAATACTTGAGATATGAAAGTGAATTAGGTGTCAAATTAAACTTATTTTTATGCTTTATCTGATGGGATAAATTACAGACTTGATTTTTAAAATCTCAAAATTTTGTAACATTGCTACTTTGTTTGTTGTACACCGTGGCAGAGTGGCGCAGCTGGTAGAGCCTCTGCCTCACTCAGCGCCGAAGACACGGGTTCGATTCTCACCTCGGTCGCTGCTGTCTGTGTGGAGTTTGCACATTCGCCCTCTGGCCTGCGACCTCCAGGTCAGCTGCTGGGCACAAGGGCTTGAAGGTAGCCGAGCGAGGAGAGGGACGACGGCCTTTGCTGGAGGCCCTGCTGGATCAGGCGTGTGGTCTCAGTGTTTTTCTATTTCTAGGCACTTTTCACTAATCGGGAAATGTGCTTAGGTAAGGTAACACTTTACTGAATTGTATGCAAAAAACAAATTTCACGTGTGATAATAAAGAACCGTTGAATCACATGGGTTCCCTCCAGCTGCTCCAATCTCCCCACCACTTCCCAAAAACGTGCCAGTTTGTACATTAATTGGCGCCGGTAAATTGCCCCAAATTCGTAGGGAGTGGATGTGAAAGTCGGACAACACAGAACTAGCGTGGGCGGATGATCGATGGTCGGAATTGACTCGGTGGGCCGAACGACCAGTTTCCATGATCTATCTCTAAACCAAACTAAACTATTCTCAGTGTGTTTCCCTCTACCAAACTGGGAAATAGTCCACCTTTGTTCCCTGGGGGTGTAGATCAGATCTCATCGTTTTTGCACCTTTTCGCCTTCACCCCATTACCTCCAGTTTTGATCACCATCTTCACCTTTCCCTCCTCCCCCCCCCCCCCCTCGCTTATCTGCCAATTAATCCTTCACATATCACATGCCAGCTTTTGACCCACCCCTTCTCTTCACCTCTTTCTACCAGCTATCTCTCCTCAACTCCATCAGTCTGAAGAAGAGTCCTGACCTAAAACATCATCTGTTCATTTCCCTCCATGAATTTTGCCTGATCCAGAGTTCCTCCAGCAGACTGCACTTTTATTTTCTCCATCAGTTTGATTTTACTCTGGATTGCAGCATCTACAATCTCCCATGTCTCCAGTTCCCTCTGCTGTTCAATGAGTATCCCCCAAACAAAAAATAAAGTGCCTCAAAATCAAATGATTTGCTCATTATAACATTGATCCTTAGCAAACTTGTTGTGCACTAATTGGCTAATCTGTATCTTACATTAAAACAGTAACGACACTTCACTAAAGCTCATTGATTTAGTATAGTTTAGAGATACAGCACGGAAACAGACCCTTCAGGCCCGCCGAGTCGGCACCGACCAGCGATCCCCGTACACTAACACTATCCTACACGCTCGGAACAATTTACAACCTTTACCAAAGCCAATTAACCTACAAACCTGTACGTCCTTGGAGTGTGGGAGGAAACCACAGCTCCCGGAGAAAACCCACGCGGGTCACAGGGAGACCGTACAGACAGTAGCCATAGTCAGGATTGAACCCGGGTCTCTGGCACTGTATGGCAGCAACTCTACCGCTGTGCCACTGTAACATCAGTTCCTTCTGCTGTTCAATGAGTATCCCTCAAACAAAAAATAAAGTGACTATAAATTAAATAATTTGCACATTATAACATTGGTCCTTCACAACTTGCTGTGCACTAATTGGTTTATCTGTGCCTTACATTAGAACGGTGACTACACTTCAAAAAGCTCATTGGTAGTGAAGCACTTTGTAAACCCCTGCAAAAGATTTGCTGCCATACATGAAATGTCTATAAAATCGGAATGGTTCGACAGCTACTTTTGGGAGGAGAAGAAATTGTTTTAATGTTAAACATTGGAAAAGAACAAATCAGCAACTAATGAAGATGCAGCCAGCATCTAGTGCAGTACCTACTCTTCCCCTTCCAGTATCCACCCTAATTTACCTATGTGAGCACTGTCATCTAGCAACATGGCACAGACCAAAGGCAATAGCAGCCTAAAGCAAAGGCAACAGTACACTGTAAATGGCCCAATTGCAATCATGTGCAAAAGCATTTCACTGTACCTCGGTACACATGGCAATTAAACTGAACTGAACACTGATAAAAGAAAAAAACAGAAATTCTCTGCCTATATTGAAACAAAATCAATTACTTCGAAAGGAAAAAAAGATACAAACTGCTGGATTAACTCAGCAGGTCAGGCAGCTTCTCTGGAGGACATGGATAGGTGGCGTTTCGTGTCGTAATCCTTTGTCAGATCGATTATGACGGGAGAGAAATATGGAAGAGAAGAGTAAGTTGGATGAAGACTGTTGAGTGATAGGTGGGTACAGGTGAGAGGGGTTTTTGATAGGCAGATGGTTGGATAAAGGCCAGGGGTGAAAAGACAAAGAGTGTGAGATAAGGAAAGATGAGATGCTAATTCTGTAGCTAGAGGAAGGAATATAAGGGAAAGGGGAGAAATGAGTGCAAGTTGAAGTGAGGTACAGAGAAGAATAGGAAAGGAGTTGTTTGTCGGTTAGTTAGCTAAAATTTGAGAATTCAATGTTCATACTGTTGGGTTGTAAGCTACCCAAATGGAATACAAGGTGCCGTTCCTCTGGTTTGCGTGTGGCCTCACTACGGCAATGGTGGTAGGACAGAAAGCTCATTATGGGATTGGGGAGGGAAAGGAAATTGGGTTTAGTTGGATAATTTGCAAGGTTATGGGGAAAGTATGGAATTGGTGGGATTACGTGCAGGGACCTAGTATTAATTTGATCGTCAAAATAACTTCCAACAGAGCAATTTGGTTGATTCTCTGAAATTCATAAGCTTGCCGTTCTCTGCAAGCAAAAGAAATAAAGAAAACAACAGATTCTGCTTATGGTCTGAAAACCTGTCCTGTTGCCTGGCACATGGCTAATGGCTCAGATGGTTCTGTGGATAACGTTGACATCCCTACAAGTGAGATATGGCATCAATGCAATGAGGCAATGGGATACATTTTAATCACGGTTGTCTTCCTCGGGTTATTTTGTTTGAATATTTGAGCCAGGGAAAATAAAATGGAAATTGTGTGGATTTATAAATGGATTTGTGTGGATTTATAAATCTCGACAAGTTTTACAAAGAATAGCATGTATTCAAGAGAGAATTAGATATAGCTCTTAGGGCCAATGGAATCCAGGGATGTGGGGAGAAAGCAGGAACGGGGTACTGATTTTGGATGATCAGCCATGATCATATTGAATGATCGATGCTGGCTCAATGGGCTGAATGGCCTACTCCTGCACCTATTTTCTATGTTTCTATGTATCCAACATGTCTGGGCTCATCTGCGATGGTGCAATGGTTGAGTTGTTGCCTTACAGCTCTTGCAGTGCCGGAGACCTGGGTTTGATCTTGACGACGGGTGCTGTCTGTACGGAGTTTGTACGTTCTTCCCGTGATCGCGTGGGTTTTCTCCGCGATCTTTTGTTTCCTCCCACACTCCAAAAACGTACAGGTTTGTATGTTAATCGTCTTGGTATAAGTGTAAATTGTCCCTAATGTGTGTAGGATAGTGTCAATGTGCGAGGATTGACTAAAAACTAAGCTAATCATGATATTGAGTGAGAAAGTGCAAATCATTTGTGATCTACAAGCAGTCAAATGCAGCCTGTTCTACAATAAATGTGTCAGGTATATAGGTACCCTAGTCTAAGAGCAGGGAATCAAGGTGGGGATGAAGGGAAGCACTAATCCAGAGTCTCTAGTTACAAAATGTACCTGGAATGTCATCTATTTTGCAAAGTGGTCTTTTCACCCATGATTGCTCTCAAACTCATTTTTAGTAAATGATGTGCTCAAGCTCATTTCGAGTAAATGGAAAGTACAAGAAAAAAACAACTATCAATTCAACAATGTTTGCCAGTGCAAGCCTTATTTTAACTATACACACTTAGATACATTTCAGATCGGTAAATATTCCGCTTTACCAATTCGACTAAAATGAGGTTTTTCACAAAAACAAACATATTTAATTTGGGCTTTATTCACCACCTGTTAGGGTCCCAATATTAAACAAGTTACTTTTAATAAAATGGTTCAGAACTATGTTACAGAAATGGTGCTATTGACAAAGTAGTTCCCTAGTGACTTCCTTTTAAATATTTCTTTAACCGGGCCTGTTAGGTACCTCAGGCCTTTAAGAAAGCGGCTTAATCTTAGATCTTTGTCACAGGCAGGCACAAATGGCATAAGCCTCAACTCGATGATTGATTCGGTCAGAGAAGAGGCTGGGTTTGTGGTCTGCCACAGCATTTATAAACCAGAGCAGAAGGATTGCAGAGACTCCTAATCAATGAGGGAAATTTGTGCTTCGGGGTTGTGTGATCATTCGCATTGGACTTGAACAACATCTGTCAAATTGCACTGAAAGAAGTAGCCATGGCAACATTGATGGAAAGTACCACAGCCACCTCTCTCCATGTCCTTTGTTGCCCCATGGGGGAAGGGCAAGGGCCCTACATTCTTCCCACCTTGAAGTACACTGGGCACTGCACCCCAGAGAGGGAGTACGGTCCTGGCCTCAAATGGCGGACTGGACAATATAGTCCGTCTCCCTGTCTGTGATCAGAGGATTAAATCCCAAGATTATTTAAATTAATGTTAACCTTGGAACCAGAGATCCAAACTTCACCTACAATCTCCTCCATGCAAAGGACAACGGACTCCCTTTATAGGAAATAAGGAGGAAAATTGGGTTAGACTGAGGGATAAATTGCCAATGAAAGTTCGTGGATTTTAGATAATTTGCCAATAAAACACACAGATGACCTGAAATGACACCCATTCCTTCTATCCAGATATGTTATCTGTCCCACTGAGTTACTCCAGAATTTTGTGTCCATCTCCTAGATTCAATCTTCAGCAAGTTGTTATAATATGATAGAGAATCAATCAATGCCTTCAAAAAGGAATGGATTATACACACCAGAGAGGAATTTGCAGGGCTAGAAGGAGAGAGCTAGGGAATTGGACCAACATAATTTTCTGCCAGGAACCAGCATTTAATTCGATATACAAAAATGCTGGAGAAACTCAGCGGGTGCAGCAGCATCTATGGAGCGAAGGAAATAGGCAACGTTTCGGGCCGAAACCCTTCTTCAGACATGTTGACTGGTTTCCATTTGTGCATGGTGGCGCAGCTGGTAGAGCTGCTGCTTCATAATGCCAGGGACTTGGGTTCGATCCTGACCTCAGGTGCTGTCTGTGTGAAGGTTGCAACATCTCCCTGTGACCTCGTGGGTTTCCTCCGGGTGCTCCGGTTTGCTCCCACATCACAAAGACATGCATGTTTGAAGGTTAATCGACCTCTATAAATTGCCCACTAGTGTGTACGGAGGAGAAGGGAAAGTGGGGACAACATAGAACTGGTGTGAATGGATGGTCATGTGGACAATGGGCCGAAGGGCCGATTTCAATGCAGCATCTCTTAAACTCCAATTCCAAAATTCTATCTTGGTCTTCTATTTTAAAAGAAGTGTCTTTACTCCCAACTCTCTAAGGAAGCTAGATCCAAAATGCTGGAGTAACTCAACGGCTCAGGCAGCAACTCTGGAGAAAAAGATATAGGTGACGTTTCGGGTTGGGAACCCATCTTCAGACTACAAGGAACCTGCTTGCCCATCTCGTTGCAAAGATCAATGTCAAATCTTGTTCCAGAAATGTGGCTTGGGACATTTTATTTTGCCAAAGGTGCTATATAAATGAACATCGCTGCTGGTGAGATTTGTTGTTGTTTCCCTGGCTGTTGAACATATTTGTTGGTGAGTCTTTATTATTTGGGGAGAGGAGAGGGGAGTAAGTGGGCAAGCTCATATTAGCTGCCATCAATTATATTTGGAGGGGGTGGTGTGTACGGAGCACGGATGAGAAATCATTCGGTGCACATGCCAAAGTAAAGGCACTGAATTATTCAGGAGGCTTGCACATTCTCCGAGCATTTCTTTTTTGCATATCCTTGACAAGGCAACACATCAGGAGTCATCGGTGTAACCCTAAACATTGAGGCTCATTTATCCCCAAGCAACTGTCTCTTGGCTTTGGCTCTGGGTAGATTCGGAACCCGACTCCCTCCCAGGAGAGGGGAAGGAGAGGAGAGAGAGACAGGACCCAGTAAAAGGCTTTCTCCTTCCAGGTACGAAAATGCATCTTTCCAGCCAGGGGCCTCGCCACCACTCCGACGTTAAGTTAGACTGAACTGGACGCCCACTAAATACAATTGGGTTTTTTAACGAAAAGCCTTTCCATCTTACATTGTTCACCGGTGGCACAGCCAGGCAATTTAATTATACAAGGAAACCGTTTCCAGCAACTAACTAGAAATATACGCTGTCAAAGAATTGAGATAAAATTAGCATAATATATTCATGGGATCAATAGCTATTTTATTCGCTGCACAATATCTTTCAGAACAAGTGGCAACCCGCTAAAACACTCATAAATAGCTTTTTATTATCACATGCTTTTTTTTCCCTTTCCACTCTTCCTCCTTATATGCTTTACCCAGGTCTGTGTACCTTTTAAAAAACCCATACAGGGGACTATGAGGCGTTTCTGTTCCCTGGTCTGCACTTATGCTTCTCTGAAAACATGTCACATGGGGGGTACACCTCAGACGTGAAGGTGCACCCCTTCCTATAATCATCTCTCAATCCCCCCACCCACCCCATTTCAGGTGGTACTTTTACATGAAGGTAGGCTTCTTGATCATTGCCTCTCCATCTCTTCCTGCCTCATATTCCTACCATTGCATTTACAAATGGCAGCAGTCTGTAATCCTCGCCTTCAGTCCAAAAATAAGCACAAAACCCTAACATTGAAAATGCAGAACCCCCCTCCCCAAAAAAAAAAGAACAAAACAAATATAGGGAGACATTGTTCAGTGTGACAAATAGCTGCCAGTTTTCCCATTAACCGGCTCATTTTCCAGCCTCAGTGGTTTTTTCTCTCCCTTCCACTGCCCGTTTCAGATAGCACACTAAATTAAGGTCCATTTTTCACAAGCCCCAAAACGTCCAAAATTAGATTTCCTTTCTTTTAAAGACACCTAGGATTGGCAGTCGTTGCAAGATGATGAACGCTCAAAGAAAATCAGCTCAAAATGTATACGGAATCAAATCATTGCTTGACAATCTGTTTAACATCTTTCATTCCAGTCTTTTAACTATGAAACTGCAACACCGTGCAATTCTGCTCCGCGGTTTTCATTCCAACCTCATCCAATTGCCACTTCATCTGCAGGCTAGGTTTTTTTTGGTTTTTTTTGCGGAAGTGCATTTTAGTTTGCAATGCTTTAACATTTATGCCTGTGTGTTTTTTTTTGATAAACAAAAGGGGGTAAAATGAAAAGCATGAAAATGTCTTTGAAGCGTTTAGCTCGCAGGATTAATCGAATTATAATTAATCATTTGATCAAACACCAATTATCATAATCACTTGAGGGGAACCGTTGAGAGCCTCGGCAAGCGAGCGAGGAAGAGTCAAACTACTTCAATCAGAGCTGACAGCTTTTAAACGGAACAATTTTGCTTCGACTTCACATCCCTTCTCGAGAGGGGATTTGAAATAAAGGCAGCAAATTTTTTTTTAACATCGTGCACAGGAATAGAGACGCCAATTTCCTATTTCAATTAAACCGGCTGGTTATGTCGCGACCCCGTCCCTCTCTGTGTCGAGTTTGGGGTGAAATAACCAGCAGTTTGTAGAAATAATGTGTTAGCAAAATGATCCAGTGCCTGTAATTGACTGTGATCGTGGGTCATCCGTTTCATAGGCAGACCAATTTCCCTCCGGGGTTGAATAAAGTTTTATCGTATCGTATCGTAGAGCAGTCTCAAAATTGTTTGCATTCTGCCTTTATGGATGCGGCTATGCGAGAGTAATATATATATATCTTTTTTAAATAACATTTAACTCCTTAGTTTCAGCTTTTGCAAAACCATTATCCTTCCCAGAAGGTTTTTTTTTTAAGGAGTAGGTTGCAGATTGCAGCTGCTACAGTGGTGTGCTTGTGTGCGCTCCTGTCATTGGAAACCTCGGGAGAGTTGGCATTTTGTATCGAGGTGACTTTGTTTAAATGCGAAGGGGGTTTTTTTTTTTTTAAGACAAAAAACAAAATTCTATTAATAGCAATGCTGTCTCACACTGAAATCTTGCTCACAAGCTCCAAGAGGCAACAATAAACTTCAGATACAAAGTAAATTGACGGTCATTTATCTCTCCTGCTTCCACGCCAGTTACCCATGTGGTCATCTTTGACTTTAACTAGTAATCTTACCTTGCTGCAAGAAATCTACAGTGGACCTCAGTCCTCAATGTCTATTCTCTCTCTCTCTCTCTCTTGCAATATCGATTTATCCAAGGTTTTTCCCCCGGAAAATACAGTTGTTTTTCTCCCACCCTGTCCCTCGTTTAACCCCACACCCCAATCCTGTCACAAAAAAAATCAGTGTATATTTAATTTTACTTGTTTTAAAAAAAATGCTTTAATATTCTTTCCTCTACCAAATCCAGGTAGAAATGTGTGTCTGGCTCATCTTTAGCCGCTTCAAATCCTCCTTTTAAAATCTCACTCTTGCTCTGCATTTTCCTTCTCAGTCTCGGCACATGTTATCCCCACTATATGTGTATGGCGAGATCATACAGATAGACCTAAAAACACAGGCAGGCAGGTGCATGTATAGCGAGAGACACCATTCTACGTAGTCTGTATTCACACCTCACATTATCAGTACATTTTGTCCAAGATCACATTTCTATATATAAAATCATTAATGTTGCTTGCAAAATGCCTCACACACACAATATATATATATATATATATATAATTGTAGATTAATTGTCATATATATATATGGCTAGGCGGTATAGATAACAGTTTTTTAAAGCCAAGATTCATGCTTGTATTTTGCATTGTGACAGCACTGAGCTGACTTTGCTAGGGTAAGCTACTTTAAATGATTACAGTGCAATTTTCTGCATCCTGCTGATCACAGTATAGAAGGAAACGTAAAGAAACATTATTCT
Source organism: Amblyraja radiata (assembly GCF_010909765.2). Classification (NCBI taxonomy): domain Eukaryota; kingdom Metazoa; phylum Chordata; class Chondrichthyes; order Rajiformes; family Rajidae; genus Amblyraja; species Amblyraja radiata. The sequence goes on from NC_045969.1 coordinate 11,112,760, forward strand.
CTCATCCCACCACCTTAATGTGCGATGGGGCTATTTCATTAAAACCAACTCACCATTCACGATGCTGTAGAGTATCAGGGTTGCCACGATCCACATACCCTAGGCTTTGTCCTTCTTGTAATAATTCCTGTGCACTTCCCAGTCTTCTGCAACGTGAAATGTGTTACTGTGTGTGAAGGTTAACATCCACACAGAGAAACAGGGAGAGAGAGAGAGAGAGAGAGAGAGAGAGAGAGAGAGCGAGAGAGAGAGAGAGAGACGGAGAGAGAGAGAAACGGAGAGAGAGAGAAACGGAGAGGGAGAGAGAGAGAAAAAAGCTCTTGGTTATAACAGGCACTGGAGATCAGACCGGCTTGCTTCGGTCGCCTTTATGCAGGGGCTGTAAGATATGTATTTTTGCTTGCTGTGTCCTTAAAACCTGATCTCCTCTCTTCCTTTCTCTGGAGTGCAACAAAAAAAAATACCGGATCAGAGATTCAGAGGGTGTGTGCAGCCCTGGGAGACGGCCAGGTAGATGTGCTGGGCTACGGGAACACTAGGAGCAGCAGCAGCGGTAGCACTGACGGCAGCGGCAGGTCGGAGGCAGGTCGACAGGTACAGCGCTCCACCACCACAGACAGCTCTGCAATCAGACTCCCAGTCCAACACCATCCACATCTTTCCTCCCAGCTTTAATCACATTGATCCCAGCGCTAAACCAACGCCTGATACCATTAGATCACAACCCACTAACCCACTCCCAGTCTCAAAGCTGCCTTAACCCTTTCCTCGCCGCACACCAGCTTCCAGCAATTCCCCCCTTCCCCCCTGCCCTCTCTCCTCTACTCCCCACCTCTCCCCTCCTCCCTTCTCTTCTCCCTTCTCCTCTCTGCTCTCCTCCCTCCACCTCTCTACCCTCTCTTCTCCCCTCTCTTCTCCCTTCTCCTCTCCTCTCTTCCTCAGACTAGAAGGACAATAAAGGGCAGCAAAAAAAACTCCTTCATTCCATACCCGCATATATCCTTCTTAGCGCTTAAAGTATCTATATATTTATTGATGGGGGGGGGGGATACTCGCCTGACTCTTATAGGGACAAAGTCTATTTTTTTTTTAATCTGCAGGAAATCCGACCAGCGTTTCCAGAACTGGCCAGATGAACTATGTGGAACGAAAAAGCCACCGATTTTCTCGCCAGCAGCTAAAATCCATCGATTCCTTCTTTCCCCACAAACCAGGCTCGAGTCAATGCAATAGACTTGGACATTTATTTTAATGAAACACTTTCACGCCGCTGCCAACATCTCCGATGCATGTGCAGTATTACGACACAGAACCTGAAAAAGGTGATTTTTAAATGAAGTATTTTTTTTTCTTTTAATATTTATACAAACACATCAACTCCTGCTCAGCTAATATTTACAATGTGGTGTAAACGGAGGGCGCTGTGTCAATATTAATTCATAGTTAACTCTTATCTAAATATTGTATTCATAAATGGATAGGCAGCTTACTTTTCCAGATTGTGAGAACTCGGGGGAAGGGGGAAAAAAAAGCAATTGAGTTTAACCCTTGGAGGTCCCGAGGCAACGTAACGGCGCTCCACACCGGCTATCTCCCCGCCCACCGTTTACCCCAGCTCCGGCGCTTGCGGTTTCAATTGGGTTTCACCACGCCGCTGGTCACCTGGGCCGCACCTCTTCCCTGGAAGAAAACGTCACTCGCTCTCACTCCCCACTTGCCAATGTCACTCGCTCTCACTCCTCTCCGCCTCAAGTAAGCGGCGCACTTCAGATTACACCCAGGTCGTCTCCTGCCGGCCGCGCAAGCATCTCCTGTCGCCAAACTCGCCGACGCCAGACCATCTCGCCGCGTTGAATTATTCGAAACGAAAAGAAAAGTCACAACGCCGAGTCTCTCGTTCCCTGCGTTGAGTGGAAGGGACAAGAGGCGTTCGTTCTCACGTATCCCCGACCTGGCGTTAACATACACCGTGCAACTTTACCGGCCTGAGCTGTGGCGATTCTCTCGATGGGAGCACTGTCGAAATATTTGTATATGACTTGCATTAAACGATTGCTGCCTATTAACCTGTTACTGCACCTAGATCTGGCGTAAAAGACCCATTCTCCACTGCATCCGTTAAATCTCACGGTTAAAGACTGCCCACTTGAGTTTTTTTTGTACATAAGAGTTCAAGGATTTTTTTACATTTCACCCCCATCCATCCACATATGTCACCCCAAGCATTTATATGAATGGATATTAATACCTGCTCATTGTGTGAGATTTTTAGATGTGATTTTATGGAGCATTTGTTCAGTGAAGGTTTTACATTATTGCTTAATAAATGACACAAGATGTCAAATATAGTTTATATTAAAGGGTAACACGGTCAGTCGTTTCTTAAGGGTATTTACAGGATCTTGTAGCGTTGTTTGTGGGGTCAAATATGGAACAAACTGTTGTACGGTCGGGTACCAGTAGCCGAAGAAGGATATTTCTGTACGTATTATATCATTTTATATAAAGTAGAATAAGCCAGCTTTAATGACAGTGAGTTGCTTCATACATTCAGCCAGTGTAACCAAAACAGCCCTGCCCGCCAACAGTCTGCTGCACAGGAGACCATTCTGCCCAGCATAACGATCCCAACCTTTTCAGAGGTGCTGTCTAATTAGTCCCATTTCCCCATAAGCTGCTTCGGCAAGGCCAGCAGCATAATCAAGGACTAGTCGCACCCCGGCCACTCCCTCTTCTCCCTTATCCCATCGGGCAAAAGGTATAGAAGTGTGAAAACGCACACCTCCAGATTCAGGGACAGTTTCTTCCCAGCTGTTATCAGGGAACTGAACCATCCTACCACAACTAGAGAGCAATCCTGTCCTGAACGGCTATCTACCTCATTGGTGAGCCTCAGACTATCTGTGATCTGACTTTAATTCTTTACCTTGCACTTAACGTTATTCCCTTATCATGTATCCATACACTGTAAATGGGTCAATGCAATTATGTATCATCTTTCCACTGACTGGATAGCAGCAACACAAGCTGTTCACTGTACCTCGGTACACGTGACAATAAACTAAACTGAACCTGAAACTGAACCCTCTTTCCGATCTCTGACTGAATTCACAAATGGGCACAAATGCTGGAGTAATGCCCCTGTCCCACTTAGGAAACCTGAATGGAAATCTCTGGAGACTTTGCGCTCCACCCAAGGATTCCGTAAGGTTCCAGGAGGAATTTGTCAGTCTCCCTACCTGCTTCCACTACCTGCAACCTCCGGCAACCACCTGCAACCTCCGGGAACCGCACGGAAACCTTAGGTGGAGCGTAAAGTCTCCAGAGGTTTCCGTTCCGGTTTCCTAAGTGGGACAGGGGCATAACTCAACGGGTCAGACAGCATCTCTGAAGACAAGGAATAGATGACATTTTGGGTCAAGATCCTTTTTCAGACTGAGAGTCAGGGGAGGGAAACTATTAAAAGATTCAGAACAAATTAGAGCCGGCACCGATCACCCATGACAGGTGGAGCCCACAATGGTCCATTGTTGGCCAGAGACGCTGCCTGACCCGCTGAGTTACTCCAACATTTTGGGTCTATCTTCGGTGTAAACCAGCATCTGCAGTTCTTTCCTTCACAAATGGGCATTCGTGTTGACATCAAAGGAGGATTGTTTGCTGAATATAGACACAAAATGCTTAAGTAACTCAACGGGTCAGGCTGCATCTCTGGAGCAAAGGAATAGGTGATGAAGGGTCTTGAGCTGAAACATCACCTATTCCTTCTCTCCTGAGATGCTGACGAAATGTAGGAAGGAACTGCAGATGCCAGTTTAAATCGAAGATAGACACAAAATGCTGGAGTAACTCAGCGGGACAGGCACCATCCCTGGAGAGAAGGAATGGGTGATGTTTCGGGTCGAGACCCTTCTTCGGACTGAAAGTCACAGGAAAGAGAAACGAGAGATATAGACAATGATGTAGAGAGTCTGAAGTTACTCCGGCATTTTGGGTTAATCTTAGGAATAGATGATTGTTTGCTGAGGCAGCTTTTAAATATACAAAGAAAAGTAGGTTCCAGTCACAAGGTGCAATATTTTCCTGCACTTTAGGTGAGCTTTGTTGACGTCTGCCAACAGATCACCTGTGACGTAAACAGCCACTCTCAGTGGATGCTGTTTTATGGTTGTTGAAGTGTGACAGGGACATGTTTGAGAAGGTGTGACACTCACAGTCAGGAACAATGCATGGTAAACAAAACCGTTATGATGGAGATAAAATGGGGTGTTTATCATTCACTCCATGTTAAAGGCTGGCAGCGAAATCAAGGACCAGATTATAGGAAGTCTGAAGAAGGGTCTCGACCTGAAATGTCACCCATTCCTTCTCTCCAGAGATACTGCCTGTCCCACTGAGTTCCTCCACTACTCACCCATAGCCCCGGTTTCCTCCCACACTCCAAAGACGTACAAGTTTGCAGGTTAATTGGCTTTGGTAAAAATTCTAAATTGTCCCCAGAGTGTAGAGTAGTGCTAGTGTACGGGGATCGCTGGTCGTTGCGGACTCAATGGGCCGAAGGGCCTGTTTCCGCACTGTATCTCTAAACTAAACTCAACTAAATCTGCCAAGGAACAGATGGATGAAAGGAATTTCACAATGAAGAGATCCTGGAAATTATAAGTAATGTCATTGTAATAACTTAGTTATCTGATGACTCCTGCACAGGCCATTTCAGGGACCTTTTGAAGGAGATGAGTTGGATTTCAAAGAAGAAAATAAGTAATTACTCAAAGACGAAAGACTCTAGGTACATTTTGAGGTGGCCTGTAAATGCTATGTGTTAAAAAAAAATTGCATCAATAGCTGAGAAATTTGTTTTAATTGGTTTTTGCTTATTAAGATTTATGAGTGTGGTATTTTTTATTATAAATCAAGGAACAGCAATGCATTATGAACTGCTTTCAACTCAAGCCTATTTCTTAAACAGTAAAGGGGGTCAGTGAGTATAGGCACTAAGTGCCGGAGTAACAGTCTGATGAAGGGTCCAGCCCCGAAACGTCACCTATCCTTTTCCTCCAGAGATGCTGCCTGACCCGTTGAGTTACTCCAGCATGTTGCGTCCATCTTTGGTATAAACTAGCATTTGCAATTCTTTGTTTAAACATAGGGACAGAATATAACTGGCTAACGATCATATGCGTCATTGCATCTGCTATGAATGGAGGTGGGATAAGCTGGATCACGGGGGGATACTGGTGTATTGTAAAATTTAACTTAAAATTAATACCAATAGTTATTTCTAAAATTGTACGCTTGGCTGTATGCACTTATGCAAGATATGAATGCTTACGCCCAAAAGGCAATACAAAGATTTACACAAAATGCTGGAGTAACTCAACGGAACAGGCAGCATCTCTGGAGAGAAAGGAATGGGTGATGTTTTGGGTCGCGTCCCTTCTTTAGACAAGTTATATTATTATACATGGGTGGTGGCAGGCAAAGAGCCAAAGAGACCCCTGTTAGTCATAGAGTGATACAGCGTGGAAACAGGCCCTTCGGCCCAACTTGCCCACACCGACCAAAATGTCCCAGCTACACTGGTCCCACCTGCCAGCATTTGGTCCATATCTCTCCAAACCTGCCCTATCCATGTACCTGTCTAACTGCTTTCTTAGATGTTGGGATAGACCTAGCCTCAACTACCTCCTCTGACAGCTTGTTCCCGAGAATTAAATCCAACTGTTCAACTCCCAGCCGATCGTAGGGTAGTGTTGGTACTGGAGGGCTGCCATCTCAGTCTGCATAATAACATTACGCAAGATTCATGGAAGCAATTTACTAGGTAAAGAGCTTTCAGACAATTTAGAAGTCATTATTTTAACACTTTTCTTTCCAATTTGGACCAGCTGCTCTAGAGGCTAACAACCAAATGGAAATTCTGCCCAAGAAATTGTTCTGACAACCTACATTCTTTATATGAGATGGGTATCACTTTCAAATCCAGTATCCATTGCCCTTGAGAAGGTATTGGAAAGATGCTTTTTAGTTTAGTTTAGTTGAGAGATACAGCAAGGAAACAGGCCTTTGGCCCACCGAGTCACACAGAGAGTTGTGAGTCTGTGGAATTCTCTGCCTCAGAGGGCGGTGAAGGCCGGTTCTCTGGATACTTTCACCAGAGAGCTAAATAGGGCTCTTAAAGATAGCGGGGTCAGGGGATATGGGGAGAAGGCATGAACGGGGTACTGATTAGGGATGATCAACCATGATCACATTGAATCACGGTGCTGGCTCGAAGGGCCGAATGGCCTACTCCTGCACCTCGTGTCTATTGTCTATTGACTCTACGTCGACCTGCGATCCTGCACACACTAGGGACAATTTACAATTATGCCAAGCCAATTAACCTATAAACCTGTACGTCTTTGGAGTGTGTGAGGAAACCAGAGATCCTGGAGAAAACCCACGCAGGTCACGGGGTGAACGTACAAACTCCATACAGACTGCATCAGTAGTCAGGATCGAACCAGGGTCTCTGGCGGTGTAAGGGAGCAACTCGACCGCTGCGCCACAGTGCTGACTCTCGAACCATGGTGGTCCTTCTGGTGAATAGACACTCACCGTGGATTTAGACCAAGTGACAATGAAAGAATGATAATGGAAGAGAGACAATGTCATGCTGAGACAAGATAATGTGTGACTTTTGAGGGAACCTACAGGCATTGGTGTTCCATTATACCAGCTGCCCTTGACTTTCAAAGTGATAGAGGTTAAGGTTTGAGAAACGTTGCAATAAAAAGTTACCAAGTACAATTTTGTGGTAGTAGTGAACGCATTAAACTGCGAATAGTCAAACTTATTTTTCCCATTGTACTACCGTAGCGCAGTGGTAGAGTTGCTGCCTTACAGCACCATAAACCCGGGTTCGATCCTAACTGCAGGTGCTGTCTGTATGGAGGTCGAACTTTCTCCCTGTGGTTTTCCCTGGGTGCTCCGGTTTCCTCCCACATTCCAAAGGTGTGCAGGTTTGCAAGTTAATTGGCTTTGGTAATTATCGTTAAAATTGTCAATTGTGTTAGTGTATGGGGTTCACTGGTCGCCATGGGCTCAGTGGGCCGAAGGCCCCGTTTCTGCACAGTAGCTTTAAACTAAACTAAACTAAACTAAACTAACTAAACCTGTTCCTCAAATATCAATGGAAAAGCTTCATGATGAAAATGAAGAGATTTTGCCAAATTGGCCTGAGTGTGTAAGATAGAACGAGTGTGAACGGGTGATTGCTGGCTGGCGCAGGCTTGTGGGCCTAAGGGCCTGTTTCCACGCTGTATCTCTAAAATAAACTAAAGCAAACTGAGCTAAACTTAACTCAAAATGAAACCCAAGTGAATGTGAGGTAAATTCACCTCAATTACCACAACTAAATCGCATTGGCTTTAATCCCAAGGTATACTACTCATAGCACTTAACATAACTGCAAAGGTTATATACAACAAGGAACTGCAGATGAGTTGTACAGTGAGATTGACTTATTTAGGCAAGGAGGCAGCTAATTCCAACTTTTCATTACATGGATAGATTTGTCCAATAATTACCTATTTTAACAAAAATGAACTGTGTTCTTCAGGAGCCGTGCTTTGCTTACTTAAAACAATCTCTGCTCAAAATAAACAATAAAGATATTACCCAATGATTAATAGTGCCTTCTGGTTTTCAGCAGAGAATATTAAAAGCTCCCTCAAGACAATGCCATATGCATCAATCTCACTTCCCCGTGTTGTCAATAGTACATATCAGCAGCTTATATCAATTGCATTAAAATCGATTGATGGAACTTAAAGGAATTGGCATGCTGAAAATTAAAGGGTCTGCATTATTAATGATTAATGCATCTCTATGAATTGCTGTATTTACATGCTAGTTTGTGCCGTGCAGTTAAACTAATTCCCTCACAGGCAATTTTGTGGCCCTCTCCCTGTGATTATCTGGCAGAATGAAAATAATCACCGACCAAATTGCTTTATTCTGTTGTTAAGTAGCCTAAAATCCAAATCCTTATGGTGGACATACTAAGAATCAGCGTTGATTTCAACAGCTAAGTCACTTGGGTTTTCTTTCATTAGATAGACACAAAATGCTGGAGTAACTCAAACGGATCATGCAGCATCTCTGGGAAAAAGGAATAGGCGACGTTTCGGGTCGGAACCCTTCTGGGTTCTCCAGTCTGAAGAAGGGTTCTGACCCGAACCGTCGCCTATTCCTTCACTTCAGAGATGCTACCTGACCTGCTGAGTTACGCTAGCATTTTGTGTCTATCTTCGGTATAAAGCAGAACCTGCAGTTCCTTATTGCACATGGATTTTCGCTTACTCGCCAGGGTTTCCATAGATAGATGTTGCAACGTTACACTTCAGGGTTGGGTTTGAATCAAGCTCAGATAGAAAGAATCAAAACCTAGAAACAAAGAACTGCAGGCGCTGGTTTATGCCAATGATATACACAAAGTGCTGGAGCAACTCGAGTAACTCGAGTCTCGACCCGAAAAGTCACCTATTCTTTTTCTCCAGAGTTGCTGCCTGTCCCGCTGAGTTACTCCAGCACTTTGTGTCACTCCAATGTTTGTGGCTGCAGGAGTCAATACTTTACAAACTGTCTTGAGAAATCTTATGTATAAATTTATTTGCCGGTTTAATGACTCTGAAAATAAAATCATCTTGGCCTTATCAAACATGAGGTTTAGCACTACACGCTACCAATCCCAGCTGTGGAGACATTGGAATAGTGTGTCGCGTTGTAGGATACTGTTTTTTTTATTCTTGATCTTGAACTATTGAACATTGTGCTTTTGTATGTAATTTATTGTGCCTTTGTATGCAATTTATTCTATGTAATGTCTTGTCTTTTATCTGGACCTTGAGTCTGTAATAAAAAATAAGTTTAGTTTAGTTTAGTGTGGGATCAAAATCTCTGGTATTTGCTCGCCATGGTCCAATTTAACAGTGGTTTTACAATCTACTTCTGCTGCTCCTGGCCAACAGCCTACAAAATAGCACTCTTCTATTTTGACATTAATTGGAGATTACTTTAAGAGTTTGCAGGATTGCCGGTGTGGAGCGAGAATGTAACATACTCTCACAATGGATTGAGAGGGCCACAGGGAATTTCTATTCAGAACTTCGGATGCAGATTCAGATTAGTTTATTGCCATATGCACTCGGATGCAATGAAATTCCTTGCTCACATGAATCTCACAGAGTAAACAGTGTATGTACAGTAATGATAAACACAACAATAAATACAAGGGATTTGGGGGAAAAGCAGGAATGGGGTACTGATTCTGGATGATCAGCCATGATCATATTGAATGGCGGAGCTGGCTCGAAGGACCGAATGGCCTGCTCCTGCACCCATTTTCTATGTTTCTAAATCATACAATGCATGAGTACTATCAAGCTATACATAGGTATAGCAGGTTTTACTATGTTTCTATGCTTCAATGTTTACATTGTTGAGTGCAAATCAACAGAATGGAGCAAGGCTGTAAATGTAAAATCCAAACAGTGCAACAGAATATTAATGTTCAATACTGAATAACTATATGAGGTAGAGTTATGAATATGGGTCAGCACCTCTGGGAATGAGGTGTCAAAGAAGTCGTTGGTTGTGGAATACGATAGCAATGGGGAAGAAGCTGTTCTTGAGTCTGGAGGTCAGAGTTTTCAAGCTCCTGTTTCATCTCCAAAATGTAAAAAGTAGAAGAGAAAATAGTGAATGGCCCAGGGTGGTCCTTAATACTTCCAGCCATGAAGATAGAAGATGGAAGGAAAAGATGAGCTTGTGGATGTACTCTGTGACATTGCAGAAACGCAACATGATAATGCCTTAAGGATGCAGCAGGGACCTAAAAAATACTCACCCATAATATTTATAATCTGAAAACAGAACTAACACTGTGAACATTTTGTCACAAGTTCTGCGATGGTTTCGTGCCCATATTTGGAAAGCCACTCATTTGATAAATGTTTATTGTTGTCACATGTCATCTGTATGTAAGCTTTAGCAAGATGAAATCAGACAGGGCCTTTGAGGAATATAAAGAAAGCAGGAAAGAACTCAAGCAGGGAATTAAGAAGGACAGAAGGGGCATGAAATGGATAACAGACAATCTCAATGCATTTGATACGTACATAATAAACAAAAGGATTACCAAAGAGAAGGTAGAACTGCTCAAGGATAAAGGAAGTATTTAAGTAGACACAAAATTAGATTAGATTAGATTAGATTCGTTTATTGTCATTCAGACCTTTCGGTCTGAACGAAATTTTGTTTCCCTGCAGTCATACATATAATTTAAAAAATGACAAAAACACACAATCAACACGAATTTAACATCCACCACAGTGAGTTCACCAAACACCTCCTCACTGTGGTGGAAGGCAAAATCTTAAAGTCTCTGTCTCTTCCCTCTTTGTTCTCCCTCTGCGCCGAGGCGACGGTTCAAACTGCTGGAGTAACTCAACGGGACAGGCAGCATCTCTGGAGAGAAGGAATGGGTGACATTTCGGGTCGAAACTCTTCTTCAGACTGATCAGTTTAGCTTAGAGATACAGCACGGAAACAGGCCCTTCGGCTCACTGAGTCCTCACTGACCAGCGATCCCCGCACATTAACGCTATCCTACACAAACTAGGGACAGTTTTTTTACACTTATACCAAGCCAATTTACCTACATACTGTACGTCTTTGGAGGTGAGAGGAAACCGAAGATCTCGGTGAAAACCCAAGCAGGTCACGGGGAGAATGTACAAACTCTGTACAGATAGCACCCGTAGTCGGGATCGAACCCGGGGTCTCCAGAGCTGCAAGCGCTGTAAGGCTGCAACTCTACCACTGCGCCACCGCGCCAAGATACAAAAACAGGGATGTAATGCTGAGGCTCCATATCTGAGGAAGGATGTGCTGGAGTGGGAGAGGGTCCAGACAAGGTTTGTGAGAATGATCCCAGGGATGACTGGGTTAACATATGATGAGCTTTTGACATTACTGGGCCTGTACTGACTGGAGTTTAGAAGGATAAGGGTGACCACATTGAAACTTGCCGAATAGTAAAAGGCCTGGATAGAGTGAATGTAGAGAGGGTGTTTCTACTAGTGGGAGAGTCTAGGACCAGAGCCCATAGCCTCAGAATAAAATGACATACCTTTATAAAGGAGATGAGGTGGAATTTCTTTACATAGAGGGTGGTTAATCTGGTTAATCTGTCAAATTCACAGACGGCTGTGGAGGCCAAGTCAAGGGATATATTTAAGGCGGAGATTGACAGATTCCTGATTAGTAAGGGTGTCAGGGGTTACATGGAGAAGGGAGGAGAATGGGGTTGAGAGGGAAAGATAGATCAGCTATGATTGAATGGTGGAGTAGACTTGATGGGCCGAATGCTCCTCGAACTTATGACCTTATGCTTGCTTCCAAAGGAAGAAAACGATGTACAGTCTTGAGCCGCCCACACACCCCAGCGACACTGATCTCAGTCTCCAAGGCTGACATCCGAAGTTCCATTATAAGGGTGAACCCCCGAGAAACATTCGGCCCTGATGGTTTAACTGGCCTCATTTCTAAAATGGCCGTGGTGTACATGGCCTCCTACAACTTTAACCTCCTACAACTACCGCCTCAGGTCACCTCCAGTTTTAAAAGGACATCCATAGTACCGGGTCAGATTACAGGAGGAAGATCAATAATCTGGCAGATGGGTGCCAGAGTAACAATCTTGCTTTCTGAATCAGCAAGACCATGTGGCTGATTGTTGACTTAGAAACGCAGAAACATAGAAAGCAGGTGTACGAGTAGGCCATTCGGCCCTTTGAGCCAGCACTGCCATTCAATATGATCATGGTTGATCATCCAGAATCAGTACCCTGTTCCTGCTTTCTCCACATAATCCCTTGGTTCCGTTAGCCTTAAGAGCTCTATCCAACTCTCTCTTGAATATATCCAATGAATTGGCCTCCACTGCCTTCCGTGGCAGAGAATTCCACAGATTCACAACTCTCTGGAAGGGGGAAGTGAAGGAGCGTGTGTACATGTTGCATCAGCTGAACGGCAGTCGGGAGAGAGTGTCGACAGCTTCAAGTTCCTGAACGCACATATGTTTGATGATATGGCTTGGGCCTTGCATATTGCAATGGGATTGGTATTAGTTTATCATTATCATGTGTACCTACTGATATAGGGCGACACGCTAGAGTTGCTGCCTTGCAGCAGAAAAGAAACAGATATAAAATCTGTCATTTTATTTAAATATCATAAACTGTGGCTCCACACTTCTAAAGTTAATTTCCAGTACTTGAGAGATCGTTTTCCATTATTAAGACATCACGCAGTTTCAAAATGTACTTTTTCTGATGAGTTTAGTGACTGTCACATCTTCATGGCCTTCCATGCATTTCATAAGTTCATAAGTCACGGGAACAGAATTGGGCCATTCGGCCCATTGAGTCTGCCCCGCCATTCAATGTAAAATAGGTGAGGTGCAGCAAATTGGAACAGCAACACTTACTGAGGTGTAAGGCAGTTCAGGTAAAAGCCTCCAGTTATTTGTAGGAAGGAACTGCAGATGCTGGTTTAAGCTAAAGTCTGAAGAAGGGTCTCGACCCGAAGAGTCACCCATTCCTTTCTCCAGAGATGCTGCCTGTCCCGCTGAGATGCTCCAGCATTTTGTGTCTACCTCCTGTTCTTTTTTGGGTTCTTTCTTTAGGATTAGGTTTATTAATGTCACGTGTACCGAGATATAGTGAAAAGCTTGTTTCGCATTCAACCCAAACAGATCAGATATAATAAGTTCATAGGTTGTAGGACTAGATTTAGGCCATACAGCCCATAAAGTCTACTCCGCCATTCAATCATGGCTGATCCATCTTTCTCTCACAACCCCATTCTCCTGCATTCTCCCCATAACCCTTGGCACGCTTACTAATCAAGAATCCATCAATATCTACCTTAATACCATGCATAGATACAATCAGTTCAATCTCAAGTAAAATAGACAGCACAAAGGGGAAGATACAGGGTGCAGAATATACTGTAGTTTGTTTCGTTTAGTTTAATTTAGTTTGGAGATACAGAGCGGAAACAGGACCTTCAGCCCACCAAGTCCGCACCGACCAGTGATCCCTGCGCGCTAACACTAGGGACAATACCAAGCCCAATTAACCGACAAACCTGTACGTCTTTGGAGTGTGGGAGGAAACTAAAGATCTCGGAGAAAACCCATGCAGGCCACAGGGAGAATGTACAAACTCCATACAGACAAACTCCTGTAGTCAGGATAGAACCCAGGTCACTGGCGCTGTAATGCACCGTGCCACCATTGTAGCAAATTCTTGTGCATCAGTTTCATAGACAAAGTCCAATGCCCTCAATGGGAGAGAGGTGTATCGAACAGTTCCCCAAATTATGGAAGGACCGTTCAGAAGCCTGATAGCAGAGGGGATGTAGCTGTTCCTGCCTCTGGTGGTGCGTGCTTTCAAGCTTCTGAATCTTCTGTCGGACGGGAGCAGGGAGAAGAAGGAATGACAAGTCTTTGATTATATTCAGCTGCTTTTCCGAGGCAGCGTGAAGTGCAGATGGTGTCAATGTGGGATACCTGCACGGTTAAATATTTCAGTTCAAAAAAATCAAGCTGCTGTCTTATCATTGTTTTGCTTGTTCTCTTGCTCTTAAATAAATGTGTTTGCTCCATAAAGTCTGAAACAAGATCTGATGTGATAGTCTGCCACTATTTATAATGGAAAAATAAGATGCTGTGAAGGCAGGGGATAATTAGGGTGGCTGGAGTAATTAATGCAAAGTGTTTTACTTGATTATTCGAGACAGAACTGAAATGTCAGGAGTATTGAGGAAACTTTGGATGTCAGAAGGAATTATTAGGATACTTCGAAGAATAAACATAGTATAAAAATATCGAGTAGGCATACAAAAGAATAAAAGAGATAACAAAACTATATAAATGCAAAGTGGTTCAATTGTAATTTGAATCAGTACAATCTGAAATAATCATGTTCTTCCTAAAAAAAAAAGATAGAGAATTGATCTGCAGAGAAGGGAGATGGAACACTATTCTATCGGGTGAACAAATCTTATTTAGTTTCATCCTTTTGTAATATTCATTCAATTTAAATTAAATCCAGGTTTCATGAGCATTACTTTTGCTTTTAGAAGCCTCTGGCGCAGTGGTGCAGCAGTAGAGTTGCTGCTTTACAGCGCCAGTGATCCGGGTTCGATCCTGACTATGGGTGCTGTCTGTACGGAGTTTGTACGTTCTCTCCGTGACCAGCGTAGAATTTCTCCAGTTTCCTCCCAATTTCCAAAAGAATCTCTGGAACTCTCTGCCACAGAGGGTAGTTGAGGCCAGTTCATTGGCTATATGTCGGGTGGGCGGCGCGACTCGCGTCGCAGCGGCCTCTGCAGTCCGTCTGTCGTTTTTTAATTTTTTGTCTTGTTTGAATGTAGTTTTTTTTTTTTTTTTAAACTGCGTATGTGTGTGGGGGGTGGGGGAAACTTTTAAAATCTTTCCCCTGCACGGAGAACCCGACCTTTTCTCTGTCGGGTCTCCGTTGTCGTTGGGGCCGAGCACCGTGGAGCGGCCTCCAACCGGAACGACCTGGGGCTCCAGTCGCGAAGCCTGCGGACTACTCACCATCGCGGAGCTGGCCGAGTTGGGAGCGTGAGGAGCTGTGGTGGCGCGCTGCTGCGACCCGACCCCGGCCGCGGGACTGTTAGCGCACGCCGGGGGCTCCAACACCAAGACCCGGAGCGTGGCCTTGCATCACCCGGCGCGGCTTTAATGGCCGCGGGACACTTACCATCGCCCGCCGGGGCTTTGACTCTGACACCGGGAGGAGAATGAGGAGTGCAGGGGAGAGATAAGACTTTGCCTTCCATCACAGTGAGGAGGAGATTCACTGTGATGGATGTTTGTGTAAATTGTGTTGTGTCTTGGTTCTTGTTCATGTCTGTATGACTGCAGAAACCAAATTTCGTTTGAACCTCAATGAGGTTCAAATGACACAAATAAGTTGTATTGTATTGTATTGTATTGTATTGTATATTTAAGAGGGAGTTAGATGTGGCCCTTGTGGCTAAAGGGATCAGGGGGTATGGAGAGAAGGCAGGTACGGGATACTGATGATCAGCCATGATTATATTGAATGGCGGTGCAGGCTCGAAGGGCCGAATGGCCTACTCCTGCACCTATTTTCTATGTATCTATGTATCTATAAGTGCAGGTTTGTAGGTTAATTTGCTTCTGTATATTGTCAATTGTCCCCAGTGTGTAGGATAGAGCAGGTGTACAGGGTGGTCGCTGGTCGATGCGGTCTCAGTGGGCCAAAGGGCCTGTCTCCACACTGTATCTCTAAGTCTTAAATATGTACGTCTAAAGTAAAGACATTTCAGGGGACAGTTAAGAGTCAAACAAATACCTGTGGTCCCATGAGCAATATTGAAAACAGGAGTAAACAGGTAGGAACAAAGGTACAATGGTAGACAAAAGTGCAGGAGAAATTCAGCAGGTGCGGCAGCATCTATAGTGTGAAGGAAATAGGCAACGTTTCGGCCCGAAACCCTTCTTCAGACTGATGCAGGATGGAGGGGAAGAGGCGGGAAGAAGAAAAGAAGAGGAGGAGCCAGAGGGCTGAGGGAGAGCTGGGAAGGGGAGGAGACAGCAAGGGCTACCGGAAATTGGAAAAGTCAATGTTCAAGCCGCTGGGGTGCAGACTGCCCAAGCGGAATATGAGGTGCTGCTCCTCCAATTTCCGGTGGTGCTCACTCTGGCCGTGGAGGAGGCCCAGGACAGAAAGGTCGGATTCGGAATGGGAGGGGGAGTTGAAGTGCTGAGCCACAGGGAGATCAGGTTGGTTAATGCGGACCGAGCGGAGGTGTTCGGCGAAACGATCGCTAAGCCTACGCTTGGTCTCACCGATGTAGATCAGCTGACATCTAGAGCAGCGGATGCAATAGGTGAGGTTGGAGGAGGGGCAGGTGAACCTCTGTCGCACCTGGAACGACTGCTTGGGTCCTTGAATGGAGTCAATGGTTTGTTAATTCAGAGGCTTGATCATACAGGTCAGACTGGGTAGAGTTACGAGACTTACTTCCCCAAAGGACATTTTAAGATAAGGGTGCATTTCTTAGGAAGTTTGGCATGTCCCCTACAACTCTCACCAACTTTTACAGGTGCACCATAGAAAGCATTTTATCGGGATGCATCACAGCTCGGATTGGGAACAGCCCCATCCAAGACCGCAAGAAATTGCAACGAATTGTGGACGCAGCTCAGACCACCACATAGACCAACCTCCCTCCTATTGACTCCATTTATACCTCACGCTGCCTCAGCAAGCCCAGCAGCATAATCAGCACAACCGCACCTTGGCCACTCCCACTTCTCCCTTCTCCCATCAGACAAAAGGTATAGAAGTGTGAAACCGTACACCACCAGATTCAGGGACAGTTTCTTCCCTGCTGTTGTCAGGCAACTGAACCATCTTATCACCAACCAGAGTGTCTCTGGAGAAAAAGGATAGGTGACATTTCGGGTTCGGACCCTTCTATGGATTGAGGGTTGGGGGCGGGAGGGAGGGTGGATGAAGAACTGGAGGCAAGGAAAGACCAGGACAAATCAGGGTCAGGCAGGGTGGAGCCCTGGTAGGCCTATTGTTGGCTAGGGAAGGTGTGATCTCAAGAGGGATGTAATGTGGTGAACTGTGGAACTGGTTAAATGGCTAGAGTAGATGAAGTGGTGATAAGATGGTCGCGGGACACTTACCATCGCCCGCCGGGGGCTTTGACTCTGACATCGGGAGGAGAACGAGGAGTGCAGGGGAGAGATAAGAGTTTGCCTTCCATCGCAATGAGGAGGAGATTCACTGTGATGGATGTTTGTGTAAATTATGTTGTGTCTTGGTTCTTCTTTTTTTTAATTTTTTTTTTTTTAATTATTTTTTTTTATTAGCAGTACAGTAAATTACATTAATACACATCACATATATCTTATTACATTATGTTGTACCACTTCGTTTTTTGAGCTTTAAAAAGGATAGAAATAAAAGAAGTAAGGAAAGTGAGCAAGAAACATAGAAACATAGAAATTAGGTGCAGGAGTAGGCCATTCGGCCCTTCGAGCCTGCACCGCCATTCAATATGATCATGGCTGATCATCCAACTCAGTATCCCGTACCTGCCTTCTCTCCATACCCTCTGATCCCCTTAGCCACAAGGGCCACATCTAACTCCCTCTTAAATATAGCCAATGAACTGACCTCGACTACCCTCTGTGGCAGAGAGTTCCAGAGATTCACCACTCTCTGTGTGAAAAAAGTTCTTCTCATCTCGGTTTTAAAGGATTTCCCCCTTATCCTTAAGCTGTGACCCCTTGTCCTGGACTTCCCCAACATCTGGAGCAATCTTCCTGCATCTAGCCTATCCAACCCCTTAAGAATTTTGTAAGTTTCTATAAGATCCCCTCTCAATCTCCTAAATTCTAGAGAGTATAAACCAAGTCTATCCAGTCTTTCTTCATAAGACAGTCCTGACATCCCAGGAATCAGTCTGGTGAACCTTCTCTGCACTCCCTCTAGGGCAATAATGCCCTTCCTCAGATTTGGAGACCAAAACTGTACGCAATACTCCAGGTGTGGTCTCACCAAGACCCTGTACAACTGCAGTAGAACCTCCCTGCTCCTATACTCAAATCCTTTTGCTATGAAAGCTAACATACCATTCGCTTTCTTCACTGCCTGCTGCACCTGCATGCCTACTTTCAATGACTGGTGTACCATGACACCCAGGTCTCGCTGCATCTCCCCTTTTCCTAGTCGGCCACCATTTAGATAATAGTCTGCTTTCCTGTTTTTGCCACCAAAATGGATAACCTCACATTTATCCACATTATACTGCATCTGCCAAACATTTGCCCACTCACCCAATGAACCCCCAATGCCGTGTGCTTTAAGTTTGTATACTAATCTCTTATGTGGGACCTTGTCGAAAGCCTTCTGGAAGTCCAGATACACCACATCCACTGGTTCTCCCCTATCCACGCTACTAGTTACATCCTCGAGAAATTCTATAAGATTCGTCAGACATGATTTACCTTTTGTAAATCCATGCTGACTTTGTCCAATGATTTCACCACTTTCCAAATGTGCTGCTATCCCATCTTTAATAACTGACTCGTGAAGGTGCAGGAAAGTGTTGGGAGAAGAGAGCCCCTTAGGGAATAAATTAGAGAAGGATGTAAAGAAAGGAAATAAGACCCTAGAAAGAAAAGAAAAAAAGAAGAAAGGAAAAACAATCGCTCTATTATAACACAAAACTCCGCAAAAAAGGATATACCAACCGTGTTTTTATTAAAAATTTATTTTATACCCCCCGTTACCAGTTCCTGGTACCCTTTATATTTTAACTTACTATTGCACCTTATGCTTGTAATAGTTCCGTAAATGCAGACCACGTCTTTTGGAAGTGATCTGCTTTACCTGCTAGGAGGAGTCTTATCTCTTCCAAGTGTAGTGTTTCGAACATGTTTGAAATCCACATTTTTATTGTTGGTATTGGAGCATTTTTCCAAAATTTGAGTATAAGCTTGGTCTTGGTTCTTCTACTTGTTTGTATGACTGCAGAAACCAAATTGATGGATTCAATGAGGTTCAAATGACAACAAATAAATTGTATCATTGTATCATTGTAAAGGAGGAAGGTAATGGGAGGCGAGTTAAGTAGAAGTTACTTAAAGTTAGAGAATTCAACCACATGTCTGACTGACCCACGGGAGCATTTCTTAAGGTCATAAGTGATAGGAGCAGTCTACTCCGCCATTCAATCACAGCTGATCTATCTCTCCCTCCTAACGCCATTCTCCTGCCTTCCCTTCTTAACCTCTAACACCGGTACTAATCAAGAATCTATCCAGTTTTGTCCTAAAAGTATCCACTGACTTGGCCTCCACAGCCTTCTATGGCAAAGAATTCCACAGATTCACCAGAATGTAACAACTGGAGGCTAAGCCTAGAGAGCTGTGATAGGGAATTTTATGTGACCAGGAATGGGATTTCCAGCTAGATCAGAAAGAGAGGCCAGACAACATGATGACCTAAGGAATCCTTGAGGAGCGGCGATGTAGGACTGTGAGAGCAGGCAAGCTAGTCTGAATCAGAAAGTTGCTACATGGAATGGGCTTTTAATGATTCAATGATGCACTCCTACCTCTTCTATTGCACATGATATCTGGAAGGGTGCAGAGTGGGACATCCCCAGCAATTAGTTATCGGGCGGTGGATAATGAGGAGGTGTCACTGAAGGCACCAGGCGTGTTGCCCCAACTCCCCCTTGCAGAAGATCTAACAGTGATGGAATAAATGGTGATAGATATTTAAACAATGGGAGACGCAGCAGGAGAGAGAAGAATTCTACTAATGTTAACCCCTCGAACAAACGGATATTTTTAAGGCGAAGATTGAAAGATACTTGATTAGCAAGCCTGTCACGGGCTTTGAGGAGAAGGCAGGAGAATGGGGTTGAGAGAGAAAGATGGATCAGCCACGATTGAACGGCGGTGTAGACATGATGGGCTGAATGGCCTAATTCCGCTCCTATCACTTATGAATTTATGGTCTGGTTTAGCTAGTATAATTGATCATTTATTGTATATTGATTTGTGGTTTTGTTGTGTTTAATAGACAATAGACAATGGACAATAGGTGCAGGAGTAGGCCATTCGGCCCTTCGAGCCTGCAAATGGGCCTGAAAATCTCCAGCAAGTAAGAAACTCATCGTTCTAGTCCTGTTGCACGTGGCAATGAGTGCCTCAAGAAGTTATTAAAAAGTAGGCTTGTATTTCAATTGCACCTTCCAGGATTCTGCTTCTGCATTATGGACGTATGCTCATAAGTGGGGTAAAAATGGAGGCTGATTGATGACTTTGAAGTGAAACACTAAAGTGAGAATGAAGGCTATTTTGTGCACAGCACTCTCTCACACTAATTATGAGATGACTTCCACAAAGCCCTGGTTAATCCTCACCTAGAGCAATGGGAGCAATTCTGGGCAGCACACATTAGGAGGGATTTTCTGGGCTTGCAGGAAGATTTACCAAAATGACACCTGGCCTCCAAGGTTCAAGTCATGAGGAAATAGTGCACAGCTTGGATTGCTTTCCCCAAAACTTAGAAAGTTGAGGGGTGTTCAGATCAAAGTCTTCAAGGGAGATTTAACAAGTGCAACAAAGTAGGGAAACTATTTCAGCTAATGGTAAAGTCTAGATCCACAGGAAATATCATCTAAAACATTAGAGCTAGGCCTTGCTGAAGTGGTTTGGAAAAACATGTCCATTGGTACAGGTCTGACGTTCTCTACCTCAATTTGGGGCAGCACAGAAGCGCAGCGGTAGAGTTGCTGCCTTACAGCTCCAGAGATCCAAGATCAATCCTGACTATGGGTGCTGGCTGTATGGAGTTTTGTACATTCTCCCTGTGACCTTGTGGGTTTTCTCCAGGTGCTCCGGTTTCCTCCCACACTCCAAAGATGTACAGGCTTGGTTTCGGTAAGATTGTAAACTGTCCCGAGTGTGCAGGATAGTGCTAGTGAACAGGGTGATCGCGAACTCGGTGGGCCAAAAGGCCTGTTTCCGTGCTGTATCTCCAAAGTCTAAAAACCAAAGTAAACGTCTAAATGGTAGTTGACATTAAATTTAAATCTGTGATTAATAGATTTTGGAGTCAAGGGATACGGGGATGGACGAGTGAATGGAGCAAGGCTCAGATTAACCATTATCTCCTTGAATGGATGAACAGCCTCGAGGGGTTAAATGGTTTCCTCTTATGTTCGTACGAAACAGAAAAGAGAGTCAGGATAAATGGGTTATTTTCACGTTGGAAATCTACACGTTGTCAGAGATCAATGTTACTGCTTCAACTATTTACAATCCACATGATTTACTGTTTACAATTCACATTAATGACAAGGACAAAGGGGGTCTGAAGAAGGGTCTTGTCCTGAAACGTCCCACATTCCTTCTCTCCAGAGATGCCTGTCCCGCTGAGCTACTCAAGCTTTTTGTGTCTATCTTCAGGACAAAGGGGAGACTGACTGTATTGTGTCCAAGTTTGCTGATGACCTAAAGATGGTTGGGATAGCCAAACGAAGGAGGACATAGAGTCTGAGGATGCAAAAATGGTGGATGGAGTGAAGATGGCCATAATGGGGTGAACTATAAAGTTATCCAGTTTAGGAAGAATAGCAGGGCAGAATTTTGTAAGATTGGAAAGTTACAGCATGGGCAACACGGTGGCGCAGCGGTAGAGTTGCTGCCATACAGCGCTCGCAGCGCTGGAGACCCGGGTTCGATCATGACTACGGGTGCTGTCTGTACGGAGTTTGTATGTTCAAGGTTTCAAGGTTTCAAGGTCAGTTTATTGTCACATGTACCAATTAAGGTACAGTGAAATGTGAGTTACCCGTGACATGTGGGTTTTCTCCAAGATCTTCGGTTTCCTCTCGCACTCCAAAGTCGTAAAGGTTTAAAGGTTAATTGGCTTGATATTAATGTAAAATTGTCCCCAGTGTGTATTGGGTGGTGTTAATGTGTAAGGATCGCTGGTCGGTGTGGACTCGGTGGGCCGAAGTGCCTGTTTCCGCACTGTATAAACTAAAAAAACTAGAACTGAAACACGGAAACAGGCGCTTTTGCCCACCAGGTCCACACTGACCATCAATCACCCATTTACACTAGTTCCGTGTTGTCCCACTTTCTCATCCACTCCCTGCACACTCGAGGCAATTTTACAGAGGGCCAATTAACTTTCAAACTCGCACGTCTTTGGGATGTGGGAGGAAACCGGAGCACCCGGAGGAAACCCACGAGGTCACAGGGAGAACTCCACACAGACAGTACCCGAGGTCAGGATCGAACCCTTGATCCGAGCGCCTCTCGCTACTGAATCATTGTGAGTCACGTTCCCAATATGAATTAAATGGTTTGCGCCAGAAGAAGGGTCTTGACCCGAAACGTCACCCATTCCTTCTCTCTAGAGATGCTGCCTGTCCCGCTGAGTTACTCCAGCTTTTTATCTTGCGCCTATTGAATGTCAGGGTTTAGAGAATCACCATTACAGGCACTTGTCTTTCCTTCCAAATGCATGTAATCAGTCAGATTTAATTACTCCAGCTGCCATAATGGGATTTGAATTCATGTTCTCGGATCAATAATCATGTGTGGCCTCGCCCATTTGCACAATGACCATCTCATCTGAACGTATGGTGGATAATTAAGAAGCAATCTGAAACAGGCTCCGTTTCAACACTGAGCCAACATGATCTATCTCAGAGCAAAAGGTGCCAGGTAGGAAATTAGGCAGCGTGTAGCAATTTGGGAGTTGGCAGCAGAGCAATGGATACCCAACAGAAAGAGTTCATGCCCCGCTGATTAGTGCAACAGAAAAACAAGAACTGGATAATATGTGGTTAGACCGAAGTTTCAAAAGATAATTATAGTCCACAATGAGCAACAGCTCCCTTGAATACAAAATCTCTTCTACTGCTGTCATCTGCTGGAGGATTTGGTCAGGTTTTAAGAGTGTAAAAAGTGTGAAGTTTTGCTTAAATGGGCTGAGATGTTGATGATCGAATGTACAGGGACTTCACCCTCTGTGTGTGATGGAACCCATGATATGTGTAAACTGAGTTCAGTTCAATTTGGAGATACAGCGCTGAAGTACCACCAGGGGCGCGGCACGATGGTTTGTTTTATGTGGGGGGTGGGAAACTTTTTTTCAATCTGGTACCTTGGAGGAGATGCGATTATTTTCCGGATCGTATCTCCGGTCGCTCTGCGGCCTAACATCATGGACCAGGCGGCCTTGCTCGGGACTGACTTTGAGCCCCACTGCGGGGACGTGGACTTACCACCGGAGCCGACCCCTTGCCCAGGATCGACGCTCCAACAGTGGCCTGCGGATTTCACCATCGAGGAGCTCGCAGTCTTGCGTAGAGACCGATGTCGGGAAGCTCCAAAGTCGCAGAAGGTCGACCAGCCCCGACCCGGGGTCAGATCGCCCGGCGCGGGGAGCTGACATCCCCCCGATGCAGGAGCTTGATCGCCCCGACACGGAGGGCCCGACCGCAGGCTACGGAAGTCATGATCGCCCCGTCAACGGAAGGCTCGAGGCCCCTGACCGCGGGAGAACAAAGAAGGGAAGGGATTAAACTATTTTTCTCCTTCCATCACAGTGAGGAATGTGGAGGAGTCACTGTGGTGGATCTTCATGTTAACGTGTATTTTGTGTGTTTTGTTGCTTTTTACTGGTATGACTGTCTGGCAAATCAAATTCCTCGTATGTTGCAAAACATACTTGGCTAATAAATTATGATTATGATTGTGATTATTATTATCATGATTATGATTATGAAACAGGCTGAGTCCGCACCGACCAGCGATCCCCGCACATTAACACTCTCCGACACCAGGGACAATTTTTACACTGATACCGAGCCAATTAACCAACAAACCTGTACATCTTTGGTATATGGGAGGAAACGGCAGATGCTGGAAGGAACTGCAGATGCTGGTATATATACCGTAGACAGAAAGTGCTGGAGCTACTCGGCGTGTCAGGCAGCATCTCTGGAGAAAAAGGGAAGAAGGACGGACAACATTTTGGGTCGGGACCCTTCTTCAGACATTGGGAGAGATTGGACCAAGGCAGATAGGATGGAAACTATTCCTCTCGTTATTTTGAACACGTTCTGATTAATAAAATGCTGGATATATTCACCAGGCAAGGAGCATCTGTGGAGGAAGAAACAGTTAATATTTATGGTCAATGACTCTTCCATTCTAAGTGAAGGTTGCTCAGTTTGCCTGCTGGGCATCTATGAATGCAAGCTTTAACATCTTCATGGTATTTCCATCTTTCATTTCGATGCAGCTGTCCACTACTAATGTGGCAAACTTTTGATAGTTTCCCTTTTCATTACCCAGCCATCTCCTACTTCCTGGCTCTGAATCTCTCTCTGTCTCTCCCTCTTCAAGATACTGGAGGAGCGCCAGTGATTTTAAACTAACAAGACAAAGGTACTTTAGTTGTAAAAGAGCCTCCATTGCACAGAGCAACATTTCTTACAGTGGCTTTGTCAACAGAGACAGATAGCTTCTCTCCAAAGGCAGACAGAGAGACCCTGGAAGCCTCTACACTGAAACATTTGTATCAACGGCATTATGAGAATAGTTGGCCAGATGAGACAATTCCTGAAGGGTTACACACAAATATTATATAAGATGCATTTGTTATACTTCCCAAAATGGGCTCTTATTTCTTGGGTCCTATTCATTCAGGTTTGTGTGTGGAACCTGTCTCCTTATCCAAGTTTAACTGAATGCATCTCAAGGCACTAAGGTCAGTTCATTCACCATTGAATCTATCTTCGTCTCTCTTTGCACTATGCGCGCTCAATGCTCATTATATGATAACACTTCCTTTGGGAGTTCAATATTAATAACAGCATTTATGAGCTTGGTTGAATATTCCATGTAGCATGAAAGCAAGGAAAAGCATCAATAATTTAACACCAAATGCAAGATCCAAACAAAGAAGATAGATATGTAAATATTATTCTACTTAAGCAGTATCAGTGCGATGTTGGACTGTGACTTTTAGTTTAGTTTAGTTTAGAGATGCAGCGTGGAAACAGGCCCTTCGGCCCACCGAGTCTGCACCGACCAGCGATCCCCACACGCTAACACTATCCTACACACACACTAAGAACAATCTACAATGTTACCATGCCAATTAACCTGCAAAGCTGTATGTCTTTGGAAACCAGAGCTCCTGCAGAAAACCACGCAGGTCACTGAGAGAATGTACAAACTCTGTACAGACAACACCCTTAGTCAGGATCTCTGCAGCCGTAAGGCAGCAACTCTACCACTGTGCCACCATGCCACCCTGTTGATTGATCTTATAATCATTTTAGCTTCCCCCAACTTTTTGTCAGCTGTTTCCCCACCGTGTGTGGCATTTAATTTGACAATATCTGTTAAATAGCTCGTCATCGTCCAACTATCTTCTCCCTTCTTGTGTGGGGGCAATGGGTTCTATTAACAGGAGCACCTTTGTCTCACACAAACCACTCCTTTAGGTCTGAAGAAGGGTCTCGACACAAAACGTCACCCATTCCTTCAGAGATGCTGCCTGACCCGCTGTGTTACTCCAGCATTTTGTGTCTATCCTTTAATCTATTCGTCTGCCTGACCACAACGTTTCCATTTCACTTTCTTTACTCCCTCTTTGTCGCAAAAGACCAATTGCAGGAGTGAGCGATAATGAATGAATGAATGAATGAATAAGTTTATTGGCCAAGTATATTCACATACAAGGAATTTGCCTTGGTGCTCCGCCCACAAGTGACAACATGACATGCAGTGACAGTTAGGAATGACACATAAAACATGTATTGATTAAACATGTGAAAATACCAGAGCAAAAGGAGGCTACAGATTTTTGGTTATTGAGTAGAGCTACTACTCGTGGAAAAAAGCTGTTTTTATGTCTGGCTGTGGCAGCTTTGATAGTCCAGAGTCTGTCAGGCAAAGTGAATTGGTGATCACTGCACCATACAGATTGTGACAGCTTTTTAGCTAAGACTCTTTCGCTTCAATTGCATTCTAAATTACATCAAGAGAGGCAAGGGAGTGTTTAATTGTCATGCCCACTGGTATGAGAACAATGAAATTCTTACTTGCTGCAACTTTACAGGCACATTAACTCAACAACACAAAGAAATAAATATACAATAATCAATAATACATTCAATTATCAGTAATAGAGGGATATGGGCCAATTTTAGAGGGATATGTGCCAACCATGAATGAATGCAACTAGCTTTAAATGGGTCATCTTGGCTAGCACGGATGAGTTGGGCCAAAGGGCCTGTTTCCATGCTGTTTTACTTTATGACTCTTATACTGGCGACTGCACCATAATAGTGCAAAGTACATTGTGCAGCCTAAACAAAGTCCATAGTAGATCGTGGCTGAGGTGGTGTTGTGAGTTGGGTTGTGCAGTATGGTTCAAAAGTCATACGGTTGATGGAAGGAAGCTGTTCTTGTGCCTGGAGGTCATGATTCTCAGGATCTGTCCCTGTACCTACCTGCCGATGGTAGCAGCGAGATGCGGTCAGCCCATCAAAAGGATGGCGTTTTTCTTTGAGGAAATTAGCTGCCTGCCTTTCTGAGGTAGAGCTTCCTGTAGATCCCTTCAATGGTGCGATGGTCAACACCTGTGATGGCCACCATCTCCGCAGCCTCCTTCATTCATGGCCATCCAAGTTACTATATCAGGCCATGATGTAATCAGTCCGTATGCTCTCCACCGTGCATCTGTGGAAGTTCATTAGAGATTTGGTGGCATGCCGAATCCCCTCACCCTTCTGAGGAAATAGAAACATTCTGAAGTTCATACGATATAGGAGCAGAATTAGAAACATATAAATATAGAAAATAGGTGCAGGAGTAGGCCATTCGGCCCTTCGAGCCTGCACCGCCATTCAATATGATCATAGCTGATCATCCAACTCAGTATCCTGTACCTGCCTTCTCTCCATACCCCCTGATCCCTTTAGCCACAAGGGCCACATCTAACTCCCTCTTAAATATAGCCAATGAACTGGCCTCAACTACCTTCTGTGGCAGAGAATTCCAGAGATTCACCACTCTCTGTGTGAAATATGTTTTTCTCATCTCGGTCCTAAAAGATTTCCCCCTTATCCTTAAACTGTGACCCCTTGTTCTGGACTTCCCCAACATCGGGAACAATCTTCCTGCATCTAGTCTGTCCAACCCCTTTAGAATGTTGTAAGTTTCTATAAGATCCCTCCTCAATCTTCTAAATTCTAGCGAGTACCAGTCGAGTCTATCCAGTCTTTCTTCATATGAAAGTCCTGAAATCCTAGGAATCAGTCTGGTGAATCTTCTCTATGGCAAGGTTCTGTCTCTATGGCAAGAATGTCTTTCCTCAGATTAGGAGACCAAAACTGTACGCAATACTCCAGGTGTGGTCTCACCAAGACCCTGTACAAACTGCAGTAGAACCTCCCTGCTCCTATACTCAAATCCTTTTGCTATAAATTAGGCCATGAATTAGGCCATTCAGCCCATCGTCCATTCCGCCATTCAATCTTGGCAGAATTCCCACCTTCCCACTCATCCCCACTCTCCTGCTTTCTCCCCATAACCCCCGACACCCGTATTAATCAAGAAACTGTCAATTTCTGCCTTAAAAATATTCATTGACCTGTCCTCCACAGCCTACTGGGGCAATGAATTCCACAGGTTCACCATCCCCTGACTAAAGAAATTCCTCATCTCCGTTCTAAAGGAAACATTGGTGAGCTGTCTTGTGAAGGCATCAATATGCGGGGCTCAGGACCCAGCTTCAGAGATACGAATGAGCACCTAGTGTGGAAACACACCGAGTATGTGTACCTAGTGTAAAAACACACACCTCCAGGTTCAGGGACAGTTTCTTCCCAGCTGTTATCAGGTAACTGAATCATCCCACCTCAAGCAGAGAGGAGTGCTAAACTACTATCTATCTCTTTGGCGACTCTCAGACTATCCTTGATTGGACTTTGCTGCTTTTACCTCGCACTAAACGTTATTCCCTTATCATGTATCTCTACACTCTATATAGCTCATATGTAATAATGTACTGTCTTTCTGCTGACTGGACAGCACTCAACAAAAGCTTTTCACTGTACCTCGGTACACGTGACAGGAAACTAAACTGAACTGAACAAGAAACCGAAGCGTTGATTCTCTCCCCCTCAATCCTGTTGATGAAGCTGCTTCATCGACCCTTGACTTTCTCTTCCTGAAGTCAACAATTAATTCCTGTGTCTTGCGAAGGTTGCTCTGGAGATATGTTCCTGGTAGGACCACCCATGGTGGCAAGGTCGAGGGGGAGGTCTCTGACAAAGAGCAATCCAACCAAGGCCTCAACGGTGGAGCAGGCTGTGGACGATGGCTGACCTTAGTGGAGCGTCACAACGGCTGGGAAGGCGGATGAAGGCTGCAGCAGAAAGGGGTCTCCGGTCGTCTTGGACTCCATGCCACTGGATCCTGACCCAGATCTGTCAAGGACCTTGGGGTTGCTGTCTGTGCACCAGTCTCCCCACGTTAAACAAAGTAACGCACAGGCGTCCGTCCTCCATATAGGGAATAATAGCACCCTGGAGATACCCATGGTCAGACATGACCGAAGGAGGCCTATTAATTGGACTCATCATTTACCTGCAATTCGTCCAATAACGGTGGTATCATCGGTGAATTTAAAGAACTCTGTCTGACTGCACAGCTGTGGATATTGAGAGAGTAGAGTGTGGATCCTAGCGCGAAGCCTTGAGGTATGGATTCATGTAAGAATGTAAGTGGCGGCACGGTGGCACAGCGGTAGAGCTGCTGCCTTACAGCGCGAGAGGCCCGAGTTCGATCCTGACTGCGGGTCCTTGTCTGTACGGAGTTTGTGCGTTCTCCATGTGACCTGCGGAGGTTTTCTCCGGGATCTTCAGTTTATTCCCACACTCCAAAGACGTACAGGTTTGCAGGTTAATTGGCTTGGTGTAAATGTAAAAGTAACCCTCGTGTGTGTAGGGCAGTGTCGGTGAGCGGGGATCGATGGTCGGCACGGGCTGGGTGGGCCGAAGGGCCTGTTTCCCTGCTGTATCTCTAAGCTAAACTGAAATAAGAATGACTAAAAAATACTACCAATGATTCATTCACACAAATTTTGAAGGTGTCACTTTTAGAAGTTCATTGCTATAAATAGCCAAGGATTCCAATGTAGTAGTGTCATGTGACAGCCAGGATGGTACAAGGTGAATAAGTAAAACTTGGCTCTTTTGTCATCCAGAATATCCTATGTTTAACATTTTTGAGATGGAAATAAATGTCCTTATTCTTCCTTTATCCCATTGAAGGCCTCTCATGTGGACCTCTCTTTCTTTAGCAGAAGAGGTGTAGGAGAACTGAGCACACAGCTTTAAGGTGAGGGGGAAAGATCTAATAGGAACCTGAGGGGTAACTTTTGCATACAGGGGGCAGTAGACGTATGGAACGAACTGCTGACGGAGGTAGTATTGAAACATTTGGACAGGTACATGGCTAGGACTGGTTTAGAGGGATATGAGCTAAACATAGGTAGGTGGATCTAGAGTAGATGGGACATGTTAATTGGTGTGGGCAAATTAGGCTGAGGAGCCTGTTTCCACGCTGTATAACTATGATTCTATTATTATTATTGCTTTATTTATATAGCACATTTTAAGTCAACTTGCATTGACACCAAAGTGCTTTACATAAATTAAATAATAAATTTACATACAAACCATAGAAAAAGGTTATAAATAAATAAAGAAAGAAAATGGACACAACACATTATAGAATTCAACACAAACATCCCCCTACAACAGAATCAAAAATGTCCACTGTGGGGAAAGGCAGCAGAAAGTTAAGTCCTCTTCCTCTGAAACACCCGAGGTCGGGGCCCATTTGTGGCCTTGCAGCCAGTCCGATGATTTTCAGGGCCCTCTTGCCGTGAAGATGGAGCACTGGCGTCGGGTGAAACAATTCCTCAAGCGGCTTGGAAAGTCTGGAGCGGCTGCCTCCTCCCCGGAGACCGGAGACCGGGGCACTCGTAGACTTCAGGCCGCGCCGGTTGGAGCTCCGACCCCGGCGAACTAGATCCCTGGCTCCGCGGCGCTCAAATCCAGCGCCGCCCGCGGCCGGACGCCCGCAGCCCCAGCTCCACGATGTTTGGATCGACCGCCACAGCGCTCCAGAGCTTACCGCACGGCGACCCGGCAAGGCATCGCCCGCTCCGTGGCTCCGCTCCGTGATGGTGTCCTTGCGCTGCGCCGCCGCCGAAGCTGTAGTCCCGGCCGGTCCCGACAGGAAACGCCGCTCCATTCTCGATGGTAGGCCGCGAGGACGGGGCGAAGAAGCAGCTCGGAGGGATGCTGCCTCTCCGACCAGGTAGGGGACTAAGAATTAAAGTTTCCCCCTTCCCCACCCCCACCCACCACATAAAAGACCTCCACTAACATTTTGGACAGGACTTAAAATAAAAAAAAGGTGAAGAGACGGACTGCGGACTGCGGGCTGGCTGCCATACACAGACGGCGCCCACTCCCGCACATCCGCCATCTTTATTGTCCTTTAACAGGCATGAAGTGGGTATCAATGCCGGCTCACTGAGTCCATGCCGACTCTCGATCACCCATTCAGGCTGGTTCTGTGCTATCCCACAGAAGCCAATTAGTCTACATACCTTTGGAATGTGGGAGGAAACAGAGCACCCGGCGGAAACCCACGCTATCACGGAGAGAGTGGACAAACTCCGTAAAGGCAGCACCCGTAGTCAGGATCAAACCCGGATCTTTGATGCTGAAATACAGTGACTCCACTGCTGCGCCACCATGCCACTTCAAGAACTAGTTCCGTGTTAATCTTCTTCTTCTAATCGAGTCCACACACAAGATTAGAAGTTGTTCAGTCAGAGTTGGACACACGTCTCGGCATCAGCGTACAATGGTGTCTGTCTTGTGCTTCTTGTGCTTCTTGTGCGTGGTGATGGAACGATTGGTGGAAACAGGGCCGCGATGTGAACGCTCTTTCCTTGACATAGAAACATAGAAGGAGGAGGCTATTCTGCCCATTGAGCCAGCACCGTCATTCATTGTGATCATGGCTGATCATCCCCTATCAATAACCCGTGCCTGCCTTCTCTCCATATACCTTGATTCCACTAGCCCATAGAGCTCTATCTAACTCTCTCTTAAATCCATCCAGTGATTTGGCCTCCACTGCCCTCTGTGACAGGGAATTCCATAAATTCACAACTCTCTGGGTGAAAACGTTTTTCTCACCTCAGTCTTAAATGGCTTCCCCTTTATTCTAAGACTGCGGCCCCTGGTTCTGGACTCACCCAACATTGGGAACATTTCCCCTGCATCTAGCTTGACCTCATGTTAATCTACAAGCCTGTACAACCTTATGGGACGTGGGAGGAAACCAGAGCACCCGGGAGGAAAACCACGCGGTCACGGAGAGAATGTACAACTTCTGCATCAAGACCACCTGTAATCAGGATCGAACCGGGGTCTCTGGCACTGTGAGGCAGCAGCTCCAGCAGCTGAGCCACTGCGCAACGCTGACAAACGTATTACCTGCAAATATTTAACCACAATCGCACCTGCACCTGCGACACTTTCAGGCAGTGAATTCTGGGTCATAACAATCGCTGTGTATTTTTTTTCTCCTCTCTTCATCCTGAATTGTTTGAATTCTTACCTGAACATGTGGCGTACTCACAACTGTATTTGCTCATCGCACCTTTGTTTGAATTGCTTGCGTTGTTCTGCTGATGAGCTGATAAAAATAGATGCCAATAATCTCGCTGGTAAAACTTTCGATATTTAGCGAGTGAATTGGCATTTACACAATTAGCCCACTGCTGTTTGCACACAGTACTATGAAGCAGGGATGCCAGAGGCACTGTGGGCCTGACAATTCCTGTCTTCTGAATGTAAAAGCTAGGAAGATACATGGGACTATGCAGAATGGAATCAAGAACCAGAGGACATAGGTTTAAGGTGGGGAGGAGGGGGGGGGTGGGTAAGATTTAACAGGAGCCTGAGGTGTCCCTTTTTTGGGTGGTGGTGGCTGTGTGGAACTTGCTACTGGAGGAGGTAGTTGAGGCAGGCACTATCGCAATGTTTATGGTACAACAAGTACATGGATAGGATAGGTCTAGAGGGATATGAGCCAAATGCAGGTAGGTGGGACAAGTGTAGATGGGACATGTTGGTCGGCGTGGGCAAGTTGGGCCTAAGGGCCGGTTTCAACCTGGAGTGGTTCCATTTCCCCTGGACTGGAGTATGTCTGAGGAGTGTCCCCACTGGGCTCTGCCCCTCAATGTCAAGCAGCAGAAAGACCCTGGAATGTGGTCCTCCTCATAGAATCTTGACATCGGCTGCACCGAGCTTCAGTGCGTCCCTCAGCACATACTCCTGCAGTCTGGAGCGGGTCAGTCGGTAACATTCTCCAACGAACGTCTCACTCTGCTGGGAGACCACTAGGTTTCAGGCAGACCAAATAGCATCTTTCACCGAGCTGATGGTCTTCCACCAGCACTTGATGTCCGTCTCCGAATATATCCCTAAGATATGCCCATTAACCTCTTCAGGATTTATTAGCGCATCAGGCAGTATTAACTAGCAGGTACATGGATAGGGCAAGTTTGGAGGTCTGCGGGCCAAACGCAGGCTGGTGGGACTAGTGTAGCTGGGACATGTTGGCCCGTGTGGGTAAGTTGAGCCAAAGGGCCTATTTCCATGCTGTATGACTCTATATGACTCCATCAGGTTAGCTGGCCAGTTGCCGATGGATTCAGGGTATCTATGTTTCCCCTTCACCTTAAACCTATCTCCTCTGGTCCTCGATTCACCTACTCTGGGCAAGAGACTCTGCTTCTGCCTGATCTATTCCTCTCATGATTTTATACAGCTCTATAAGATTACCCCTCATCCTCCTGTGCTCCAAGGAATAGAGTCCCAGCGTGCTCAACCTCTCCCTATAGCTCAGACCCTCTAGCCCTGACAACATGCTCGTAAATCTTCTCTGTAACCTTTCAAGCTTGACAACATCTTTCCTATAACACGGTGCCCTAAACTGTACACAATGCTCACCAACGTCTTGTACAACTGCAACATGACCTCCCAGCTTCTTGACTCAATACATAAAAATCTGTCTGGCTTATATAACAGTTGGCAGTCTGCTAACACCAAATGAGTTGGCACTCATCTCCTCATTGAAAAAAGACTCATAGAATCCTCACTATCACCTCATGTGGCATCATCAGCAAATAACAACCCACCCTTTCACATTATCCCATATTCATGGAGTAAGTATAGGGCGGCACAGTGGCACAGAGGTAGAGTTGCTGCCTTACACCGCTTTCAGCACCAGAGCCCCGGGTTCGATCCCAACTACTGGTCTATCTGTACGGAGTTTGTACGTTCTCCTCGTGGCCGCATGGGTTTTCTCCGAGATCTTCGGTTTCCTTCCACACTCCAATGACGTACAGTTTTGCAGTTTAAATTGGCTTGGTGCAAATGTAACTTGTCCCTAGTGGGGTGTAGGGCAGTGTTGATGTGCGGGGATCGCTGGTCGGCGCGGACTCGGTGGGCCGAAGGGCCTCTTTCCGCGCTGGACCTCTAAACTAAAAACTAAACTAAAGTTAAGTGATTTTCTTTTCCCATTTTAATTGGGATCTGCAACACGGGGTCCTGATGCAGGAAAATTTAACGATGACGTCGGCAGTTTTCGCTTTACATAATTCATGGAATATCATGAAAACTTCTGCTGCTCCAGGAGACTGAGCAGCCCGATGGAGCTCTGTGCGCCACCTGGTGGAAAGCCAGGGAACAGTGGATGAGTGAGAATGGAAACCTGCATTTTATCAGCTACATTCACATCATCAGAGCATCTGCACACACATCTGTACCAGTGACTTTATTTTCACTGCAGGTATTTTTCACACCCCCCCCCCCCCCTGATTTTCCACTACATACCTTGGGGAAATCTGTCCGATTCCTACTAAAATAATACATAATAATAAAATGGCATTTAACAGCTTTGCCCACCGCTCCGTTTATTTCCTGACCTTCTGTGAAAGTCATACAGCACAACCAGAGGCAGCTCCTCAGAAATTCACCCTCTGATTCTACATGCGCCTGCACCAGGTAATCCGGCAGCTATTTCATACAATCCACAATAGCAGGAGCAGCAGGGATGTCATGCTGAGGCTCTATAAAGCCGCATTTGGAAAATTGTGCACGTTGGGCACCGTATCTGAGGAAGGATGTGCTGGCTCTGGAGAGGGTCCAGAGGAGGTTTACAAGAATGATCCCAAGAATGTGTAGGTTAACCTATGATGAGTATTTGTCGGCACTGGGCCTGTACTCACTGGAGTTTAGGATGAGGGGGGGGACCTCATTGAAACATACAGAATAGTGAAAGGCTTGGATAGAGTGGATGTGGAGAGGATGTTTCCACTAGTGGGAGAGTCTAGGTTCTAGAGGTCATAGTTCTTTTAGGAAGGAGATGAGGAGAAATGTCTTTAGTCAGAGGGTGGTGAATCTGTGGAATTCTTTGCCACAGAAGGCTGTGGAGACCAAGTCAGTGGATATTTTTAAGGCAGAAATAGATAGATACTTGATTAGTACGGGTGTCAGAGGTTAAGGGGAGGAGAATGGGGTTAGGAGGGAGAGATAGATCAGCCATTGACACAAAGATTGGTGGAGTTGTAGCTTGCCCAGGGATACAGTGGGACATATTGTAAATCGGATAGAAAGTAGGGCGGGAAAGGTAACAGATGGAATTTAATTCAGACAAGTGTGAGGCATGAACATTGATTTCTCTAATTTCAAGTAACAACTGCATTCCTTTTCCATCCTTTTCTCCCTCCCCCCCCCCCCACCCCCCCCCCCCCCCCCCCCCCCCCCCCGCCCTAATCATTCTAATAGTTCCACTGTTTGCATCCTTGTACCTCTGTCATTAGTACATCTTCCCCAGCCAACAATGGCCCATTAAGGACTCCACGCTTCCTGAGATCATCTGTTGCCGGCCCTGCTTTGTCCTGGCCTTCTCTATCTTTCAGTCTGAAGAAGGTCTCCGACCCGAAACGGTACATATTCCTTCTCTCCAGAGCCGCTGCCTGACCCGCTGAGTTACTCCAGCATTTTGTGTCTATCTTCATGTGTGAGGTAAAACATTCTGGGTCATTTAATATTGGTATACATATGCAGTAAACGGCAGGGACCTCAAGAGCATTGATGTAGAGAGGACCTGTGTGCAAAAATTTAAATCTCCTTGAAAATGGTCATGAGTGAAGAACGTGTTTAGTGTGCAGGAAGGAACTGCAGATGCTGGTTCTAACCGAGGATAAAAACAAAATGCTGGAGTAACTCAGCGGGCCAGGCAGCATCTCTGGAGAGAAGCAATGGGTAACGTTTCAGGTCGAGACCCTTCTTCAGACTGAAAGTCACGCGAAAGGGAAATTAGAGATATGGACGATGGTTTAGAGAGAGATAGAATGACGATGTGCTTGTCCTCTATAGGCAGGAGTATTGACTATAAGTTTAGTTTAGTTTAGAGATACAGCACAGAAACAGGCCCTTCGGCCCACCGAGTCCGCACCGAACAGCGATCCCTGCACACTAACACTATCCTACACACACTGGGGACAATTAAAAAAATGTTACAAAGCCAATTAACCTACAAACCAGTTTGTCTTCGGAGAGTGGGAGGAAACCACAGCTCCCAGGGAAAACCCACATTGGTCACGGGGAGAACGTACTCAGTGGGTTGGACCCTCTGAGTTTTTCTCTAGATCAGGCTGCCAGAGGAGGTGATAGAGGTGAGTACATTCACAACATTCATAAAGCACTTGGACAGGTACTTGGATAGGAACAGAGGGATATGGACCACATGCAGGGAAATGGGAATTAGTGTGGGTAACATCTTGGTAGGCATGGACAAATCAGGTCTGTTTCCATTCTGTACAGTTCTAGAGTTTTAGAGATCTATGACTCTAAAAGGAAAACATTAGTTAATCGGTTTAGGTGTTACTATTGTGGAATAAACAAAGAAACATAGAAAAATAGGTGCAGGAGGAGGCCATTTGGCCCTTCGAGCCAGCACCGTCATTCAATATGATCATGGTTGATCATCTAAAATCAGTACCCTGTTCCTGCTTTTTCCCTATATCCTTTGAGGCCAACATGTCATTAGCTTTCGTCACTGCCTGCTGTACCTGCATGCTTACTTTCAGTGACTGATGTACAAGCACACCCAGGCCTCGTTGCACCTCCCCTTTTCCTAATCTGACATTATTCAGATAATAATTTGCCTAGGTAGATAAAATGCTGGAGAAACTCAGCGGGTGAGGCAGCATCTATGGAGCGAAGGAAATAGGCAACGTTTCGGCTCAAGACCCTTCTTCAGACTGATGCGAGGTTGGGGGGGGGGGCGGGTGTAAAGCAGCAACTCTACCGCTGTGCCACCCCACCACCCATGTTAGTGATTTTGAGTTTGCATTTGATCCACCTCCTGAGTTTAAACAAAGAGTTACCACTTGTACCCATACTTCAAACTCAATGAAAGACTTTGCATTTATTTAAAAAGACTCATCTATTTTTAGAGCGCCTTTCATGTTCCATTCAAATGCTTGAAGGCACTTTACAGCTAAATAAGTACTCTTATAAGTGTTGTCATTGTTGTAATGTGGTAAATGTGGCAATTTGCACTTAGCCATCTCATAAAGAGGGGAACACAAAGTGCTGGAGTAACTCAGCGGGTCAGGCAGCATCTCTGGAGGACATGGATAGGGGATGTTTCAGGTCAGGATCCTTTTTCAGACTGATTGCGGTGGGGAGGGAGGGGGGGTTGGAAAAGAGGTGGGGGCAGGACAAAACAAGATGACTTTAAACTGGAAAGAGCGCAAAGAAGATGTACGAGTACAGTGCTAGGACTTGAGGGGCTGAGCTATGGGGAGAGGTTGTAACTTTGTGAGCGCCCTTTATGGGTATGGGTATGCAAACAAAGAATTTCACTGTGATTTGTCACAAGTGACAATAAAGTATTCAATTCAATTCCTTGGAGTACAGGCTGATGGTGATCTAATAGTGGTGTTTAAAATCATGAGGGGAATAGAGAGTGTGAATACACAGAGTCTTTTATCCAGGGTATGGGGAATCAAAAACAAGACATATATTTAAGGTGAGAGGGGCCAGATTTAATACAAGCCTGAGGGGCGACTTTTTCACTCAGAGGATAGTGAGTATATGGAACGAGCTGCCGGGAGGTAGTTGCGGTATATATTATAATGACATTTAAACAACGCTTGGAAAGGTACATGGAAAGGAAAGGTTTAGAGGGATAAGGGTTTAG
Organism: Amblyraja radiata; assembly: GCF_010909765.2. NCBI lineage: Eukaryota > Metazoa > Chordata > Chondrichthyes > Rajiformes > Rajidae > Amblyraja > Amblyraja radiata. Next base: position 11,149,799 of record NC_045969.1, read on the forward strand.
TTTAGTTTAGTTTAGTTTAGTTTAGTTTAGTTTAAGTTAATTTCGTTTAATTTAGTTTAGTTTAGTTTAGTTTAGTTTAGATTAGTTTAGTTTAGTTTAAGTTAATTTAGTTACATTTAGTTTAGTTTAGTTTAGTTTAGTTTAGATTAGTTTAGTTTAGTTTAAGTTAATTTAGTTAAATTTAATTTAGTTTAGTTTAGTTTAGTTTAGTTTAGGTTAGTTTAGTTTAGTTTAGTTTCAATTAGTTTAGTTTAGTTTAAGTTAATTTAGTTAAATTTAGTTTAGTTTAGTTTAGTTTAGTTCAGTTTTGTTTAGTTTTGTTTAGTTTATTTTAGTTTAGCAGGAACGGGGTACTGATTTTAGATAATCAGCCTGATGCCTGACTCTCCGTGGATGCTGCCTGACCTGTTAAGCATTTCCTGCATTTTCTGTTTCCTTTTTATTTCTGATTTCCAGCATCTGTACAATTTTGCTTTTGAACTGTGGCACACTGTGACATTAGTGTACCAGGACAGTCAGATAGTTTCACGGTCACCATTAGTTTTCTGTTCCAGATTTGCTTAATTCAATTTAAATGTCAATGTGGTATTGAATCAATAATCCAGATTATTTGATGCCAAAAATGGCAGAGTCTTGTAATATATGTTAAAAGAATTTCACCGAGCAGTTGCATATGTGATAAATAGAACACCATTGAACTGAAGAAGGGTCTCGACCCGAAACGTCACCTATTCCTTTTCTCCAGGGATGTTGTCCGACCCGCTGAATTACTCCAGCCTATCTTCAGTTTAAACCAGCATCTACAATTCCTTCCTGTATTGAACCATTGATAACTATTCAGTTCCCTCAAACGAAGGAATGAAAAGATCTCCTTATGCTATCAGTAAGATAGTATCAGTGGAAGAAGTTGTGCCTGGAAGTATTTGGTTTTCATTACATGCATTAACTAAGAAAAGTATAGACGTTACTCTGTTCAAGCCATGGCAGATGAACAATAAAGATGAGAAAGAGACCCTGTTCTTATTCATGTTCAGGAAAGAACTGCAGATGCCAGTTTAGCCAAAGATAGACACAAAAAGCTGGAGTAACTCAGTGGGCCAGACAGCATCTCTGGACAAAAGGAATAGGTGTTTAAGAAGGAATTGCAGATGCTGGAAAATCTAAGGTACACAAAAATGCTGGAGAAACTCAGCGGGTGCAGCGAAGGAAATAGGCAACGTTTCGTTTAATTTAGTTTACTTTAGTTTAGTTTAGTTTAGTTTAGATTAGTTTAGTTTAGTTTAGTTTAAGTTAATTTAGTTAAATTTAGTTTAGTTTAGTTTAGTTTAAGTTAATTTAGTTAAATTTAGTTTAGTTTAGTTTAGTTTAGTTTAGTTTAGTTTAGTTTAGTTTAGTTTAGATTAGTTTAGTTTAGTTTAAGTTAATTTAGTTAAATTTAGTTTAGTTTAGTTCAGTTTTGTTTAGTTTTGTTTAGTTTATTTTAGTTTAGCAGGAACGGGGTACTGATTTTAGATAACGTTGCCTATTTCCTTTGCTCCATAGATGATGCTGCACCCGCTGAGTTTCTCCAGCATTTTTGTGTACAACAGGAATAGGTGATGTTTTGGGTCGAGACCCAAGGGCCCATTTCCACCCTGTACGACTTCATGACTCTATCCATCTGCCTATCTTCCCTCATAACCATATCACTCACCCAACCACCATCCCCATGGCAACAACAAAAGGCAGCAATGGAGGATTGAACTTGGCGAAAAAAACTCCTTAATTTTAACTATGTTAGTAACTAATTAACATCACCACAGCAAAGATGATGTATGCCTTAAAGAATATTCATGTTTCAAGAATGACCCTGACTGGAGTGGGTAAAATAGATTTATGGAAACTGCGCTTGGATTTCGAGTGACATTAAATAGTCGGAAAATAATTCAGCATGTAACCTTTGACAAAATGATTATAAATTATGCTGTGAGTTTGCATGCTGTTGATTGATATTGGTGAGAGTGTCGAATTAAAGCCATATGTGACCTCATCGTAGAAATCACCAAACTCCATAAAGCCTGTGCTTTGGAAGTAGATTAAATTAGTTTAAATTAGTCCTTTAGAGAGAGTCCAGAAGAAGCAAACATAGTTATATAATTCACGATAGCAACTGGAAATTTAACAAACAAAGGTCAAAGCTCTGTTGTCATTAGTCATTAGTCCATAGAAATTTCGGAACTGATAGAGTCCTAGAATCATAGAGTGATAACAGTGTGGAAACAGGCCCTTTGGCCCAACTTGCCCACATTGGCCAACATGTCCCACCTACACTAGTCCCACCTGCCTGCATTTGGCCCATATCCCTCCAAACCTGTCCTATGGCATCTGAAGGCAGGTACAGGATACTGAGTTGGATGATCAGCCATGATCATATTGAATGGCGGTGCAGGCTCGAAGGGCCGTATGGCCTACTCCTGCACCTATTTTCTATGTTTCTATGTTTCTATCCATGTACCTGTTTAAATGTTTCTTAAATGTTGCAATAGTACCTGCCTCAACTTCCTCCTCCAGCAGCTCGTTCCATACACGCGCCACCTTTTGGGTGAAAAAGTTACCTCGCAGGTTCCTATTAAATCTTTTCACCCCTCACCTTAAACCCATGTCCTCTGGTTCTCGATTCCCCTACTCTGGGCAAGAGACTCTGTGCGCCTACCCAATCTATTCCCCTCATGATTTTGTGCACCTCCATAAGATTAGATCTTTGCTTAAATTAGGGTTTTCAGAGAATTGGAACCAAGGCAGTTCAATGGTATTAAAGTAGAAAGCAAAATGATTTCCTTGAATGGCAGAACAAAATCTAAAGGAATTGGATAGCCTACTCCTGCTACAGTGAAATCCATAACAACGTTGCAGTAATAACAGGTAGTGCTCCCTTTAGAATGTGTTGCTGTTTTCCCACATGAACCAACAGGAACTACGAATAAATTGCTTTGAAGTGTTTTGGGATATCCCCGAAAAAGGGCTAATTCCTTATACAGTCTCGCCCAACTTTCGACATTCAAAATTCTCCTCTTTGCTGCAAGGTGAATATAAAGTGCAATAAAGTTCTCACCCCCCTCCTGGGTATGGGACATCTAATATCAGGCTTTGAATAATGACACCACAAATGGCGGTGCCCACGTGAATAATATATGCAAAACGAATTTCACTGGGTAGTTGCATATGTAACAAATAGTGCACCATGCCGTATTGGAATCATGCTGAGGAAAATGGTCTATGGCCTTGACTCAATTTTACTGTCGGCCCATGACCAGTGACACTTAAACTGGTGCACGGTGAAATACAGACAATAGAGGCTGCAGGCCCTGGAATCTGGAGCAAGACGCAAACTAGTTGACCAGCTTGGGGCCGCACGGCGGTGCGGCGGTAGAGTTGCTGCCTCACAGCGCTTGCGGCGCCGGAGACCCGGGTTCCAACCCGACTACGGGTGCTGTCGGTACAGAGTTTGTACGTTCTCCCGGTGACCTGTGTGGGTTTCCGCCGAGATCTTCGGTTTCCTCTCACACTCCAAACATGTACAGCTTTTTTATTGTCAAAGGAATGTTAGAAAGATATCCCGATATACAGCCAAACTTGGGCCTCCACACTGTCAAAGATAATGGTGAATCACTCACCCTCTGTGATATGCAGCAAAACTGCATCACAATCTGAAAGAATTGAATTATTTTCAAAAGAACATACAATTTTAATCTCTAAATTCTCTTTCTCGTGCAACACACACCCCCTCCCACCCAGAAGTACCATCCCATCACCGCATCTCAAATTAAATCATTAAATTTCCCATAATTAAGTTGCCCGTGGGCGGCACGGTGGCTCAGCGGTAGAGTTGCTACCTTACATCGCTTACAGCGCCAGAGACCCAGCTTCGATCCCGACTACGGGTGCTGTCGGTACAGAGTTTGTACGTTCTCCCGGTAACCTGCGTGGGTTTTCTCCGAGATCTTCGGTTTCTTCCCATGTCTTCTCCAAAGACGTACAGGTTTGTAGGTTAATTGGCCTGGTATAATTGTAAATTGTCCCTAGTGCGTGTCGGGTAGTGTGAATGTGTGAAGATCATTGGTCGACACGGACTCAGTGGGCCGAAGGGCCTGTTTCTCTACTGCCTGTATCTCTAAACTAAACTAAACTAAATGAGCCTCCATAAGGAGCATACAGCATATAATCCTCCGACATTTTTGCCACAAAATCCAACGGGATCCCACTACTGGCCACATCTTCCCATCTCCACCCCTTTATGCTTTCTGCAGAGACCGTTCCCTCTGCAACTCCCTGGTCAACTCGTTCCATCCCACCCAAACCACCCCCTCCCCAGGTACTTTCCCCTGCAACCGCAGGAGATGCAACGCCTGTCCCTTTACCTCCCCGCTCGACTCCATCCAAGGACCCCGACAATATTTTCAGATGCGGCAGAGGTTCACTTGCACCTCCTCCAACCTCACCTTTCGGCTGTCATGGTGGCGCAGCGGTAGAGTTGCTGCCTTACAGCGAATGCAGCGCCGGAGACCCGGGTTCGATCCCGACTACGGGTGCTGTCTGTACAGAGTTTGTACGTCCTCCCCGTGACCGCGTGAGTTTTCTCCAAGATCTTCGGTCTCCTCCCACATTCCAAAGACGTACAGGTTTGTAGGTTGATTGGCTTGGTAAAAGCAAAAATTATCCTCAGTGTGTAGGATAGTGTTAATTGCAGGTATCGCTGGTCGGCGTGGACTCGGTGGGCCGAAGCGCCTGTATCCGCGCTGTAGCTCCAAACGTTTTAATAAATAAATAAATAAACAAATAAATAGATTAATTAATAAATAAATAGATAGATAGATAGATAGATAAATAAATAAATAAATGTGCATTAAATGAGCCTCCATATTGATTCTTATAAGACTGCCCCTTGTGTGATTCATTTGTGCCATTAAGCTGAAGTTATGACCGCACTCAATCAAAGTTGGATTTACAAGCTTAACGTACTATTAAGGCTTGGCAGATACTATAAGACTTTACTGAAAGGCACCAAACTTCATATCATTGAATCGTGATGACATAGAAAGAGACCATTCGCCTCAGTTACTTTATTTTGGCTCAGTCATGGAATCATACAGCTTGGAAACAGGCCCCTCGGCCCAACTTGTCCACACCGGCCAACATGTCCCAACTACACGAATCCCACCTGCCTGCGTTTGGCCCATTTCCCTCCAAACCTGTCCTATCCCTGTACCTGTCTAACTGTTCTTAAACATTGTGATAGTCCCTGCCTCAACTATCTCCTCTGGCTGTTTGTTCCATATACCCACCAACCACCCTTTGTGTGAAAAACCTCACCCTCAGATTCCTATTCAATCTTTTCCCCTTCACCTTAAACTTATGTCTTCTTTAGTCCTCGATTCACCTACTCTGGGCAAGAGGCTCTGTGCATCTACACGATCTATTCCTGACATCAGAGAGCAATTCCGTCAATCGCACCTATTCTTTCCCCAGAAGTCTGCGATTATTCTCTCTCACATGCCTTTCCAGTTCCCTTGGTAATTCTTCCTCCGCCAATCCCCAGAGTTCGGCCAGAACCTATACAGCCAGAGAGAAACTAGAAGGTACACAAAAATGCTGGAGAAACTCAGCGGGTGCAGCAGCATCTATGGAGCGAAGGAAATAGGCAACGTTTCGGGCCGATGCTGCTGCACCCGCTGAGTTTCTCCAGCATTTTTGTGTACCTTCGATTTTCCAGCATCTGCAGTTCCTTCTTAAACAGAGAGAAACTAGTCAGCACTCACAGTGCAACACGGCCCAGAGCTCTTTTAAAAGTTAATGAACACCAATAAATGTCACAAATAAAATATAAATATTATTATAAATATTATTATTAAAATATAAACACTACAAATATTTCATCATAAGATGTTGCTGAAGATGATATGACATTCAACACAAGTTGTAGTAGGTTTATGACCTCTCTATTCTGTAGTGTTAACCCTTTATTGTAACATCTATATTGACTGTATGCAGGTAATCAACCCGTTCTTTAGATATTACTCATTCATTGACCCTTTACAGACAATCAACTCTATCCTTAGATTCTGGAAAATTGACAAGTTTATGATCCAAAATTCAGATCAGCAACGGTTTGTTTGATGTAACTTGATGATTATACAATCTTTGGCCCTTCAGCCCACTGAGTCTGCGCCAACCAGTGATCACCCGTACACTAGTTCTATCCTACAGGCTAGAGCCAATTTACAGTGGCCAATTAACCTACAAGCCTGTATGTCTTTGGAGTGTGGAAGGTAACAGGAGCCATGGAGAAAACCCACGTGGTCACAGAGAGAACGGACAAACTCTATACAGACAAGCACCTGTGGTCAGGGTGGAAGCCGAGTCTCTGGCGCTGTAAGACAGCAACTCTACCACAGCGCCAATGTGTTCTGTCTGTTCAAATGACATCGCTCTATGTGGGCTGACATGGACTCAATGGCCCGAATGGCCTCTTTCTGTATCTCTCGATATTTCCTTCAGCTTTCAAGGATTTGTGCACTTGTACGAGGCATAGTGGCGGTGCAGTGATTGTTATCTGATTTGTAATACAGATGCCTGGAGGAACAATGTAAAAATCCAAACCACATCAAAGGAGCTCTGGAACTCTGCAATGAGTTAATAAACTGGGATTTTGAAACTACCAGGGTGATCGGCCCCGTAAGTGGACCAGCAAATCATTCTTTACAAGGGAATTCGAGGGCGGCACAGTAGCGCAACTGTTAGTGCTGCTGCCTCACAGAGCCATAGACCCTCTGGTGCTGTCGGTGTGGAGTTTGCATGTTCTTCCATGTGACCACTGTGTGTTTCCACCGGGGTTCTCTGATTTCCTCCCACATCCTAAAGACGTGTGGGTTTGTAGGTTAACTGACTATAAAAATAATTCCCATCGATCAGTGGATGGTAAAAATGGAATAGAGGGATAGACAGAGTTGATGTGGATCAGCTTTTCCCTTTGAGAAAAGGGAAGATTCAAACAAGAGGACATGAGTTCAGAATGAAGGGACAGAAGTTTAGGGGTAACATGAGGGGGAACTTCTTTACTCAGAGAGTGGTAGCGGTGTGGAATGAGCTTCCAGTGGAAGTGATGGAGGCAGGTTCGTTGGTATCATTTAAAAATAAATTGGATAGGCATATGGATGAGAAGGGAATGGAGGGTTATGGTATGAGTGCAGGCAGGTGGGACTAAGGGAAAAAAGTTGTTCGGCACTGACTTGTAGGGCCGAGATGGCCTGTTTCCGTGCTGTAATTGTTATATGGTTATAATATAGAACTAGTATGATCCATCGTCGGCACGGCCTGTTTCCATGTTGTATCTCACAAAGGAAAATTGGGGATGAACAAGAGATGTTGGTCTTGCTAATGATGACCCCAATCTCCAAAAACATTAACAAATGAAAGCACCACATTCCATCTGATTAGCCACAATTTAGAATTGTACCATTCAATCTCTATTGTCTTTCCTAATACTGTCTGCAAAAGTTTGTCACTTCACGAGTCTCTTTGTTGTTTCAGCTGCCCACTCAGCCAGTCTATGCCCGTCCCAGGGATCTACAAGAGTCGCTGCCTCAAAAATGCAGCCGGCATCAACAGAGACCCACACCATCCTGGCCACACACTCATTTCACTCCTGCCATAGACAACAGGCAACAGACAGTAGACAATAGGCACAGGAGTAGGCCATTAGCCCTTCGAGCCAGCACTGCCATTCACTGTGATCATGGCTATCATCCACAATCAGTACCCCGTTCCTGCCTTCTCCCCATATCCCTTGACTCCTCCATCTTTAAGAGCTCTATCTAACGCTCTCCTGAAAGCATCCAGAGAATTGGCCTGCACTGCCTTCTGAGGCAGAGAATTCCACAGACTCACAACTCTCTGGGTGAAAAGGTTTTTCCTCATCTCCGTTCTAAATGGCCTACCCCTTATTCTTAAACTGTGGCCCCTGGTTCTGGACTCCCTCAACATCAGGAACATGTTTCCTGCCTCTAGAGTTTCATCGGGATATAAGAGCCTGAAAACTGTAACGTCCACGTTCAGGAACAGCTTCTTCCCTACAACCATCAAGCTATTAAACACAACAACCTCTAAATCGCCTCTGAACTATGTAGATTTGGGGGCATTGTTTTTGACTTTGCATTATTACTGTTGATTTATTTGTCTGATTGTTTATATATATACATTTTCATTAAACCAGAATATTATTTAAATATATTAAAATTACATTTTCTTTTTTTTTTCAATTCAATATTAAAAATATTGACAAGAATTTCATTGTTTGTGGTTGGGGACACATGGCATTAAAACTTTCTTGACTCTCTTGACTGTTACATCATGTTCATATTAGTTTATTCAGATTAGAAATTGCAGCGAGTTCTGGAAGCAGCTCAGACCATCGCACAAACCGACTTCCCTTCTATTGACTCGATCTACGCTTCACACTGCCTCGGCAAGGTCACCCAGCATAAACAAGGATCACTCCCACCCTGGTCACTCTCACCCCTCCCCTCTCCCATCAGGCAAGTAGTACAGAAGTGTGAAAACGTCAACCACCAGATTCAGGAACAGTTTCTTCCCAGCTGTCATCAGGCAACTGAACCATCCTACCAGCAACTAGAGAGCTGCCCTGAGTCACTATCTACCCCAATGGAGACCCTCGGACTATCTTTAATTGCTCCTTGCTGGATTTTATCTTGCTCTAAACTTTGTACCCTTTATCATGTATCTGTACACTCTGCATGGCCCAATTGTATAGTCTTTCAGCTGACTGGAGAGCTTTTCACTGTACCTCGGAACAGTTTGACAATAAACTAAACTAAACTAAACTAAAATTCATGTACACCCAGGTACAATGAACCTTGTCCTTCCTTGCATGAAGCTGATGGAGTGTACAGTCTACATAGTAATGGTGGATATAACAATGTGTACAACAACAAATGAAAAACAAAAGAATGGTGCACAGATTGTAGTGAAGTCTGAAGTAGTGCAAATACGACTTTTCTCCTATTTTAAGAAAGTACTGCAGATACTGGAAAAATCGAAGGTAGACAAAAAGCGGGAGAAACTCAGTGGGTGAGGCAGCATCAGTCTGAAGCAGGGTCTCGACCCGAAAACGTCACCCATTCCTTCGCTCCATAGATGCTGCCTCACCCGCTGCGTTTATCCAGCTTTTTGTCTACCTTTCCCCCATTTTATCACACTTCCAAGTTTAACGTCATCCACAACAACGGAAGTTTTATCCTGCAAATCCAGGTCTGTCACTAATCCACACGGATCAAGGCAGTGGTTCCAGCACAATGATCCCTGAGGATCAGCACCACCTCTTACGCTGCAATCTGAAAATAAAAACCTTCCTTATCCACGGTGCTCGTGACCCTTTCCTTCTGCCGGCTGCAATGTTGCTAAACGGCCGCGTGTATCAGATGTCAGCGCAGACAAAGAGATTCAGAATAAAGAAAGAATATTACGTCTATGGGAAGGCAGGCAGGGCCCATACAAAAGATAAGACTTTTTACAATCATGTAAACAGAATGCTTAACAAATCAACTTATAATTTGTCTGTAACCCGTTTACACGTAGCCCACAGCTGGCCTGTTTCCTTTATCAGTGTCACTTTTTTTGCATATCTTTCATTCATTTGTTCTATATCTTTCTGTATCACCTCGTTTTCCTTTCCCCTCTTCACCTGACCCTCAGTCTCAAGTCAAGAGAGTTTATTGTCATGTGTCCCAGATAGGACAATGCAATTCTCCATTGCTGCAGCACAACAGACTATTGTAAGCAAAAATACAGAACAGTTCAGTTCAATATACACATAAATAAGCCGATCAAGTGCAATAGGCTGTTACAGTTCAGAGTCTGTTTGTTGGCGAGTTTAATAGCCTGATGGCTGTGGGGAATCAGGCTATTAAACTCGCCAGTCTGAAGGTCTCGACCCGAAACGTCACCTATTCCTTTTCACCACAGATGCTGTCTGACCCGCTGAGTTACTCCAGCTTTTTTTGTGTCTTTCTTCAAACCATGGGTATAACCCTGTGCCAGAGAATACATCCAAGACAGGTCGGGAGGTGTATCAAATGTTACTGGTAAGAAATGAGGGTTCAATGTTTAAGCTCTGAATATTCCTTCCAAGCACATGGACACAGGGCGGCACGGTGGCACAGCGGTAGAGTTGCTCTATTACAACGCCAGAGACCCGGGTTAGATACAGACTACAGATGCTGTCTGTACGGAGTTTGCACGTTCTCTCTGTGACCTGCGTGGGGTTTCCCCGGGTGCTCCGGTTACATCCCACAGGTTTGTAGGTTCATTTGGCTTCAGTAAAAAATGTGAATTGCCCCTGCTATGGGTAAGATAGTGTTAGTGTGCGGGGATCGCTGGTTGGGCATGGACTCGGTGGGCCGAAGGGCCTGTTTCTGCGCTGTATCTTTAAACTAATCTTAAAGAAAAATACTCTGTGATTATTTTGTTGTAATCAAAATTTGTCGATCAATCAGAGGTCATGTCCAAACTTCTTGACACTGAGACCAGGTTGAACCTCAGTGGGTGGTGATGCAACCCTTGTTGTTAGCACACTCACTCCCCCACACACACACACACACATGATATAGCCACACCTAAAGTTAGTCATCAGGATCTATTGGGCATGTTTGCCCATCATTTGTTTGGAGTATCCTGTCATGATACACATGATTCATGTTGGATCTTTGAATTAATTGTACTATGGATCATGTGGCAACTGAACAGTGTATGTATGGGCTATACTATTTTTTTTATCATTAGTGTTTTATTATTATTAATGTTTAGTGTTTTCTGAGTCATTCATAACTGTCACTGTATGTCATGTTGTTACGTGGGCGGAGCACCAAGGCAAATTCCTTGTATGTGAATACTTGGCCAATAAACTTACTTAATTTTTTCAAAATATATATTCTAATCATAATCGAAACTCGTTGTGATGACAGAAATTCCATTTTAGGTTCAGTCAGGAGATGAGGAGGAATTTCTTTAGTCAGAGACGGTGTATCTGTAGAATTCATGCCACAGACAGCTGTGGAGGCCAAGTCAATGGATATTTTTAGGTGGAGATTTGACTGTTTTTTTCTTAAATTGGTGGCCTTACAGCGCCAGAGGCCCGGGTTTGAACCTGACAGCGAGTGCTGTCTGTACAGAGTTTTACGCTCTCCCCGTGACCCGAGTAGGTTTTCTCCGAGATCATCGGTTTCCTCCCACACTCCAAAGAGATACAGGTTTGTAGGTTAATTGCCTTGGTGCAAATGTAATTCGTCCTGGTGTGTGTAGGACAGTATTAGTGTGCGGTGATCGCTGCTCAGTGCAGGCTCGGTGGGCCAAAGGGCCTGTTTCCACGCTGTATCTCTAAACTCAAGTGAACTACAACGGGGGGGGGCGTCAAGAGTTATCGGGCAAAGACAGGGGAATGGGGTTGAGAGAGAAAGATGGATCAGCTATGATTGAATGGCGGGGTAAATTTGATGGGCCGAATGGCCTTATTCTGCTCCTAGAACCTCTGACGTTGCTGTAGAAACCCACCATTCATGCCTTGCTTCCTCCTTGCTTATTCTAGCTAGAAAAGTCCAGGCAAGTCTCCCAACTCCCGTCTTATGTAAATTTACACTTCACCAGTCATCAGATCAAAGAGATTGTATATGTTTAGTGTCATTAAGACGTGGATTTACACAGGCACTGTGTGACTGCTGGATCTCACTTCAATTATGCAAACTACAAAGAGCTTATTTTATCAAACACACTCCGCTGTCCTTGAAACTGAATTCTGCTCATGCATTTGTGTTACATTCAAAGCGACTGAGGCTGTGATTTTGTAATTTTGAACTGAGTTCTGCTGTGACATATTTGCGATGGATCTTTCATCCTCTGTGTCATAAGAGTTTAACGTTAGCTCATGATGAACTTGTTCAGTGTCACCTTAACAGGCTTCTCAACCGCGGCTCTCTGTGGCTTAGGAAGTCCACATCACTGACTGATTCCACAGGCTCCAGCAATTCAAAGCAAGAGAGGTAATTCACAACTGCTGCATTCATAAGCGTTTTGTCCTCTAAACCTTCTGCAACAGTTTTGGCGTTTACTGGACTAGTCGGATATGGAGAGGACACAAGTGCTGGAATAACTCAGAGGGTCAGGCAGCACTTTTAGATAGACACCAAAAGCTGGAGTGACTCAGCGGGACAGGCAGCATCTCTGGATAGAAGGAATGGGTGACACACTTCTTTATTGTCGTTAGCTTAGTTTAGTTTACAGATGCAGTGTGGAAACAGGCCCTTCGGCCCATTGAATCCACGCCAACCAACGATCACTGGTACACTAGTTCTATCTTACACACTGGGGACAATTTACAGAAGCCAATTAACCTTAAATCCTGCACGTCTTTGAAATGTGGGAGCATACCGGAACACATGAAGAAAACCCACATGGTGACGGGGAGAACGTACAAATTCCGTACAGTCATCACCCATGGTCAAGATAGAACCCGGGCCTCTGGTGCTGTAAGGCAGCAACTCTACCGCTGCGCCACTGTGCCACACCCCTGAAGAAATGACCTCTGAAAAAAGTGTCCCGGGCCGAAAGGTCAACTATCCATGTTCTCCAGAGATGCTGCCTGACCTGCTGAATTACTCCAGCATTTTGTGTAAACCAGCATCTGCAGTTCCTTGTTTCTCGGATTATTTCTCTGAGTTTCTCTGAAGAACGGTTTCCCCCTTAAAGGGCTTTCTCACGGTGCGACCTGAAGCAAGACTTAACAAGAGTTTAACATCGTGGGAATCTTCTGCGATAGCAGTACGACATTCGTGGACCACCGAGGACCTCCGTGGCGCTAACGGCAGGTAGTCGTGTAACTTTGTAAAGTCGGGAGAAAATTCAAAAATTTTTGAATTTCTCCAAGAGTGACTTGAGCAGCGTTGCAACATTGTATGAACGCAGATGCCAGTGCGATATCCGTGCGATATCCGTAATGACTCTTGCGGGTACCGTGGGAACTCCTGCGAACGGTAAACCCGGAAGCTTGACAGAGGGGACATAAGGTGAGTAAAAAAGGTGGTCTCAATATCGCCAATGGACCATGTGTCCATCGAGGACGTCCCACCTAATTGTCATTGTTTGAGAATCTTTTTCACAGTAAGACTTGCAGAGATGCCTCTCAGAAAAGCGCAAAGAAAGGGGTCAAAGAAAGTCAGAAAGTTTTTAGCCATGCAGGTAAATGAGGAGGATACTCAGCAAGAGAGACAGGTGGAGAGGCAAGAGGAGATGCCAGAGACTGCCTGTGGGCTCCTTGGAGCAGGGAGAGGATGATCAAGGTGGATTTGAGATTGCCTCCCCAGTAGCTGTTGCCTCCCCAATAGCCTCAGCAGACGATAACATAAAGGGAAGATGGCAGAAGGTAAGGCCATATAACTTCAACAGGGAACAAGAGGGGGAACTGGTGGAGTGGTACCAATGCAATGAGATTCTCTATGACAAATCCAGAGAGGATTATAGAAATAGGGAGAGAAAGCGCAACCTGCTGGAGACGAAGGCTGCGGAGTATCCCGGGTGCTCATGTGAGTGGTGATGTGATGCTCATGTTGGTGGCTCGACATTTTATTATATCCTGAAGTGTGATAAAGCTTTTACCTCAGCATTTTGATTGTCATTGCTTGTTTACCTCACTGCTAAATAAATTTATTTTTTACTATCAGCTTGATGTCTGCAAATCGTCATTAATACATCACTACAAGATGAATGTCTCTAATGTTATAATCCCTCTCATGCTGAAACACAAAATACCTTAATGGAGGTGATATAATAACATTTTCACTCATTTACATTTTTGAGTGTGCAGGATCCTGAAATGTTCAGCTATTTATACGTGTTCTTCACCTCTTGGTAGAAAATGAAATAAGACAATCAGCACGGTAAATGTGATACAAAGTCTTTATTCCTATTTGACAATATAAGAAGACGAATTCTGTCACATAGTGAGAGGAGATGCATCACACAAAACATTTGTCTGTAAAAGGGCCTCGCAAACACGAAATACAACAAATGAGGCACGCGAGATTATTTAAAACACATTATATCCATCAACCTCCGCTACAAGCGTGAACTCAGGCATTTAAAGGGACAATGCAATGTTCTAAACGGCAGGTTTTGCGGACGAACATCTTATAGGAAGCACTTTTCAGAGGACAACACTAGGAAGTCAGCTTATAACATGCAGTAGTGTTCCTGTGGTCGGCTACCCATCAATATAGCTGTCCTGCCACGGCACACTCCCCAATTGTGAATTGTAGTAAGCGCAGAGATGGTCTCTTTGCTCTTTCACACTGGATGTGCCCGAGTTACTTTTCAAACGCTGCAGTGAGACCATTTTCAACTTCTTCGCACCACTTCTCCAAGCACCTAGTGTTACTTCCCCTGTGTCACTGTCCACTATGTCACCGTCCTGGATGGATGTTGCTGATCCAGCAGCTGCACCTCTCATTCGGATCAGGTTGTGCAGAACACATGCTGCATATACTATACTCTCCACATTCTTGGGCCTCTGCTCCATTGTCTTGAGCAAGCATCTAAATCTGTTTGCCAAGATGCCAAAATAATTTTTACTACCCTCCTGGCCCTTGACAGCCTGTAATTGAAGATCCTCTGTTCCCTAGTTAGATTCCTCTGTGGATATGGCTTCATAATCCAGGGCCGTAGTGCAAAGGCTTCGTCAGCAACCATCACATATGGGATGTCCGGGCTGTCTTCTCCTGACAGAGGTTCTGGATCAGGCATGCCTGCTGTTCCACCTTCCATTTTCTTTCCAAGCCAGGTTTCTTTCCAAATCCGGCCATCACCAACACTTCCAGGTGTGCCCACATCCACATACAGGAAGTTGTAGTTATGATCAACCACCGCCATGAGTACAATTGAGTGGAATTTCTTGTAATTGAAATAATTTGAGCCACCTCCGGGTGGTTTACGAATTGCCACATGCTTGCCATCCAAAGCCCCACATGTGTGAGCAAAGTTCCACCTGTTTTCAAACCCCAGTGCAACTCTCTTCCACGCATCTGGTGTACTGGGGCATTCCATCACTTCAGTTGAATAAAATTGGATGATCGCCTCACAGGTTTCTCGGACAATACCACAGATGCTGTTGGTGGCGACAAGAAAGTTGTAAGACAGACTTTTATAAGAATCGCCTGAGGCCAAGTAGCGGAGGGTGATTGCTATGCGCAACCCTGGTTCCAGTGCCTTTCTCATTACAGTGTCAGTCTTCTTCAGCAGAGGTCCCAAATTATTCTTTAACTCATTAAAGAGCTCGGGTGAAATTCTGACAACGTTTTTGAATGCACTTTTATCCTCTTCGCACAGCACATTAAGCAGTTGCTCATATTGTCCAAATTGAGGTCTCCGTTGAAACATGGGCTTAACCCAGTGAGACTTCCTCTTAATTCTCTTTTTAATTAATCTCACCCTTCTGCCTTCACGCAAGCATCCTCGATGCACATGTTGCGCTATAACAACCAGCCTGTATTCGAACCAACTTACTTAAGGAAGTAGCTCCAGAAATAGTGGATGCATTAGTAATAATCTTTCAAAACTCTTTAGATTCTGGAGTAGTTCCTGAGGATTAGCGGGTAGCAAACGTAACCCCACTTTTTAAGAAGGGAGGGAGAGAGAAAACGGGGAATTACAGACCAGTTAGTCTAACATCGGTAGTGGGGAAACTACTAGAGTCAGTTATTAAAGATGGGATAGCACCACATTTGGAAAGTGGTGAAATCATTGGACAAAGTCAGCATGGATTTACAAAAGGTAAATCATGTCTGACGAATCTTATAGAATTTTTCGAGGATGTAACTAGTAGCGTGGATAGGGGAGAACCAGTGGATGTGGTGTATCTGGACTTCCAGAAGGCTTTCGACAAGGTCCCACATAAGAGATTAGTTTACAAACTTAAAGCACACGGCATTGGGGGTTCAGTATTGATGTGGATAGAGAACTGGCTGGCAAACAGGAAGCAAAGAGTAGGAGTAAACGGGTCCTTTTCACAATGGCAGGCAGTGACTAGTGGGGTACCGCAAGGCTCAGTGCTGGGACCCCAGCTATTTACAATATATATTAATGATCTGGATGAGGGAATTGAAGGCAATATCTCCAAGTTTGCGGATGACACTAAGCTGGGGGGCAGTGTTAGCTGTGAGGAGGATGCTAGGAGACTGCAAGGTGACTTGGATAGGCTGGGTGAGTGGGCAAATGTTTGGCAGATGCAGTATAATGTGGATAAATGTGAGGTTGTCCATTTTGGTGGCAAAAACAGGAAAGCAGACTATTATCTAAATGGTGGCCGACTAGGAAAAGGGGAGATGCAGCGAGACCTGGGTGTCATGGTACACCAGTCATTGAAAGTGGGCATGCAGGTGCAGCAGGCAGTGAAGAAAGCGAATGGTATGTTAGCTTTCATAGCAAAAGGATTTGAGTATAGGAGCAGGGAGGTTCTACTGCAGTTGTACATGGTCTTGGTGAGACCACACCTGGAGTATTGCGTACAGTTTTGGTCTCCAAATCTGAGGAAGGACATTATTGCCATAGAGGGAGTGCAGAGAAGGTTCACCAGACTGATTCCTGGGATGTCAGGACTGTCTTATGAAGAAAGACTGGATAGACTTGGTTTATACTCTCTAGAATTTAGGAGATTGAGAGGGGATCTTATAGAAACTTACAAAATTCTTAAGGGGTTGGACAGGCTAGATGCAGGAAGATTGCTCCCGATGTTGGGGAAGTCCAGGACAAGGGGTCACAGCTTAAGGATAAGGGGGAAATCCTTTAAAACCGAGATGAGAAGAACTTTTTTCACACAGAGAGTGGTGAATCTCTGGAACACCCTGCCACAGAGGGTAGTCGAGGCCAGTTCATTGGCTATATTTAAGAGGGAGTTAGATGTGGCCCTTGTGGCTAAGGGGATCAGAGGGTATGGAGAGAAGGCAGGTACGGGATACTGAGTTGGATGATCAGCCATGATCATATTGAATGGCGGTGCAGGCTCGAAGGGCCGAATGGCCTACTCCTGCACCTAATTTCTATGTTTCTATGTTTCTATGTATAGGCATGTCTGCAAATGAGCCAATTCTACGAACGGAGGATATTTATATAGTGTGTGAAAAAAAGTGACATCATTTGTGCCACGTGATTAACTACACTACAGTCCACGATGTTCATTCACGATTAACAGGAAAGATCGGGAGACGGACCAGTCACTCGCACAAATGACAGAATTGCCGAGTACCGTGGGAACTCTTTATCTACCCCCCGTTATATCGTGCGGAACTCGTGCTGGACCACGACCACTTCACTCTTGTGACATCTTGCGTCAGGTCGCACCGTGAGAACCGGCCATTACCCTACCCGCTTCCCCCCACATAAAATACCGAAACAAATATTGAAAAAAAACTAAAAGACACACTCTAAAAATAACAAATAAAAAAAGACAGCCAGACCGTGGGCGGAGGCTACAGCGCCACAGGACGTCCACCGGATGTTTCCTCCCACACCCCAAAGACGTGCAGGTATGTAGGTAAATTGGCTTGGTTATAAATGTAAATTGTCCCTAGTGTGTGTAGAATAGGGTTAATGTGTGGGGATCGCTGGTCGGTTGGGACACGGTGGGCCGAAGGGCTGTATCTCTAAACTAAACCAAACCCCTCATCCTGAAGGAAAGAACTGCAGATGCTGGATTAAATCAAAGGTAGACACAAAAAGCTGGAGAAACTCAGTGGGACAGGCAGCATCTCTGAAGAGAAGGAATGGGTGACGTTTCCGGCTTGCGCTCCAAGGAATAGAGTCCCAGCCTATTCACCCTCTCCCTATATTTCAGGCCATCACATTGGATGTGATGTTTAAAATGTATTCATTTCACAGTATGTCACTCACAATGGCAGCATTTATTATCTATCCCTAATAACTCCTTCCTGGAAGAGGTAGTTAAGAGTCAACTATATTGGTGGGGCTGGTCACATAGGTGGGCCAAGTATGGTTTCTTTCCCTGAAGAGAATATGAACCTGATGATTTTTTTACAATGTTCCCATAACTTCACAATTACCATTTCCAAGAGTAGCATTTATTACAGAGTTAAGTATCGGTATTGGTTTTTTATAGTTATGTGCACCGAGATACAGTGAAAAACTTTGCATTTGTGAGCTATCCAGGTAGACCATACCATTCATGAGTGCAATCATACCATACATAACTACAATAAGATTATAAGATCATAAGATCATTCGGTAGGGGGCGCTGCACTGGCAGCAGCCTGTCGGCAGCGTGTCCGTCTTTTTTCAACTTTTTTTATTTTTTTAGTATGTTTAAAAGTCTGTTTTTAATGTTTCTTTGTGTGTTATGTGTGGGGGGTGGTGTGGGGGGGTAAGAGGGAAACCGTTTTGGCCGCCTCTTCCATGGAGAGGCGACTTTTTCAGGTCGCCTCCCCCGTGGCCTAACAGCAAGGATCGGCGCGGACTTTCCCGGAGACGCGCCCGGATCTTCAGCGGCGGGCGCAGCGTGGACTCTCGGCGCGGAGCGGGTGAGACCTCGCTGGAGGGGAGCGCTCCGTTACGCTGGCCCGCGGCAGCCGGCAGCCTGAAGCCGCGGTCTGCAGAACTCCAGCTGGTGCGGCGTCTACAGCCCGGGATCTCACGTTGGGGACCCGGGTGGAAGAAGAAGTTTCCACCACCGGCCCGCGGCCGTCTTCTACCGCGGGTGCGGTATGGACTTATCATCTCCCCTGGAGGGGAGCTTCGACCGCCGGCCCTGCAGACTGCTGCGGCACGGCAGGTACTTTAAAACTTTGACCGCCGGCCTGCGGCCTACACCAGCCTGAAGCCGCGGTCTCTGGTTGGGAAGAGCCGATCCTGGACTCACCTTGACTTTGACTTTGTCCCTTACCATCTGGACGCCCGCAGCAACGGCTGTGGAGGGTGGAGGTCCCGACCACGGGGGAAATGGAGGAGGACTGGCCAAGCTCTGTGCCTTCCACCACAGTGATGAATGCTGTGGTGGATGTTTGTGTAAAATTTTTATTGTGGTTGTGTTCTTTATTATTGTACCGCTGCTGGCAACCCAAATACCACCGACCTTGGTTGTGTGGCAATTAAATTATATCAAATTATCAAAATAAGATCCTAAGTGATAGGAGTAGAATTAGGTCATTCGGCCCATCACATCTACACCATACATCTAAACCCATTCTCCTGCCTTCTCCTCATAACCTCTGATGCCCGTACTAATCAAGAATCTATCTCGGTTTGCTTTAAAAAGCTCGCAAAACAAAGTTTTTCACTGTATCTCGGTGCACATAACTATTAAAAAAACAATACTGATACTTAACTCTGTAATAAATGCTACTCTTGGAAATGGTAATTGTGAAAAATATCCACTGACTTCCTCCACAGCCATCTGTGGCAAAGAATTCACCACCCTCTGACTAAAGAAATTCCTCCTCATCTCCTTCCTAAAAGAACGTCCTTTAAATCTGAGGCTATGACCTCTAGTCCTAGATTCTCCCACTAGTGGAAACATCCTCTCTATATCCACTCTATCCCATCCATAGAAGCAAAAGAGAAAAGAAACAGTTCTGATTATAGTATTACAACTACAGAAAAGTGCAGTTTTTTTTAAGTACAAGGGCCTCAACAAGGTCAATTAGCAGATCTTAAGCATATGAAAGATCTATTCAAGAAGCTGATAACAGCAGGGAAGAAGCTGTTCTTGAAAGTGGTTTCTTGTATTTAGATGTCCCATTGTGAGATTCATATTCATGTCCACAACTCAATGGTCCAGAACTTCACCTGTCAGTCCAATAACTCAACAGCTAAGCTATTGTTCCTCCTGTTGATTAACAGGGTTGTCCCTGCACCTTTTCCATAGTTGGTCCAGTTTGATTTACTGTGAGAAATATCTGTCTGCTTTCCCACATCGCAATTGATAATCCTCTGGCTACATTTAAACTTCAAAGTAAAGGAAGGATCTAACTGTTGACAAGCATCGAGGTTTGTCGGTGAATCTACACTCTGCCACCTGGAGATCCATTATGAATTATTCAATATCCTCTTGTCAACAACCAACAGCACTCCAAGAACATTATTACTGTTTTCTGATTGTCAGCCATTATCTGAGTCAGTTATGGGTCATGGTCATCGTTAACAAATCCACGGTTTACTGCTCATCCTTCTTTGCTTTGTGGAGATGATAATTGAGTTCATAAGTTCATAAGTCATAGGAGCACAATTAGGCCATTCGGCCCATCGAGTCTGCTCTGCCATTCAATCATGGGTGATCTATCTTTCCCTCTAAACCCCATCCTCCTGCCTTCTCCCTTGAACACTTGACACCCTTAAGGGCCTGTCCCACTTGCATGCGATTGCATGCGTCTGGCGTGACCAAACGTGGTCGCTTGAGGTGTACGGGCCGCGCGGGACCGGTCCCTCTTTGAAGCGCGGAGGCGTATGGAGTTGTGTGGGGCTGATCCCGACATCGCGTGAGGCTCCAAAAATCCAGCACTGTCCGAAAATTCCGCGCGCCAACGGCCTGTCGGCCCGCAGGCGCATTGAGGGCGTACGCAGCATCGATGACGTCACCACCCGACGCCGTGCCGCACCCAAATTCAGTCAGCCCGCCTCCTAGCCAGCTGATTGGTAAGTATGACGCGAATTATGTCACGCGTGTACTTTGCGCGTACCTACTGCGAACTTAGCACTAACTTAGCGCGAACTCCACTTCCGTTTCGGTCGCGCCAAACGCATGCAGTCGCATGCAAGTGGGACAGGCCCTTTACTTCTCCTTTTTTTGCGTATGGCATGCACAGCCTAATGTTGTAGGACAACTTGTTCTATTTTATCCTATTTGATTGTGCATGCCGGGTTGATTGCATTCGTCGAAACAGGGCCGACCACATGAAGGTTGCAATCTCCCACCCCAAACACCCTTACTAATTGAGTACTGTACCTGTTAATTTCTGCTTTAAATTTTTTTCTTTGTTTGTTTCTCATGTGTATGTATGCATGTGGATACACACTGGACTCATTTTTCCTCGTTGATTATATTCTTTACAGTGTAGAATGATTACATATTCCTTTGTGCTGCTGCAAGTTAGAATTTTATTGCTTTATCAGGTACATGATATGACAATAAAACACTCACGACTCTCTTGACTCCTGACTAAAAATACCCAAAGACTTGGCCTCCACAGCCGTCTGTGGCAATAAATTTGATAAATTCACTACCCTCCAGCTATAGGTTTTTTTCCTGAATGCTATAGTTCTTTGTGGTATTTTGAAACATATGCACATCAAATATTGAATTCAACCTTGCATTGTAGTTAAGTATGGATATAGAAAAGGAAATGCAATAATAATCCTATAAAAATTCAGAAACAGTAGTTCAGTCGGTGTATTGCAGCCTAGTGCAGAAGAAACTGCCAAGGACATCTGAAGGCTCCCTTCCTTGGCGTTAAATAAACTGATGTTAGTTACGATACGATACGATACAACTTTATTTATCTCAGGAGGGAAATTGATCTGGCAACAGTCACGAAACATAAGATGGATGAAACATGAAATTAGAGTGACGAGTGGAAAGGATTAGGGATGTGCAAAGATTGGGTGGGGAGGGGGGGGGAGTCAGTCTACCCAACGACAGAAGGGGGAGGAGTTGTACAGTTTGATAGCCACAAGGAAGAAGGATCCACTGTGACATTCTGTGCTGCATCTTGGTGGAACCAGTCCGTTGCTGAACGTACTCCTCAGGTTGACCAGTGTGTCAAGGAGGGGGTGAGCTGTATTGTCCAGGATGCTCCGCGGTTTGAGGAGCATCTTCCCCTCCAAGTTGGATGACAATACATTTACCACAGTTCAGACGTGGGTCCAGGAGAGATACTGCTTCTGCGTTAATTCCCTCCGTGCTTATGTGGGTTTATCTCAGGAAGACAATCAGCCCTCATTGTGTTGTCACAAGGTAATACAGTACAGTACAGGAACAAGCCCTTCAGCCCACTATGTTTGTGCCGAACATGATGCCAAATTAAACTGATATCATCTGCCTGTTCATGATCCACACCCCCCACCAGTCTGACTGTCCCTCTGATTCCATTGTGTCTCCATTTGCTTTGGAACTAGATAACAATGGTTCTACATTTCACTTGATCTGTATCTCTTTTGATCTTTAACACTTCCTTATTTCTGTAACTCCCTCTCCCCTAACACTCAGTCTGGAAAAGGGTCTTGTGCCGAAACGTCATTACTTCTCTCCGGAGATGCTGCCTTTCCCGCTGAGTTACTCAAGTATCTGTGTCTATCTTCGGTGTAAACCAGCATCTGCAGTTCTCCTACACAACCATATTGCCCTCAACTTAGCGTACCCCCCAATGTTTAATTTAACTAAACTAGCTGTGCTGTGGAACCTAAACACCGTGATAAATCTATTTACTGCCTCACTAACATCCTTGGGTACCATACGTTGGCCATTTTTACCATCATACTTCCCATGTCTGTAAGCTTGAGGGTTAAACACATTACAAACTATTCATTTCCTCCGATACTGACTCAGTGTACTACAGCTATACACTTGTACTGTATGTGATATGCTCATCTAAAATGGATCTTTTATGTTTAGAGATACAGCGCAGAAACAGGCCCTTCGGCCCATTGAGTCCACACCGACCAGCGATCCCCACACATTAACGCTATCCTGCACACACTAGGGACAATTTGCACTTAAACGACCCAATTAACCTACAAACCTGTACGTCTTTGTAGCGTGGGAGGAAACAGAAAATATCGGAGAAAACCCACGCAGTCACGGGGCAAACTCCATACAGACGGCACCCGTGGTCGGGATCGAACCCGGGTCTCCGGCGCTGCAAGAGCTATAAGGTAGCAACTCTACCGCTGCGCCACTATGCCGCCCAGGCCAGGTGGACATTTTGGGTGGGCCGTAGGACCGTTTTCTGTGGCGTTTGACTCGATCACTCAATGGTCATGTCAAGTGAAGGAGTCAATCTCCAGTTACTGTAAGCCGTTGCCATAGAGCACACAGGGGTCTCATCTTGCACTGCAATATTCTGGTAATGCAACTGCAGTTGTGAATCTCAGGCTACAACCTGGCATTATACATCTTTGGTCCTGTCCCTGTCATAAATGAGCCATGGGGTGCAGAGTACAAATCAATACGTTCCTTGCATTTCTTCAGCCTGGGCTGTTAATACTCACAGATTCGATTTACAGAACAAACTATCAATCAGTCCGACATATAATCATTTAACAGCCCATGTACACTGTGTGGAGGCACCTATCATTAAAAGACCAATGGATGGGTTGGCTAACATCAGACAGTTATAAAGTTTCTCATCTTCTCAAGCATCTAGTACTATGTTAAAGGCGCTCTATAAATGCAAGTTGCTTTTTTTAAATTCAATTTAACAGCCTCACAAAAGTACAATCTTCAGCACAGCATTACAGGTTTAGATTTTCAGTGTAGTTTAGTTTAGAGATGCAGCGCGGAAACAGGCCATTCGGCCCACCGGGTCCGAGCCTACCATCGATCCCTGCACATTAACACTATCCTACACACATGAGGGACAATTTACATTTATACCAAGCCAATTTACCCACATACCTGTACGTCTTTAGAGTGTGGGTGCAAACCGAAGATCTCGGAGAAAACCCATGAAGGTCACGTGGATAACGTACAAACTCCGTACAGATAGCAGCCATAGTCGGGTCTCCGGCGCTGCAAGCGCTGTAAGGCAGCAACTCTACCGCTGCGCCACCGTGCCTGCCCAATGCAGGGCCCATATACAGGCGTACTGTATATGGGCCCTACATTTCAATATTATATGTCAGACATTTGCATCTTGGACTCACTAATTTCATAAGTGATAGGAGCAGAATTAGGCCATTTGGCCCATCAAGTCTACTCCACATTCAATCATGGCTGATCTATCTCTCCCACACATCCCCATTCTCCTGCCTTCTCCCCATCACCCCTGAAAATCGTATTAATCAAGAATGTATCTGTCTCTGCCTTAAAAATATCCATTGACTTGGCCTCCACAGACTTCTGTGGCAATGAATGCAGCAGATTCACCACCCTCTGACAAAATAAATTCCTCCTCACCTCCTTCCTAAAGGAACATTTTATTCTGAGGCTCTGGCCTCTAGTCCTAGACTCTCGCACGAGTGGAAACATCCTCTCCACATCCACTCTATCCAATCCTTTCACTACCTTTGTCTCCGTCGCTGTCCAGATCATACAATAGACGAGAAGCTAGTGATGAATGCAGATCTGTTCTGCGATACATGTTGTGGATGAGAACTGAAAAATTGTACACAGTTTTGGGGAGGAAAAGTAGAAATAAAATTCTACCTGCTGGACCTTTGTCCTCCGTTACATGCGACAAGTGGGCAAAATATTCTCTGAGTTCAGGTTGTAACGTTCAATACCAAGAAAGTCAATGAAACTAAGTTTCAGAAGCAGAGTTCAATGTGGAAATCAGACATTACAATGTGTTTAATTATATTAGAACACATTTGAGTATTGATTGCAGCCCTCAATGCAGCATTCAAGTAATTACAACTAAATTTGAGAAGCTGAGGGTAAATTAGACCCATGATTGTAGGGAGTGTAGCCAGGTAGATCGGGTTTGGGGTAAGAAGGTCAAGAAATCCTTTAGATTATCTTTCTGTGAGGATAAAACTCATGAGGGGAATAGATGTGTGAATGACAAGAGTCTCTTACCCAGAGTAGGGTAATCAAGAATCAGAGGACATAGGTTTAAGTTGAGAGGGGAAATGTTTAATTGGTACTTGAGTTTCTCACGCAGAGGGTGGTGGGGATATGGAACGAGCTGCCAGAGCAGGTAGTTGAAGCAGGTACTATAACAGCATTTGAAAGACACCTGGGTAAGAAGGAGCTGCAGATGCTGGTTTAAACCAAAGATGGACACAAAAGGCTGGAGTAACTCAGGCAGCATTTCTAGAGAGAAGGTAAGGGTGACGTTTCGGGTCGAGAACATTCTTCAGACACCTGGACAGGTACATGGATAGGAAAGGTTTAGAGAGACATGGGCCAAATATAGGCAGGTGGGATTAGCGTAGTTGGTGTATCTAGGTCAATATGCACAAGCTGGGCCGTAGGGCCTGTTTCCATGCTGTATGACTCGAATGGGTAGCATTTTGAATTCAGCAAGAGTAAAATGAGGTGCTTGCATTGACAATGTGAAAAGTACAAGAGAGGGTCTGTTTTACCATGATGGCTTGAACGGTGGCGTGCTACAGATGTCCAGCCTGTTGGAGTGAGTGACCCCCATTGCCGAGGTTGGTCTAGGATCACTTCCATCATCGCCAAGACACTGTGTTCCAGGCATGGCTGGATTATAGCCTTGCAAAGGGGTGGATGTGTTTCACTTGGTGAAATAGAGAAAACAGAGGGACAATACCAGAGGTGTTCCTTAGAAAGAGAATGATGTGTATTTTGATTTAGTTTAGTTTAGATTAGTTTAGTTTAATTTATTATTGTCACATGTCCCAAGGTACAGTGAAAAGCTTTTTTGTTGTGTGCTATCCAGTCAGCAGAAAGACTGTACATAATTACAATCAAGCCGCCCACAGTTTACAGATACAGGATAAAGGGAATAACGTTTAGTGCAGGGTAAAGTCCAGTAAAGTCCAATTAAAAATAGTTTGAACCTTTCCAATGAGGTAGATGGTAGGTCAGGACCGCTCGTTAGTTAGTGAGAGGATGGTTCAGTTGGCTGACAACAGCTGGGAAGAAACTGTCCCTGAATCTGGAGGTGTGCATTTTCGCACTTCAGTACCTCTTGCCTGATTGAAGAGGGAGTGACCGGGGTGAGACTGGTCCTTGATTATGCTGGCGGCCTTGCTGAGGCAGCGTGAAGTGTAGATGGAGTCACATGAGGATAATGTCTCTCATCCTCTTAGCAATCATAAGGAAGAATGGGAGCAACATAAAGAGAGTTGACATCTTTGAAAGAAACAGTGCTACGCTGCAGGTACAACTTTATAGCATAGTTGCAAATGAGGCGTATTAAAACAATCTTTATTTCACCATCCAAGGAATCTACTGGAAACACGAAGCTGAACGTTTAACTGATGACATGGAGACGCAAGTTCAAATCTCACCATAGCAACTGCAGAATTATAAATTCAGTTAATTGAATAATCTGCCGTAAAGGTGCAAAAAGCTAGTGTTAATAATGGTGACCTTGGATTACATGATTACAATAGAAACCCATCTGGTTCATTAATGCCCATTAGAGTTGGTAATTGCCATTCTGACCTCATCTGGTCTTTTAGACTCCCACGGCCATTTTAGGACTGCAGAGATACAGCGCGGAAAAGTGTCCTTCAGCCCACCGAGCCCGCCCTGACCAGCGATCACCCCACACACTAGAACTATCCTACACACTTGGGACAATTTACAATTTTACCGAAGACAAACCTGTACGCCTTTGGAGTGTGGGAGGAAACCGGAGCACCCGGAGAAAACCCACACGGTCACTGGGAGAACGTACAAACACCATACAGACAGCACCCGTAGTCAGGATCGAACCTGGATCTCTGGCGTTGTAGAGCAGCAACTCTACCACTGCACCACCATGACACACCTAACCTGTAACCTGTGCTCTAAGCAAGCCGCTCAGTTGTACGAAACAAGACGGTGGCGCAGCGGTAGAGTTGCTGCCTTACAGCACTTACAGCGCCAGAGACCCGGGTTCGATCCCAACTACGGGTACTGTCTGTACGGAGTTTGTACGTTCTCCCCGTGACCTGCGTGGGTTTTCTCCGCGATCTTTGGTTTCCTCCCACACTCCAAAGATGCACATGTTGAAAGGTTAATTGGCTTGGCATAACTGTAAATTGTCCCTAGTGTGTGTAGGGTACTGTTAGTGTGTGGGGGTCGCTGGTCGGTGCAGACTTGGTGGGCCGAAGGGCCTGTTTCTGCTCTGTATCTCTGAAACTAAACTAAACTAAAAGACATAATCACTCATTACCTTGTTGCACCTTGGCAGTACCTTTACCGCATTAGCTGCTGTGGTTCGAGAAGCTTGCTCACCACTAACGTCCCAAGGACCTGCTTCCAATGATTGCAATAGACAATAGACAGTAGACAATAGACAATAGGTGCAGGAGTAGGCCATTTGGCCCTTCGAGCCAGCACCACCATTCAATGTGATCATGGCTGATCACCCACAATCAGTACCCCGTTACTGCCTTCTCCCCATATCCCTTGACTCCGCTATCTTTAAGAGCTTTATCTAACTCTCTCTTGAAAGCATCCAGAGAATTGGCCTCCACTGCCTTCTGAGGCAGAGAAGTCCACAGATTCACAACTCTCTGGGTGAAAAAGTTTTGCAGCCTGCAAATGAATGAAAAACTTCATACAAGCCCCTCAGTTACCTTGCATCATTGTGAATCCACAACCTTTGTTTTACTCTTGCAAGTAATTTAAGGCCTGCCAGAGAAGCTTTTAGTACAGATTAATACAAATGGGTAATTTAAAACTATATTAAAGAGCCTCTTACAAAGGTTAAACATGCTACATTGTATTGTCTCTCAACAAGCCCTATCGGAGGTTTAAAGATTATTTACAGCCTGTCCTGTTTCTAATACCCTAATTTGCTCAATGTATATTTATGGCAGATTTATATATTATTATCATCCTTACAAGTCAACAGCAGCGGTTACATTTTCTCTGCTGACCGAAGACTCTTCAGTGCCATCCTCAATGTGATAAGGTTTTAGAGCACTGAAATTGGAAACATGTGGTCAGGGATTAAGGAATATTGCTTTAATCCAGGATTTCTCATCTACCCCTGAATGTAATTACAGATAATCCAATACCAAGCGCAAACGAGAACAGATGCTCAGTGTCTCAGAAAAGAATGATGTACTTAATATATCCCTGATGCTCTGATTTAATGCAGTAAATGGAGGTCAACTATTCCTTCCAAAACCTAATGAAACAGTTGAAATTCCGGATTACGCACAGAGCTGGTGTGCGGACATATTGGTGGGTGTGCACATTTAAATTGAACAGAGAACATTGACACAATGAAAGAAGCCATGGATTAATGGCCCAGCAAGTAATCAACATTTGTTTAGTTGGTGCCAGAGGTACATTGACCCTGCATAATTGTGTAGGAAAATGACAGGGCAGCGGCAACATCTCAGGTTGCCTTGAAAATCCCAGAGTTACAATGTGGTTTAATTTAGTGTTGTTTAGCTTATTTTATTTTACTTTAGTGTATCTTAGCTTAGTTTGGTTTAGTTTAGTTTAGTTTAGTTTAGCTTAGTTTCATTGTGCTTTGTTTCGTTTCATTTAGTTTAAACCGAGGATAGACACAAAGCTCAGAGGGACAGGCAGCATCTCAGGAAAGGGCGACCTTTTCGGGTTAAGACTCTTCTTCAGTCAGGAATCACAGAGGGGGAGCAACGAGGGAAGTTGTTCCAGAATGCTCGTCGGAGAAAGGACGAGAACCTCTTCAACGTAGGCATACCTTGAGGAGATTTCGCAATGGAGAAAACAAAATGTGTAGGAAGGAACTGCAGATGCTGCTTGCACTGAAGATAGACACAAAATGCTGGAGTAACTCAGCGGGACAGGCAGTATCTCTGACCAACTGTGGTCAGCTTAGTTTAGTCTCCTCGATATCCCGCAGCTCCGCTCTTACTCCCCCTCCCCCCATTCGTAACAAGGAGAGAGTCCCCCTTGTCCACACTTTCCGCCCCATCAGCCGTTGTATACAACATATAACCCTCCAACATTTTAGCCACCAATATGATCCCACTACTGGCCACATCTTCCCATCTCCACCCCTTTCTGCTTTCTGCAGAGACCGTTCCCTCTGAAACGCCCTGGTCAACTCGTCCCTTCCCACTCAAACCACCCCCTCCCCAGTTACTTTCCCCTGCAACCGCAGGAGATGCAACACCTGTCACTTTACCTCCCCCCTCGACTCCATCCAAGGACCCTAAACAGTCTTTCCAGGTGAGGCAGAGGTTCACGCACCTCCTCCAACCTCATCTACTGTATCCGCTGTTCCAGGTGTCAACTTCTCTACATCGGCGAGACCAAGCGCAGGCTCGGCGATCATTTCGCTCAACACCTCTGCTCAGTCCATCTTAACCTACCTGACCTCCCGGTGGCTCAGCACTTCAACTCCTACTCCCATTCTCAATCTGACCTTTCTGTCCTGGGCCTCCTCCATTGTCAATGAGGCCCAGTGCAAATTGGAGGAACAGTAGCTCATATTTCAATAGGGTAGTTTACACCCCAGCGGTATGAACATTGACTTCTCTAACTTCAGATAGCCCTTGCTTTCTCTCTCCGTCCCCTCCCCCTTCCCAGTTCTCCCACTAGTCTTACTGTCTCCACCTACATTCTATCTTTGTCCCGCTCCCCTCCCCTGACATCAGTCTGAAGAAAGGTCTCGACCCGAAACGTCGCCCATTCCTTCTCTCCAGAGATGCTGCCTCACCCACTGAGTTACTCCAGCATTTTGTGACAACCTTTAGTTTGGTTTAACTTAGTTTAGTTTATTTTAATTCAGTTCAGTTCAGACCACAGGTGCAGCTTTGAAATAGACACTTCATCCCACCGAGTCCACACTGATCACCCGTTCACTCTAGTTCTATGTTATCCTACTTTCTCATCCACTCCCTACACATTAGGGACAATTTTACAGAGGCCAATTAACCTACAAACCCGCACATCTTTGGGATGTGGGGAGTAACCCGGAGCACCCAGAGGACACCCACGAGGTCACAGGGAGAACATGCAAACGTCACATGTACAGCAACCATGGATAAGATCAAACCTGGGTCTCTGGTGCTGTGAGTCAGCGCCACAGTGCCTCTCTAAAGCAGTATCCCATCAAAGGAAAGGAATGATCGAAAAACAATGGAAAAGAAGGAAATGAGGAAAAGACATACCGGTTTGTAGGTTAATTGGCTTTGAGAAGAATTGTAAATTGTCCCTAGTGTGTAGGATAATGCTAGTGTACGGGGATCGCTGGTCGATGCGGACTCAGTGCTGTATCCGCGCTGTATCTCCAAACTAACACCAAACTGAACTAAACTTTGATTTTTGTTGCGACTTGGACCCAAAACTTTAGCGGGGAGGAATATTTAAAATGCCACTTTTCTCTTTCTCAAAATTCTTATATATGAACATTGCCAAACAATGTAACATGAGCTGCTACCTCACAGCTGGCTAAAACCCACGAGGACATGCTGGGGAACATGGTAACCCTTCAATTTATTAGGAACAGTGAGCGTGAAGCCAGCACAGTCCCAAACCTGGCAGCCGGTAGAATAACGGCCCAGAATGTCCAATTTGGTAGGACTATTTTTCATTTTAAAAGCTTCTTAGAAGTTTAGGGTGCGCAAGAAATGGTGTAGCCTCACAAAGATATTGTAAGGTTAGTTCCTGCGTCCTCAAATTCACCTTCACTCCACCCTTCATCCCTACCGTTGCTCGTCATTGTGTTTCAGGGTCTTTAATTGCAGCATGGTTTCCCACTGCTCTACATTTACAGTGCTCTACCGATTAAATTCTGACTCTTTCCACCAGCTTCAAGCAAGAACCATTATAGATGAGCTCACCTTAAGTTAGTTCTTTAAGGAAGTCCATTTATAGCTGGTGGGATCGGTATTGGAAGGCAAGAGGTAGCATTTATCCTTTTCCTGGCCAGAATGATGGTCCCAACTATATTGTTTGCGATTTGGCAAGAACATGGGAGGAATTGGTTGGGTAGACGCACAGAGTCTCTTGGCCAGAGTATGGGAAACGAGAACCAGAGGACATAGGTTTAAAGTGAGGGGGGAAAGATTTAATAGGAATCCTGAGGGGTAACTTTTTCACACAATAGGTGGTGGGTGTACGGAATGAGCTGCCGGAGGAGGTAGTTGAGGCAGGTACTATCTCAACATTTAAGAAACATTTAAACAGGCACATGGGTAGGACAGGTTTAGAGGGATATGGGTCATACACCGACAAGTGGGACTAGTGTAGGTGGGACGTGATCAAAGTGGGCAAGTTGGGACAAATGGCCTGTTTCCTATATGGATGGTCTCATCTAAGAACCATTCTTTAGACCATTTTATTGCCCATGCCAGTGTGTGGTTATACCTGTTACTAACTGAAAAATGATTCTGGTTTATGCAAACCCATTTTGAGTTGGTTTCTTTTCTGGCACTTGGCCTTCTCTCCAACAAGGAATATTTCCGTAGACTGTTTGAAGTACATTTTCAACAACTATAGGGCAAACAGCTGAAATCTCTCTCCACCCCCACTATGGGCCCAGTTATAATTTATAATTTGTCATTGTGAAGCTATCAACAGGAATTAGTAATACTGGAATCAGACTAAACCTGAAGCATAGAGTCATACAGCATAGAAAGAATGAATGAATGATACTTTATTGTCACATGTCACAGGTCACAGTGAAATTCTTTGTTTTACGTATCCAAGGTATGCAAAGAGTTGCCACATAAAGGACGTCCACAAAGTTACAAGTATCCCATGTTAACACAAACCATTTTTAACACATTCCATTTGTGGTTCCCCTTAGTTCTCGGTGGTCCCCACCGCTACGTCCTCCTTTGTTCTCAACAGGCCCTTTGTCCATGTTGACAAGATGCCCCATCTAAGTGAGTCCCATTTGCTCACATTTGGCCCAGATCCCTCTAAAACTGTCCTATCCATGTACCTGTAGGAATGTATTTTAAATGTTGTTATCATACCTGCCTCAACTACTTCCTCTGGCAGGTCATTCCAAATACCCACCAATCTGTGTGTGAAAAAGTTGCCCATCAGGTTCCTATCTTTCACCTAAGCAGTCACACCGAGTCATAATAAAGCATGGAAACAGGCTCTTCAGCCCTGTTTTCATATACATATATTTTCAAATACTTGCCCATGCTGACCAACATGTCCCATCTACACTAGTCCCTCTTGCATTTGGCCCATATGCCCTCTAAACCTGTCCTATCTATGTCCCAGTCTAATTGTATCTTAGACGTTGCAATAGTCCCTGCCACAACTACCTCCTCTGGCAACATGTTCCATACACCCACCACCATTTGTGTGAATTTCCTACTTTAAACCCACCCTCCTGTTCTTAATTCCCCAAACTTGATTAAATAAATACCTGCATTTACCCTATCTATTCTTCTCATGATTTTATACACCTCCGTAAGATTCCCCCTCAATCTCCTGCGCTCCAAGTCCTAGCCTGCCCTACCCCTCCCTATAGCCCAGGTCCTTGAGTCCTGGTGACATTTTCAGAAATCTTCTCTGCACTCTTTTCAGTTTAATGGCATTTTTCCTATAGCAGGGTGACCAAAACTGAACCAAATACTCCAAGTGCATTCTCAGCAACGTCTTGTACAACTGTAATGTAATGTTTCAAATTCTATATTCAATTACTTGTCTGATGAAGTGACATAAAAGCCTTCTTCACCACCCTATCTGTCTGCGATGCCGCCTTCAGTATCATCCGACACTTTTTCAGCATCAATATCTACCTTTGCCATGAGGTGGCTCTCCTCACATACAGTCTGTCTGTCCTTTGCGTCTTTTCTTTGTTATTTTTAGTGTGTTTTAAATGTATGTGTTAATGTTCTCTGGTTTGTTTTATGTGGGGGGTAGGCGGGGGCATCAGGGGAAACTTTTTTTCAATCTCTTACCTTGCCGGAGTTGAAATTGTTTCCAGGATCGTATCTCCGGTCGCTCTGCGGCCTAACACCGTGGAGCTGGAGACCTTTCTCGGGACTGACTTTGAGTGTGGACTTATCATCGGAGCCGATTCCTTACCTGGGATCGACGCTCCATCCGCGGCCTGCGGACTTTAACATCAAGGAGCTCACAGTCTCGGGTTGAGACCGACGTCGGAAAGCTCGAAAAGCCGCACGATGTTCGACTAGCCCCGACCCGCGGTCAGATCGCCCGGCGCGGGGGAGCTGAGATTCCCAAGCAGGAGCTTGATTGCCCCGACGAGGAGGCCCGCCAGCGACTTCGGGAGTAAGATCGTCCCGTCAACGGAAGGTTAGAGGCCCCTGACCACTGGAGGACAAAGAAGGAAAGAGATTGAACTATTTTTTCGCCTTCCATCACAGTGAGGAATGTGGAGGAGTCACTGTGGTGGATGTTCATGTTAAAATGTATTTTGTGTGTTCTGTTGCTTTTTATTGGTATGACTGTCTGGCAAATCAAATTCCACGTATGTTGGAAAACAAACTTGGTTAATAAAGTATGATTATGATTATGATGTCCCATCTAAATTAGTTCCACCTGCCTGCATTTGGCCCATATTTGCATATAATTCAGTAACAATATTACTCTGAGATAGTTTATCAAATCTCGCTATGTTTTGGTGCCATTTTTCAAGATTCGGGTCAAAGTGTCATACAGCGCAGAAACAGGCCGTATAGTGCAGCGTGGTCATACTGGCCAACATGTCCCATCTACTCTAGCCCCACCTGCCTACGTTTGGTCTTTATCCCTCTAAACTTGTTCTATCCATGTACCTGCCTAAATGTTTCTTCAACATTGCGATAGTCCCTGCCTCAACTACCTCAAGCAGCTCGTTCCATAGACCCACCACCCTTTGTGTGAAAAAGTTACCCCTCAGTTTCCTATTAAATCATTCCGTCCCGCACCTTAAACCCACATCCTCTGGTTCTCGATTCCCCTGCTCTGGGCAAGAGACTGTGCGTCTACCTGAGCTATTCCTCTCATGATTTTGTGCACATTTTACAGAGTACAGATTTTGTGTAATGTATAATAAATAGAAATTCAATAAACAAATAGCAATAATACTTGTGGAAATAAAATCTCTAAGTATTTTAAGTGCAACTAAAGACAACCCATAAAAGTTCATAATTGAGGTTGGAGTTGTGTAGTGTTACAAAGAGTTTGATGGTTGTTGGGAAGAAATTATTCTTGAATCTGGTGACCACAAAATGTCCAGCCCGGGTTTGAAGGTCAGTGCCAAGGGAATGCCGCAATGATGAGAGGTTTAAACCCCCTTAACAACTTCCGTGGTGGGATTCATGGGCAGTTCAGAGTGCCAGAGGGTATGAGGAGAAGGCAAGAGAATGGGGTCAGGAGGGAGCGATTGATCAGCCATGATTGAATGGCCGAGTAGACTTGATGGGACGAATGGCCTAATTCTATTCAAATTCCTTATGACCTTATGTAAGTTTGCAGATAACTCTAAAGTGGATGGCATTGTTGATAGCGAAGATGGTTAACAAAAATTACAGCAGGATCTTAATCAGTTGGGCAAGTAGGCTAAGGAATGGTTAATGGAGTGTAATGCAGATAAATTCGAGGTGCTGCATTTTGGAAAATCAAACCAGGGCAGGACCTTCATAGCGAATGGCGAGGCCACTTGTGATCTTAAACGAGTGAAGTAAACTTCCAAGCTAATGCTTTCCGCTGCGCGTTTTGTCCAGCCCTTTTGAGTCCCTCGTCCCATTCGCTCGTCACATCCGCTGAAAGTAAAGTTTGGGGAAGTGCTTGAGGAGGAGGGGGCGGTTGTTGAGAAAAGTTTTGTTAGCGGGGAGAAGTTAGCGGAGTTAGCATTCCGATTAAGTTTCACCGCCGCCGCCGCAATGTGTCAATTTCCAGGCGGGTTTGCAGAATGAAATAACATTGGTGAAATCGCAGAGTTGCACCTCTTGCGGCGCCGACCGCTACACACGGGATATGAAGCTACTCGCGGGGTTACTGCCCTTCTTCCTCTCGGCGCTGGGCTGCTGCCGGGCCGGCTACTTGCGGCTGGACTTGAAGATCTCCCCCATCTCCAACATCTCCGGCGAGTTGCTCTTGGAAAGGTGGAGTCCCTTGCTCAATGGCATCGCCCTCGCCTCTCAGCCCGCTGGTTCGGTCAGCTTCATAAACATGGTCAATAACCTGAAAGGAGACGTTGGCAGGGGCTACTATTTGGGAATCCTAATGGGAACGCCTGCCCAGAAGGTGAGGAGTACTTTCTTTGTTCAAGTTTAATAGGAGTTGGGGGAGGGAAGGGGAGTGTGCAACTTTTTCAGAGCCTGTGGGGAACCCCATTTGGGTCTGAAGAAGGGTCTCGTCCCGAAGCAGCAACTATTCCTTCGCTCCAGAGATGTTCCCTGACACGCTGAGTTTCTTCAGCTTTTTGTGTCTACCTTCGGATTAAAAACCAACATCTGTATTTCCTTCCTACACGTCGTCTATGTCTCGGGTGGGATAGAGAAAGGGCGATAGATACAAAGTACTGGAATGATTCAGCGGGACAGACAGCATCTCTGGAGAAGTTCGTTTGTTGTCACGTGTATCGAGGTACGGTGAAAAGCTTTTGTTGGGTGGGTGACGGTTCGGGCCGGGACCCTTCTTCAGATAAATAAGGGCAGATTATCAGCTCTGCCTCGCCCCGGTGGGTCTGCATCTGAGGCAAACAGTTGTACGTTTGATTCCTACACTAGGCGCCCTATCACACAAAAATCTGAACATTGTAGTTGCCTACAGTAGCCACCATTGTTAAACTATTGGAGGAACAACACCTCATATTTCACTTGGCCAGCTCAATTCACAACCCAATGGTATGAATTTTGATTTCCCTCCCCCACCCTAGTTCTCCAACTAGTTTTACTGTTCTGGTGAATTTTACTGATTCCTCGCCACCATCCACTCAGCTAACAATGAACCATTCTACATTTTCCTTATCGTCTGCTTTGATCTGTTGTTCTCACACCTTACCCCGCCCCCCCCCCCCCCCCCACCACCCATATCTCTAGACTCCTTCTCCGTCTGATGAAGGGTCTCGAACCGAAACGTCACCCTTTCCTTCTCTCCAGAGATACTGCCATCCCGCTGAGTTACTCCAACATTTTGTGCCTTCACTAACGCAGAACACTGTCGCACAGCCTGTTCCTCATCATCTTGGTTGCTGGAGGTATCTGAAGAAGTGTTCTCCACCCGAAATGTCACCCGTCCATCCCCTCCACAGGTGCTGCAAGGCTCGCTGAGTTCTTCCAGAACTTTGTGTTTTAGTTTCTGGAGTTGAGTTTAATTTATTGTCACGTGTACCGAGGTACAGTGAAAAGCTCCAGCTGCGTGCTAACCAGTCAGCGGAAAGACAATTCATGATTACAATCGAGCTACCCACCGTGTACAGATACACAATAAAGGGAATGATGTGAATAAATTTTAGTGCAAGATAAAGTCAATGAAGTCCGATCAAACATAGTCCGAGGGCATCCAAAGAGGTAGGTAGTAGCTCAAGACTGCTCTCTAGTTGTTGGTAGGATGGTTCAGTTACCTAATGAGAGCTGGGAAGAAATGATGGTAAATTGGCTGCCCTCGTT
Source organism: Amblyraja radiata (assembly GCF_010909765.2). Classification (NCBI taxonomy): domain Eukaryota; kingdom Metazoa; phylum Chordata; class Chondrichthyes; order Rajiformes; family Rajidae; genus Amblyraja; species Amblyraja radiata. Next base: position 11,186,267 of record NC_045969.1, read on the forward strand.
CTTGCGTTCCAACTTGTTGTAAGCACTTCTTTAACTCTATGATGCTTTGGGATGATATGAGGCTGTGAGTGGAGCTGCCTAAATTGAAGACTTTCCCCAAAACATATGCTTTGTCCTGGCATTTTGTGTGCCCTGGTGAGTGATCCTTTCCCCTTAGAAATCTAGCCCACTGAAGCTGAGCATAATATCAATTCAAACAGCTTGAAAAAAGATAAGGCACAAAATGCTGGAGTAACTCAGTGGGTCAGGCAGCATCTCTGGAGCAAAGGAACAGGTGACTTTTCGACTCGAGACCCTCCTTCCGACTGAGATTCAGGGGGGCGGCAAACTAGAGGTGTGAATAGGTACAGAACAAATCGGAGCCGGCACCGTCTGACCAAGGAAAGTTGGAGCCCACAATGGTCCATTGTGGGCTGTGTAAGAGGTGATAACAAACTGAAACGAGCAGTGAAATTAGCAGGCCAACTAGGGTGGAGGAGGGATGGAGAGTGAAGGAATGCAGGGGTTACTTGAAATTAGAGAAATCAATATTCATACTGCTGGGTTGTAAGCTGCCCAAGTGAAATATGAGGTGCTGTTCTTCCAATTTGCATGTGGCCTCACTCTGACAGTGGAGGAGCCCAGGACGGAAAGGTCAGTATAGGAATGGGAATTGTTTGAAAAATATATTGTGACCAACGCCCAAACCAGCCAGCAGCTTGGAATGAGTTTATGAGAGTGTCTGTGGTTTTCAAATCATCTTGTTCTGGTTTATTTTCACAGCTCGAGGCTGTCAGCCTCAAAAACATTGTGTCCCATGACTTGCCAAAAAAAGTTTAATGAAGTTGTTAAAGTGACCATCCCCTGGTTACATTTTCTAGAAAGTCTGAAGAAGGGTCTCGACCCAAAACGTCACCTATTCCTTTTCTCCAGAGATGCTGTCTGACACACGGAGATACTCCAGTCTTTTGTGTCTATCTTCGGTTCAAACCAGCATCTGCAGTTCCTTCCTACGCTCCCTTCCATTTACTCCCATCTACACTTCACGCTGCCTCGGCAAGGCCAGCAGCATAATCGAGGACCAGTCACATCACGGTCACCTCCACTTCTCCCCTCTCCCATCAGGCAAAAATGTGCAGAAGTGTGAAAACGCACACCTCCAGTCAGGGACCATTTCTTCCCAGCTGTTATCAAGAAACTAAACCATCTTATCACCAACTAGTGAGAGATTCTGGGTGACTACCTCATTTGGAGACCCTCGCACTATCTTAGTTTGGACTTTTCTGGACTTTATCTTACACAAGATATTATTCCCTTTAACATGTATCAGTACACCGTAGATGACTCGATTGTAATCATTAGCAAGTGACTGATTAGCACGTAATAAAAAGCTTTTCGCTGTACCTTGGTACACGTGACAATAAACTAAACAAAATGTTCATGTGCCTATCTAAAAGCCTCTTAAACGCTATTGTCGTATCTGCTTCAAACACTTCCCCTGGCAGTGCGTACTAGGCACCTACCACCCTTTGTAAACAAAAAAGCTTGCCCCATACATCTCCTTTAAACCGTCCTCCACTCAACTTAAAGTTGTAGTATGTGACATTTCCACCCTGGAAGAAAGATTCTGACTGTCTACCCTATCTATTCCCCTCCTCATTGTATACATCTCTAACAGCTCACCTCTCTGTTTCTGATGCTCCAGAGAAAACAATCCAATTTTGTGCAGCCATTCCTTTTGGTTTATACCCTCTGATGGAGGCAGCTGTTCTGATAAACTTCACCTGCACGTTCTACAAAGTCTCCACACCCGTGCTGTCGTGGGGCAACCACAGATGCACACAATACTCCAAATGCAGCCAAAGCAAAGTTATACTCAGCTGCAACGTGACTTCCTGACCCGTACTCGATTCCCAGATTTGTGAAGGAAAGCATACCATACACCTTCTTTCCCACTCTACTTGAAATCAGCCTTCCTCACCTGCTTTGGTCCAGAGATGATCTACAATAACATGGTTGATTCTGATGTGAACTGAGTAGCACAATAGACCACTTTTAGTCGTAATTAGAAAGGGGAATAATTATTCAATTTTCCATCAACATTCATATTTTGCTAATTCTAATGCAGGGCGGCACAGTGGCACAGCGTTAGAGTTGCTGCCTTGCAGCGTCAGAGTCCCAGGTCCAATCCTGACTATGGATGCTGTCTGTATGGAGTTTGTACGTTCTCCGTGTGACCGCCTGGGTTTTATCTGGGTGCTTCGGTTTCCTCCCACACTCCAAAACACATGCAGGTTTGTAGGTTAATTGGCTACAGTAACATTGTAAATTGTCCCTAGTGTGTAGGATGGAACTAGTGTAGTGGTGGTCAGCGTGGGCTCGGTGGGCCGAAAGGCCTGTTTCTGTGCTGTATCTCTAAATTAAGCACAGCTCATGGTGTTGGTGCTGAACACGTCAAGTTAAACTATTCTCTTCTGCCTACACATGATCCTTATTCCTGGCCTTCCCATGTAGATTTCGACTGTTCTATACTTGCCCCACCCTGCCAGCTTGTTTGTCCCCAGATTCTTATCTTTCCTTCTCCCTTCTTATGCTCTGTTTGTTTATGGAGGCGACCTAGATAAATGTAACTTCCAATATCACACGTGCCTCAGGGGAAACTGGTCACATGACTCAGGGGAATGTGACCAACTGATAAAAAAAGTTGAGTGGTGCTAGATAGACACAAAAAGCTGGAGTAACTCAGCGGGTCAGATAGCATCTCTGGAGAGAAGGAATAGGTGACGTTTCAGGTCGAGACCCTTCAAGGTTGAGATACAGGGGAAAGGGGAATGAGAGATATAGACGGTGATATAGAAATATAGAACAAATGAATGAAATAAATGCAAAAATGTACCGATGGTAAAGGGAACGGGCCATTGTTAGCTGTGGGCTAGGTGAAAATGAGTTGCGGACAACGAGACTCAACAAGACGAATTGCCAAAGGTTTTGAATCAAAATTGAGATTGCCAATTTAAAACCTATTCTAACCTACAAGCTGGTTTTAAGAGGTCAGTTTTAATGATATTTCATGCAGCATAGAAATAATTAACATTCTGAACTGCTTCTAGTAACAAATTCTATTTTTATGCAATAGTGCCTCAAAAGCACCTCGGAACTCGTAGAATCGTACAGCATGGAAACGTGCCGTTTGGTTCACTGAGTCTGTGTCCACACTAAAGCTCCCAGTTACAATACTTCTCCACTGAACCCATTTTGATTTAATTCTCCCCACGTTCCTATCAACTTCCGCAAGTTTATCTCAATCAACCACACCCTGGGGATAATTTACAGAGCCATTTACCTATCAACTTGCACATCTTTGAGAGATGGGAGTAAATGGCGATAAACCATGCATTTTAGTTTAATGTATTATCCTCACATATTGCAAAAGGCTTTTGTTTACAAGCTATCACACGTTCACAAGTTATAGGAGTCGACGGGCCATTCGGCCCATCGTGTCTTCTCCGCCATTCAATCATGGCTGAACTATTGCCTCCTGATCCCATTTTCCTGCCTTCTCTCCATAACCCTCGACACCCGTTCTAATCCAGAATTAGTCTATCTCTGCCTTAAAAAATATCCACTAACTTGGCCTCCACAGCCCTCTGTGGTAATGAGTTCCACAGATTAACTACCCTCTGACTAAAGAAGTTCCTCCTCACCTCCTTTCCAAAATTACGCCCTATAATTCTGCGGTTCTGACCTCTGGTCCTAGACTCTCCCACCAGTGGAAACACCTTTTCACATCCACTCGATCTATGCCTTTCATTATTCTGTAAGTTTCAATGAGGTCCCCCCCCCCTCAACCTCCTAAACTCCAGCGAGTAGAGGCCCAGTGCTGTCAAGCGCTCATCATATGCTAAGCCACTCATTCCTGGAATCATTCTTGTCAACCTACTCTGGTTCCTCGACAGAGCCAGCACATCCTTCCTCAGATATGGGGCCCAAATGTGCTCACAGTACTCCAAATGCAGCCTGACCAGCCAAAGAAAAGACTATCCATGAATACCATCAAGCTGCCCACATGTCTAATATATGCAAAAAGAATGTCACTGTGCAGTTGCATTTATGACAAGTAAAGCCCTATAGAACATTTCACGGAATAAAGAATAAAGGGCGCAGCATTTTTCAGGGAGAATGCAAACTCCACATAGACAGCACCGGAGGACAGGGTTGCGAGATTGTGAGGCAACAAGTTCTACCAGCTGTAGATAGACACAAAATACTGGAGTAACTCAGCGGGACAGGCAGCATCTCTGGAGAGAAGGAATGGCATCCAGAGACACAGCCTGTCCTGCGGAGTCACTCCAGCATTTTGTGTCTATCTTCGGTGTAAACCAGCATCTGCAGTTACTTGCTACTAGCTTTATCATATTCCCAAACCATTTGCCCAGTGTTCTTTTTAAAATGTGTGTGTTTTTTTTGTATATATATGTTCCCTGTCTCCCAATTATGTTCACAGTAAGGTTAACTTGATTTAATTTCCAACAGTACTGTGATCTGGTAGGATTTAATATACTGGCATTTTCCTATGTGGTTGTCTGATTGCTCCTCTGTGAAGTGTCTTGTATGTTTCACTACTTTAGTCACACAATGGGAGTTCAAGTTGACTGTAATGCATAGTTTAACTAAAGCCGAATGATTCTTGCGCTTAATTATGGAGAAGTTGACACACGAAACAAGTCTGCAACAGCGTCGACTCGTAGACTCGCAGGGAATGACACAACAGGAAGTCAATTATCGTGCAGTAGACGATCTATGTCTAATTCAACCAACCCCTTCAAACACGTCTCTGAATTCTGCCTGTTTAAAACGTTGCAATCCGCAATGCTGCCGTGTGAAAACCCCTTTCCTTCTTATTACGCAAAGTCTCTGCCCGATTTTACAGATGACACAAAACCAAGCCTTCGGGCTCCCAGTTCAAATTGAGCGCATTCCTGAATAAAAGCACACTTTCAGTACGCCTGCCTCACAAGGTTCCTCATGATTCCAGTGGGAGTTCTCCATGTGACTGGGGTGTTCACAATGCACTTCTCACAATCTATCCCCTTGCCCTGCCTCCTGCAAGTAGAATCACTCTTTATGAACAATTTAACCTGGGATTCTGAGAAAGTCACTCCAGATTCAAAGTGAACAGGCATTTTCAATGGTTCAATCAATGGAACGTTATTGTCACATGTACTGAGGTACAGTGAAAATCAAATTTTCATACAAGTCAATAACAATATTACTATATACTGCACATTCATTGGTAAGTACAAGTGTGTAGGAGGTATTAAACTGAGACAGTACACAAGACTCGCTATGTTTTGGTGCCATTTTTCAAGATTCAGGTTACAGAGTCGTAGAACATGGAAACAGGCCCTTTGGCCCAACCTGCCCACACCGGCCAACATGTCCCATCCACACTCGTCCCATCTACACGAGTCGCCTGTCTGCGTTTGGCCCATATCCTTCTAAACTTGTCCTATCCATGTACCTGTCTAAATGATTCTTAAATGTTGCAATGGGACCTGCTTCAACTACCTCCTCCGGCAAGCTCATTCCATACACCCACCACCCTTTGTTTAACACAAAAAGTTCCCCCTCGGGTTCCTATTAAATCTTTTCCCCCCTCCCAGTAAACCTATGTCTGCTGGTTCTTGATTCCCCTACTGGGGAAGAAACTGCTTTTATCCGATCTATTCCTCTCATGATTTTGTGCACAGTGGCCACGGGATGGACTGGGAATTCTGAAGACGGGGAAGAGTTGGGGAAATGACCACTCCGAAGGCATCAGTGAGGGAGGTCTATAGAAACAAGGAACTGCAGATGCTGGGTTACACAAAAGACACAAAGTGCTGGAGTAACCCAGCAGGTCACGCTGCATCGCTGAGGAGCGTGAATGGGTGATATTCTTCTGGTCAGAACTCTTCTTCAGCCTCGGAATTGGAAGGACTCGCTTCAGAAGGAGCGAGGGAGGTCTACTACTCCTCCTCATCCCTACGTTCTGAAGGTCGAAGGCTGCACCAAGACGTTAAGTTCCACTAGTGTCTTTGCCTCTGCCTTTCTGGCTTCCAATTAATGATTGCTGTGTTTCCTTTGCTTGTAGATGAACATACTGGTCGATACAGGCAGCAGTAACTTTGCTGTGGCTGGTGCACTCTTTAACAATGAGACCTTCTTCAACCCAAAACTGTAAGTCCATACGAGTTGGCGATGGTGGGCCTCCATTTTGTGGGAGTGGTGAGGTGGGGGGGGGGGGGGGCCTGAGTGCGGTGGTTTGAAGAGGGTCTTTGTGCAGCGTAGACACTAGTTCCGAGCTTGCAATATTATCGCTGCTATCTGTGGAGTTAGTCATCACGTGTGAGAAGATTGCCTATATTGGTCTAATGTTCCTCAGTGTGGCTATGTTTAATGTTAGTATTGTCGAGCTCCGTCATGGAGTTTGATGTAAAAGAAGTTCAGCATTCAACTTCTCTTACATCAAATCACAGGGGGAACGTACAAACTCCGTGCAGACAGCACCCGTAGTCAGGAGCGAACCCGGGACACTGGCGCTGTAAGGCAGCTACTCTACTGCTGTGCCACTGTGTCGCCCCGAGTTGATCTACCCATTCCACCCTTTAATATAACCTTAATTCATGCAGGCCCCAACTGAATTATTGCAACTCCCTTAGTGTTGGGGGTTATAACTTCTGGGTAGGTTCATTTTGAAAGTGTCCATCCATCTTGGACAGTGGCAGAAGTACCAGTATGATTCTCGCTGTCTCCAGCTGGTTCTTCCTAATTATTCAATTTCCACTTGGATGCGGAGAAGTAGTAGTATGAATTAGGAATCACAACCATTGGCTTGTTCTTTACCAGTTTTTGTGGTGCAGTGTGTTTGTTTATTTATTACAAATTTATTATTTGTGTCCACGTGGGCGATGACAGTTTCTGTTTTACGTTGTATTAGTTTTTAGTTTTAGAGATACAGTGCGGCAGCAGGTCCTTCGGCCCACCCAGTCCGCACCAACCAGCAATCCCCGCTCGTTAACAGTATTAAAAACACACCAGGGACAATTTACATTTATACCAAGCCAATTAACCTACAAAGCCTGTACATCTTTGGAGTGTGGGAGGAAACAAAAGATCTTGGAGCAAACCCACGCAGGTCGTGGAAAGAACGTACAAACTCTGTACAGTCAGCACTCGCAGTCGGGATTGAACCCGGGTGTCTGGCGCTGTAATGCCCCTGTCCCACTTCGGAAACCTGAACGGAAACCTCTGGAGACTTTGCGCCCCACCCAAGGTTTCCGTGCGGTTCCCGGAGGTTGCAGGTGGTTGCCGGAGGTTGCAGTTAGTGGAAGCAGGTAGGGAGACTGACAAAAACCTCCGGGAACCGCACGGAAACCTTGGGAGGGGCGCAAAGTCTCCAGAGGTTTCCGTTCAGGTTTCCTAAGTGGGGCAGGGGCATAAGGCAGCAACTCTACCGCTGCGCCACCTACTTGAAGTACAGCTGTATATTTGTTGGCTTGGAATGATTTCAGTGATGTACGTCCACTTAATCTGTTCCGGCTCATTGGAAGAGAGCTATGACTATTTGATTCTGTTTTTCTGGATGGTTAGATAATTCCACCAGCCAGTCTTGTGATTTTGATTAGCTAAAATATTTCAGAGAATGTTTGTAAATGGCAAATGTTAAAATGGAAGTAACAAAGGTCAAGCAACTGTGGAGCGATACACTTATTAGGGCCTAACAGCTTTTCTGCAAATCGGCAGTTTGTTTAATATGTGAACTAACAATCCACAGCAGACTATTTAGTCAAGAATATTGAACCACTACAGAGGGAACAACTGTGAACCCCCCAGATAATCATATTCTGGGCCTTTAAAGGATCTACTTTGAAATCAAAGGAAGTGATGAGGTGGTTAGTGAGCTATCAATGCTAGTCTTCAATCTGACTTCACTGTTTCTCTTGTGTGTGAGGAATTGAGGAATTAATTAAGTCTCCAGGGAATTGCTTCCACCTCCCAGAATGCAAGCATTCCCGACTCTCCAAATTATTTAGCAGAATCTCTCTGCTTTTGCATTCTATTTGAATTTCATGTTAATTATTTATATTGTTTGACACCAATAATCACACGTTTTATTAGCTTTGGTAACTTTGGAATATGGATAGAGGATAATGTGTGTCAGTTCTCAGTTTCCATGAGGTAATATTGTGATGTTAATTGTTAAATGCAGGACATGTATAGCACAACGAGCTTGTATACGTAAAAAGGACATGGAGTGCTGGAGTAACTCAGCGGCCCAGGCAGCGTCTCTGGAGAACATGGATAGGTGACATTTCATGTCAGGAGTCTATAGAAGAGTCCCAACCTGAAACGTGTTCTCCGGAGCTGCTGCCTGATCCGCTGAGTTACTCCAGTACTGTTCTTTTGTGTAAACCAGCATCTGCAATTCCTTGTATCTAAGTTGATGTAAGTACTTGATTAGTTAGTGTAACAAGGTACAGTGAAAAGCTTATACGTGTTGGCTGTAAACGTGAAACTAAATCACAGGGAAAACAAGTCTTAAACTGTTTTCTGACAGCATATATTGTCTTTCAAGTCACTTGAAAGACACTTGAAGCATGATTATAAAAGTTGAATTTGCGTGCTGTTAGCAGTGGCTCAACTAGAACTATGTCCGCCAGCTGGGCCAAAAGATTCTGATTTCTATTTGTTTAATTTATTATCCTCGCATGTACCGAGGTACCGTGAGAAGCTTTTGTTTGCGTGCTATCCAGTCAAAGAAGGGACTATACGTGAATACAATCAAACCGTCCATAGTGCACAGATAAAGGACACGCCATTTAGTGCAAAGATATAACCTTGAAGTCCAATTAAAGACTTGAAGTTCGTTTATAACATTGAAGTCTGTTCAAAGGGCACCAATGAGGTAGATGAGCAGTGAGGACCGCACTCTAGAATCACACAGTGTGGAAACGGGTCCTTCGGCCCATCTTGCCCACACCGTCAGACATGTCCCAACTACACTAGTCCCACCTGCCCGTGTTTGGTCCATATCCCTCCAAACCTGTCCTATCCATGTACCTGTCTAACTATTTCTTAAACGTTGTGATAGTCCTTGCCTCAACTACCTCCTGTGGTAGCTTGTTCCGTACACCCTCCACCCTTTGTGTGAAAATATTACCCCTCAGATTCCTATTAAATCTTTTTCCCTTCACCTTAAACCTATGTCCCCTGGTCCTCGATTCACCTACTCTGGGCAAGAGACTCGGTGCATCTCCACGATCTATTCCGAGCTGAAGAGGACTACACTCTATGATAATAATCGGCATACACAGAGTGGACTTTATTTTGGCAATGGCAAGTGAACCTTAAAAGTCATGCAAGTCAATTTAAAGATGTATTTAAGAAGGAACTGCAGATGCTGGAAGATCGAAGGTACACAAAAAAGCTGGAGAAACTCAGCGGGTGCAGCAGCATCTATGGAGCGAAGGAAATAGGCAACGTTTCGGGCCGAAACCCAAGGGTTTCGGCCCGAAACGTTGCCTATTTCCTTCGCTCCATAGATGCTGCTGCACCCGCTGAATTCAAAGATGTAGTTCTTTCCCTTTTTTTCCCTTTAAGGATCTGAGGAAGTGGATCAGATGACCTTCGATAGTTATCTTGCTGCTGTTAAATCTGTTCCTTGTAAAACCAATCTTGTAAAACCAAGAAGGGTTGGAGAATAATGGCAAATATTAGATTAAAAATGTACTTAAGTGAGACGGGTAGTTGACCGAACAAGTTAAACACAAGTTAGGTTTATTATCCTCATGTGTGACGAGGTACAGTGAAAAGCTTAGTTTTGCACGCAAAGAAAATCAGATAATGCTATACATAAATACAATCACGTCGACTCAAGTACAATAGGTAGAGCAAACGGGAAGATGGTGTTGAATATAATTTTCAGCATTGTAGTATATCAGTTCGATAGGCAAAATCTAATGTCTGCGGATAGACACAAACAGCTGGAGTAACTCAACGGATCAGACAGCATCTCTGGAGAAAAGGAGTATGTGACGTTTTGGGTCGAGACCATCAGATTGAGAGTCAGGGGAAAGAGAAACAAGAGATATAGACGGTGATATAGAGAGAGATATAGAACAAATGTCCGCAAATCAGTAGAGGTGAATCAGGCAGTACCCTAGCTTCTGGAAGGAGAATTTATCCTATCCAGTCATATCAGTGTGTTGGTCTATTCCCCAATTCCTCCTGTACTTATCTCGCTTTCCTTCATGGTCTTCTGGCACAATTCCACCCAGGGGCAAATTCTACTTTTGTGTGTAGACACTGTGGGCCTGATGAAGAGCGACAATTGATGCTGCCAACTCTGTCAGTTTGAGCAGTGAATCAGAACTGGTATAATGGCCACCTTTAGACTTTACTTTATACTTTAGAGATACAGCGTGGAAACAGGTTCTTCGGCCCATCGTGTCCTTGCTGACCAGCGATCACCCGTTACACTAACACTATCCGACATACTCGGGACAACTTGCAATTTTACCGACACCATTTAATCAACACACCTGTAGATCTTTAGTGTGTGAGAAGAAATCCGAGCACCCGGAGAAAACCCACGCGGTCACCGGAAGAATGTACAAACCGTACAGACAGCACCCGCAGTCTGGATCGAACCCCGAGGTCTCTAGCGCTGTAAGGTAGCGACTATAACATTGCATCACCGTGCCCTCCTCTAAGAGAGAGAAGCAAGGATTCTCTCTTGGGCTCAGGAAAGCATTGCTGCCCCTTCTGAGATGTCTACAACAAACACCCTGTCCCAATCGCCCAGGGTCATCACTCGCACAGAGCCATCCTCCCAAATGGCCGATGGCCTATTTTGACCCCTACTTCAAGGAGACTATCTCTATTGAGTTCTAATAAGACGCAGGCTAGATGCAGGAACACATTTACCTATGTTGGGGCAGTCTAGAACCAGGGGTCACACTTTAAGAATAAGGGGTAGCCCATTTCGGAACAACTTCTTCACCCTAAAGAGTTGTGAATCTGTGGCATTCTCTACCACAGAAGGCAGTGGAGGCCAATTCACGGGATGTTTTCAAGAGAGTGTTAGATTTAGCTCTTTGAGTTAAAGGAATCGAGGGATATGGGGGGAAAAGCAGGAACGGGGTACTGATTTTAGATGATCAGCCATGCTCGGTGCCAAATGGCCTACTCCTGCACCTTTTTTTGTGTTTCTATGATGCTACAGAAGGCTGTGGAGGTCAAGTCAGTGGATGTTTTTAAAACAGAGATAGCTTCTTGATTAGTACGGGTGTCAGAGGTTATGGGGTGAAGACAGGAGAATGGGGTTAGGAGAGAGAGATCAGCCATGATTGAATGGCGGAGTAGACTTGATGGGCCGAATGGCCTAATTCTACTCCTGTCACTTATGACCTTATGCCCCCTGAGGTTGTGAATTAAATAGAGTTGCAGCACTGATGACTCCTGACATTAGCTCCCCATCTGCTTGTCGTGGAGCCCTGGATGAGATGAAAGTTAGTGAAGCATGAATAGCCCTTAGCTGGAAAAGTAGTGACATTGTTAAGTTGATCCTTGTTTCATTTTAGCCCTCGAATTCTGCCTTCTGGGCAGTTGTTCCCTCTGAATGGGTTTGATGCATTGCTTTCAGGAACTGCATTGCCATTTTTATGAAGAAACCCGTGGTACATCTTTTTACGGGATTAAATGGGAAAATTATTTGGTGGTGTGCCAAGAATCTGCCGGCCTTCAAGAGAAAACTCTCATCAGCAAACATAATGTTTGTTTTCTTTCCAGAACCCATTCAGATCCTCCCCTGAATCTCAGTCTGAAGAAGGGTTTTGACTCAAAACTTGGCTGTCGAAGGTTTCGACAGCCATGATCACAATGCGGTACTGGCTCGAAGGACCGAATAGCCTCCTCCTGCACCCATTTTCTATGTTTTTTAAAACATAATCTATTCCTTTTCTCATAAGTTCCAGGTTGTAGGTGCAGAATCAGGCTATTCGGCCCATCACGTCTACTCTGCCATTCAATCATGGCTGATCTATCTTTCCCTCTCAACCCCATTCTCCTACCTTCGCCCCGACACCCGTTCTTGTTGCGTGCTATCCAGTCAGTGGAGAGACTATACATCGAGGCGTCCATAGTAAGCTACAGTGGGTGAATTCGATCCACCTCTGCCCCACTCGAACATTGGATTTATTGCCCAACCTTGGTGGAGGGCACTGGACAATTTGGTTTAGTTTAGAGATACAGCATGGAAACATGGCCTTCAGCCCATTGCATCCACGCCGACCGTCCATCACCTGTTTACACTAGTTCTATGTTATCCCACTTTCTCATCCAGTTCTTACACACCAATGCATTCTCGATGTCCTTTCTGTACTCCATCTCATCATTACTTGATATCCGGCCCGCAAAGGTGGGATCGTCTGCGTGTTTGAAAACTGTGTTCGATTTGAACATGGCCGCACAGTTGAGTGTGAACAAGAAGTAAAGAAGGGGGGCTAAGAACACAGAGATACTGTCTGACCCGCTGAATTACTCCAGCTTTTTGTGTCTATCTTCCATCAAAATTCATGTCTGACATTCCCTAGCTACATTAAGAGGAAGTGCAAAGCTTACTTGGTTACGCAGAATGTCTTGTGTTGGAGATCGACGGGGAAGATTGCTGCAAATTGGTGGGCGGGTTTATTACATTATAACCCACTGCCAAATATCACATATCACATGTTTATAAAGTACTAATAATATGTTGGGCTCCATGTTTAGTTGTGGGCCATTGATTAGTTAACCTCTTTAGTCAGAGTGGTTTACAGTTTCAGAGCAACATAACCTGCCTTCTGGCAAGGTGAATGTATACTGTACGCTTGGCTTACCCTTTACTTTTGACAAGGAGTTCCTGGTCGGCTGTATAAAAGTCCTGTTCAGTTTTGACATATTTCTTCTCTGCTCATTCACATGGCTCACACGGCACTGGTCCAAGCCTCCAAACTCCTTCCTTCTAAGTGAAGTGTGACTGAGGAAAGGTTAGATGTGGTTGGGAAAACAAAATGCAAAGGATTTCAACCCTTTCACACAAAGGGTGGTGGGTGTATGGAACGAGCTGTCAGAGGAGGTAGTTGAGGCGGGGACTATCCCAACATTTTTTTAAAAAAATTAATTTTGTTAGAAGTACAATAATGTGGTACCACAGTACCTAATACTTGTTGACATATTACATTTCATATACAACTTCTTATTTTTTAATTTAATAATAAAACAGAAATAAGGAAGAAAAGAGTAGAAAAGAGGATATCCCAACATTTAAGAAACAGTTGGACAGGTACATGGATACGACTGGTTTGGAGGGATATGGACCAAACACGGGCAGATGGGACTAGTGTAGCAGGGACATGAAGGCCAGTGTGGGGAAGTTGGGCCGAAGGGCCTGTTTCCCACACTGTATCACTCTATGATTGAGTGGGGCAGTAAATGTTGGGGGCAAGGAGAGAGGGGTGGGGCGAAAGGGAGAAGTGGTAAGTTTTAAGTATAGGGTAATGAATGGGTTCTGGTTTTACAGACATTCATAATTTAATTAATTTTAAGTTAATTTTTATCCCTAAATGGTGAAAAATATATAAAATTATCACATTGTAACCACACCTGCATGGTATTGTAGGAAATAGCACACAAGACTGAATAAAAAAGATCACGTTGTTTTGGATCTGTGGTGAATCTGTGGAATTCTCTGCCACAGAAAGTAGTTGAGGCCTGTTCATTGGCTATATTTAAGAGGGAGTTAGATGTGGCCCTTGTGGCTAAAGGGATCAGGGGGTATGGAGAGAAGGCAGGTACAGGATACTGAGTTGGATGATCAGCCATGATCATATTGAATGGCGGTGCAGGCTCGAAGGGCCGAATGGCCTACTCCTGCACCTATTGTCTATGTTTCTATGTTTGGTCATTTTAAAATAAATCAGGTTAGATCCTGATTATGGGTGTTGCCTGTACGAAGTTTGTATGCTCTTCCCCTGTTAATTCTGGCCAAATTGGAGCTGAGTAAAGGCTTCTGTGCTGCTAGGCCATTTGGTCAATTTAAATGTACCTTCTGCAGAAATGAGACAAGCTGCAGAATGGTGCCAGCTTGCATGTGGCCCAGATAAGAGGTGCAGTGAAAGAATGGGATATCTGCAGATTCTTACAATTAGGTGTAAATTGCATGAAACATTGTAAATATTGTTGCAAAGCTTTACTTTGCCAGATGTTGATTGGATTAAGTGTTGAGCCTTGTCTGGGTTTCTTGAATATCTAGGCACATGTTGCATAATTCATCTCTGTTTTAACTTGCATCCAGAAACTTCATCAGATACATTATATTAGTTAATGTATTATTGTGTTAGGGAAATGTCTATCATGTACTGTGTTCATCGATATGTGTTATTGGACTGTATAGAGACCACCCCCATGTGGTTCGGCCCCTCAAGGTTCGGGGACCTATAAAAGGTAGCTCCCACGAGGTCCGATGTCGATCTTCTGGAAGAATGCTTGGGACTGGGTGACCTTTTGGAGTGTCTCTGCTTGCACGAGGCTAGAAGGGCTTGGCCAAGCAGATACAAGGATCGAACTTACGGTGGTTAGGTATAGTAGTGGGGAACTGTTATTGTGTTTTTCCAAAATAAAGTTTAGTTGCACAAGTGCTTGACTCAGTATTTTATTGACTGAAACTAGACTGGTGGATGCTTAGAACGAGCTAATTACACCCGTGACTGCGTGGGCTTTCTCCGGGTGCTCCGGTTTCCTCCCACACTCCAAAGACGTATAGGTTTGTAAGTTAATTGGCTTCGGTAAAAAAATGTAATTGCCCCGAGTCTGTAGGTTAGTGCTAGTGTGCGGGGATCGCTGGTCGGCGCGGACTCGGTGGGCCGAAGGGTTTGTTACCGCACTGTATCTCTAAACGAGACTTGGTCTGCAGAGGTTCAAAATGGCGCAGCTCAACACTGCCATCTTCCCACATGGGCTGAAGACTTGACCACCACTCATACATAATCACAGAAGCTTTTCCATTAGCAGAGCATGCCAAGCAGCCAGGAACACTACAGAAATTACCCACCCACTTTAATTACCTACATACCCTTAAACACAGCCCCATCTCTCATTAGTGCCAAGGGTTAAAATCTGGCCTCATATCTCTAAAATGTTTAATTCTTTTTTTTGGATGGTGCTTTAATTGTATATTTCAGTCCTACAGCGTTTCAAAATTAAAGCTGTACATGAGCCAAAAATAAATTAAGCTAGTGGGTCCAAGGAGATAGGGATTTCCACAGAGCTGTCAGCAATCAAAAGATTGATGAGAATTCATTAACTCCATGCAAAGACATTCACTGTATGGTGCAAGCCTGTAATTAGGACACTGTACGATGAACCCGTTGCCACCTTTCTTAGCAGACATCCATTCTGGAAATGTTAAGTGGTCTCCAATTTTAAGTCTGCCTCAGTTTTCAGGAGATGGACACAAAATACTGGAGGATACTCAGTGGGGAAAAGGAATAGGCGACTTTTTCGGGTCGAGACTCTACTTCAGACTGAGAGTCGGGGGAGAGGGGAACTAGAGGTATGGAAAGGTACAAAGAGCAAATGACCGAAAGGTACAAAAGGAACAAATCAAAGCCAGCAACGATGATCTAGGAAAGGTGGAGCCCACAATGGTCCATTGTTGGCTGTGTAAAAGTTGACATCGTGTAGATACCATTTCCTTCCTGGAATAAATAATGTTCTATCGTATTGCATGCAAGCAGTTAAGCAGGGCGGACGACTCGGGTGGGGAAGGGACAGGCGCCTGGAATCCTCCTTTGAACCTCTATTGTTCACTGCAATGGCTACCCATCCTGACCCTCTCCATTTAGTAAATCGTGGAAACTTAGAAATTATCAATCACATTGATGTAGTCAAAATGTCAGTATGGCATTATCCAGAGAATGGCATGAAAACATGTACAATTTGGGCGGTACGATGGCGCAGCGGTAGATTTTCTGCCTTACGGTTGCCAAAGACCCGGGTTAGTTCCTGATGATGGGTGCTATCTACAGAGTTTGTACGCTCTCCCTGTGACTGCGTGGGTTTTCTCCGGGTGCTCAGGTTTCCTCCCGCACTCCAAAGATGTACCAGTTTGTAGATTAATTGGCTGTTAATTGACCCTAGTGTGTAGGATAGAACTAGTGTGCAGATGATAGTTGGTCAGTGCGGACTCAGTGGGCCGAAGGGCTTGTTTCCATGCTGTATCTCTAAACTAAACGGAAAAAGTCATATACTGTGGGTAGACACAAAATACTGGAGAAACTCAGCGGGTGAGGCAGCATTAATGGAGGGAAGGAAAGGGGTGACATTTCGGGTCATGACCCGAAACGACACCCATTTCTTCTCTCCATAGATGCTGCCTCACCCGCTGAGTTTCTCCAGCATTTTGTGTCTACCTTCGATTTTATCCAGCATCTGCAGTTCTTTCTCCCAAGTTATATACTGTGACTCACATATTTTCCTATGCGGAGGAGAAGAATGTGTTTCTTTGCTCTGAAGTGGGATGATATTTTATGCAGGACATTGTTCAGTTAACACAGTAGGCGGTGCAGCCAGACATTCTGTTCATTATTTCCAGTACTTTGTGTTGCTGTATAACATTAGTAAAAGGCATCTGTCCTTAATAAAAATTAATGGGTTTGGGACGGGCAGTATAGACTGGTGTAGCACACAGATGGGCCCATTAGCCCACCATGGCTACAATGGCCATCGAACGTATATTAATTAATCCAATTTTCTTCCTGTACTCTCATCAACTTCCTCTTTCCAACATCTTCCCTCACTGATTCTGTCCTCATCCACTAACACAAGGAGTAATTATAGAGGACAATTAATTTATCAACCTCGACGTCTTTGGGAAATGAGAGGAAATAGAGTCATAGGGACAGGCAGCCCTTCGGCGCAACCTGACCATGCCAACCAGCTTAGCCCATCTAAGAGAGTGCCATTTGCCCACATTTTGTCCATATCTCACCAAAACCTTTCCTATACATGTGCCTAAAGAAGGGTGTCAACTGAAACATCACCCATTTCTTCTCTCCAGAGATGCTGCCTGTGCCTGTCCCGCTGAGTTACTCCAGCTTTTTGTGTCTATCTTCCGTTTAAACCAGCATCTGCAGTTCCTTCCCACACATATCTATCTAAATGTCTTTTAAAAGTTGTTATCATATTTGTCTCAACTACTTACTCTGGCAGTTCATTCCATATTCTCATTCCCACTGTGTCAACCAAGTTGCCCCTCGGGTTCTTATTAAATACTTTCTCTCTCATGTTAAACAAATGTCCTCTAGTTCTTGATTTCACTATCCTGAAAAAAAAATGTATTTATGCTATCTATGTCTTCACAATTTTGTACATAACAGTAAGATTATTCTTCAGTCTCCTGCACTCCAAGGAATAAAGTCCTTGACTGTCCAAATTATCCCTAAATCTCAGGCCCCCAAGCCCTTGCCACATCTTTGTAAATCTTACCTGCACTCTTTCCAGCTTAATGGCATCTTTCCTATAACAGCTTGATGAAAATTAAACCTACAGTAACTCTTCATGCTGCCGCCCCAACATCTTGTACAACTGTAACATAACATCCCAATTTCTATAAAGTCAACTTTATTTGTCACATACACATACAAGATGTGCAGTGAATTGAAAGTGGCAATGCCAGCGGATTGTGCAAAAGCAACAGAACAGAATAGAACGGAACCGGTGTTTACATTTTAGAGAGAAAAAAAGAAAAATAAACGTTAAAAAACGACACAACAGTAAATTAGTCCCTGGTGAGATAAGAGTTTACAGTCCTAATGGCCTGTGGGAAGAAACTCCATCTCATCCTCTCTGTTTTCACAGCGTGACAGCGGAGGCGCTTGCCTGACCGTAGCATTGCTGGGGTGGTAGGGGTCCCTCATTATGTTGCTGGCTCTGGATCTGCACCTCCTGGTGTATAGGTCCTGTAGGGGGTTGAGTGATGTTCCCATAGTGCGTTTGGCCGAACGCACTACTCTCTGCAGAGCCTACCTGTCCTGGGCAGAGCTGTTCCCAAACCAGATTGAGATGTTGCCGGACAAGATGCTTTCTACAGCCCCAGAGTAGAAGCACTGAAGGATCCTCAGAGAGACCCTGAATTTCCTCAGCTGCCTGAGGTGGTAAAGGCACTGCCTTGCCTTACTCACCAGTGCGGCAGTGTGTGTTGTCCATGACAGATCCTCCCAGCTATTTGAAGCTGCTCACCCTATCCACAGTAGTCCCATTTATCTCCAGTGGCGTGTACGTCCTCGGATGTTGAGCCCTTCTAAAGTCCACAGTCAGCTCCTTAGTTTTTGTGACATTCAAGAGGAGGCTGATGTCCTGACATCAGAGTGCCAAATCAGCCACCTCCTCCCGGTAGTCCTTTTCATCGTTATCGGAGATCAGGCCCACCAACACAGTATCATCAGCAAACTTGATGATGGAGTTGGAGCTGAACCTGGCCACACAGTCATGTGTATATGGGGAGCACAGTAGGGGGCTAAGGACGCAACCCTGGGGGGATCCTGTGCTCAGGGTGAGAGAGTTGGAGGTATGTCTCCCCATCTTGACCACCTGGGGCCTGTCGGTGTGAAAGTCCAGGACCCAGGCACACAGGGGAGTGTTCAGCCCCAGTTCCGGCAGCTTCTTAGCAAGTCTGATGGGGATTATGGTATTGAAGGCTGAACTGGTCAATGAGCAACATCCTCACAGAGCCCCCCCTTGTGGCTGTCAAGGTGAGAGAGAGCGGTGTGCAGAACCTGGGAGAACGCATCATCCGTGATTCTGTTCGGACGGTATGCGAACTGCAGCGGGTCCATGGTGCGAGCGAGGAAGGCGCAGATGTGGTTCTTGATCAGCCTCTCAAAGCATTTCATGACTACCGAGGTGAGGGCCACTGGTCGGTAGTCATTCATGCAATCCCCTGACCGATGAAGGCCAGCATGCCAAAAGCCTTTCACCACCCTGTTTACAGGTGGTGACACTTTCGGGGAACAATGTACTTGTGCTCCGAGCACTTGAGGAAGGGAAACCGCCTTGGTCACATGGAAGAACTTGCAAACTCCACACAGACTGTACTGGAGGTCAGGATCAAGCCCCGGGCCTCTGGAGCTGTGAAGTAGCGGTGATGACTTCAATGTGCCTTTACCAGCAGACCCACATAGGCTGATGAAATCCAGGCCACTACACAACCTTTGTACATCAAAGTCGCTGCTCGGTTTGCAATGCCCAGCTTTTCATATGTAGGAGCAGAATTAGGCCATTCGACCCAACAAGTCTACTCTGCCATTCAATCATGGCTAAACTATCTTTCCCTTTAACCCCATTCTCCTGCCATCTCCCCGTAACCCCTGATTCCCTTACTAATCAAGAAGCTGGCAATCTCCACCGTAAAAATATCCATTGATTTGGCCTCTACAGCCTAAAGTGGCAATGAATGCCACAGATTCACCACCATCTGATTAAAGAAATTGCTCCTCATCTCCTTTCTAAAGGTACATTCTTTTATTCTGAGGCTATGGCCTCTGCTCCTAGACTCTCCCACGAGTGGAAACCTCCTCTCCACATGCACTCTATGCAGGCATTCCACTATTCGGTAAGTTTCAATGAGGTCTTCCCTTCATCCTTCTGAACTCCAGTGAGTACAGGCCCAGTGCTGTCAAACGCTCATCATATGTTAACCCAATCATCCCTGTGATCATTCTCGTCAACCTCCTTTGGACCCTCTCCAACGTCAGTACATCCTTCCTCGGATAAGGGGCCCCAAAACTGCTCATAATACTCCAAATGCGGATGAGACATTTGAACCAAAATCTCACCAGTACCTCCTGAGCAAAAGCAGCACTGCATATGCTACTGGAATAACCTTCCAGAGGCTTGGGGTGATGACTGAGGAACATGAGTTCAACTCACAGTAATTCAGCCGTGAATTTAAATTAAATTAATTAGTCATTTATGAGATTGCTTATTTATCTAGAAGGAGAAGTGCCATCCTAATATTAGTGCTGGAGGAACTCAGTGGACCGGGCAGTGTCTGTGGAGAAACAAGGAACTGCAGATGCTGGTTTACAAATAAAAGGCACAGTGCTGGAGTAACTCAACGGGTGACTCAACTCTCTGGAGAACATGGTTCGGTGATCAGTCTGAAGAAGGATCCAGACCCGAAGCTTCATTTATCCAGAGATATTGCCTGACCCACTGAGTTACTCCAGCACTGTGTTTTTTTGGTAAACCAGCATCTGCAGTTCCTAGTGTCTACATCCACCCAGTCATGCTTCCTTGGGATCTTGTAACGTCAATTCAGTTCAGTTTAGTTTATTGTCACGTGTACCGAGGTACAGTGAAAAGCTTTTATTGCATGCTAACCAGTCAGCAGAAAGACAAACATGGCTACAATAGATCTATTTACAGTGTACAGAAACACGATAAGGAAATCTCGTTCAGTGCAAGGTAAAGCCAGCAAAGTCTGAGGGTCACCAAAGGGTCTAGGATAGTCCGAGGGTCACCAAGGAGGTAGATAGTAGTTCAGTACAGCTGGGAATAAACTGTCCCTGAATCTGGAGGTGTGTGTTTTCCAGATTACCTTTGGCCTGATGGGAGAGGGGAGAAGGGAGTGGCCAGGATGCGATTTGACCTTGATTATGCTGCTAGCCTTGCCGAGGCAGCGTGAGGCAAAGATCTTATAGCGGAGCAAGATAGGCTACTCCTGCTAAATACAATGGGCTGACGTGTAGTACGCTACAGAGGGGATCCTGGGCATTTTTCCCCGCCCATTTTAGTAACCGGAGCCTACCTCACCCGACCCGACTCGCAGTGTAATCAATGAACAGTTTGTGTGTGTGATATAGGGTTAGATTCATCATTCTGTCAGTTCATACTTCTTGTCAAGAATAAAATTTGACTCTGGTAATTGTCTTTTTTAATATATTTTAAATCATTTCTTTTTAAATGGCACACAAGCAGTGTTTGAGTTGATTTTGTAGTAACCGGAACCGACCCGACTCGCAGGGTAATTGACATTGCGGGGGAAGTTTTTGTGCGTGATATAGGGTTAGATTCATAATTCTGTTAGTTCATAATTCTGTTAATTCTTGTTAAAGAATAAAATGTTTATAAACACACATACATGAATGTGATATAAATGTATATAATCATATAACACACACAAATATATTTGTTCTGATCCAATGATGAACTTTATTTCAGACTAGACAAGGGACATTAAATAAGAAACATTGTAAACCTCCCCGCAACTTCACACACACTAGGCCTTACCCCGGCCCCACACTCCCTCTCCCCTCCCTCTCCCGGGGCCGCGCACCCCCTCACCCGCTGCCCCGGGCCACGCACTCCCTCACCCCTGCCCACCCCACTCTCTCCCCTACCCCTGGCCCCCACTCCCTCTCCCGCTGCCCCTGCCGCTCGACGCCCTCTCCTCTCCCCTGGCCCCACTTCCCTCTCCCGCTGCCCGGTCCCGCGCACTCCCTATCCCTCTCCCAGGCCGCGCCACTCCCTCTCCCTCTCACCGGGCCCCCACACTCCTCTTCCCCGCTGCGGAAAACAAAGATCCGATCTTTTGACCGAAGCAAGATGGCGGGAGCAAGATGGCGGGGGCTGGGTGCTAAAATGGGTCATATAATCCACCCATGAATCCCGCCCATGAGCTTACTACACGTGTGCGGTGAAGGAGTAACCCATCTTGCTCCGCTATAAGATCTTTGGCGTGAGGTACAATTGAGTCAGTAGAAAGGACGCAACCAACCTGTTCAGCCACTCTTGAAATCTTCTCATTCCACAAAGCCAGTCTGGCGAATCTCCTTTGTCCTGCCTCCAGGAAGCATTACATTTTTTTCTTTAGATAAGAGGATCAAAACTGTGTGCAGTATTCCTGGTATGGCCTGGCCCACACCCAATATCATTGTAACAAAGCTTCTCTATTTTTAAACCCAATCTGTTGTGATAAATGGCAAGATGATGCTTGCTATCTTAACTACTTGCCGCACCTGCATGTGCACTTTATTGCAATGTTATGCAAAGAGCAAATGCATCCCTACATGTGTAATTCATTTAGACTTTAGACTTTCGAGATGCAGCACAGAAACAGGCCCTTCGGCCCACCGAGTCCGCGCCGACCAGCGATCACCCGGACGGTAACACTATCCTACACGCTAAGGAATTATGAATTTTTTTTACGGGAGCCAATTTACCTATTATGGCGTGCGAATAAGCAAGCCACCTGTGTTGAATCACAGAGATCTTTATCGTTGAAGAGAACAACACGCCACAACACGCCCCCCCCCCCCCCCCAGAACCGGAGGCACAAAATCGAAAGGGTAGACGAATGAGGCATTGCCCCTGCACATCCACTAACAGGGATTGGGCCCGGAGGAAATCTGCGCCCAGCAACTGCTGGGAAATGTCGGCCACCGTAAAGGTCCAGGTAAAATGGCATGGGCCAAAGATGAGCGGGATTGTGCGAACTCCATAAGTCTGCATGGAGCTGCCGTTGACTGCAGCCATTATTGAAATCCGAAATGACTGTTTTGGATCGTCGGGGTCACCAATATGGCAAGCGAATAAGCAACCCACCTGTGGTGAATCAAAGAGATCTTTATTGTTGAAGTAAAGAGAACAACACACACGCGAATGGGGGAAGGCTGAATCGGGGCTCAATACTTATACTAAGGCACACCCCTAAACCTCGTGACAACTCTTTCCCGCTGTTACCCAGTCACGTGGCCCTACCCCGACTGCCGAGGGTTCGCATACTAAGTGGCCTAACAACCAGGTGGCGCCCCACTATAAGCCTGAGGATCGACACAAAGGGAGACTCCGGGGGGAACAGCTTCTGCTTCCTCTCCCTGCAACTGCTCCATCCCAGGCAACATCCCGGTGAGATAGACACCAAAAGCTGGAGTAACTCAGTGGGCCAGGCAGCATCTCTGGAGAGAAGGAATGGGTGACGTTTCAGGTCGAGACCCTCCTTCAGACTGGTTAGGGATAAGGGAAACGAGAGATGTAGATGGTGACGGGAAAGATAAAGAACAATGAATGAAAGATATTCAAAAAAGTAAATAAAGAAAACAGGCCATTGTTAGTTGTTTGTAGGGTGAAAATGAGAAGCTAGTGCGACTTGGGTGGGGGAGGGATAGAGAGAGAGGGAATGCCGGGGCTACCTGGTGAGAGAAATCAATATGCCCAAGCGACATATGAGATGCTGTTCCTCCAATTTGCACTCACTCTGACAATGGAGGAGACCTAGGACAGAAAGGTCTGTGTAGGAATGGGAAGGAGAATTAAAGTGTCCGGCAACCAGGAGATCAGGTAGGTTCAGGCGGGCTGAGCGTGATTCCAACATCCTGGTGAGTCTCCAGTGCTTTTACATCCTTCCTATGCTTTGATCATCAGAACCGAATCTAGCTGTGTTTTGACCAAGTTTTTGTAATGTTGAAGTGCAATCCCTCTACTCTGTATTCAATGCCCTGACTAATGAATACCATTATTCCATATTCCTTCCCAGCTATGTTATCTACCTGTAATGCCACCCTCAAGGATCTAAACATTTGTACTCCTAGACCCCTCTGTTCCTCTACCACGTTGATAGTGCAAGTCCTAGCCTCATTAGTGCTCTCAAAATGCATAACCTTTGCCTTTTTTCAGGATTAAATGCTGCCATTTTTCAGCACATGAGCAGCTGAGTAGCACAGCGGTAGAGCTACTGCCTTACAGCGCCGGAGACCCGGGTTCGATCCTGACCACGAGCGCTGTCTGCACGGAGTTTCTACGTTCTCCCCGTGACCTGCGTGGGTTTTCTCCGTGATCTCCGGTTTCCTCCCACATAACAAAGACATACGGGTTTGCAGGTTAATTGGCTTGGTATAATTGTAAATTGTCTCCAATGAATGCAGGATAGTGTTAGTGTGCAGGGGTCGCTGGTCGGCACGGACTCGGTGGGCCGAAGGACATGTTTCTGCGTTGTATCTCCAAACCAAGCTGAACTGAACATCAATATCTCTCTGCAGCCTAAAGTGTAATGTAATTTTGCAAAGTGTAATGTAATTCTATCCTTATGATGTCCTTGACAAAAAAAAAGATGCCATATGGAAAAATGTTAGGCTTGGTTTTACTGCCCTTATAATGTCCAGGGCTGAGTGGTACACTGTGTTCCCTGAGTTCACTATGACCTCGATGTTGTTTCCACAACATGGCCAGATTACTTGAGGATCTTGCACTTGACTGCACTTGACTTCCACCTGTGATTACTTCTGGGAAATATTCAAAGTATAGACATGGCATTTACAGAATCACTTTTATTTATCTGTAAATAAGGAGGACAAGCTTGAATTGTTTTTCTCTGAAACATCGGAGGCTGAGAAGAGACCAGATATATGAAATTTCATAATTTCAGAGGCATGGATAAGGTAAATGGTCAGAACCATTTTCCAAGATGGAAATGTCAAGGACCAGAGGGCACAGCTTTAAGGTGAGGGGCCAAAGTTTAAAGGAGACGTGCAGAGCAAGCTTTTTTTAATACACAGAGTGAGGTTTACCAGGAACGTGATGCCAAGGATGGTGTTTGATGCAGATATGGTGGTGACATTTAATAGGCGTTCAGATGGGCAGGAAATGGAGGGTTATACAATGCAGAGGAAATTTGGCAGAGTAGATTAATTTAATTGGACATTCAGATTCAGATTCAGATTCAATTTTAATTGTCATTGTCAGTGTACAGTACAGAGACAACAAAATGCATTTAGCATCTCCCTGGAAGAGCGACATAGCAAATGATTTGAATAAATAATAATAAGTGATAATAAGTGGGGGGGTGGGGGGGTGATTGGCAGTCACTGAGGTACGTTGTTGAGTAGAGTGACAGCCGCCGGGAAGAAGCTGTTCCTGGACCTGCTGGTTCGGCAACGGAGAGACCTGTAGCGCCTCCCGGATGGTAGGAGGGTAAACAGTCCATGGTTGGGGTGAGAGCAGTCCTTGGCGATGCTGAGCGCCCTCCGCAGACAACGCTTGCTTTGGACAGACTCAATGGAGGGGAGCGAGGAACCGGTGATGCGTTGGGCAATTTTCACCACCCTCTGCAATGCCTTCCGGTCGGAGACAGAGCAGTTGCCATACCATACTGTGATGCAGTTGGTAAGGATGCTCTCGATGGTGCAGCGGTAGAAGTTCACCAGGATCTGAGGAGACAGATGGACCTTCTTCAGTCTCCTCAGGAAGAAGAGACGCTGGTGAGCCTTCTTGATCAGAGTTGAGGTATTGTGGGTCCAAGAGAGGTCATCGGAGATGTTGACTCCCAGGAACCTGAAGCTAGAAACACGTTCCACCTCCGTCCCGTTAATGTGGATGGGGGTGTGCGTGCCGCCCCTGGACTTCCTGAAGTCTACAATGAGCTCCTTGGTCTTCTTGGAGTTAAGGGCCAGGTTGTTGTCAGCGCACCATGCTGCTAAGTGCTGGACCTCCTCCCTGTAGGCCGACTCATCGTTGTTGCTGATGAGGCCAATCACCGTTGTATCATCTGCATACTTGATGATGGTGTTAGTACCATGTACAGGTGTGCAGTCATAGGTGAAGAGGGAGTAGAGGAGGGGGCTCAGCACACAGCCCTGTGGAACGCTGGTGTTCAGGGTGAGGGTTGAAGAGGTGTGCTTGTCTAACCTAACAGACTGGGGTCTGTTGGTTAGAAAGTCCAGTATCCAGTTGCAGAGGGAGGGGTCGATGCCCAGGTTACCGACTTTGGTGATTAGTTAATTGTGTTGAATGCTGAGCTGTAATCGATGAACAGCATTCTTACGTAAGTGTCTCTGTTGTCGAGGTGGGAGAGGGCGGAATGGAGTGCTGTTGAGATGGCATCCTCCGTACTCCTGTTCTTGCGGTAGGCAAACTGATAGGGATCCAGTGTGGGGGGTAGGCAGCTTTTGAGGTGTGCCAGGACCAGCCTCTCGAAGCACTTGGTGATGATGGGGGTAAGTGCAACTGGGCGGAGGTCGTTGAGGCTTGCCGCAGTGGAGTGTTTTGGCACTGGCACGATGGAGGTGGTTTTAAGGCACGTGGGGACAACTGCTTGGGCAAGTGACAGGTTGAAGATGTCAGTCCAGACGTCTGTCAGCTGCGCAGCACAGGCCCTGAGCACGCGCCCGGGGATGCCGTCAGGGCCAGCAGCTTTACGTGCATTAGTCCTACTCAGTGCCACGAATACGTCGTAGGGGGTGAGTGTGAGGGGTTGGCGATCAGCAGGGAGCACAGCCTTGATGGCTGTCTCTAGATTGTCCCTGTCGAAGCGGCCATAGAAGTGGTTAAGCTCCTCAAGGAAGGAGGCGTCGCTGGATGTGGGGGTGGTGTTGGAGGGTCTGTAGTCCGTGATGGCCTGGATGCCTTGCCACATGCGTCGGTGGTCGGAGTTGTTGTTGAAGTGCTCCTCAATCCTGAGCTTATGGCAGTGCTTGGCCTTCTTGATGCCCCTCTTCAGGTTAGCCCTGGCTGAACTGTAGGCTCGAGCATCGCCTGACCTGAAAGCGGTGTCCCGTGCTTTCAGCAGTAGCCTGACCTCGCTGTTCATCCATGGCTTCTGATTCGGGAATATGGTCACCTGTTTGAGGGAGGTGACACTATTGATGGTGGAGTTTATAAAGTCCAGAACAGAGGATGTGTAGGAATCAATGTCCGTGTGGGAGTCAAGGGTGGCCTGGGCTGCAAACGCCTTCCAGTCAGTGTTTCCAAAACACTGCTGAAGTGTGAAGCGTGTACATGATGGACATTATGGGCCGATGGGCCTTCGCTGTATGGTTCTAAGGTGCCACTTCTATTCTGCATACTCGTCTGTCCATTCTTGTATGATGTCTGTGCTTTTACCTTTGAGGTACTTACCATCGCCATAGCCTCTTCCAGCCCTGTATCTCTTCAATAATTCTGAAGCTCTGTCATTCTACCAGGTCTCATCCTTGGATTTTTAATTTTAGTTTTAGCGATACTGTGCAGAAACAGGCCCTTCGGCCCATCGAGTCTGCACCAACCAGCGATCGCCGTACACTAGCACTATCCTACAACCCAGGGACAATTTTACAATTTTGCCGAAACCTGCAAACCTGCACGTCTCTGGAATGTGGGAGGACGCCAGAGCACCCAGAGAAAACCGATGTGGTTACAGGGAGAATGTACAAACACTGTACGGACAACACCCGTAGTCAGGATTGCCGTTGAGTCATTGGTAACAGTCTTAATACTGTCGCCTTCCAGTAAGCTCTGGAATTTGGGCACGAAACATCTCTGCATTATTAAGTAACTCTTCTGTACCTCTGGCTGTCGTGCAGTCATTGAGTTTCCTCATAACCCAGTGTGTGACTGTCATGTTTTGCTTGATAAACTGTGAAGTGCCTGTGGCTGTGTCTGCTACATTAAAGAGTTATATATAAACAAGCTATTGTCAGGCATCACCCATTTGGATAAATATGTTTTTCCTGTTTGCCATGCCTCTGAATAATTGTGTTTCCGTCTCCCTGATGTTCTGGCGAAAATCACAAGAAAATGACATTTTCCACAATACGTTTGTTTAAGAAGGAACTGCAGATGCTGGAAAATCGAAAGAAGACACAAATGCTGGAGAAACTCAGTGGGTGAAGTCTGAAGAAGGGTCTCGACCCAAAACGTTGCCTATTTCCTTCGCTCCATAGATGCTGCCTCACCCGCTGAGTTTCTCCAGCATTTTCTTCCACAATATTAGTGATTTGATTTTTTCCCCCAAAGAAAATATAACTTCACAAGCTGAGCCTTAAAAATATTAAAACATGCTGCACTTGGTTTTCATTTTTTCATTTTTCACCCTGCCCATGGCTCAGAAGCCATAATTGAGATTTCACTATTGTGTAGGAAGAAACTACAAATGCTAGTTTATACCCAATGATACACACAAAATGCTGGAGTAATTCAGTGGGTCAGGCAGCATCTCTGGAGAGGAATAGGTGGCGGTTTGGGTCTTATGAACAAAGCTGACCATCACATTAATCAGACCCGGATCTTCAATAACTTGATTGATCCATCTATTTATAATAATAATAATAATAATAATAATAATAAACTTTATTTATAAAGCGCTTTAAACAACCGCAGTTGCCACAAAGTGCTGTACATGAGAACTCATGGACAAAAAGTTATTACAAACCATTAAAAAAACGTAAAACGAAGGACTAAAAAATTAAAAGACATTAAAAGCACTAAGAACAGGAGCAATGTCTCAGCCAGTGTCGAAAGCCAGAGAATAAAAATGAGTTTTTAGGGAGGATTTGAAGATGGACAGTGAGGGGGCCTGTCTGATGTGCAACGGCAAGGTGTTCCAGAGTGCCGGAGCAGCAACAGAAAAGGCTCTATCCTCTCTGAGCTTCCGCTTAGACCGTGGTACCTCAAGCAGCAGCTGATCAGCTGACCTGAGGCACCGGGCAGGAGCATATAGGTGGACGACTCCGGTATGACTCCGAATGGCGAGCCCATTCAACGATTTGAAAACAAATAAAATAATTTTAAAATGAACTCGAAAGTGCACTGGGAGCCAGTGAAGGGAGGCCAAAATTGGCGTAATGTGCTCCCTCTTTCGAGTTCCGGTCAAAAGGCGAGCGGCAGCATTTTGAACCAGCTGGAGACGAGCCAATGAAGCTCGTGCGACTCCAGAGTAGAGTGCGTTACAGTAATCCAGCCTAGATGTAATAAAGGCATGGATTACTGTTTCAAAATGCTGCCGCTCGAGGATGGGCTTCACCTTTGCCAGCTTCCTTAGGTGAAAGAAGCTGGACTTAACCACAGCGCCTATTTGTTTATCTAGTTTAAAATCACCGTCCATCCTAAAACCCAGGTTTAAAACTGTTGGCTTTACGGACAATGCCAGTGGACCCAAGTCAACAAAGGGAGGTTCACGGCAGCCATTGGGGCCAAACAAAATCACCTCTGTCTTTTTTTCATTAAGTCCCAGAAAGTTTAAGGCCATCCAGGACTTAATGTCCTCAAGACAAGACAGAAGTGATTTTAGAGAATAGTCGTCTTCTTTCCTGAGTGACATATATAACTGGCTATCATCTGCGTAAAAGTGAAAGGAGATGCCATGCCTTCTTAAAATTGAGCCCAGAGGAAGTAGGTATAGAGAGAAGAGCAGGGGCCCTAAAATTGAGCCCTGTGGAACCCCATATGCCAAGGGAGTGGAGGAGGATTCAAAGCTAGCAAGGCTTACACGCATGGTTCTGTCTGCCAGATAGGACCTGAACCATCCCAGGGCACTGCCACAAATGCCCACTTGGTGCTGTAATCGGGAAATTAAAGTTCCATGGTCCACTGTATGTAAGGCGGCAGATAGGTCCAGCAAGACAAGAACCACATAATTACCGGAGTCGTTTGCCAGGAGGATGTCGTTAAAGACCCTTAGCAGAGCCGACTCTGTGCTATGCATAGCTTTGAATCCAGACTGGAAAACCTCCCGGATATTGTGCTCATCCAGGAAGAGTTTCAGCTGAGCATAAACTACTTTCTCCATGATTTTAGAGATAAATGGCAACTTGGAGATCGGCCTAAAATTGGCCAGTCCAGGCCGGGTTTCTTAAGTAGTGGTTGCACTACTGCATGTTTAAAACTTACGGGGACAACCCCAGAACACAAGCTACTGTTTATGATGGCGAGAACCGACTGCCCTATACTCGGGAAAACCTCTTTAAAAAGAAGAGGAGGGACAGCATCACAAGGGGAACCCGACGGCTTAATATGGCTAACCACATCCTCTAGACCCGACAATGTCAGAGGCACAAACTTATCGAATGCCACCAGGCATGGGGCCGGAACAGAGGGGTCAGAGGCAGGAGCTGAGATGAGAGCCCTTATAGAAACAACCTTATTGATAAAGAAGTGCAGGAAGTCATTGCACAATTCGGACGATGCTTCCAGGCAGACAGGCTGTGGGGCATTTAAAACAGAATCAATGGTTTTGAATAACACACGTGGGTCGTGACGCTTAGACACTATTATATTAGACAGGTAATATCTTTTGGCCTCTTTAACAGTATTTTGGTAATTTCGCCAGCTGTCCTTTAGAATTTGCGATGAAACCTGCAGCCTGTCCTTCTTCCACTTTCGTTCAGCTCTGCGACACTCCCGTCGAGCTGTACGCGTTGCGTCACTGAACCAGGGCTCGGGTTTAGCTCTGGGCTGCAAAGTTTTTAACGGAGCCACAGAGTCCAGTATAGTTCTGCAGGAGGAGTGGAACCAAGAACTAATCTCCTCCGTACCAAGGGAAGTGGACGCAGAGGGGGCACAGAGCTGATCGAAAGCAGCAGAGAATTGGCCAGCAGCAGAAGGGTTAAAGGACCGACAGTGCCGAGCAGACGCTACAGGTCTAACTGCAGCACTGGAAAAACCAACATCAAATAGTACAGGCATGTGATCAGAAAACACACTATCACAGACCTCCAAGTTCAACACAGGCAAGCCACAAGAGAGAACAAATTATAATTAACTTGACCATGTTAAATTTGCACTCTTCCTGCTGCTTGCTTAAAATAATGGCTTTCGTATTCTTTTAAATGTAGTTATAGTTTAGTTTAGAGATACAGCGTGGAAACGTGCCCCTCGGCCCACCGGGTTTGCAACGACCAGTGATCACCCGTACACTAGTTCCATCCAACACACGAGGGACAATTTACAATCTTTACTGAAGCCTACAAACCTATTCAGTTCAGTTCAGTTTTATTTGTCATATGTAGGGCCAACGGTACAATGAAATGTGTTAGACAAGACATCGGGTCACCTCAGCAATGATATTGCAAGGATAAAAATAAGATTAAAAAAGATAAGATAAAAGTGACATTGGTAGGTAAAAGACATTAATAAATAAAAAATAAAATAATCAACATATATGATGTGTTTATAAGTTCAGAAGCCTGATGGCCTGATGATAAAAACTGTTCTTAAGACTGGTGGTACATGCAGCCTTGCTCCTGTATCGTCTGCCTGACGGTAACAAGGAGAACAGTCTGCGTGCTGGGTGGCTGCGGTCCTTGATGATGCAGTGTGCCTTCCACAGGCACCGCCTGTGCAAAAATGTCCTGAATGGCCGGGAGACAGTTGCCAGTGATGTGCTGTGCCGCCTTCACCACTGTCTGTAGCAATTTGCGGCTGTGGGCAGAACAGTTCCCGTACCAGACTGTGATGCAGCCCGTCAGCAGACATCTTTGGCGTGTGGGAGGGAACCGGGGGCCTGGGAGGAAACCCACGTGGTCACAGGGAGAGCGTACAAACTCGGTACAGACGGCACCCATAAACAGGATCAAACCCGGGTCTCTTGCGCTGTGAGGCAGCAACTCTACTGCTGCACCACCTTGATCCATCTCTTTATCATTTCCTTGACATTGTTAAATTTACATACTTCCTGCTGCTAGCTTAAAAAATATCAGTCTGAAGAAGGGTCTCGACCTGAAACATCACCCTTTCCTTCTCTCCAGAGATGCTGCCTGTCCCACTGTGTTGCTCCAGCATTTTGTGTCTATCTTCGGTTTAAACCAGCATCTGCAGTTCCTTCCTACATATGCTTAAACATATGGCCTTTATTGTCTTTCAAATTGTGAAGGGGCTTCCTTTCATTTTCGATGATCGTTGGTTAGATCTGTGGCAAGGATTAGGTATCATTGATCACTGGAGCCCCACTTGGCATTGTGCTTTATTTCCTCATGTTTTCTCCTCTACCTTGCTTCCTGCTCCATTGTTTGTTTGTTTGTGTCCCAAGGCCCTATCTAGATAAATGGCCAAGCCTAACAACAGTGGATGCATCGCGCGGCGCCTGGTGAATTATTTATTATGGAAATGGCCGTTTGGTTTTGGTGTTTATTGCTCTGGCGTGCGACTTATCATTTCCACTCTGCGATCCCGTTAATGCTTTAAACTTCAGCTTTGTCTTTCCGTGGCTCCTGGCTGCCTGCCAGACTCCCCAGGAGGTCTAATACCTGGTAATTATCGAGCAAGCCTGAAAAAATAATATTGCTTGCTGGGGCGTAAAATACTCCGAATCTGTCCTCGTTGAGAGAACAAAGTGATGATGGTGCAGTAACCGGATGGAAGAGGTCACTTTGTAATGTCTCCTGCTACGCAAGGGTAATGCGTATCTGGGAACATTTGCTGACCTCGTCGGGAGTCCGACCACTCGCTGGTGCTGCAGTGACTACGTTTAGTTCATTGTCACGTGTGCTGAGATACAGTGCAAAGCTCCTGCGTGCTAACCAGTCAGCAGAAAGACAATACATGATTACAATCAAGCCATCCGCAGTCGACAGATATAGCATCAGTAACAGACACCTATCCTTAAAATATTGTTGGGTTTAGGACTGGCAGTATAGACTCATGGAGCACATGTGTTCCATGTTGGCTCACCATGTCTTCAATGGCAATCAAACATGCGTTAACCCAATTTTCTTCCTGTACTCCCATCAACCTCCTCTTTCCAACATCCTCACTGATTCTGTCCTCAACCACTAACACTGACTAATTACAGAGGACTATTAATTTATCAACCTGGATGTCTTTGGGAAATGGAGTCATAGCAATAGACACCATGGAGTCCAGCCCTTCCGTCAACTCGACCATTCCGACCAGCTTAGCCCAGCTAAGCTAGTGCCATTTGCCCACATTTTGTCCGTATCCCACCAAAACCTTTCTTTATTTTAGTTTTTTTTTGTCACCTGTACCGAGGTACAGTGAAAAGCTTTTGTTGCGTGCCAACCAGTCAGTGGAAAGACAATATATTATTACAATCAAGCCATCCACAGTATTCAGATACAATGATGTAAAGGGAATAATGTGAATTTTGTTTAGTGCATGGTAAAATCCAATCAAAGATAGCCCGAGAGTCTCCAATGAGGTAGATAGTAGCTCAGGACTGCTCTTTAGTTGTTGGTAGGACGATTCAGTTGTCTGATAACAGTTGGAGAGAAACTGTCCCTGAATCTGGAGTTGTGCGTTTTCACATTTCTATACCTCATGCCTTTTGGGAGAGGGGAGAAGAGGGAATGGCCATGGTGGCCTGGATAGAACAGAAGTGGAGAGGATGTTTCCATGAGTGGGAGAGTCCAGAATAAAAGGACGTACCTTTATGAAGGAGATGTGGAGGAATTTATTTAGTTAGAATACGGTGAATCTATGGAATTTATTACCACAGACGGCTATGGTGGCCAAGTCATTGGGTATTTTTAAAGCGGAGATTGACAAGTTCTTGATTAGTGAGGGTGTGGAAGGTCACGGGAAGAATGAGGTCGAGAGGGAAAGATAGATTAGCCATGATTGAATGGCAGAGTAGACTCGATGGGCCGAAGGACCTATTTCTGCTTTATGACATGAACTTGGTGATATCAGATACCCATTGTGTAATGGCCAAGAATCTCAAAGAATTGGTTGTTAATTTGGGCTCTCGTCCAGCTAACATAGGAGATATAGCAAGCAACAATAACCAGCCCTTCCCTACACTGTCCACTCGAGTCCATTTTGTCTACTGTACAATGCCACTGAAACCAGCGAATCCACTCTGTATGGGTACTGCTCATGACCTCTAAGGGGTAGTGCCATGGGGTGTTTCTTGTTCACTCAAGGGTAATTCTGAATCTACTGGACTCTTCTGTCACTCCACCAGAGCAGGTGATTTGAGTCACGGTGGGTATTTATACAAAACTTACTCTAGGTACTACCAGTGAGCCAAACTGATTATATTTTGGTTTAGCTTATTTTGAAATTTCATCCATAATGCTATTACATTATGTGTTGATACTGAAGAAGGGTCTTGACCCGAAATGTCACCCATTCCTTCTCTTCAGAGATGCTGTCTGTCCCGCTGAGTTACTCCAGCATTTTGTGTCGACCATGTGTTGATTGAGTTCTGGCAAGGAGTTTCAATTACATATGCAAGCACCTCGCAAATTATACATGTTGGATTTATGCGTTTTTAAAATGCAGCGCTTTTTCCTTTTAATTTAATTTACGTGCTCGTATTTTTTAAATAACTCACTCACATTTACTGCCGGCATCACCTTAGCATATACATTTAATTGCGTGGTTTTGAATCGCACGCTATTTTTCAATCACGTAACCCCAGCGTAAAACGCGAGGTGCCTGTACGTAGGGTTCAATTTAGACCAGTGCTTCTTAAACTATTCAGTGTCATTCACCCTTGAGTCTTTATCACAAAATATCATTCATCCTCAACTAAATTTTCTTATGTTTTTTTTGGTAATTTTCGTCTCATTCTCCCCTGTGTATAATTGTATATATAATTTATGTTGTCACATGAGCAAAAAACATAAATTAACTCGTTTCTTATGTGTTTATTTTATTCAACTTTTTGAACATCCTAAAAATATGTAAAGAAAAACAAGGAGTGAATGAGTGCGCGCCAACCAGCGATCCCCGCACACTAACACTATCCTACACACACTAGGAACAATTTACATTTACACCAAGCCAATTAAACTACAAACCTGTGCGTCTTTGGAGTGTGGGAGGGAAACCGAAGATCTCGGAGAAAACGCACGCAGTCACGGGGAGAAGGTACAAACTTCGTACAGACAGCGCCCGTAGTTTGGATCGAAGCCGAGTGCTGTAAAGCAGCAGCTCTACCGCTGCGCCATCGTGCCACCCTTTAAAATCCTGTTTTAATTTTTGTCTTCTTGCTCAGATCTACCACCTACAAACCTCTCGGCTTGGATGTCACGGTGAGATATACCCAGGGGAGCTGGGAAGGTGAACTTGGCTTAGACGACATCTCCATACCTAAAGGTCTCAATGGCACCGTCACGATCAACATTGCCACAATTCTACAGTCAGAAGATTTCTTCTTGCCCGGAATTAAATGGCAGGGGATTCTTGGCCTGGCCTACAGACAACTAGCAAAAGTAAGCTTGCTTTTATTTTAATTTATAAGAAAATAATTATTGTTCCGGTTATCTTTGTCCTTTCTGAAGAAATCCAACTCGGAATTATTGAAAATAAATTGGAATTATTGGGTGGGGGGAGAGGGGGGAATCTCTCTAGCCAAAAAACCCCAAGATATTCGCTTAACATAGATGCACAATGCTGGAGAAATTCAGCGGGTCAGGCCGCATCTTGGGAGAAAACAGATGTGAAGTTTTGTATCGGAACTCTTCATCAAACTGATGGTAGTGGGGGGAGCAGAAAAAAACAGAAGTGAGAAAAGGCAGGACAAATCGGGGCCAGCCACGGATTACCTAGGGCGAAGATGTTCCCTGATAGGCAGATTATTGGATAGAAGCAGATGTGAACCCAAGAGGGATACATAGTGTGTAGGAAGGAACTGCAGATGCTGGTTTAAACCGAAGATAGACACAAAAGGCTGGAGCAACTCAGCGGGCCAAGCAGCATCCCTAGAGAGAAGAATGGGTGACGTTTCGGTCGAGACCCTTCTTCAGACTGGTTGTAAACTGTGAAGCCAGTTAACAGACTTTTAGTGGCGGATGGGGGAGGAAAAAGGTGGGGAACATTTGCTTTGCTGTTTCTCGCAGGGATCCATTCAATTCCTATGCATTTTGTTCCATTTGCAGCCGTCCAGTTCCATCGAGCCTTTCTTTGACTCCCTCGTCAGACAGCTGGAGATTGCCAATGTATTCTCTCTCCAAATGTGTGGCGCGGGCCTGTCACTGAGTACAGAAGAGCAATCAAGGCCCGTGCAAGGCAGTTTGGTAAGTGACTGGGGGGCTGCAAGTACACAAGACGCTGGTTGTGCGTATAGCTGAGTGCTTCCAAACCACGGGGACTTCCTAAAGCGTCGCACTGTGTTATTCCCACTGTATTGCAGAGAGCGCCGATCACAATAGATTGAGATGTCCTGGCTGAGTGTGCACGGGGAGAACGTACAAACTCCATACAGATAAGCAAGCACCTGTAGCCAGGATCAAACCTGCGTCTCTTGCACTGTAAATGCTGTAAAGCAGCAACTCTACCGCTGCACCACCGTGCCGCCCTTCTTTAATAAGAGGACCATTAACTTCATTAGTTTGGACAGCAGCTTCCCCTCCACATCTTTTAGAGAAGTATAAGCTCACAAGAGAAAAAGACAGGGTAAATGCACAGAATCTTTTGCTCAGAGTAGACTTGAGAGATACAACAAGTAGACGGGTCTTTCAGCTCGCTCAGTCGACGCCGATCACAGAAGACTTGATGCACTTTTAATTAATGTCTACTTTCCAAAAAAGTGCTGAATATTGTTTATTTTTCTTGTTCTTTTTAGATTTTGGGTGGAATTGAACCAAGTCTTTCTCAAGGAGATACTTGGTACACCCCCATCGTAGAGGAATGGTACTACCAAATTGAGGTTCTTAAGCTGGAAGTGGGAGGACAAAATCTCAACTTGGACTGCACAGAGGTAAGCATGGTAATAATAGTGTGTCTTTCCTACAGGTGAGACCTCACTTTTCCTATAGGTAAGGCACGGGGCGGCACAGTGGTAGAGTTGCTGCCTTGCAGCGCCAGAGACCCAGGTTCAATCCTGACGACGGGTGCTGTCTGTACGGAGTTTGTACGTTCTACCCGTGACTGTGTGGGTTTCCCCCAGGTGCTCCGTTTCCTCCCACACTCCAAAGATGTACAGGTTTGCAGGTTAATTGGCTTTGGTAAAAATTAAAAATTAAAAATTATTCCTCTTGTGTGGCATAGTGTTATTGTACGGGGTGATTGCAGGTTGGCATGGACTTGGTGGGCTGAAGGGCCTATTTCCACGCTGTATCTCAAGTCTAAATCTGAAGCAAAGTATGACACAGTATCAATATGTATCAGTTCAGGAAGAATTTGAGACTGGTAACTTCAACGAGTTTACACACTCACACATTAACATGACAGGAACTTGAATTCCATTTGTTGACAAATGAAGTAAAGTAAGTGTTTAATAACCTCATTATTCAGGCTTGCATTTCTCATGTTTTAAGATAAAGATCCCCCATTTAGTAATGTATACTTTTTTCAATGATTATATCTCGAGCATGGAGATAATATTGCGACATGGAGTCATAGTAATAGAGTCACACAGCATGGAAACTAGCCCTTCAGCCCAACTGGTCAATACTGACCAAACTAGCCCCATTTAGTTCAGATTGACACAAAATGCTGGTAAAATTCAGTGGGTCAGGCAGCATCTCTAGGGAAAATCGATCAATCACAATATTACTTTATTAGCCAAGTATGTTTTTGCAACATACGAGGAATTTAATTTGCCAAGTCAGTCATACAAATAAAAAGCAACGGAACACACGATATACATTTTAACAAACATCCACCACAGTGACTCCTCCACATTCCTCACTGTGATGGAAGGCGAAAAAAAAGCTCAAATCAATAGGTGACGTTTCGGGTTGGGGCCCTTCTTCAGATCTGAAACGTCACCCAAACATATTCTTCAGAGATGCTGCTTGACCCATTGGTTCACTCCAGCATTTTGTGTCTATTTTTGGTATAAGCCAGCATCTGCAGTTCTTTTTCATTTCATCCCGTTTGTTATTTTGGAGATAGTCTGGAAACGGACCCAGCAATCCACCCAATCACCCCGTACACTAGCACCATCCTACACACTAGGAACAATTTAAAGAAATTAGCCTACAAACCCACACAAATTTGGAGTGTAGGGAGAGGAAACCAGAGCACCCGGGAAAAACCCATACACTCATGGGGAGAACGTGCAAACTCCGCACAGACAGCATCCGAGGTCAGGATCGAGACAGAGCCTTTGGCGCTGTGAGGCAGCTACTCTACTGTTGCATCGCTCAGTTGTACGACAGGGATGAAACCAAGCTACAGAGAATTTCTGGACAGAAAGATGATGGTGCTCTTATTGTGAAATGACACATTTCTTTCCACTTGGCTAAATATGCGGTGTGACCTAGAAACATTTTAAAACTTTGGGGAAAAGTTAACAGATTGTGTACCTCTTTTGAGGGATGAAGAAGCAAAAAGAACCACTTCACCTCGCATTTTGTGCAAGTGTTTTTTTCTGCCTGAAGTTTCCGTGTGTGTGTGTGTGTGTGTTCTTTTAGTATTCAAGGCTGCAGCTTGTTATCAGTCTTTATGTTGTACAATCTATTGTGGCCAATGACACATTTAATTAAAGCCATGCTTGCAAGCTCACTCTTGCCTTTTGAAACATTGAAACCACTCACCATTCTCTGGCCAGTGAGAAGGGGCATGACAGACTTGCCTGAGTTAATTTACATGCTTGGGCAACAGCAGGAGTACTCTGTTGTGTGATAAGGCGTAGGCTGGGATGGAGATGGACAGAAATGTAGAGAATGCAGCGAAAGGTCACACACACACGGAAGCTACATCATTCCTCAAGCTGACTAATAATCTTATGCAATTATTGATGAGGTGAAATCTGTGGTGCCCCAGTAGTTGAATAGTTGTTGACTTGCTGAAGACTTAACCATGAAGAGCAGCCACCCCAATGTGCATTATTACACCCTGATATGAGTTTGTTTCATCAGAAACGGATGGAGGGGGTGTACACCTCCGCTCGGTCCGCATTAACCAACCTGATCTCCCTGTGGCTCAGCACTTCAACTCCCCCTCCCATTTCTGTCCTGGGCCTCCTCCATTGCCAGTGAGCACCACAGGAAACTGGAGGAGCAGCACCTCATATTCCGCTTGGGCAGTCTGCACCCCAGCAGCTTGAACATTGACTTCTCCAATTTCTGGTAGCCCTTGCTGTCTCCTCCTCTTCTCAGCTCGCCCTCAGCCCTCGGGCTCCTCCTCTTCCTTTCTTTCTTCTTCCCATCCCCCCCCCACCCTGCATCACTCTGAAGAAGGGTTTCGGCCCAAAACGTTGCCTATTCCCTTCACTCCATAGATGCTGCCGCACCCGCTGAATTTCTCCAGCATTTTTGTCTACCTTCGATTTTCCAGCATCTGCAGTTCCTTCTTGAACATTCGGTCTAATGGAGTACGGGTATCGGGAACCAGAAGACATAGGTTTAAGGTGAAAGGGGGGGGAAAGATTACTAGGTACCTGAGGGTTAACATTTTCACACAAAGGTTGTTGGGTATATGGAGCGAGCTGCTGGAGGAGGAAGTTGAGGCAGGTATGATCATAATAATATTTAAGAGATATTTGAGCAGGTACATGGATAGGATAGGTTTGGTGAGATATGGGCCAAGCGCGGGCAGGTGGGACTAGTGCAGAGGGGGCATGTTGGTCGGCGTGGGCAAGTTGGGCTAATGGGCCTGTTTTCACACTGTATGACTCAGTCAACCACTGAGCAAGGTGACTAATCATCTGCTGAAAAGTTACTTGGCAAACATCCCAGTCAGCCAATCTGATTTTAAATGATCCAGTTCCAGGTAGCTGACGTGTACAAGCGATCAGTAAACCAACAGGAATGTTGATTTAAGGTGGTGTACTATCAGTGGAAAATATTAATGCAGCTTAAACCCAATGGGGGTTTCCTTAAAGGAGACTCTGCAAGTGAGATTGGTCAGTGTAGCTTTAAACAGGGGTAGTTTTGCCTGCTGTAAGTAGCCTTTAACTGGGGGCTGAGAATGTAAGTGGGGTTTCGCTGGAACGGGGCGAGGAGCAGGTGGAGATTAATGATTAGACAGATGAGTTTAGTATCGATTCATTCAGGTTTCACGCAAACCTCTGTTGGTGATAGAATGAAAGAATTTGCATATACAGATCCTTGTCAACATTGTCAGCCCTAACTTTGGGCTGCGCTTTAACTGTTTGGTTGCCTTCAATAGCTGAACTTGTTTTAATGTTTGGCTCGGAATGTGTCGGAATGCTTCTCACCCACATTGAAGTATTCTTGTTTTTCTACAACTAGGTTCTTCTGTGAATAAACAATAGTTTGTTTTTTAAACCAAATGCAGTTGGAAAAACTGCCAGGGGGTGAATTATATATTTTTTTAGTTTAGAGATACAGCCTGGAAACAGGCCCTTCGGCTCACTGAGTCCGCACCGATCAGCAATCCCCACATAGTAACACGATCCTACACACACTAAGGACAATTTTTACATTCACCAAGCCAATTTACCTACATACCTGCACGTCTTTGGAGTGTGAGAGGAAACCGAAGATCTCGGAGAAAACCCACGCAGTAACGGGGAGAACTTACAAACTCCGTACAGACAGCAAACACCTGTAGGTCCGTAAAAGGGATCGAACCCAGGTCTCCGGCGCTGCAAGCGTTGGAAGACAGCAACTCTACCGTTGCGCCCACTGTATGGTGTGTTATTCTTAATGACCTTTGGATGATAAGGGTATCAGAACACAAGGAAATCTCATCCAAAACTGACCCTGCAATGTTAGTGTGTAGGAGGGAACTGCAGATGCTGATTTCAACCAGAAATAGACACAAAATGCTGGTGCAACTCAGCGGGTCAGGCAGCATCTCATACAAAAAGGAACGGGTGATGTTTCATGTCAGGTCTGAAGAAAGGTCTTGACCCGAAACATCACCAATTCCTTCCCTCCAGAGATGCTGCCTGTCCCGCTGAGTTACTCCAGTATTTCGTGTCTTTCTTCGGTGTGAACCAGCATCTGCAGTTCCTTCCTACACTTTTCTCCGGAGATGCTGCCTGGCCCACTGAATTACTCCCAAGACTTTTTGTCTATCTACAATGTTAATGATTGGCAATAACTCTTAACACAAATGTGAATAAAATTGCTAAATCGCACGCTAGCATGATTTGTCTGCACTGACAAAATTCTAGGCTGGCAACTCAAATCTTACCACCCTCCCACAGTAGTATGTGCTGGTTAAACTGTCTGAATTGAGGATCTGGGCTATTAATCTAGAGATGTTACTTTAAATCTCCTGCTGACAATTGGGGAAATTGAAATTCAAGTCACTAAATAAGACTTGGAATTAAAATGCTAGCATCGTTTTGTCTATGAAAATAGTGAATTGTCTTGTAAAACCTGTTCAATTGTTCACTGAAAACCAAAAAAGCCTACGAATGCTGGAAGTCTGAAATAAAAAGGGCAAATGTAGGGAAACCCTCCATCACTTCGGCAGCATCTGTGGAAGGAGAAATAGAGTTAATGGTTCTGATTTAAGAAACTCTGTCAGAACTCATTAAGTTGGGTTGGCACTGTAGCGCAGTTGATAGAGTTATTCCCTGAGAGTTCCAGTGACCCAGGTTCAATCCTGACCTTCGGCACTGTTTGTGTGAAGTGTGTACACTCTCCGTATGGCCGTGAAGGTTTCCTCCAGGTGCCTCAATGTTTGGTGGAGCAGTATTTCTAAGATGACACTTCCACAAACTGGTCGACATTCACGGAAACAGGCCTTTCGGTCCACCGAGTCCAGACCGACTAGTGATCCCAACACGTTAACACTACCACACACACATACGCGCGTGCACACACACACGCACACGCACACGCACACACACACACACACACACACACACTAGGGACAATTTTACATTTATACAAAGCCAATTAAACCACAAACCGGTCGGTACGCCTTTGCGGCTTGGGAGAAAACTGAAGATCTCGGAGAAAACCCACGCAAATCACGGGGCGAACATGTAAACTCCGTGCAGACAGCACCCATAGTCAGGATCGAACCCGGGTCTCT
The DNA here is from genome assembly GCF_010909765.2 of Amblyraja radiata. Taxonomy (NCBI): domain Eukaryota; kingdom Metazoa; phylum Chordata; class Chondrichthyes; order Rajiformes; family Rajidae; genus Amblyraja; species Amblyraja radiata. Next base: position 11,227,940 of record NC_045969.1, read on the forward strand.
GTCGCCGTAAGGCAATAGCTCTACCGCTGCGCCACCGTGCCGCCCACTTGGATTAACATTCTCACCCAGAGAGTTGTGAAATTGTGGAATTCCCTGCCCTAGAGGGCAGTGGAGGCCAAATCACTGGATGGATTTAAGAGCGAGTTAGATAGAGCTCTAGGGGCTCGTGGAATCAAGGGATATGGGGTGAAGGCAGGCACGGGTTATTGATTGGGGACGATCAGCCATGATCACAATGAATGGCGGTGCTGGCTTGAAGGGCTGAATGGCCTCCTCCTGCACCTATTTTCTATGTTTCTATGTAACTCCATTAATTTGGTTGACCGCAAAATGCCTCCTGACCTGAAGACACTATCAGGCCAAAATGAACTTCCAACATGGAGATATAAATCTATAATGTACTGATGCAAAATAAACTGTGTGTGTTACTATAGAGCCCAGGCTAACCACTGATACATACCTTGCCGTTCAGTTCCTATTTGTGTACATTTTTCAAAGTGGTCCACCAGAAGGTAGGTATATTTGGTGGGAAGAACATTGTAAATATTTACGTTGTCGGATCAGTCCAGTTCTTTCACTTGGATTTAGGGGTGGGAGATTGCAACCTTCAACGTAGTCCACCATGTTTCGACGAAGTGCAATCTACCTGGCGTGCATAAACAGAAGATCAAACAGATCACGCCATACGCAACAAGAAGTAGACTTAGATTTAGATATGTGTTGGCAATTCTTGCAAGAATAAAAAGCAAAGGATATGTGTATTGCCAGACTTGGATTTGTATTGGCCACAAATACAACCACCAAGCGATTGAACAGTACTAACTCTTAACTAAACTTCAAACTACAAACTTATCTTGGTTGCACTGGGGACTTTGGGCTTTTGTTTAGCCTTGCGCAATATTGAGGTTTCTTATTGAACTACTTTTGCTTGTTTATTATGTAACCTGTATTATGTACAGTGCTGCTGCAAGTAGGAATTGTCATTTCCTACTTGTCGAGACCCAAAATGTCACCCGCTCCTTCTCTCCAGAGATGCTGCCTGTCCCGCTGAGTTACTCCAGCTTTTTCTGTCTATCTTCGGTTCAAACCAGCATCTGCAGTTCCTTCTTACACACTCTTTACTTTTGACTCTCTTGGAGTCAGACTATCTCGTTTAGTTTCGAGATACAGCATGGAACCGGGCCCTGCAGCCCACCGAGTCCAACCATCGATCACCAGTATACACTAGTTCTATGTCACCCCACTTTCGCATGCACGCCCTACACACTAGAAACCAAATAACCTGGAGACCCGCACATCTTTGGATCTCTTTACCTCTCATGTTTAGTCCAGCTTATAGTCCAGTATAGCATTCAGTGGAACCTGCCATCTCTTTAGAGTGTGAATTAACATTAGGTTGTTTTCTTTCTCTCCTCAGTATAACACAGACAAGGCCATTGTGGACAGTGGCACCACCCTCCTGCGTCTCCCAGTGAATGTCTTTCTTGCAGTTGTGATGGCCATTAAAGACAGCTCACAGGTAAGAGACTCAGTCATGTTCTAGTCCCTTGGCCAGGCACTGGGCCTGTACTCGCTGGAGTTTAGAAGGAGGAGGGGGGAACCTCATTGAAACTTAGCAAACAGTGAAAGGCCTGGATAGAGTGGATGTGGAGATAGTGTTTCCACTGGTGGGAGAGCCTACGACCAGAGGTCATAGCCCCAGAATAAAAGGAATTATACCTTTAGAAAGATGAGGAAGAATTTCTTTAGTCAGAGGGTGGTGAATCTGTGGAATTCATTGCCATAGAGGCTGCGGAGGCCATGTCAATAGATATTTATATGGTGGAGATTGATTAGTACTCGTGCCGCCATTCTCCGGTCTGCTCCCTGTGTACTTTGATGCCCTTACTAAGCAAGAAACTATCGATCTCTGCTTTAAAACTACCCAATGTCTTGGCCTCCACAACCGTCCATGACAATATAATACCCCATATGTGGCATAACCATCGTGCGATGAAGCTGCAACACGACTTTAGATTTTTAATTTGGGATTGTGTGTAAACAGGCCCTTCGGCCTTGCAGCGATTCCCGCACACTGACACTATCCTACACACAGTAGGAACAATTTACAATTATACAAAGCCAATTAGCCTACAAACCTGTACGTCTTTGGAGTGTGGGAGGAAACTGGAGCACTCAGAGACACCTCACACGGTCATGTGGAGAATGTGCAAACTCCGTACAGACAGCACCAGAAGTCAGGTTGGAATCCGGATCTATCAAAGGTTCAAAGGTTAAAGGTTATTTTATTGGTCACATACACCTAGGTGTAGTGAAATGCTTCTTGCCAATGCAGCACATAAAGAAAGAATACAGACATAACAGTAATAAAGACATTTAAACATAAAAACATCCCCCCACAATGGTTCCCATTATGAGGGAAGACACAATGTCCAGTCCTCATATGGCACTGTAAGGCAGCAACTCCTCCGCTGCGCCACCATACTGGCCCATGTCGGTAATTGAGGCCATGTTAGTAAGAAATTGAGGGACAGCTGCTCCTTTCATTGGGGAAAAAGGTCCAGTCTTGAAGTATGAATATTATTAAGCACAACATCAGGGTGTGGCATTGAGGGGGGGGGGGGGGGGGGGGGGGGGCAGCAGTGGGGGGAGGACTGATTGCACTCTCACGTATATTATTTTGCCCAGCCCATCAAAGAGAAGCCACTTCTCGTCCTCCTGATTGAATATTACTGATTGTATGCTGCGGTGTCACCTTCAATTAACCATTCTACATTTCCTGATCACTTTCTGCTTTGATCTGTCCTGTTCACGCCTTCCCCTTCTACATCTCTCTCGACTCCCTCCCCCATGACTCTCCGTCTGAAGAAGGGTCTCGACTCGAAACGTTACCGATTCCTTCTTTCCGGAGATGCTGCCTGTCCCACTGAGTCACTCTAGCACTTAGTATCTATCTTCGGTGTAGACCAGCATCTGCAGTTCCTTCCCACAGAAGAGAAGCCAGTCGCAGACACGTGCAGTCATTCTGTTAATTGGGCATTGTTTGAGCATGGTTCCTATCTGCTCAAGTTCAAACAAATGCCTCAAAACTCATTGGCCAGCGGTTCATTCTATAGCGATAATGATCCCAAACATACTGCTAAAGCAACAGTTTTTCAAAACTAAAAAATGGCCAATTCTTGAGTGGCCAAGTCAATCCCCCGATCTGAACCCAATTGAGCATGCCTTTTAAATGCTGAAGAGAAAACTGAAGGGGATTACCCCCAAAACAAGCATAAGCTAAAGATGACTGTAATACAGGGTCTGGCAGAGCATCACCAGAGAAGACACCCAGCAACTGGTGATGTCCATGAATCGCAGACTTCAAGCAGTCATTGCATGCAAAGGATATGCAACAAAATGCTAAACATGACTACTTTCATTCACATGACATTGCTGTGTCCCAAACATTATGTTGCCCTGAAATGGGGGGGGGGGGGACTATGTATAAACACTTCTGTAATTTCTACATGGTGAAACCAAAATATATAAAAATGGCCTTTATTAAAATCTAGCAATGTGCATTTTCACGACGTGATTTTTTTTTCTATTACAAATCTCAAATTGTGGAATACCGAGGCAAATAAATAAATGATAGTTCCTTGTCCCAAACATTATGGAGGGCACCGTGACTGCACAGCACAGGACAGGAACAGGCCCTCTAGTCCACAATATCCAAGCCGCACATGACACCCAGTTAAAAGCCTCTGTCTGCATGGGATTGCGTTACTGTTTCTTGAAGGACCCCTGTTGACCCATCACCGCGTGCGATGTATAGAGTTCGTCGGCTATATGGGTTGACAACTGAAAATCTTATCATTGCACGAACCCTAACCTTGTGTCTAAATAATTTGTGCTATTCTGCTAAATCAAAGAATGCATGTCTTCATCAAAACAGACACTGGTTGAATGTGAAGCCAGCCACAAAATGCTGGTGTAACTCAGCGGGGCAGGCGGCATCTCTGGAAAGAAGGAATGGGTGACGCTTCGGGTCGAGACCCTTCTGGACAACAATCCCTCTACCAGGCGTACACCGGCCCTATCTCCTAACATCGCTACATTAACGACTGCATCGGGGCTACCTCCTGCACAAATTTCTTCTATGCCTTTTCATACCTCTAGTTTCCCTCTCCCCTGACTCTCAGTCTGAAGAAGTGTCTCGACCCAAAACGTCACCCATTCCTTCCATGCAGTGATGCTGCCTGTCCCACTTAGTTACTTCAGCATTTTGTGTCTGCATAGATTTCATTTAATCCTTTCAATAACATTATGAATCGTGCTTTTTGCAACCAACCATTCGTAAAGCACTACATTTCTGAAAGCCACCTGCATACTTAATGTTTGCCCGATTAACATAATGGCTCCTCTGGCTGAGCTGTTGGGTCAAGTGTAATGTATATAATTAGCATATTATGCAAATGTGACCTTTCACCCTTTTTCTATTAGCATAAAGTACCATATCCATTCGCTTGTTCCTGCCAAGATGCCTGTAAATAGCTTAAACATCATTTCTAAATGTTTCCTAGAGCTGTAATTTGCAGTCAGGGAATGACTTTGCACCTTGGTTTAATAAAGGCCTTTTAAAGAAAGTAGTGAGAGGACTGTGCAGGAAGGAACTGCAGATGCTGATATAAACCGAAGATAGACACAAAAAGTTGGTGTAACTCAGCGGGACAGGCAGATTCTCTGGAGAGAAGGAATGGGTGATGTTTCGGGTCGAGACCCTTCTTCACTCTTGCTGACTTACTCCAGCATTTTGTGTCCATCTTCGATTAAAACCAGCATCTGCAGTTCTTTACATCACATCCCCTGAATCCCTCTCGCCACGGTAAGTCTGGTCATTGAGGCGTATCTGCTCCAATTTTCTCTGCAATCCCTCCACTGATCCACCACTCCTCCCTTGAAGGCCCCCTGCCTCGCAGTTACCTTTAGCCTCCAGGTCTGAAGAAGGGTTTCGACCCGAAACGTTGCCTATTTCCTTCGCTCCATAGATGCTGCTGCACCCGCTGAGTTTCTCCAGCATTTTTGTGTACCTTTAGCCTCCATTTTGTTTGCCTATTTCATCTCTAAAGCTGTAATGTTATGGATATTATAATTTAAGGAAGTCAGTGGTGACTCCAGATTATAGGTTATAAAGATCGACACAAAAAGCTGGAGTAACTCAGCGGCACAGGCAGCATCTGTGAAGAAAAGGAATAGGTGACGTTTCGGGTCGAGACACTTCTTCAGACTGAGAGTCAGAGGAGAGGGATACTGCAGGTATGAAAAGGTACAGAACAAACTTGTGCAGGAGGTAGCCCCGATGCAGTCGTCAATGTAGCGGAGATAAGGTTCGGGGATTGTTCCAGTGTAAGCCTGGAACAGGGACTATTCAACGTACCCTACAAAGAGGCAGCCATACAGTAGCTGGGGCCCCTGCGAGTGCCCATGGCTACGCCTTTGATTTGGAGGAAGTGTGAGGAGTCGAAGGACAAGTTGGGTTTTTTTCATTCATTTTCTTTATTAGAAGTAAGTACAATACAATACCTTTTTACAGGTTCCCAAAATTATGTTAACATATTACATTCTCTGTACAGCTTCCTTTTTTTTTAATAAAGAGAAAAGAAAGAGGAGAAAAAGAAAAAGAAGTGATAAAGAAGGAAAGATAGACTAGTGTGCGTGAGTATAAGAAGCAGAAAAAAGTAGTGAGGAAAAGAAATAAGTGAAGAAGGAAAAAAAAAAAAAGCAGGAGGTATATTGTCCAATTGCCACAAGGAGATGATTTTTTATATTCTAAACCATCTTTCACCCATACCCAAAACTTTTAGTCTTTACCATACCGTTGCACCACATGACTCCAAAAAATCAATAAATGGAGACCAACTCATTAAGAATTGGGAAGTTGTTTAGTTATGAAACGCTCTGCAATTCCGAGGAGCTGCAGATAAGACGAAAGGGTTCCTTCAGACATTGATCCATGGTGTGTTGTAGAATACTCGCTAACCTATCCAAATATTGACCTTCAGAATGGCGAATTGCAATATGTGGCTGAAGTGAAAGAGGTTTAGAGTAATGACTCCATTCAATTACCATTCCTCTTGCATTCTCATGGCTTTTACTCAAATTACATTCACGGCCAAGAGAGGAGGGACTGCCTGGGATGTGGAAAGTGTTTAAGAAGGAACTGCAGATGCTGGAAAATCCTTTCTAAAAGAGCACCCTTTAATTCTGACGCTATGGCTTTGGGTCCTAGACTCTCCCACCAGTGGAAACATCCTTTCCACATCCACAGACACAAACATGCTGGAGGGTTTCGGCCCCGAAACGTTGCCTATCTCCTTCGCTCCATAGATGCTGCTGCACCCGCTGAGTTTCTCCAGCATTTTTGTGTCTGTGGATGTGGAAAGGATGTTTCCACTGGTGGGAGAGTCTAGGACCCAAAGCCATAGCGTCAGAATTAAAGGGTGCTCTTTTAGAAAGGAGGTGAGGAGGAACTTCTTTAGTCACAGGGTAGTTAATCTGTGGAAATAATTGCCACAAAGGGCTGTGGAGGCCAATTCAGTGGATATTTTTAAAGCGGAGATAGACAAATTCTTGATTGGAACGGGTGTCGAGGGTTGTGGGGAGAAGGCAGGAAAATGGGATTAGGAGCAGAGATCAGCCATGATTGACTCGATGGGCCGAATGGTCCAAACCAACTCCTATAACTAGTGATCACTCATCAAGCGAAGACAACACTTGGGGCCTTGGGCAGAAGCCTTTTGCAGCTTGTTTGATCATCGCAGCCATAGATTAACTTTGTGTTTTTTATTTGCTCTCACAACTAATTGATACAATTTGTTTCTATTGACAGGTCGAGTCATTTGCCGATGGGTTTTGGTCAGGAAGTCAGCTGGCCTGCTGGCCACAAGATTCCAAACCTTGGTCTTTCTTCCCCAAAATCTCCATCTACCTTCGAGGAGAGAATTCCACCAAGTCTTTCCGCATCACCATCTTGCCACAGGTAAGATCGGACCTGAATTAAAGCCATCCTCTGCATGCATTCATAGTCACACAGCACGGAAACAGGCCCTTTGGCCCAACTTGCCCATGCCGACCAACATGCCCCATCTATACTAATCCCACCTGCCCACGATTGGCCCAAATCCCTCTAAACCTCTTTCATCCACTCTGGTTGGCACGGTGGCGCAGTGGTAGAGTTGCCGCCTTACAGCGCCAGAGACACGGGTTCAATCCCGACTCTGGGTTCTGTCGGTACGGAGTTTGTTCGTTCTCCCCGTGACCTGCGTGGGTCTCCTCCGAAATCTTCGGTTTCCTTCCACACTCCAAAAACGTGCAAGTTTCCAGATTAATTGGCTTGGTAGAAATGTAAAAAATGTCCCAAGTATGTGTGTACGGTAATAGTTAGTGTGCGGGGATTGCTGGGCTGCGCGGACTCGGTGGGCCGAAGGGCCTGTTTCCGTTCTGTATCTCTAAAACGTAAACTAAAAAGAGTTTATCGATGGAACTGATGTGCTACAGTTCTGAGAATTACATTCTGCACTTTATATCTTCACGTTTGATTAGTACGAGTGTCAGGGATTATGGGGAGAAGGCAGGAAAATGGGGTTAGGAGGGCAAGATAATTAGCCATGATTGAATGGCGGAGTAGACTGTATGGGCCAAAAGGCTTAATTCTGCCCCTATCACTTATGACCTATTGTACTTGAGTTTGGTTTCATGCATTCATCTATAGTATTATCTGATCTGTTTGGACAACATGCAAAACAATGTCCTTCATTACACCTTGGTACACATGACAATAATAAACATACAGTGATACAGCGTGGAAATGGGCCCTTCAGCCCAACTTACCCACAACGGCCAACATATCCCAGCTACACTAGTCCCACCTGCCTGTGTTTGGTCCATATCCCTCCAAACCTGTCCTATCCATAGACCTATCTAACTGCTTCTTAAATGTTGCGATGGTCCCTGCCTCAACTACCTCCTCTGGCAGCTCGTTCCATACACCCACCACCCTTTGAGTGAAAAAGTTACACCTCCGATTCCTACTAAATCTTTTCCCCTTCACCTTAAACCTATGTCCTCTGCTCCTCGATTCCCCTACTCTGGGCAAGAGACTCTGTGTATCTACCCGATCTATTCCCCTCATGGTTTTATACACCTCTAAAAAATCACCCCTCATCCTCCTGCACTCCTGGGAATCAAGTCCCAGTCTACTCAACCTCTCCCTAGGCCTCAGATCCTCTAGTCCTGGCAACATCCTTGTAAATTCTATCCACTCGTCACTTTAATCTCATGTTTCATGTATTTTGTGTTTTTATGACTGTTGGCAGATCAATTTCCCTCCTGGGATAAATAAAGTTTTAGCGTATCGTATCGTAAATCTTCTCTGTACCCTTTCCAGCTTGACAACATCTTTCCTATAACATGGTGAAACCTGAAGCTAAACCTACATCTGTTCTGCGTTTGTTATCTATCCCGCAGTTGTACATCCAGCCGATGGCAGATATTGGAACACTGAAGGAGTGCTACCGGTTTGGAATCTCCCCGTCGTCTAACGGCTTGGTTTTGGGGGCCACTGTGATGGAAGGTTTCTACGTCGTCTTTGACCGAGCACAGAAACGCGTTGGGTTTGCAGCCAGCTCGTGTGCGGGTAGGTCGTAAGGAATAGGAGTAGAATTAGGCCATTCGGCCCATCAAATCTACTCTGCCATTCAAACATGGCTGAACTATCTCTCCCTCCTAACCCCCATTCTCCTACCTTCTCCCCATAACCTCTGATACCTGTTACTAATCAAGAATCTATCTCCTCATTAAAAATATCCACTGACTTGGCATCCGCAGCCTTCTGTGGCCAAGAATTCCATAGATTCTCCACCCTCTGACTAAAAATATTTCTCCTCATCTCCTTTTGAATAGAACGTCCTTTAATTCTGAGGTTATGACCTCTCGTCCGAGACTCTCCCACTATAGATAGTAGGTGCAGGAGTAGGCCATTCCACTAGTTTCCACTGGTGGAAACATCCTCTCCACGTCCACTCTAGCCAAGCCTTTCACTATTCTGTACCGTTTCAATTTTCCTCTTTTTCTAAACTCCAGCGAGTACAGGCCCAGTGCTGACAAATGCTCATCGTAGGTTAACCCACTCATTCCTGGGATCATTCTTGTAAACCTCCTCTGGGCCCTCTCCAGAGCCAGCGCATCCTTCCTCAGATATGGCGCCCAAAATTGCTCACTATATTCCTAATGCGATCTTACCAGCACCTTATAGAGCCTCAACATTACATCCTTGTCTTTGTAGGTCCTTGCCCATGGTCAGGCTTCTAGACTTGGGTTCACCGAACACTTTGCCCTGTTGCAACGTGTCACAGTGGCCACAGTGGCGTTTAAACAGCAGTCGTTTGCAATCCTGAAAAGCAGAGGCTGAATAGGCCTTGACCCCAGTGGTTGCTAAAAGAATACAAGGCTTGTTTTTGTTTTTGCAAAGCAAGCCGTTCCTTGTAGAATTGGCTTAACATTTCCAAACCTGCTCCGTTATGACAAAGTCCTTCTGTTGCACCACATAAATGGGCCCTCTCTGTGAAGCTGTAGCTATAAGCAATGCATAAAGGATGTTAGAACAAGGGGGCAATTAATATTGTATGGTATATCTGAGCCCAGTTCTCAAAAGACTGCTGTTGGAAAAATCACACTATTTTTACACTATTTTTAGTGACCAAATATCTTTGTGAAATGTGTTGGTGATTTTTGAGCAACGTGGATTACAAATTATAAAAGATTTACTTACGCCGATCATGCTCGCTATTGTTATCTTCTTCCCAAGGTTTATGCTGAGAGACACAAGCAGATAGAGTGGTAAAGATGGCATATGGTATGCTCGCCTTCTTTAGACAGGGCATTGAGTACAAGAGTCAGGAAGCCATGATGCAGTTTTAAAGGACTTTGGTTAGGTTGCATTTGGAGTGTTGTTTGCAGTTCTGGTCGCCCCAATACAGGAAGGATATGGACACTTTGGGGAGTGTGCAGAAGAGTTTAGAAATATAGAGCAGAAACATGCCTTTTGCCCCCCCCTGTCCGCACCGACCAGCGATCCCCGCACGTTAACACTATCCTACACACACTAGGGACAATTTACACATACCAGGCCAATCTACCTACATACTTGTATGTCTCTGGAGTGTGGGAGGAAACCGATGATCTTGGACAAAACCCGCGCGGTCACGGGGAGAACGTGCACCCATAGTCGGGATCAAACCCGGGTCTCCGGTGCTGCAAGGCAGCAACTCTACCGCTGCACCACCGTGCCGCCCCTACAGGATGATGTAGGAAGGAACTGCAGATGCTGGTTTACACTGAAGATAAACACAAAATGCCGCAGTAACTCAGCGGTTCAGGCAGCATCTCTGGAGAAGGAACAGCTGGTGTTTTGGGTTGAGACCATTCTTCTTCAAATAAGATGAGGAGAGAATACCAGACTTTGTGCCCTTGGCAGAGAAAGAAGCCGCCACCAACAGAGTGGTTAGAATCCAGCCTGGTATGCACCAGGATCATTTAGTGTTAGTTGATAGATGCAGCATGGAAACAGGCCCCTTGGCTCACTGAGTCCATGCTGAACATTGACCCAGTCACAATAGTTCTGTTGGCTTATGTTTACATCCACTACCTTCACATCAGGGGCAATTTACAGAGGCCAATTAACTGACAAACCCGCCCAAATTTGGCATGGGAGAGAAAACGGGACGTCCTTTTCTTTCCTGGAACATGGCAGCTGATGGAGAAAGCTGCACAGAAACATTCCCAGCTTTAATACCAAGTGTTCAACTTTGACCTTCCAAAAGGAGGACGTAAGCAAGCAAGAGTTGATGGAATGCATGATTCGGACCTATGAGAAGTGAGGAAATCCATACGGTCACAGGGAGGACGTGCAAACTCCACACGGAGAGCACCCGAGGTCGGTGTCGAACCCGGGTCTCTGCCGCTGTGAGGCAGCAGCTCCGCCAGCTGTGTCATTGTTCTTGCTCTGGTCATGGAGTCTGATCCTACTTGTTACAACCACTGGCCTGCAAGACCATCCTTGTTTGGTTTAGTTTAGAGATACAGCGCGCAAACAGGCCCTTCGGCCCACCGAGTCCGCACCGACCTGCGATCCCTGCCCATTAACACGGTCCTACACATACTGGGGACAATTTACACTTTCACCAAGCCGATTTACCTGCAAATCTGTACCTCTTTGGAAGGCGGGAGGAAAAACGGAAAGACTCGGATGAAACCCGCACAGGTCATGGAGAGAACGTACAAACTCCGTACAGACAAGCACCTATAGTTGGGATCGAACCTGGGCCTCCGGCGCTGCAAGCGCTGTAAGGCAGCAACTCTACCCCTGCGCCACCGTGTATTGAAAGAAACGAAAGTGCCCCCTTCCTAACACTTGGAGCATCACCAGCTGGATCCTCTGTCATTCCGCAGAGGTTATCAACTCTTGTTTCTCTTTCCAAGCTTGTGCCATTTGTTTCCTTCTCGGGTTTTGAAGGTGGCTCTTAGCACTGGGTTTACAGGTTCAATTGGATCACGTGCAGTCCCGTGGCCAGGTCCACATTATTCATGCATAGTCCTTCCTGATGTCACTAGGTCATACAGTCACGGGGAGTGAGAACAGTCCAGGTTCAGATGGTTAACGGTTTCTCTATTGTCACATGTAGGAGGTACAGTGAAATACATTTTTTGCAGACAGATCCGCAAGACGTTGATCAGTATGGGTGTTGTCGGGAATTTTGTGTATTATAAGGAAGATGAGTAGGATATAGTTTGTTTAACCCTGTCCCTCTAGCTGGGATTGCTTGGAACTTCATTAGAATGCCTGATTAGTGCGGGTGTCAGGGGTTATGGGGAGAAGGCAGGAGAATGGGGGGGAGATAGATCAATCATGATTGAATGGTGGAGTAGACTCGATGGGCAAAATGGCCTAATTCTGCTCCGATCACTTATGAACTATCGCCGTACGCAAGCACAATCGCCCTCGTTAGTGCAGTATGCACAGAGCAGCCCAACGAGTCCATATGCAATAGGCGCCAGTTTGCCACTGTTTTCCAGTCCCCGCTGCAGGTGGCCACAAAGGCCCTTTGCAGCCGTCTCCTCCTCCATTTTGGTCATCCGTCGTGTGAACTTTTGCAACTTTGTCGGCATCAAAACGTCGCGAGACTTGTGTAGGAAGGAAGTATGATAAACTAAACGAATATGTGCATCTTATATCATAATACATATCCGTATCATAACTTTTTGTTTATTATATTGTTGCAAGTAAGAATTCCATTGTTCTGTTCGGGACATATGACAATAAAACACTCTTGACCAAACGCATCAATCCCCTCGATCGCAGCGAATGTTCAAACAATTGAGAACTGAAGGAAGTGAAAGGGACAGCATCCATCAAAGAGTTTCAACGTAAATTACATAACGGAGGATATTAGGAATAACAACTCCTGCCCCATCTATGTAAAGGTCTGTGGTTCCTGTATTGGTCACCTCAGAGCCCACAAAACAAGCGCGAGGGATTAAGTCAAGAAGAGGCAGATTGCATTTACATAGGGAAAAGGTATATTGACTAAATGAGCTAACCGCTAACTCGGGCTTGCTGAAGTCAATTATCTCTGCATCAATTTCTTCTCAGCTGAGCTTCATAAATGGAACAGGGTTGCTTCAAGTCACTGGTTTATTTTTAGCATTTGCATTTTTCTTTCCCTCAGGTTTTGACAGAAAGGAGACACGTCTTCTATCACAACTTAGCGACTTGCCCTTCAAATGTTCCCCACCTCTTTCCAACTAACTCTGCAATGATGTGTTCCTTACTATGAATGTCTGTTCAACCTCTGTTGTATGTGCCATGCATGGAGCACTGTAACATCGCCAGGAACTCTGCTTCAGACATTCATTTCCAATGGAAATATCTGTGCCACCCATATCCTCTCACTGAGGAAGAGTTGCTGCCTTACAGCGCCAGTGACCCAGGTTCGATCCTGACGATGGGTGCTGTCTGTACCGAGTTTGTACGTTCTCCCCGTGGCCTTCGGCGGTTTTCTTCATGTACTGTGGTCGCCCCCCACACTCCTAAGACGTAGAGGTTTGTAGGCTAATTTGCTTGGTATAATTGTAAATTGTCCCCAGTATGTGTAGGATACTGTTCGTGTGGGAGGATCGCTGGTCGGCGCGGACTCAGTGGACCGAAGAGCCTGTTTCCGTGCTGTAGCTGTAATCTAAACTAAACTAAAATAAAAATATCTGCATCACAAAATTGGCATGTACAACAGAAGACAAATTTGCACAATGGTTAAAAACAGGATGGATACAAAATGCTGACGTAATCAGTGGGTCAGGCAGCATCTCTGGAGAAAATGGATAGGTGACGTTTTGGGTTGGGTCCATTCTTCAGACTGATTATAGTTTGGAGAGTAGGCGGGGGAGAAAACTGGAAGTAAAGAAAAAAAAACAGGACAAAACTGGGCTGACAACAGAGTTGCCCACAGGTCATCTATAACTCTGGCTGAGAATAATTGTGCTATAGATAGACCCAAAGCTAGAGTAACATCACGGGATAGGCAGCAACTCTGGAGAGAAGGAATGGGTGATGTTTCGGGTCAAGATCCTTCTTCAGATGCTCTTGAGGATGTGGACAGGATGTTTACACCAGTGGGAGAGTCTAGGGCTAGAGGCCATAGCTTCAGAATAAAAGGACGTACCTTTAGAAAGGGGAAAAGGAAGAATTTTGTTAGTCGAGGGTGGCGAATCTGTGGAATCATTTGCCGCAGAAGGCTGTGGAGGCCAAGTCAATGGATATTTTTAAGGCGGAGATGGATACATTCTTGAAACGTACAGGTGTCGGGGGTTATGGGGAAAAGGCGGGAGAATTAGGTTGACGGGGTGGTAGATCAGCCATGATTGAATGGCGGAGTAGACTTGATGGCCCGAATGGCCTAATTCTGCTCCTGAAACTTGTGGACTTATGAACTCGGAATTAGGGTTTGAAAAGGTCCAGTGCATTACATTGGCATGTTCGTGCCTTAAAATTAGGATGTTATAACAGGAACAGTAAAATTTCTCCCCCACCCTGGTGAATTACCATTTCACCCACTATACCACCCACTTTCTCCTCCCCCTCTGTCCCACTTGCACCTACATCCCTCCCTCCAGCCTTACTCTCCTCATCTGACAGCCTTATGTCACCTCGTCTCTCCTCGTCATCTCCACCCTTTGTCCATCCATCTGCTAATCAAAGCCCCTTTCACCCGTATCCACCTATCATTCCCCAGGCTATGTCCCACCCCCACCTCATTCCCAGCTTTCTTTCCCCCTTCCTGCAATCAGTCTTGAGAAGGGTCCTGACCCGAAACATCACCTATCCATGTTCTCCAGAGCTGCTGCCTGACCAGCTGAGCTCTTCTAGCACGTTATGTTCCAGTCACGATTCCAGCATCTACAGTCCCTCTTGGCCAGTTACATGTAATATTTGAAGTGCCAACATGCTACATCATGAAGGAATGGCTTATGAATTTTGCCCTTGGGAAAACTAGTAAATTCCAAGCAACAAAAATGAACTGCAGCATGCTGTTTTATACTAAAGCTAGACACAAAATATTGGAGTAACTCAACGGGTCAGGCAGCAACTATGGAGGAAGTGACTTTTCGGATCGGGTCCCTTCCTTAGGCTGAGATACTGACTCGGTTCACAGCACCAGAGACCCGGGTTCGATCCTAGCTGTGGGTGCTGTCTGTATGGAGTTTATACGTTGCCCCTTGTGACCACATAGGTTTTCTACAGGTGCTCTGGATTCCTCCCACACTCTAAAGGCGTACAGGTTTGTAGGTTAATTGGCTTTTGTGAAAATTGTAAATTGTCCCTTATAAATTGTAGATTAGTGCCTGTGCGTGGGGATCACTGGTCAGTGCGGACTCGGTGGGCCGAAGGGCCTGTTTCCATGCTGTATTTCTAAACTGAACGAAACATGCTGAGTTACTCCAGAATCTTATGTCCAAACTCTTTGAGCAACTGATTGTCACTGAGCACTGAATTGGACTTGTTTTTTCTCTTCCCACAGTCATCGATGATGTCTCGGTCTCTGAAATTGCGGGTCCGTTCTTGGCGACTGATGTCTCGAGCAACTGCTTCAGGGAAAGGCCAATGACACAGCCCGCCCTCTGGATCATCTCCTACTCCCTCATCGCGCTGTGCAGCATTACCCTCCTCATCTCCATCATCCTGCTGGTGGTCCCTTGCGGCCAGCGCAACAGCAATGGCCTCACCGACGACTCGTCCCTGATCAGGCATCGCTGGAAGTAACGCCACTCCCCCCCCCCCGACCGCGCACACTTCGCCAAGAACACCTTGGAGCCGACGCGGCGGTATTTGCACTAACGGCACCGGCGTCCCCTGGTGCCCAACAAACATTGGTGGCTAAACCCAACCTTAACCATGTACTTGTATTACCCTACAATGCAGACTGCAATGGAGTGAGCTTATCTCTACACCTGTTACCATTTGGAAGTTGTCCAAACTGTCTTAGTAAGAAGAGTCTCGACCCAAAACATCACCCATTCCTTCTCTCCAGAGATGCTTCCTGTCCCGCTGAGTTATTCCAGCATTTTGTGTCTACCTGTCTTAGTAAGAAGCCTGCTTGATGCAGGCATTTTGTGCAGATCTAAATGGTGTGATACTAATGCCCTCGCTTGGATAGACAGTTAAACTGGATCCCACTTAGTAAGAAGCTTGCTTGATGCAGGCATTTTGTGCAGATCTTAATGGTGTTATCCCATGCCCTCGCTTTCTGAAGGATAAGGTCATAAGGAATAGGAGTAGAATTAGGTCGTATGGCCCATCAAGTCTACTCCGCCATTCAATTGTGGCTGATCTATCTCTCCCTCCGAACCCCATTCTCCTGCCTTCTTCCCATAATCTCTGACACCTGTGGTCATTTTTTTTTTTGTTTAGTGAGGAGTTGCGTGTTATGAAGTTGTGGGTGGATTTTCTAAGTGCAATATCATTGTTTCTTGCCTCAGGACAACACAGGAGTGAGCTACATAAAATGCCGCTGATCTTACGATTCTTGTCCACGGCCATTTTGAAAAACCTAAAGGAAAAATTGACAATTTTTTCTAGTCAATTTTTCTTCCTTCGGATCACAAGCCAATTCAATTGAATGAATCGTGTTTTTTTTTAACTTTCCATTTATATCTGAGTGTTTTTTATATAGGAAGGAACTGCAGATGCTGGTTTAAACCAATGATAGACACAAAAAGCTGAAGTAGCTCAGCAGGACAGGCAGCATCTTTAGAGAGAAGGAATGGGTGACGTTTCTATCTGAAGAAGAGTCTCGACCCGAAACGTCATCTCAAGGTGATTTTTTTTTGTTGCAGTGAACTTCCACGGTTATGGCAATATTTTCATGCTAAACTCTTGGAACTTTGAAGTAACCAACGGAGTGTGCGGTTGTTTTCCTTGGCACCTCCACCCAGCTGGCCGCAGGTGTCTGCGATGTTCCCAGGTCTGCCTGGTTGTTTATACCTGCGTCACCGCAGCTTACTGGACCATTCACTTGCGCCCAACTTGTGTTCATGGTCTCGTTCTGGTCCTGCCCTCCTTCACACAGTGAGACACTTTAAGGCAGCCATGAGGTTCTGCTGCCACCCAGAGCCAGCAAGCGGAATTGCAGCCTTGTAACTTGCACCACTTATTTTTAAATCCAAGTACAGTTCCAGCCATGCATGTCCGCACTCCTTTCCTGAACACCCTTTGTGTTGTCAGGACCAGCACTGTTAATTGTCCGGTTCATGGTCTCAGTTCTAAATTTCCTTTGCAGGCCTTAAGATTGCTAAAATGCCACTGTGTAATTGCAGCAAGCAAGTGGGTCTCCCTTGTAGCTCCGAGATGATTAGATGACAGCGAAAAGCTTGTACCTTTCACAACGTCACCGCTGGTTTCAGCTTGCACGACTCCATGGATTCTGCAGCCTTGTGTGTAATTTACAGAGGTCTAGTTGGATGGGAGATGGGGGGGGATTTCCTCGTGACCTGTCCGCAACGCACAGGAAAGTCCGAAACTTCTCAGAGACTGGTGTATGGAACAGCTCCTCATTGTGTTCCCCTGAAATGTGTCTCTTATCTACTGGGAGCTATGACAATGAAATCTGGTCACTTTGAATGAGAGATGAGGATGACTCTGATGCAGATGTGTTTGCCTTTGAATGACCCCATCATCAGGAGAGTTTGTGACCAACTTTGAAATTGCTGGCGAGGTTGATACGAGTTCTTAATAAAGTCCAGCAATGTCTTGAGGTGTGAAAGTAACGCACATCCTATTGATGTAGTTATCTGCCTATGGTGGGGTTTTTTTTAAGATTTAGATAAACTATGTGCCATACTGAACACCCAGTGCCAACATCACCTATCAGCCTGTCGTATAGAGACAAGCAAACAGTAAATCTCTCTCTGTTTAGCCCAGCACTCTAGATTTGTATCCCTGCATTGTTTTCAATTGCAACTTCAGTTCTATCGGCTTTGAAGTTTAAATATGTTTCAGGACTTGGGAAACTTATTATTTGATATAGGGCCCCCAATAAAGAAACTGCAGGTCAGCAGTCACACTGAGAGTTAAGCTCATTCCATGAAAATGAAGGAAGCCAAGCCAAAGACACGTTTAATAGCAATCTTAAAAGCAACTTCTTCACGTCCACCTCAAGTGTTTGTGAAATAAGGAGAAAAAAAACAATCGTGCAATCTTGAAACTTTAAAGTGTTTTTGATATCTGAAGGATGTATTTTCTCAGCGTTACACAGCATCCCTGCGCTAATCTCGTTCTTAAAGATGAAGTCTCTTAAATGTCCAGCCTTAAAGTTTGCCAAAGTATATATTATAAAACTTTTGATTTCACTCTACTGCGACACAGCCGTCTTGCGATGATGCAAGATGCAAACCAGTCACTTTAACTGAATAGCACATTCTGGGCCGAAACCCCAGTGTATTGAGTCTTAAATAAAATGGCTGCCAGTGATTTTTTTTTTGTTCATATTAAATTGAAGATTGATATGTACTAGAACTTATTTGAATTACTTTGCATTTATAATACTTTTATGAAGATTAAAGAGGCAAAATGTTTTTGCCAGGTAAGAAATGCCAATGTTGTAAGATATAAATTTGTGGCCATAAATGGGGAGTTTTGATAATGCTGATGAGTGGGAATGTGCTGAAGCTAGGCTTTTGCTTGAAACTACTACTAGCTTTTGCTAGTTGCTCTGCAGCATCAGATCTTGTGGTGTTTACTGTGGCAGGTAGCTGTCTCCTCCGAGTCTGACTGTCATTTAGTTTATCGTCACGTGTAACGAGGTACAATGAAAAGCTTTAGTTGCGTGCGAACCAGTCAATGGAAAGACTACACATGATTACAATCGTGCCATCCACAGTACAGGTGCATAACACAGGGAATAACTTTTATTGCAAGGTAAAGGCCGATCAAAGGTAGTCCGAGGGTTCCCAATGAGGTAGATAGTCCATATCCCTCTCTACCCTGTATATCCGTGTGCCTATCTAAAAGTGTCTTAAATACCACTATTATATCTGCCCCCACTACCATCCCTGGCAGTGTGTTCCATGTATTCTTCAAGAGTCGGATAGTTGTCGGGAAGGAGCTGGCCACAAGCCCACGTACATGTTCTTATTCTCCAAATGGTCCAGTGCAGGATGGAAAGCCTGCGAGATCACGTCTGTAGATCTGTTGTGGTCAGCAACTGCAGGAGATGTAACACCTGTCCCTATTTCTCCCCCTTCATGTCCATGGACCCCAGCAGACCTTCCAGGTGAGACAGAGGTTCATGTGCACCGCCTCTAACCTCATCTACTGCATCCACTGTTCCTGAAGTGGCCTCTGATACATCTATGAGGCCAAGCATAGACTAGGTGGGCCATTTCGCAAAACACCTGCGCTCGGTCTGTCGATGCTGAATCGATCTCCCGGTTGCCAACTGTTTTGACTCCCCTTACCCTTTTCTGTCTTGAGCAGCCTCCATTGCCAGAGTGAGGCTGCACACAAACTGGAGGAACAGCCCTTCAAATTCCGCATGGGTGTCTTGCAACCTAACAGCATGAACATTGAATTGTCCAAATTTAGATAACTAACACACTAGGGCAGCAGAGTGGTGCAGCGGTAGAGTTGCTGCCTTACAGCGCCAGAGAAACGGGTTCGATCCAGACCACGGGTGCTGTTTGTACGGAGTTTGTACGTTCTCGCTGTGACCGCGCTGGTTTTCGCCGAACACTTGCGCTCGGTCTGCCGCACTATCCCACACACACTGGGGACAATTTGCACTTATGCCAAGCCAGATAAACTGCAAACCTGTGCGTCTTTGGAGTGTGGGAGGAAACCGAAGATCTTGGAGAAAACCCACGGGGAGAACGAAGATAAACTCATACAGACAGCACCCGTAGTCGGGATCGAACCCAGGTCTCCGACGCTGCAAACACAGTAAGGCAGCAACTCTGCCACTGTGTCGCCCATTGCGCCACCATGCCGCCCTTTTATCGATGGTAGAGGACGCAGTGACATTAGAACTGAATGTCAGGGATGGCCGTTTAAACTCGGATGTATTAATAAAATGGTCATTGTCAAGCACTTTAATGTTACTCAGCCCATTCCTGAATGTTGCATTGGGTCTTGTTACTTGCGACATGCAGGTGGCATCAATGTTCCTGTAAGGCTACAATAATAGCCGCTTACTGATTCCTCGTAAAGCCTCACAATTTCCATTGATGTAGGGTCTCACAATCTCCATGTTATAGAATCATACAGTGTGGAAACATGCCCAACTTGCCCTCACTGCCCATATCCCTCCAAATATTTCCAGTAGACGGATATGGGCCAAGTGCAGGCAGGTGGGGCTAGTGTGGATGGGACATGTTGGTTGGTGTGGGCAAGTTGGATCGATGGGCCTGTTCCCACACTATGCTCTGACTATAAACACCGAAATAGGCCATTCGGCCCACCCTGTCCATGCATCACTCACCGAGGAAATGCAAGTAGTATTGTGCAGTCACCAGCAGATGTCCCCACCTCTGAGTTCATGATGAAAGGAAGAGCTTTGAAGTAGCTGAAGATGGGTGGGCTATCTCCAAGGACACTGCTCCAGCAACCTCATACCCATCATTTGGTGTCGGGTATGAATCTAACCATTGGTTTATTTCCCCCTTGATGTCCAAGCCGCCCTGATGCCACATTCGGTCAATTGCTACCTTGATTGCGCTATCAACTCACCTGCAGACTAAGCTGTTTGATGCACATCTAAACCAGGTCTGTGATGAGATCTGGAGCCCGAACACTCTTTAGACTGACCAGGGTTTCAGTTACTAAAAAAAATCAAAGTGTTGGAGGAATTCGTGTAGGAAGGAACTGCAGATGCTGGTTTACACCAGTACCGCTGGAGAAAAGGAATAGATGACATTTTAGGTTGAGATAACATGGATAGGCGATGTTATGGGTCAAGACCTTTCTTCGAACTGAGACTCTCCATTCTCCAGAGATCATAAGAGTAATTCAGTGTGGAAACAGGTCCTTCAGCCCAACTTGCCCATGCCAACCAAGGTGCCCCATCTACACTAATCCCACCTGCCTGAGTTTGGCCCATATCCCTCTAAACCTCTCCTATCCAAATGCCTTTTAAACATTATCATAGTTTCTGCCTCAACAACCTCCTCTGGCAGCTCGTTCCATACACCCTCTGTGTCGAGGTGCTGCCTGACCTACTGACTTACTCCAGCACTTATGTGGTTTTTTTCCACAGTATTCCAGCATCTGCAACTCCCTGCATCCTGGGGTCCAATTCCCAGCCTCCCTTTAAACTTACAGAATTGACTGGAAAATGTATTATCACAGCGACCAAACAGCTCAGTAAGTAAATTAAAAAATGTAGCCTCGAGACAGACCCACAGATGTTGAAATCTGGAGCAGAAAATACATTCTGGAGGAATTCAGCGCATCAAGCAACGTGTGTGTGTGTGTGTGTGTGTGTGAGTGGGAGGGGGAGGGAGGAGAGGGATGGTTAATGTTTTTGGCAAGACCTGCATCTGGACTGAGAGTAGAGAGGGAAGTTAGTCTGGATAGGGAGAAGTGGCGCAGCGGTAGATTTGCTGCCTCACAGCGCCAGGGACCCGGGTTCAATCCTCACTGCGGGTGCTGTATGTACAGAGTTTGTTCATTCTCCCTGTGACCGTGTGAGTTTTCTCCGGGTGCTCCGGTTTCCTCCCACACTCCAAGGTTCGCCGACGACACCACAGTTGTTGGACGAATTACAGATGGTGATGAGTCAGAGTATAGAAGTGAGATCGACCAATTGACCAAATGGTGCCAGCACAACAACCTGGCTCTCAACATCAGTAAAACCAAGGAACTGATTGTGGACTTGTAAGAGGAAGGATGAGGACCTACATTCCTGTTTATATCAATGGGGCGATAGTGGAGAGGGTCAAAAACTTCAAATTCTTGGGCGTGCATATTTCCGAAGATCTTTCCTGGACCCAGCGCACTGATGCAATTATAAATAAGGCTCATCAACGCCTCTACTTCCTGAGAAGATTACGGAGAGTCGGTATGTCAACGAGAGTTCTCTTAAAATTGTACTGAGTTGGATGATCAGCCATGATCATATTGAATGGCGGTGCAGGCTCAAAGGGCCAAATGGCCTACTCCTGTACCTATTTTCTATGTTTCTATTCTACAGGTGCACAGTAGAGAGCATACTGACTGGTTGCATCGTGGCCTGGTTTGGCAACTTGAGCGTTCAAGAGCGGAACAGACGACAAAAAGTTGTGACCACTGCCGAGTCCATCCCTGGCTCTGACCTCCTCACCATCGAATGGGTCTATCGAAGTCGCTGCCTCAAAAAGGAAGGCAACATCATCAAAGACCCACACCATCCTGGCCACACACTCATCTCACCACTGCCATCGGGAAGAAGGTACATGAGCCTGAAAACTGTAACGTCCCGGTTCACGAACAGCTTCTTCCCCATAGCCATCAGGCTATTAAACACTACAACAAATAAGCAATGAAATACAACAGACTTATTATTACTGCACTATATTTATTTATTTATTGAGTATGTCTGTGTATGTGTATATATGCACACTGAACATTTTTCTCTTTTTTTTTTCTCTCGTTATGTACTATGTTTACATATTCTGTTGAGCTGCAGCAAGTAAGAATTTCATTGTTCTATCTGGGACATCAATCAATCAATCAATCAACCTTTATTGTCATCTTGCAAGCAACAGTTGTACAGTGCAAAATGAAAAGACGTTTCCCAGGGAATACCGGAGCATCGCAAATGAAATTTAAAACATTTCACACATAATAACACTAAAACACTCTTGACGTGGCATGCTGGCTTGCAGATTAATTGGCTTTGGTGAAGGTTGTAAATTGTCCCTAGTGTGTAGGATATTGCTAGTGTACGGGGATCGCTGGTCGGCGCGGACTCGGTGGGCCGAGGGGCCTGTTTCGGCGTTGTATCTCTAAACTAGATTAAACTAAGAAGCTAAATGAAGTGAGAGGGAAGGATGAGACATGGGCAGATGGAACGAGAAATAGGGAAGGGGAGTGTGGAGGTAGATGGGTGTCAGTTGGAACCAGTAAGGGCCGCACGATAGCGCAGCGGTAGAGTTGCTGTCTAACAGCACCAGAGCCCTGGATCCCGGGTCCGATCCTGACTACGGGTGCTGAGTAACTCATCGGGACGGGCAGCATCCCTGAAGGAATGGGTGAAGTTTCGGACTGAGAGTCAGGGGAGAGGGAAATGAGAGACATGGAATGGTAAGGTGCGAAAATGAGTGATGAAAGGGAATGAAGATCAAGGAAGAATAGATCATTGTTAGCTAGTGGACAATGCCACAGCGCCGCCCTATTATCATGTACAGTAAACCCTTGTTTTGAGGGACCTCTTTATACGGAGTTTGGTTACAGCAGATGGCCCTGCTGATGGCTATCGACACCGCCCCCGCCTGGCAACGTCTACCCGGCTACCCCTGCACCGCCCCCTAGCTCACGCCACTTCCATGCTGGACCTACTGCTGCCACCACCAGTCCACGCAGCTTCCTTGGCCACTTCCAAGCCACGCCCAACATCACCACCGCCACCACCGACCCTTACCTGCACTCTAGCCACCCACGTGCCACGACCACTGACTCCGCTGATCCTCGCCTCTCCCCCGGCCACCAGCAGACCAGGGCCATCAACTCACCTGAATACCAGGCACGGGTTCGATCCTGACTGCAGGTGTTGTCTGCACTGAGTTTGTAAGTTATCCCCATGACTGTGTGGGTTTTCTGTGGGAGCTCTGGTCACCCGCCACGCTCCAAAGACATACAGATTTGTAGGTTAATTGGCTTGGCATAAGTGTAAATTGTCCCTAGTGTGTGTAGGATAGTGTTAATATGCAGGGATCACTGGTCGGTGCGGACTCATTGGGCCGAAGTGCCTGTTTCTGCCCAGTACCTCTAAAATAGGGGCCTCCAAACGTTTCAGCATGAGGGCCACGTTATATATTTGGCACATTTTTGCGGGCCGTAGGAAAAAGTAAATAAATGTCAGTTTTATCAATTTAAAGAACTCGGGAGAGTGAGAGAGAGAGAGAGAGAGAGAGAGAGAGAGAGGGGGGGGAGGTGGGAGGCAGAGAGAGAAGCAGAGAGAGAGGCAGAGAGAGAGAGAGGCAGAGAGAGAGAGGGCAGAGAGAGAAGGCAACAAAAGGGCAAAGAGAGAAGAGAGAGGGCAGAGAGAGAGAAGGCGGAGAGGGAGGGCAGAGAGAGAGAGGGCAAAGAGGAGAGAGAGAGGGCAGAGAGGAACGATTGCACGTTATAACATGCCGCCGGCCCATTCTGGCCGCCGCCGAACAACCTTCCTCCCCCCATTGCACCCTTCTTCACGGCGGCGTGATGTCTCGGCTCTGACAATTCGAGGAACCTAAACGGTAACAACACTAAGAGCATCTCCGGGCCGCCGAGCTCCCCGACTCGAATCGACTCGACGTCTAACTGACACACGCTCCATCCTGCGCTGAGCTTGCTGCGGGCCGGATAAAATCTCGTGGGGGACCGGATGTGGCCCAGCGGGCCATAGTTTGGAGACCCCTGCTCTAAACTAAACTTTACCACACCTTATTCGATAACTTGACCATAACAACCAAAAAGTACACCACTTTAAGAAACAGTTAGATAAGGACAAATTGGGATATGGACCAAACGCAGGCATGTTGGCCGGTGTATCATTCTATGACTATAACAAATGCAGGCCTGATTTTGAGAAATCCTTGTTTATGAAGTCGAGGGAATCTGAGACCTTCAGGACCTGCTCCACTGTTTTAACACTAACTTTTTAGTTTAGAGATCAGCACAGAAACAGGTCCTTCGGCCCACCGGGTCCGCACCAACCAGGAATCCCCGCACATTAACATCATCTTACGCACACTAGGAACAATTTACACGTACACAAAGCCAATTTACCTACATACCTGTATGTCGTTGGCGTGTGGGAGGAAACCAAAGATCTCGGAGAATACCGATGTGGTCACGGGGAAAACATTCGAACTCCATACGGACAGCACCCGTAGTCGGGATCAAACCTGGGTCTCCGGCGCTGCAAGCGCTGTAATGCCCCTGTCCCACTTAGGAAACCTGAACGGAAACCTCTGGAGACTTTGCGCCCCACCCAAGGTTTCCGTGCGGTTCCCAGAGGTTCCCGGAGGTTTTTGTCAGTCTCCCTACCAGCTTCCACTACCTGCAACCTCCGGCAACCACCTGCAACCTCCGGGAACCGCACAGAAACCTTGGGTGGGGCGCAAAGTCTCCAGAGGTTTCCGTTCAGGTTTCCTAAGTGGGACAGGGGCATAAGGCAGCAACTCTACCGCTGTGCCACCGTGCCGCCCTCTTTAAAGTTCTATAATAAAAAGAGAAAGGGT
This sequence comes from Amblyraja radiata, assembly GCF_010909765.2. Classification (NCBI taxonomy): domain Eukaryota; kingdom Metazoa; phylum Chordata; class Chondrichthyes; order Rajiformes; family Rajidae; genus Amblyraja; species Amblyraja radiata. Next base: position 11,252,948 of record NC_045969.1, read on the forward strand.
TGGGAACTCTCAGCAGGTCAGGTGGCAGCTTGATCTGAAGAAGGGTCTTGACCTGAAATGTCACCCATTCCTTCTCTCCAGAGATGCTGCCTGTCCCGCCGAATTACTCCAGCATTTTGTGCCTATCTTCTGTAGAAAAAGAAACGGTTATTGTTTCAGGACAAAATGGATAAAGGTTCTTCATTTTGAAACATTAGCTCTTGTTCCTTTTTCCACAGATGTTGCATAACACAGATGCCAACTTATGAAGAGTACATTATGAAAAGATAAGCAAGTCCCTAAAATTAAACAGAGGGCACTGCACTGACTGCACAGTAGCCAAAGTGGAACTGTGTGCAGTGTTGTATAATGTTAGAGTTGCTGATTTAACTGGTGATCTAGGTGTGTAAATGATTACCTGGCCAAGCTATGTCTGACAACATGGTATCCTAGACACGAACCGGTGTTTCTAGCATTTTTTAGATCCACAGTATTTCAGATGTTCAGAATCCATCGTTTTTTATTTTTCATTTACTAATGAAGTGATCTGGGGAAAGATCTTTAACTTGAAACATGACTCTTTTTCTCATTTCATGAGTGCTGCCTTACGGGTTGATTAGTACGGGCGTCAGGGGATATGGGGAGAAGGCAGGATAAAGCGACTGCACTTCTGTAGAAAAGCACACACTGAAATTTGTTTTGCAAATTATGCTAAGGTTCCTTTGTTTAGTCTATGCAAATGCACACTTAAATGGACATGTTTTGGATACATCTTAGTGACTTCATGATTATGGACACAGAGTAAGGTTCCAACAGATTGTTAAGGCGACTGCAATGTATTAATTCAGTGTACAAATAATAACTATAGGCAGTACCTTGATTTTAGGAGCTTTCCTGCATACCGTGTGATCTAACCTTCCACAGGAGTCTATCTTGCAGAACCTTGCTAAGGGCCTTGCTGAAGTCCATGGAGACAACTTCCACAGCCTTGCCCTCATCATCCTTCTTGGTTACTTCAAAAAAACGCAATCAAATTCATAGAAACATAGAAAATAGGTGCAGGAGTAGGTAATTCTATGGATGATGTAATTCAATATGATCATGGCGGATCATCCAACTCAGTATCCCGTACCTGCCTTCTCTCCATACCCCCTGATCCCTTTAGCCACAAGGGCCACATCTAACTCCCTCTTAAATATAGCCAATGAACTGGCCTCAACTACCTTCTGTGGCTGAGAATTCCACAGATTCACCACTCTCCGTGTGAAAAATGTTTTTTTCATCTTGGTCCTAAAAGACTTCCCCCTAATTCTTAAACTGTGACCCCTAGTTCTGGACTTCCCCAACATCGGGAACAATCTTCCTGCATCTAGCCTGTCCAACCCCTTAAGAATTTTGTAAGTTTCTATAAGATCCCCCCTCAATCTTCTAAATTCTAGCGAGTACAAGCCGAGTCTATCCAGTCTTTCTTCATATGAAAGTCCTGACATCCCAGGAATCAGTCTGGTGAACCTTCTCTGTACTCCCTCTATGGCAAGAATGTCTTTCCTCAGATTAGGAGACCAAACCTGTACCCAATACTCCAGGTGTGGTCTCACCAAGACCCTGTACAACTGCAGTAGAACCTCCCTGCTCCTATACTAAAATCCTTTTGCTATGAATGCTAACATACCATTCGCTTTCTTCACTGCCTGCTGCACCTGCATGCCTACTTTCAATGACTGGTGTACCATGACACCCAGTTCTCGTTGCATCTCCCCTTTTCCTAATCGGCCACCATTTTTCACACAGAGAGTGGTGAATCTCTGGAACTCTCTGCCACAGAGGGTAGTCGAGGCCAGTTCATTGGCTATATTTAAGAGGGAGTTAGATGTGGCCCTTGTGGCTAAGGGGATCAGAGGGTATGGAGAGAAGGCAGGTACGGGATACTGAGTTGGATGATCAGCCATGATCATATTGAATGGCGGTGCAGGCTCGAAGGGCCGAATGGCCTACTCCTGCACCTAATTTCTATGTTTTTATGTTTCTATTTAGATAATAGTCTGCTTTCCTGTTTTTGCCACCAAAGTGGATAATCTCACATTTATCCACATTATACTGCATTGCCATACATTTGCCCACTCACCCAGCCTATCCAAGTCATCTTGCAGCCTCCTAGCATCCTCCTCACAGCTAACATCCTCCTCACAGCTCCCTTAATCTACTTCTAAAATTCCTTTGGATTCTCCTGAGTCTTATCTGCCAGAGCTACCTTGCTTCCTTTTTGCCCTCCTGATTCCCAGAGTAATCTTGATCAACTGGTGAGCCAAGGATCACAAATGGAGTTTAAATTAGATAAGTGTAAGGTGTTGCTTTTCGGGATGTCAAACCAGATTAGGACTTTCACAGTGAACGGTGGAGCGCTGGGGTGGTGTTGTAGAACAGAGGAACCTAGAAGTACAACTACATGGTTTCCTGAAAGTGGCATCATGGATGAACAGGGTGGAGAGGAAAGCTTTTGGCATGCTGGCCTTCACCAGTAAGGGGTTTGAGTATAGAGGTCGGGATGTTATGTTTCACTTATACAATATGTCGGTGAGGCTGCACTTGGAGTTACGTGACCTGTTTTGATCACCCTGCTATTGGAAAGATGCCATTATACTGAAAGAGTGCAGAAAAGATTCACAAGGATGGTGCCAGGACAGCAGGGCCTGAGCTATAGGGAGAGGTTGGACAGGCTAGGACTTTATTCCTTGGAGTGCAGAGGGCAGAGGATGGTCTTATAGAGGTGTATACAATCATGAGGGGTATTGACAGGGTACAATTTATGCATTTTTCCCAGCGTTGTAGAAAAACGCATAAACTCTCGTGACGATGGCTTATTGTCAATGGCCCATGCGTAGGCAGGGACTGCAGATATGGGTTTAGACCAAAGACAGACACAAAATGCTGGAGACACTCTTGCAGATCAGGCAGCATCTCTGCAGAAAAGGAATAGGTGACGTTTCAGGTCAAGACCCTTTCTCCATAGATGCTGCCTGTCCTGACCAACTGAGTTACTCCAGGTTTTTGTGTCTGCCTTTTTGTTATCAATCCTTTGTACTTCTCAAGTACAAATCTCATGAATTTTCAAAGTTTCAATGAACGCTCTGTGGTTTGCTACCAATATTTGAAACAGTACATTGGAACAGGAAGTCAGTTGTTCAGGTCCCTCCCTCAGGCTTAATTTGCCAATCTGTTAACTCTTAATAGGCAATCTTAAAAGACAATCAGAATTATCTCTTAAATTTACTTTAGTTTATAGATACAGTGCAGAAACAGACCCTTCTGCCCACCGATCCCTGCACATTACCACAATCCTACACGCACTAGAGACATTTTTTACTGAGACAATTAACCTACAAACCTGTACTTCTTTGGAGTGTGGGAGGAAACCAAAGATCTCAGAGAAAACCATGCGTTTGCAGGGAGAACGTACAAACTCAATAAAGACAGCACCCGTAGTCGGGATTGAACCCTGGTCTCTGGTGCTTTAAGCGCTGTAAGGCTGCAACTCGCCCGCTGCGCCACTGTGCTATCCAGTGTTCGGCATAGTTGAAGTCTCCCAACAACCCAAGAAGGGTTTTGGCCCGAAAACGTTGCCTATTTCCTTCGCTCCATTGATGCTGAGTTTCCCGCTGAGTTTCTCCAGCATTTTTGTCTACCTTCGATTTTCCAGCATCTGGAGTTCCTTCGTAAAGCTTTGGGTGTATGCTGCTGGCTAGAGAGAGACAGAGAGAGATGCTGGGACCAGGAGCACTGTGAAAACAGTCATGTAATCGACATCTGGTGAGAGCAGAGCTGAAGGTAACTTCAATGATTCAAGGACACTTTTATTGTCACATGTACCGAGGTACAGTGCAATGCTTTGTTTTGCATACAACCCGGTCAAATCATGTCACAGCCCTCACCCGAGGCAGTGTGGCCATGTTTTGGCACCGACAAAGTTACAAAAGGTCCTATCTAACGCCTGCTGCCGCATGTGGCAGCTGACACCTCCCCCGCCGGCTCTCGGCAGCTCTCTTCTCTCTCCGACGGCCCCCTCTCTCTCCACGGCCCCCCTCTCCCTCTGACAGTCCGCTCGCTCCCCAAAGACCTTCCTCGCTCTCCGATCACCCCCTCTGTCTCCGACAGCCCCCTCTCTCTCCGACAGAGGGGTGAACCCCCGAAAAGCACCTGGACCTGATGGTATACCCGGCCGTGTTCTAAACACCTGTGCGGACCAACTGGCGGGAGTTTTTACGGACATTTTCAACCTCTCACTTCTGAGGTCTGAGGTCCCCACCTGCTTTAAAAGGGCATCAATTATACCGGTGCCCAAGAAGAGTAAGGTGACGTGCCTCAATGACTATCGACCAGTGGCACTAACGCCGGTGGTGATGAAGTGCTTTGAGAGGTTGATCATGGAGCAAATCAACTCCTACATCGACAAAAACCTGGACCCACTGCAGTTCGCGTACCGCCACAACAGATCAACGGTGGATGCGATCTCGCTGGCCCTCCACTCCGCACTGGACCACTTGGACAACAAAAACTCATATGTCAGGCTGTTATTCATTGATTACAGCTCGGCATTTAACACAATCATCCCCTCCAAACTGGTTACCAAACTCGCAGAACTGGGTCTCTGCGCATCCCTCTGCAACTGGATCCTCGACTTCCTCGTCCACAGACCACAGTCTGATCGTATTGGTGGAAATGTGTCAGCCTCAATAACAATCAGCACGGGAGCACCTCAAGGATGCGTGCTTAGCCCCCTGCTGTACTCACTCTATACCCATGACTGCGTAGCGAACCACAGTGCGAACTCCATCATCAAGTTCGCTGACGACACCACTATTGTGGGGCGTATCACTGATGGGGATGAGTCAGAGTACAGAAGAGAGATCGAGCAACTGTCCATATGGTGCCAGCGCAATAACCTGGCCCTCAACACCAGCAAAACCAAGGAACTGATTGTGGACTTTGGAAGGAGTAGGAGGGGGACCCACAGCCCCATTTATATCAACGGGTCGATGGTTGAAATGGTCAAGAACTTCAAATTCCTGGGCGTGCACATCTCTGAAGATCTTTCCTGGTCCGAGAACACTAACGCAATTATCAAAAAAGCACATCAGCGCCTCTACTTCCTGAGAAGATTACGGAGAGTCGGATTGTCAAGGAAGACTCTCTCTAACTTCTACAGGTGCACAGTCGAGAGCATGCTGACCGGTTGCATCGTGGCTTGGTTCGGCAATTTGAGCGCCCTGGAGAGGAAAAGACTACAAAAAGTAGTAAACACTGCCCAGTCCATCATCGGCTCTGACCTTCCTTCCATCGAGGGGATTTATCGCAGTCGCTGCCTCAAAAAGGCTGGCAGTATCATCAAAGACCCACACCATCCTGGCCACACACTCATCTCCCTGCTACCTTCAGGTAGAAGGTACAGGAGCCTGAAGACTGCAACAACCAGGTTCAGGAATAGCTACTTCCCCTCAGCCATCAGGCTATTAAACCTGGCTCGGACAAAACTCTGATTATTAGCAACCACTTTCTGTTATTTGCACTACCAGTTTATTTATTCATATGTGTATATATTTATATCATGGTATATGGACACATTTATCTGTTTTGTAGTAAATGCCTACTATTTTCTGTGTGCTTAAGCAAAGCAAGAATTTCATTGTCCTATACAGGGACACATGACAATAAACTCACTTGAACTTGAACTTGAACTTGAGCCCCCTCCCTCTCCAACGGTCCCTCCTCTCTCTCTCCGACAGTCCTCTCACTCCAGCGGCCCCTCTCTCACTCCGAGAGCCCACCTATCTCCCTCCCTCCTCTCTCTCCATACTAAACGTTTGTTATGCATTTTTTTGTTTGTTTGACACGGCAGTTTATACCCTGTTGACATAATAGGGTCAACATTTCGGCGTCCCTGGAGGGTGGGGCCATTGTTGAGTGATAAATTTGTTTTTATGGTCTCACTGCGCCTGAATCTCAGATGTGTGAACAAAACAGTGGTTGTGGAGGAAATGAAAGTTACTAAAGAGAAAGTAAATCACCCCATGGGCGTAGGTGAACTCTGCAAGTTCAGATAACATCTGTGAAGTGACTCAAAGGTAGACACAAAAAGCTGGAGTAACTCAGTGGAACAGACAGCATCTCTGGAGAGAAGGAATAGGTGACGTTTCAGGTCGAGACCCTTCTTCAGACTCAGCCTGAAACGTCACCCATTCCTTCTCTCCAGAGATGCTTCGATTTAAACCAGCATCTGCAGTTCCTTTCTACACAAGTCCGATCACGATGGCGCAGCGGTAGAGTTGCTGCCTTACAGCAAATGCAGCACCGGAGACTCGGGTTCGATCCCGACTACGGGTACTCTCTGTACAAAGTTTGTACGTTCCCCCCGCGACCTGCGTGGGTTTTCTCAGAGATCTTCGGTTTCCTCCCACACTTCGAAGACGTACAGGTTTGTATGTAAATTGGCTTGGTAAATGTAAAAATTGTCCCTAGTGTGTGCAGGATAGTGTTAATATGCGGTGATCGCTGCTCGGCACGGACCCGGTGGGCCGAAGGGCCTGTTTCCGCGCTGTATCTCTAAACTAAACTAAACTAAACTAAAGTAAATCAGAGGGCCGGGGTGGAAATTTAGCTGAGAGGCCGGTCACTAAGGATCCAAAAGGTCGTCCATGCGCCCTTCTGACTGCACATCAAAACCGCTGGACCCTTACCCTGGTCACCACCAAAACTTCTTGGATGGGATCCAGTACCAGTGCAATAAAGGGCGGGTGCCCAGAATGGGAGCAGGTGCTGCGAGAGTACCTAGATCGTCAATGGCCCAAGATAGACGCAAAATGCTGGAGTAACTCAGCAGGTCAGGCAGCATCTCTGGAGAGAAGGAATAGGTGGTATTTCTGGTCGAGACCCTTCTTCAGACCCAAGTGGTTCGAGTATGCTGATAAATCATGAGAGGGTCTGGGACTCGCTGGACAGAAGTATTGAGAAGAAGCCAGAAAACAAAACGAGTCAAGCAAAACGAGCCTCTGAGTATTGTAAAGCTAGAAAAATTGGTGAAGGTGTAGGCCGTTTCCAGCCAGCACCGCCATTCAATATGATCATGGCTGACTTTCCAAAGTCAGTACCACTTCATCCTTAGCCAGTGGTATATGTAAGTTATGGAGAAAAGCAACTGAAAGTTCAAAGTCGAAGAAGCAATTAAGCTGTAAAACAAGGAGTGTAGGAAGCAAGGTTTTAAAGTCAGTTTATTGTCACATGTGCCAATTAAGGTATAGTGAAATTTGAGTTATCATACAGCCATACTAAGTGAATTCCACGTTCCTCACTGTGGTGGAAGGCAATCAAGTTCAATCTTCTTCCTCTTTGTTCTCCCACGGTCGGGGCAGTCAAACCATCCGCAGTTGGGGCTATCAAAGCTCCCACAACTGAAGATCGAAGCCACTGTTGAGGTGATCGAAACTCCCCCATCGGGGCAGTTTAAATTCTCACCGCGGCTTGGAGCTCTCGAGTTGGCCTCTTCTTACCAGAGACCGTGGGCTTCACAGGCCCCACGGTTGGAGTTTCGACTTTTCCCCGGAAAAGGGATCGCAAGCTCCGCGATGTTAAAGTTCCGCAGACTCCCGCGGCTTGGAGCGCCCGTCGGTCTCCGGGAAAGGCCGCCCACTCCACGATGTTAGGCCGCAATGTGGATAGAGATACGATACGGGAAAAAATCGCATCTCCGTCGAGGTAAGAGATTGAAAGAAAAGTATTCCCCAACCCCCCCCCCCCACATCAGACAAACCAAGGAACACTGAAACATGCTTTTAACACAAACTAAAAATAACAAAAAGGAAGAAAGAACAGACTGTTGAAAACTGCGGATGCTGGCTTAAACCGAAGATGGACACAAAATAGCTGGAGTAACTCAGCGGGAACAGGCAGCGTCTCTGGAGAGAAGGAATGGGTGATGTTTCGGGTCGAGACCCCACTTCAGACTGGTGAGTAAGTTGGGCGAGAAGGTAGCAGAGGGGGAACAGAAGAATCAGTTGCATAAGCTCCTGTATCAATTTCAAACACAGTTTGAACATGCTAATCAGGAATAGGACAAAGCAGTCAGAATATGCGAGATTGCTAAACTGAAGGCTGCAGCTACAGCAGCGGAAAAATGCACAATCCTACAGGTAAGTTAATATGTCCTCAGAGCAGAATTAAGCCATTCGGCCCATCAAGTCTACTACACCATTCAATCATGGCTGATCTATCTTTCCCCTTCAACCCCATTCTCCTGCCTTCACCCCATAACCCCTGACAACCCTGCTAATCTAGAATCTGTCAATCTCCGCCTTAAATATATCCACTGACGTGGCCTCCACAGCCGCCTGTGGCAATGAATTTCATGGATTCACCACCCTCTAACTAAATAAATTCCATCTAATCTTTCCAAAGGTACATTCTTTTATTCCGAGGCTATGGCCTCTGGTCATAGATTATCTCACTAGTGGAACCATCCTCTCCACAGGCATTTACTCTATTCGGGTGGTTTCAATGAAGTCTCCCCTCATCCTTCTGAACTGAGAATGGAGCAGCTGGGCTTGTACACTCAGGGGATTAGAAGGATGAGAGGATATCTCATTGAAACATATAAGATCGTTAAGGGTTTGGACACGTTAGAGGCAGGAAACATGTTCCCGATGTTGGAGGAGTCCAGAACCAAGGGCCACAGTTTAAGAATAAGGAGTAAGCCATTAAGAACGGAGACAAGGAAACACTTTTTCTCACAGAGAGTGGTGAGTCTGTGGAATTATCTGCCTCAGAGGGCAGTGGAGGCAGGTTCTCAGGATGCTTTCAAGAGAGAGCTAGATAGGGCTCTTAAAAATAGCGGAGTCAGGGGATATGGGGAGAAGGCAGGAACAGGGTACTGATTGGGGATGATCAGACATGATCACATTGAAGGGCCGAATGGCCTTTGCCTGTACCTATTGTCTATTGTCTATAGCCGACTCATCCCTGGGATAATTCTCGTAAACCTCCTCTGGACCCTCTCCAGAGCCAGCACATCCTTCCTCAGATATGGGGCCCAAAACTGCTCACAATACACTAAAATTGTAACAATAAAAGCCCTCCGCCAGCTGGGAAGGGTAGATAAATATAAACCTGCTGATCTTGTCAAATACCAACATTTGGTCCAAAGAGGTACGATGTGCACCTCTGGAACTGCAGAAGACATTGAGGGGGAGAGTGGATTGAGGAGAGTTGGATGAGATAGCCCGGAGATATGGAGGGAGATTTGGAAAGCCGGAGTGGGACCCGGAGTTCCACCACCTCGTGATGGAAGTCAGGGCGTAGCATCACCCGTACCCATTGAACCTTCCCCGATGAACCCACTTACCACCCGCAAGACCGATCCTGGGGCACAGGCAGCCTAGAGGGAAGTCACATACAGCAGACTGTTTACAGAGGAACAGCTGTCTGACAGAAGAGGAAATGGACAACAATCAGGACAGGCTCCAGATACAGCTGGAGTAAACTGCCCAAGCAAAATATCAGGTGCTGTTCCTCCAATTTGCACTGGGCCTCACTCTTAACAATGTAGGAGACCCAGGACAGAGAGGTCAGTGTGGTAATGGGAGGGGGAGTTAAAGTGTTCTCAGTCCTCCGACCACTCATACCGTCTCCGACTACATTTTATCTGTTTGCTTTGTTGCTACCTTCTCCCAGCTAACAATGATTTATTCTATATTTTCCTTGAACTCCATTCCCTTTATCCTGTTTTCACACCTTACACTTCGTAATCTATGTAACTCCATCTCCCCTGACATCAGTCTGAAGAAGGGTCTCCTCCTGAAACGTCACCCATTCCTTCTCTCCAGAACCGACGAGTTAATCCAGAATTTTGTGTCTAACTTCAGTTTAAACCAGCATCTGCAGTTCCTTCCTACACGTGGAATGTTAACCTTACATGAAAACATAAAGGTCAGGGTAGAGACCAAGAGAGAGATCATGGAAGGGAGGTATTGCACCACAGGAGTGCACCCTCACCAGTATGGTACGATCAAATTGAAGAATGATCTGCGTTGGAATGGTCAGACTCATCAGTATTGATGTGGATAGAGAACTGGCTGGCAAATAGGAAGCAAAGAGTAGGAGTAAACGGGTCCTGTTCAGAATGGCAGACAGTGACTAGTGGGGTACCGCAAGGCGTAGTGCTGGGACCCCAGCTATTTACAATATATATTAATGATTTGGACGAGGGAATTGAATGCAACATCTCCAAGTTTGCGGATGACACTAAGCTGGGGGTCAGTGTTAGCTGTGAGGAGGATGCTAGGAGGCTGCAAGGTGACTTGGATAGGCTGGGTGAGTGGGCAAATGTATGGCAGATGCAGTATAATGAGGATAAATGTAAGATTATCCACTTTGGTGGCAAAAACAGGAAAGCAGACTATTATCTAAATGGTGGCCGATTAGGAAAAGGGGAGATGCAACGAGACCTGGGTGTCACGGTACACCAGTCATTGAAAGTAGGCATGCAGGTGCAGCAGGCAGCGAAGAAAGCGAATGGTATGTTAGCATTCATAGCAAAAGGATTTGAGTATAGGAGCAGGGAGGTTCTACTGCAGTTGTACAGGGTCTTGGTGAGACCACACCTGGAGTATTGCGTACAGTTTTGGTCTCCAATCTGAGGAAGGACATTATTGCTATAGAGGGAGTGCAGAGAAGGTTCACCAGACTGATTCCTGGGATGTCAGGACTTTCATATGAAGAAAGACTGAATAGACTCGGCTTGTACTCGCTAGAATTTAGGAGATTGGGGGGGGATCTTATAGAAACTTACAAAATTCTTAAGGGGTTGGACAGGCTAGATGCAGGAAGATTGTTCCCAATGTTGGGGAAGTCCAGGACAAGGGGTCACAGCTTAAGGATAAGGGGGAAATCCTTTAAGACCGAGATGAGGAAAACATTTTTCACACAGAGAGTGGTGAATCTCTGGAATTCTCTGCCACAGAAGGTAGTTGAGGCCAGTTCATTGGCTATATTTAAGAGGGAGTTAGATGTGGCCCTTGTGGCTAAAGGGATCAGGGGGTATGGAGAGAAGGCAGGTACGGGATACTGAGTTGGATGGTCAGCCATGATCATATTGAATGGCGGTGCAGGCTCGAAGGGCCGAATGGCCTACTCCTGCACCTATTTTCTATGTATCTATGTATCTAATTTGTGATCCCAGCTACAAAGACAGATGTGTACAGCAATTCGTTCTTCCCCCGCACAATTAAAGCATGTAATAATCTTCACCCTACTATAGTTACCCAACCAGATGCAACTAAATTTAAAGTAGCTCTTTCTTCCCAATAACCATTTCTGTCTTAAGTCCTCCCTCCACCACCTCCAGTTTGAATTCCAGACATTAACACTATCCGAAACACTCTAGGGACAATTTTTTGTGACTTTAATACCAAACCAATTAACCTACAAACCTGTACGTCTTTGGAGTGTGGGAGGAAACCAGAGCACCTGGAGAAAACCCACGCTGGTCACGGGGAGAACGTACAATCTCCGTACAGACAGCACCCGTAGTCAGGATCGAACCCGGGTCTCTGGCGCTGTAGGGCAGCAACTCTGCCGCTGCGCCATTGTGCCGCAGCTGAAAATGTGTCTAAGAACGGAACATGTTGGTTGCAAACCAGTTGAGTGAATTTCGTGATGTGGTGACAAGGTTTGTGGCAATTTTGTTTTCCTCTTAAATCACAGTTCAATTGGCAATATCGGATTTTGTGATTTACGCCAACTCCCTTTACGAAGGGAGGTCATGGCTGGAGACCAGTGTGCCTTGATAACTGGGGCACCAACAATGCAAAACAAAACTAAACCAAATGGTGCATTTCTGGCACATTCCCTCAAAGAGAATAATTTACCTGATCATGATCTTTCACTTTATGTTTTACAATTATGTTGCCTGGGCTCGAGGGCCTGAGCTATCGGGAGAGGTTGAGCAGGCGAGGACTTGATTCCTTGGAATGTAGGTGGTTGAGGGTGAATAATTTGTGAGCTGTTAAATTGGTGCAAGAGGATGGTGCCATGACAACCGGTTCAAAGTATTCAGTAAAGATAGTAACCACCATTGCCACATCCTGGCAGATGGCATGTGAGACATTGTCACTGCTTCCCGTCTATCGACCACTATCACAAGTTCCCCAAGTGGAACAAACCAGGGAGAATAATCACACGTCCCCATCTCATAACCTACCATGAAGAAGGAAGCAATAAAGAAAGTCCAAGAAGTATTAGAATACTGGCTTATTAGCCTGTACCAAGAACTGTAAATAAGAGCAGATATTACATGTGTTTTAGAGATAAATGATGATCTGCAAAGTGAAGCTGTTGATTGCGGTGATAACACAAAAGATACTGATCAGCGTTGGGACATCTCGAGACATCAGACTGATAAATAATCTGATATCTCAGTTTACTTGTCGCTTTACCTGCCCTCCTTGACTCCATCCAAGGACCCAAGCAGTCTTTCCAGGTGAGGCAGAGGTTCACCTGCACCTCCTCCAACCTCATCTACTGCATCCACTGCTCTAGGTGTCAGCTGCTTTACATCAGTGAGACCAAGCGTAGGCTTGCCGATCGCTTCGCCCAACACCTCCGCTCAGTTCGCACTAACCAACCTGATCTCCCGGTGGCCCAGCACTTCATCTCCCCCTCCCATTCCGAATCCGACCTTTCTATCCTGGGCCGCCTCCATGGCCAGAGTGAGTTCCACCGTAAATTGAAGGAGCAGCACCTCATATTTCGCTTGGGCAGTTTACACCCCAGCGGTATGAACATTGACTTCTCCAATTTCAGCTAGTCCTTCTCCCTCCTTCCCCTCCCCAGCTCTCCCACAACCCACTGTCTCCGCCTCTTCCTTTCTTCTTCCAGCCCCCCCCCCCCCCCCCATCTTCACATCAGTTTGAAGAAGGGTATCGACCCGAAACGTCACCTATTCCTTCGCTCCATAGATGCTGCCTCACCCGTTGATTTTCTCCAGCATTTTAGTCTACCTTCGATTGTTCCAGCATCTGCGGTTCTTTCTTAAACATCTTAGTTTAGTTTAGCCTGAAGCAGAGTCCAGAGGTGCTGTCTGACCCGCTGAGTTACTCCAGCTTTTTGTGTCTATTAGTTTAGTCTAGTTTAGTTTAGTCTAGTTTAGTTTACTTTAGTTTAAAGATTTCTCGTGAGGGCAGAGCTGAAGATGACTTCATGGCTATGTAGCGTGGTCTTCAGAAGGTAAGGCATCTAGGAAAGGCCATTTTGTGAAGGGACTGTATGATGAGAATGAATATATAAGCAGGCAACATAATTGCGATGCACAGAGTCTTTTACCCAGAATAAGTGAATCGAGGACCAGAGGGCATAGGTTTAAGGTGAAGGGCAAAAGATTTAATTGGAATCTGAGGGGTATTTTTTTTACACAAGGGGTGGTGAATGTATGGAACAAGCTGCCAGCAGAGGTAGTTGAGGCAGGGAATGTACCAACATTTAAGAAGCAGTTTGACAGGTACATGGATAGGACAGGTTTGGAGGGATATGAACCAAATGCTGGCAGGTTGGAATAGTGTAGCTGGGACATGCTAGTCGGTGTGGGCATGTTATGCCGCAGGGCCTATTTCCACACCTTATCACTCTATGACTCCATGACTTATAATTAAGATCTCTCTCGCCTAATAAGGAACAAAGATGGCTTTTGTTCATTCAGCCCTTGGATGAGTGACAACTTGAAATGATTGACTTCAGAATCGTGAGAACCTTTGGGTTAGAACAAAGGATTCCTTTAGGAGATTGAAGGAAAAATTAGTACTAAAGTAGGGCAGTCCGAGTCATCGGCAGCGCCAACCCAGGAACCAAATATACCAGATACAATGATCTTTGCCAGGAACAGCCATCACAAGTGGAAGGGACCTGAATTCTAAACTCAGAGAAGACGACAGAATGAACCTGGCCAATTCATTCATACAGGTAATATCTGAGTCCAAGTCATGAGTTTTGTGTTTTTGTTTAAGAAATGATAAGTTGGAACAGTAAAGCAAATTAAAAGTTATTAGAAGTTAATGGGTTGCATTCATGCTTAAGTAACTCAGTTCAGTTTAGTTTATTGTCGCGTGTACCGACATACAATGAAAAGCTTTTTGTCGCATGCTAACCAGTCATCAGAAAGAAAAACATGATTACAATCAATCAACAGTGTATAGATACATGATAAGGTAATAACGTTTAGTGCAAGGTAAAACCAGCAAAGTCCAGTCAAGGATAATCCGAGGGTGATCAAAGAGGTAGATAGTAGTTCAGGACTGCTCTCTGGTATGGTAGGATGATGCAGTTGTCTGATAACAGCTGGGAAGAAACTGTTCCTGAATCTGGAGGTGTGCGTTTGCACATTTCTATACCTTTTGCTTGATGGGGGAGGGGAGAAGAGGGAGTGGCCAGGGTGCGAATCGTAATTGATTATGCTGCTGGCCTTGCCGAGGCAGCGTGACTGAGGAATAAATGGAATCAATAGAAACTCGAGTATTAATAAAGATAAAGTTTTATGAGACCTTGGTTCAGATTCTTTTGTTGGTTGACATGTCAGCTGATACCCTGTACAAGTAATAGTTTCAACAATCCTTTAAGACGCTCCTCACAATTTACCTCATTGATCAAGTTTATGGTCATCTACTCTAGAATCTTCTGATCTTATTATAATTTTTTGTTTTCTAGTACTCTGATGTACCCCCACAAATATTACTTCACCTCCAACAAACCTAGAACTGAAACAATGTCTTACTGACTAACTTATTTTCTCCACAACAATGCTTATTTTATTTCATGAGGTTATAAGTGATAGGAATAGAATTAGGCCATTCGGCCCATCAAGTCTAGTCTGCCATTCGATCATGGCTGATCTATCTCTTCCTAACCCCATTCCCCTGTCTTTCCCCCATAACCCCTGACACCCATATTGATCAAGATATTATCTAGATGTTTTAAATATCCATTGTCTTAGCCTCCACAGCCTTCTGCGGCAAAGAATTCCACAGATTCACCACCCTCTGACTAAAGAAATTCCACCTCGTCTCCTTCCTCAAGGAACGTCCTTTAATTCTGAGGCTATGACCTCTAGTCCTAGACTCTCCCACCAGTGGAAACTCCTCTCCACATCCACTCTATCTGCAGTTAACTATTTGGTACGTTTCAATGAAGTTTCCCCTCATTCTTCTAAACTCCAGCGAGTACAGGTACAGTGCCGTCAAACGCGCATCATATGTTAACCCACTCATTTCCTGTTTTGCTCCTATGATTAACCCACATCAATCAAATTTATTTTTGACTAATTCATGTACAAGCACTTTCGTGTTCTTAATGTCTGACTTTTACGCAAAATTATGCTGCAAAGAAAACTGCAAGCAAAATACAGATCCTGAACAGTTAATCATCTTAAATCTCCAGGGAGATCTCTAGGTTCCATAGTTTGCTGGGTTTGTTGTTAATATGCTTAACATATTACCGTATTTACACAAATGAAATTTGGTTTGCTTTGGCAAAGCCCTATGCAAATACTCCCACTCCCTCCCTATTGTGCAGTTTAACCTGAGCAGGTCGGACCAGTTTAACATGCAGGGCTAACTTCTCTTTCCCTTTAAATCAATCCTAAGTGGTCTTGTGTACAATCTCTAACCTTCATCGATATATTGCCACATCTATTGTGAGCAATTTTGAATTGAATAATTGAATTGAATTGAATACATTTTATTAGCCAAATATGTATACATGCAAGGAATTTGCCTTGGTACTTTGCTGGCAAGTAAGAACACGATACAGTAGACAATTAAAAATAAAACATTATAATTTAAACATGAAGAATGACATAAAATACCAGAGCACAAGGAGGCTACAGACTTTTGGCTGTTGAATAGAGCTACTGCTTGTGGAAAAAAAGCTGTTACGTCTGGCGGTGGCTGCTTTGACAGTTCGGAATCGCCTTCCAGAGGGAAGTGCTTCAAAGAGTTTGTGGCCAGGGTGAGAGGGGTCAGAGATGTTCTTACCCGCTCTCTTCATGGCCCTTGCAGTGTAGAGTTCATCGATGGGGATGGAAGGTTGCAGGCAACAATCTTCTCGGCTGATCGAATGATGCGCTGCAGCCTCTGGATGTCATGCTTGGTGGCTGAGCCCAACCAGACCATGATGGAGAAGTTGAGGACAGACGCTGTGATTGCAGTATAAAACTGGACCATCATTGCCTGTGGCAGATTGTGTTCTCTCAGCAGCCGCAGGAAGTACATCTTCTGTTGGGCCTTTTTTACTGTGGAGTTGATGGTGGCCTCCCATTTAAGGGCCCTGGAGGTGATGGTTCCAAGGAACTTAAATCATTCCACAGATGTGACTATTGTTGATGGTGAGTGGGGTGAGGAGCTCTCCTAACATCTACAATCAATTCCACCAATTTAAGAGCATTGAGCTCCAGGTTGTAGTGATAGAACCAGGACGCCAGCTGCATCACTTATCTCTGTAGGCAGAATCTTCCCCAACCTGGACCAGTCCGATCAAGGTTCTGTCATCCGCAAACTTGAGAAGCTTGACAGAGGAGTCTGTGGAGGTGCAGTGGTTGAAGTAGAGAGAGTAAAGGAGAGGGGAGAATACGCAGCCTTGCGATGCTCCTATGCTGAGGGTCGACGGGTCCGAGATGTGCTTTCCCATCCTCACATGCTGCTTCCTGACTGTCAGGAAGTTGTTCGGCACAGAGTTTGAGGGTAGAGGGGGAAACATTGTCCGGTCCTGGAGATTTCCAGCTTTTCTGTTTCCTGAATAGCTTTTCCACCTCTTCAATTGCCATTGTTAGTGTTGGAGAAGTGGCCAGACTGATGTTGGACAGCAAGGGGGGGGGTGGGTAGTGGACGAGGGCCCAGTCTGGAGCAAAGCTCTGCTCTAAGATCTTTGGTCTGGAGTCAGCCTGTAAGTAGGTGTGAAGTGGTGATTGGGGAGGAGTGGGTGGGGGGGGAGAGGGAGGGTTATGTTTCTGTTTATAAAAACCTGCAGAACTCGTTCAGGTCATTGGTCAGCTGACGATTGTCCAAGGAGCAGGGGGTTTTCCTCTTGTAGCTGGTGATTCTTGCAAGCCCTTCCACACTGAAGAAGAGCCATTAGCTGAGAACTTGCTCCTCAACTTCTCAGAGTACTTGGCAGCTCTGATTCCTCTTCTCAGCTTGTACTTGGTCTGCCTGTAGAGGTCTGCATCCCGCTCCTGAAGGCCTCATCTTTAGACTGGTGAAGCTGTCTGAGTTCTGTTGTAAACCAGGGCTTGTCATTGTTGAAGGTACACAAAATTGCTGGGGAAACTCAGCGGGTGCAGCAGCATCTATGGAGCGAAGGAAATAGGCGACGTTTCGGGCCGAAACCCTTCTTCAGACTGATGGGGGGTGGGGAAAGAAAGAAGGAAAAGGGAGGAGGAGGAGGAGCCCGAGGGCGGGCGGATGGGAGGGTGGGAGGAGACAGCTAGAGGGTGAAGGAAGGGGAGGAGACAGCACAGGCTAGCCAAATTGGGGGAAACCTTGTCATTGTTGAGCCTGATCCAGATCCGAGTGGGAATGGAACTGTCCTCACAAAAGCTGACATATAATGTCACAGTGTCTGTATATTCATCGCGGCTTGTGGTTGCTTCCCTGTACACATTCCAACCAGTGCAGTCAAAGCAGGACTGTAGGTTTTCAATGCCCTTGCTTGACCACTTTTTCATTGTTCTGACCACAGGCTTAGCAGATTTTAGTTTCTGCCTGTAGGTCGGAACAAGGTGAACCAAACAATGATCAGAGAGTCCCAGAGCCGCAGGGGGAACAGAGCGATATGCATTCCTGATTGTACACTGTAGTATAACAATGATTGAGTGTTCTCTCTCCTCTGGTGGGGCTGGTAATGTGATGTCCGCATTTTGGAACCTCTCGGCTGAGGTTCGCCTTGTTAAAATCCCCCAAAACAATGACCATGGAGAAGTCACTTTCGACTCTCATTACCTGGTCAGCGAGTTGCGTTTGCGCCTCACGTACACAGGCTTTGTGTGGGGGGGTTGTTAAGTCCAGCACGAATAAAAGATGTGAATTCTCTCTGAGAATAAAAGGGTTTGCAATTTATATAAAAAGATTCCAGATTAGGAGAACAGAAGTTAGACAGTACAGTGATGTCGCTGAACCAGCCCTGGTTGGTATAGAAGCATATTCCACCGCCTCTTGATTTCCCCGTTGCCTCCGTTTCCAGCACCATATCTGAGGAAGGATGGTGTGCAGGCTCGAGGGGGCGCTGAGGAGGTTTGCAAGAATGATCTCAGGAATTATTAGGTTAACCTATGATGAGCGTTAGTCAGCACTGGGCCTGTACTCGCTGGAGTTTAGAAGAATGAGGGGGGACCTCATTGAAACATAGTGAAAGGCTTGGATGGAATGGATGTGGAGAGGATGATTCCACTAGTGGAAGAGTCTAGGACTACAGGTCATAGCCTCAGAATTAAAGTATGTTCTTTTAGGAGGGAGGTGAGGAGAAACTTAAAGATAAAATTGAATGATTCACACATGTTCAGCATTACTTCTCCAAGTTATATGAGTTACCATATATTGGAAAGTAAAAATGTTTGCTTTTTAATTACTATGGTTAAAAACCAGTGGCTGAATTTCATGCCCATATTCTAATTGCATTGCTCCATTATAAAGCATAGGTAGAGTCCATTATGGGACCAAATTGATCTATGAATTTTTTGGAACAAGCAAAACATATAGGCTGTGGGCCGAGGAGCTTTTTTGTGCAGTTTCGTGACCCAACTCTATTACTGCAAAAGACTTGGAATCTGATGAAGAATATTAATCGGGACCAATTTCCTTCAAAACCAAGCTGATAATCAAATGACATAACTGGAAATCAGCAGGTGAAAAAGTATTAAAGATAGACTCAAAGGGCTGGAGTAACTTGTGGGCATTGCAGGTGGTAGAGTGCATCTTGGACAGGAAGAGTCATGTTTTAATTTTACTTTTCTAAATACTCTGCAGGAAATTGTTTTCTCATTGCATGTGTGGAACCAAACCTCTTTTTTTTTTACAAAACAAAAGGCAGTTTCTTCCTGAAGCAAAAACAAAGGAACAACATGCTGGATGAACTCAGGGGGCTCAGGCAGGTGTTGTAAAGGCTAGAAGGGTGGTTAACGTTTCGGGTCCTACCTGCCCGTTTGTTGCAGATTCCAGCTTCTGACTTGCGTTTCCTAAAACCAGAAAATCCTGATTAACTTTCGTTTTCCTTTAAATCGTGAACAGTGCAAACATGTCTAGGCAAATTTAGTTTCGGCTTCCTGAGTTTGTCTCCGTCACTCGGCGTCGAATTCATTGGCTCATTCTCGTTTCGAAAGCGACCCGCAAGGGTATTTAAGAACGTGTTGTGTCCCAAACGCTTTAAAAACAGGTAAAGGTGTCCGTTTGGCTTGATCACATACAGGTACGTGCTTATAGCAACTGCGTAGGTGCTACAGGATAGCAAATTCATAATCTTTTGTCATAATCTTTGCCATATATATATAATTGTGATTTAATATATATTATATAATATATATATATATTAATAAATTAATTAATTTAATTGTATTTATAAATAAATAAATATATATATTCTTCTCCTTCTTCCCATTCATTCTCTCCAGATACTGCCTGTTCCGCTGAGTTACTCCAGCCTTTTGTGTCTACCTTCGATTTAAACCAGCATCTTCAGTTCTTTTTTACCTATATATATTTCCTGCCTACATATGAATATATTTATATGTCTTTTTATTGTTATATATTTGGAAAGGGGTGGGCGTCTTGGGGTCGCGGAGATTGTAACACGGATATGCTTTTACAAACCATTCTCTGATCTCCCTGATAACCACTTGGAGTTCAAGCTGGAGATGCTGCCTGTCCTGTCATGTCCCGCGGAGTTACTGAGTCTGATGTTAAGCAAGTGAGTGTCGCCTGCTAAAAGTGAACATGGATAACCCTCTCTGCTTGCTGTTATTTCATAACAGCAGGGCTGAAACTTTCATGACGCCATGAAATTGTTGACCTCTGGTACTAGAATTAATTGTCGCGATACCTTCTTCTTCTTTTTGGAAATGATTATTGCATATTTCTATCATTTCATGTGTGAAGTGTTTTTGTTAGCATCCTTCCTGAATGACTTGGAAACCTTTTTAAGATGTGTCCGCGTGCTCATTTGCCAAGATAAGAAAAAAGCTCTTAAATTAAGATCACTCTCCACCTTTCTTTACATGGGTTTGCTATAGTTTAGTTATCTGAAGAAGGGTCTCAACCTAAAATGTCATCCATCCGTTCTCTCCAGAGAAGCTTCCTGACCCGCAGAGATCCTCCAGCATTTTGTGTCTATCTTCGGTGTAAACCAGCATCTGCAGTTCCTGCCGACACACCAAGCACCCCTTCCGTTGTTCTTGCATCAGGAAGAAACTGTCTTTTGTTTTGTAAAAACACGAGGTTTCGTTCCACATATGCAATGAGAAAACAATTTCCAGCAGAGTATTTAGAAGAGTATTTAGCACTCACTGCCCATTGGTCCTAGACCAGGGGGTCAAAGTACCGGGCCGCACCCGGCCCGCGAAGTGTCCAATCCGGCCCGCGGGATGATTTTCGGGGGGGGGGAAAGTAAATTCATTACCATATCTTCGGTGTGATGATACATAATATATTCGCAAAACTGCTGGAGCAGCCCAGCGGGACAGGCGGCAAATGCGGCAGAGGTGAGAGTGGCCATTTGACAATGAATTAAACCGTTCACTTGATGCGGGCGGCGGCGCCTCGAGCGGTCCCCGAGTCGCGCGGCAACCTTTGCGCGTGCGCGCGGGGACCACTGCGCGTGCGCGCGGCGGGAGAGGGAGCGCGAGGCTTCGCCGCCGACGTTTGAACCGCGCTGGCGGTTGAGTCCGCCCGCCAACCAGATACCTCCTCCCCCCCAGACTAGACATCCCCCTCCCCCCAGTCTAGACATCTCCTCCCCCACAGACCAGATACCCCCCCACAACCCAGAACGCTCTACTCCCCCCAGTCTAGACATCTCCTCCCCCACCGACCAGATCCCCCCCCCCACCCAGACGCTCTCCTCCCCCAGACTAGACATCCCCCTCCCCCCAGACTAGACATCCCCCTCCCCCCAGTCTAGACATCCCCTCCCCCACAGACCAGATACCCCCCCCCCCACACCCAGACGCTCTCCTCCCCCAGACTAGACACCCCCCCTCCCACCAGACTAGATTCCCCCCTCCCCCAGACCAGACACTCCTTTCCCCCCCTAGACCAGCCACCCCTTCCCCCCCCAGACCAGACACCCCCTCCCAACCAGACCAGACACCCCCTCCCACACAGTCAGACCAGACGCCCCCTCCCAACCAGACCAGACACCCCCTCCCACACAGTCAGACCAGACGCCCCCTCCCCCTTAGACCAGATACCCCCTCCCCCATAGACCAGACACCTCCTCCCAACCAGACCAGACCAGCCACCCCCTTCCACACAGTCAGACCAGACGCTCCCCCCAGACCAGGCACCTCCCCAGACACACCCCAGATTTATGTGTAAAAATATCTTTAATCTGAGGAACGGGGTGCCAGGCAGCGGGATGTAACTGCGAGAGAGGGGTCAGATGGTAGTGGGAGACATGGAGGGAGATAGGACCGGCGTGGAGACATTCTCGGCAGCTGCAAGCACACAGACCCGCGCTTCATCTGCAGCCAAGATCAGACCAGCTGTTGAACCACCACTGGACCGTCCCTGTCTCCACCTCCGTGTCTCCCCCACCCCCCGAGTGTCCCATCCCCGCCCAGGGAGCGGTCGGAGAAGAAGCGCCAACGCCAGTTTAAGTCCACCTACCCCTCCGGGCTTACCGACAGCCCCGGACATACTGGACAGCGGCCCGGAGCAGCGGCGGCCCGCAGCCAGCGCGGAGAAGAAACGCCAACTCCAACCCAACCCTGCTCCAACTCCTGAGGAACCTGCACCCCGTTGGGCCGGGGACAGCTAGCTGCACTCCCTGCCCCACCCAGCGGCCGCCGGCCAACCCCCCAGGCACCGGCACAAGCGTTGCAGCAACAGCGGGACAGGCAGCACCCCCGGAGAAAAGGACTGGGTGACGTTTCGGGTCGAGACCCATTTCCAGAGATGTTGCCTGACCCTCCGAGCCACCGTAGCACGCCAGCACCCCACCCATGTGCATTCCCGCTGATGACCGGCGCTCGTCGCCCGCTGGCACAAAGGGAGCCAACCGACAGCCAATGGACAGGGAGCTGGAGCAGAGCCGGGCTGCAAGTCCGCGGCCAACACCGCTCCGGGCCGGCGCCCCACTAGTCCAGGGCTGCCGACCATCCCGGTAGGACAGGCAGAGGAGTCAGCACCCACCCCGCGCCGGCTGCAAGTCTGGGGCCGCCGAAACCCCGCCAGCCCAGGGTCACCCCGGCCGCCCTCGACAGGGACGGTGAGAAGCAAAGATCTTATAGCAGAGCTCTGCTATAGGATCTTTGGTGAGAAGGGAATGTGACGGCCCAGCAGCAACTCAACAGCGCCAGAGCCCCGACCACAGACGAAAGGCAGGCCTGCACACAACGCAGCACCACAGTTGCCGAGAATGTTTATAGCGAATGACCTATGACCTGGGCATGTGCAGTCGGAATACCGAACTCGCTTGTCCGACTCGTGACCTAAAATGAGTTTGACACCTCTGTCCTAGACGGTCTGAAAAAGGGTTTGACCCAAAGCATCACCAGAGGTGCTGCCTGTCCCGCCGAGTTACTACAGCATTGTGTGCCTATCTTTGGTGTAAATCAGCATCTGCAGTTCTTTCCAACACATTTAGTTTAGTTTATTGTCACGTGTACCGGGGTACAGTGAAAAGATTTTTTGTTACTTGCTATCCAGCCAGTGGAAAGACAATTCAGGTTAAACACCGATTTTACGGCATTTTATGGTACCTTTATAATCCAGACAAAATAAAGAGCTGAGTTGAAATTCCCTGGGCGGCCATAGTGGTGAGCGTTCTATCCTGTCTTGTCGCTCCATCAGGAAAGTTATTTATTTACATCTAAACATTAAATCCTTGACCTTGTCTTTAATCTATCTCTGCTGGCTCAATGTTTAAGGTTTTCGTGTTTCAACTCTGCCTGACCTCCGCGCACCGTCCCACAACCTCTACTCCCACCATTCTGTTCAATTTCCCCTCTTACCCTCGAATTTGGATCATAGAAAATAGGTGCAGGAATAGGCCATTCGGCCCCTTGAGCCGGCGCTGCCATTCAATATGATCATGGCTGATCCTCTAAAATCAGTACCCCGTTAATGCTTTTTCACCATATCTCTTGATTCTGTTAGCCCTAAGAGCTAAATCTAACTCTTGAAAACATCCAGTGAATTGACCTCCACTGCCTCAGGCAGAGAATTCCACAGATTCACAACTCTCTGGGTGAAAATGTTTTTCCTCATACTCTCTGCGTTAAAAGACCATCTTAATATCGGGAACATTTTTCCTGTACAATTCGTTAAGAATTTTATATGTTTCTATAAGATCCCCTCTCATCCATTCACTAAATTCCAGTGAGTAAAAGCTCAGTTGACCTCCCTCCCCTCCCCCGGGGCTTGAACCTCCCTCAATTTGGATAGCAGTAACAGGATCGGTCCGAGTCAGCGTGGATATATGATGGGGAA
The DNA here is from genome assembly GCF_010909765.2 of Amblyraja radiata. Taxonomy (NCBI): domain Eukaryota; kingdom Metazoa; phylum Chordata; class Chondrichthyes; order Rajiformes; family Rajidae; genus Amblyraja; species Amblyraja radiata. Next base: position 11,276,653 of record NC_045969.1, read on the forward strand.
ATCATGCTTGACTAATCTTCTGGAATTTTGTAAAGATGTACCTAGGAAAATGGACAAGGGAGAGCCAGTGGATGTAGTGTACCTGGACTTTCAGAAAGCATTTGATAAGGTCCCACATAGGAGATTAGTGGGCAAAATTAGGGCACATGGTATTGGGGGTAGAGTGCTGACATGGATAGAGAAGTGGTTGGCAGACAGGAAACAAAGAGTAGGGATTAACGGGTCCCTTTCAGAATGGCAGGCAGTGACTAGTGGGGTACCGCAAGACTGGGTGCTGGGACCGCAGCTATTTACAATATACATCAATGATTTGGATGAAGGGATTCAAAGTAACATTAGCAAATTTGCAGAGGACACAAAGCAGGGTGGCAGTGTGCACTGTGAGGAGGATGCTATGAGAATGCAGGGTGACATGGACAGGTTGGGGGAGTGGGCAGGTGCATAGCAGATGAAGTTTAATGCGGATAAATGTGAGGTTATCCACTTTGGTTGCAAAAACAGGAAGGCAGATTACTATCTAAAGATCAAGATCAAGATACATTTATTTGTTACATGTGCCAGTTGGCACAGTGAAATGTGATCACCATATAATGGCGTCAAGTTGGGAAAAGGGGTACAATGGAATCTGGGGGTCCTTGTACATCAGTCTATGAAAGTAAGCATGCAGGTTCAGCAGGCAGTGAAGAAAGCGAATGGCATGTTGGCCTTTATAACAAGAGGAATCAAATATAGGAGCAAAGAGGACCTTCTGCAGTTGTACAGAGCCCTTGTGAGACCACACCTGGAGTATTGTGTGCAGTTTTGGTCCCCTAATTTGAGGAAGGACATTCTTGCTATTGAGGGAGTGCAGCGTAGGTTTACAAGGTTAATTCCCGGGATGGCGGGACTGTCATATGCTGAGAGAATGGAGCAGCTGGGCTTGTACCCTTTGGAGTTTAGAAGGATGAGAGGGCATCTCATTGAAACATATAAGATTTTTAAGGGCTTGGACACACTAGAGGAAGGAAACATGTTCCCGATGTTGGGGGAGTCCAGAACCAGGGGCCACAGTTTAAGAATAAGGAGTAAGCCATTTAGAACGGAGACGAGGAAACACTTTTTCTCACAGAGAGTGGTGAGTCTTTGGAATTTTCTGCCTCAGAGGGCGGTGGAGGCAGGTTCTCTGGATACTTTCAAGAGAGAGCTAGATAGGGCTCTTAAAAATAGCGGTCAAGGGATATGGGGAGAAGGCAGGAAAGGGGTAATGATTGGGGATGATCAGCCATGATCAAATTGAATGGCGGTGCTGGCTCGAAGGGCCAAATGGCTTACAGCAATAATGTCCATCCTCAAATGAGGAGACCAAAATTGACACAATACTCCAGGTGCGGTCTCACCAGGGCCTTGTACAACTGCAGTAGGACCTCCTTGCTCCTAAACTCAAATCCTCTCGCAAGGAAGGCCAACATGCCATCAGCTTTCTGAACTGCCTGCTATACCTGGATGCTTACTTTCAGTGACTATGTACAAGGTCTCATTACCCTTTTTCCTAATCTGACACCATTCAGTTCATAATCTGCCTTCCTGTTTTTGCCACCAGTGGATAACCTAACATTTATCCACATTATACTGCATCTGCCATCATCTGCCCATTCACCCAACCTATCCAAGTCAACCTGCAGGCTCATAGATTCCTCATCGCAGCTCACACTGCCACCCAGCTTTATATCATCCACAAACTTGGAGATGTCACATTTAATTCCCTCGTCTAAATAGTTAATATATATTGTAAATAACGGGTCCCAGCACCGAGCCTTGCTGCACTCCACTAGTCACTGCCTACCATTCTGAAAAGGACCTGTTAATTCTTCCTCTTTGCTTCCTGCCTGCCAACTAGAACTCTATCCATGTCAATACCCTACCCCCAATACCATGTGCTCTAATTTTGTACAATAATCTCTTGTGTGGGACCTTGTCATGGGCTTTTTGAAAGTCCAGATATATCACATCCACTTGCTGTCCCTTATCAATTATACTTGTTACATCCTCAAAAAAATTCCAGAAGATTAGTCAAGCATGATTTCCCCTTCATAAACCCATGTTGACTTTGACCGATCCTGTCATTGCTTTCCAAATGCGCTGATATAATATATTTAACAATCAACTTCATCATCTTTCCCACTACCAATGTAAGGCTAACTCGTCCATAATTCCCTGTTTTCACACTCCCTCCTTTCTTAAAAAGTGGGATTACATTGGCTTTCCTCCAGTCCTCAGGAACTGATCCAGAGTCGAAAGAATATTGGAAAAAGATCAACAATGCATCCACAATTTCTAGGGCCACCTCCGTAAGTACTCTGGGATGCAGACTATCAGGTCCAACAGTTTACCTAACACCATTTCCTGACTAATGTGGATTCCCTTCAGTTCCTCCCTCCCACTAGATGCTTGGTCCCCTAGTATTTCTGGGAGATTGTTTGTGTCTTCCTTAGTGAAGACAGAACCAAAGTACTTGCTTAACTGTTCTACCATTTCTTTGTTTCCCATTATAAATTCACCTGTCTGATTTGTCTTCACTAATCCTTTCCTTTTCCTTTTCACACAAGCTTTGAGCCAGTTTTTATATTCCCTCGCAAGCTTTCTTTCATTCTCTTCCCCCCCCCCCCCCCCCCCCCCTCATAATTAACCCCTTTGCCCTCCTCTGTTGAGTTCTACATTTCTCCCAGTTCACCGGTTTACTGCTTCCTCTGGCCAATTTATATGCCTTTTCCTTGGATTTAACACTAGCCTTGATTTCCCTCATTAGCCATGGTCTTTTTCAAGGATAGACACAAAGTGCTGGAGTAACTCAGTGGACAAGTCAGCATCTCTGACATCAGCGGAGATAAGAGATAGGAGCAGAATTGGACCATTCGGCCCATCAAGTCTACTCTGCCATTCAATCATGTCTGATCCATCTTTCCCTCTAACCCAATTCTCCCGCCTTCTCTCCATAACCCCTGACACCAGCACTTTGTGTCTTCAGTATATACCAGCATCTGCAGTTCCTCTCTACACCCTATGCGTTCTTCATGAGTTACGTAAAGTGACAACCATTTTATCTTGAAGAAGGGTCTCGACCCGAAACGTCACCTATTCCTTAGATGCTGCCTCACCTGCTGAGTTTCTCCAGCATTTTTGTCTACCTACCATTTTATCTTTGAATTTGTCGGTTTATATTTAATCTATTGTCTTTGATCATTACAATAACTCCATCTCATAAACACATGATAATTTATTTGTAATTGAAACAAAAATAAAACAAAAAACGAATAATTTCCACAGATTAACTGCAAAATGACCACAAACACCGTGAGAAAAAAAGGAAAGCATCACGGACCAGGAAATCCCTATTCATCCAGAGGAATTCATGCAGAGTTCCAGGTACCCATATGTCCAATATACTCAAAGTACATCAAATTTTGCACCTCTTCAATCCTTCTCCTGCAGCTTTTTGTCTCCTATTTATCTCTGGCCTTTGTCCAATCTTGTGCCAATCAAAACCCCCCTCACCTCACCTCTATCTATTTATTACTTGGCTGAAGAAGGTTCTTGACCCAAAACATCACCTATTCCTTCTATCCCGAGTTGCTCCAGCATTTTGTGTGTCTTTGGTTTAAACCAGCATCTGCAGTTCCTTCCTATATCACTTGCCTGACTTTGTCCTCTCTTCCAGCTGTTACACCGCCACTACAATCGATCTGTAGAAGGGTCCCAACCTGAAACATGGCCCATCCATGCCCCCCCCCCCCCCCCCCAGAGATGCAGCCTGACCCACTGAGTTACTCCAGCACTTTGCATCTTTCTTTTGCAGAGTAATGTCACTTTGTCTCCTTTCACCCAAGTTTCCTTGCACAATCTTTAATCAGTCCAAGCCTATCCCAAAGAATTCCCTTCAATAACCTTCAAATCACTGACATCAGGCCCTTCCCTAGCTTGTCCTTGGTGCTCTTAAATAACATGCGATGTTAGGCATCCTTCAATCTTCAGGAATTTTACCTGTGGCTAAAGATGTATCTCTGCAAGGGCCTCTGCAAAGTCTTCCCGAGCATCCCACAAGTTCTGAGGATGCTTTCTCTACCAGTTAACACCTTGGATACCTTTCCACCAGTTGTAAAGTCTCCAGGGATGGTCTGGAATACTCTTCACTTGCCTGGATAAGCACCGGTCCAACAACACTTAACATGGAAAATAGGTGCAGGAGTAGGCCATTTGGCCCTTCGAGCCAGCTGATCATCCAGAATCAGTATTTGCTTTCTCCCCTTATCCCTCGATTCCGTTAGCCCGAAGAGCTATATCTAACTCTCTTAAATACATCAAGAAACTCAACATCCTTGTTGTAGGTTAATAGGCCTCAATAAACAGTCCCTGGTGTGTAGGGATGTGAAAGTTGGGCCACATAGAACAAGTGTGAATGGGTGATTGATGATTATCATGGGCTTGGAAGGACGAAGGGTCTGTTTCCATATTGTATCTTTCAATCAATGACAATCTCAATCAGTCTCAATCGATCATACAGAACAAGGAACCCAATTGATAATTTCCTTACTCCATACATCAAAATATATTGTTCCACCAGTTTCATATTGTGCCATCTACAAATTACACTGTTGTAATTCATCCTAGTTATGCAAAAAGCACCTCATAAACTCTGCCACCAAGATAGTCAAGGACAAAAAGTGCACCACCATTTCGAAGGTTCCCCTCCAAGCCATTCACGATCCTGACTTGCAAATGCTTCACCGCTTCTTCACCAAATTCAGGTTTCTAATCCTAAAGAACTCCCCTAACAACCTCATTGTGGCTGTACATTCCCCATGTCCATGGAAGTGTACGTACTGCCCAGATCCAAGGATTTGGCTCCCAATCAACTTAGCAAAGGTATTGGGGTGGCACACTGTTAGAATCGCTGCTTTACAGCTCCAGAGACCTGGGTTTGTTCTTGACCACGGGTGCTGTTTGTACGGTCTGTGTAACTGCATGGGTTTTCTCCAGGTTCTCCGATTTCCTCCCACACTCCAAAGACACACAGGTTTGTAGGTTAATTGGCTTTGGTAAAAGTTGTAAGTTGTGTGCCGGATAATGTTGGTATATGGGACAGTCTCTGGGGAATTCCCTTGGACCATCTCCAAAATCTCCCTACCATTTCTTCATCACCGGGGACAGACTATTGACTGACATCTATTACAAACCCTCCTTGTCCTCACCTTCCACCCCATCAGCCGTCGCATATAGCGTATAATCCTGCGATATTTTCGCCACAAAATCCAACGGGATCCCACTGCTGGTCATGTCTACCTATCTCGACCCTTTTCTGCTTTCTGCAGAGACCGTTCCCTCCGCAATTCCCTGGTCAACTCGTCCCTTCCCACCCAAACCACCCCCTCCCCAGGTACTTTCCTCTGCAACCGCAAGAGATGCTACAGCTGTCCCTTTACCTCCCCGCTCGACTCCATCCAAGGACTCGACAGTCTTTTCAGGTGAGGCAGAGGTTCACTTGCATCTCCTCCAACCTCATCTACTGTATCTGCTGTTCTAGGTGTCAACTCCTGTATATCGGCGAGACCAAGCACAAGCTCGGCGATAATTTCACTGAGCACCTCTGCTCAGTCCGCATGCTCAGCATTTTAACTCCCATCCCATTCCCAATCTATCTTTTCTGTCCTGGGCTTCCTCCATTATCAGAGTGAGGCCAAGCGCGAATTGCAGGAACAGCACCTCATATTTCGCTTGGGTAGCTCACACCCAAGTGGTATGAACATTGACTTCTCTAACTTCAAATAGCCCTTGCTTTCCCTCTCTCTCCATCCCCTCCCCCTTCCCAGTTCTGCCACCAATCTTATTGTCTCCGACTATATTCTATTTCTGTCCCACCCACTCCCCTGACATCAGTCTGAAGAAGGGTCTCGACCTGAAACATCACCCATTCCTTGTCTCCAGAGATGCAGTCTGGCCCGCTGAGTTACTCCGGCATTTTGTGTCTCTTTGAATGTCTGCAGTTAGTTAGGGATGGGCATTAAATGCTGGTTTTGCCAGAGATGTCTTCATCATTAAAAAATGGAGGAATTAAATGTGGACTAGACTGTTGCTTGAAGGTCGGTCAACATCAGCGACTATGGATGCAGAGCTATGAAGTTGCTTTTTTTATCTTAGGGACCAGAAATTCCACATTTGGCACAGGCAAATCGTCTTCCCATGGAGAATTTTGCCAATGGTCCTCGCGAAGTTCCGGACTTTCATGGAGGCTTTTCTAACCTCTCAAGGCCAGTCTTTCAGGATGCCCGGTTGCCTTCATACTCTCTGGGCAGGAGCAAAAATAATTCTTTTGGCGAAGGCAAGTGACTTTATTTTCTGAAAATTACAATGAGATCAAGTTTCAGTTGAGTTTATTGTCACGTACACTGAGGTACAGTGAAAATCTTTTTGTTGCATGCTAACCAGTCAGCACAAAGACAATGCATAATTGCAATTGAGTCAAGGGTATTGGGGTGGTGCACTGTTAGAATCGCTGCTTTACAGCGCCAGAGACCCGGGTTCGATCCCGACTACGGTGCTGTTTGTACGTTCTCCCTGTGTAGCGTGGGTTTTCTCCGGGAGCTCCGATTGCCTCCCACACTCCAAATCCACACAGGTTAGTACATTAATTGGCTTTGGAGAAAATTGTAAATTGTGTGTATGATAGTGTTGGTGTATGGGATAGTACCTGGGGAATTCACTTGAACCATCTCCGACATCTCCTTACCGTTTCTAGATCTCACTGTCTCCATCACAGGAGACAGACTATTGACTGACATCTATTACAAACCCACTGACTCCCATAGCTATCTAGACTACACTTCTTCCCACCCTGCTTCCTGTAAAGACTCTCTCCCTTACTCCCATTCCTCCGTCTACGCCGCATCTGCGCCCAGGATGAGATTTTCCATACCAGGTCATCGGAGATGTCCTCCTTATTTAGGGAACGGGGATTCCCCCTTCCATTATAGATGAGGCTCTCACTGGGGTCTCCTCGATATCCCGCAGCTTCGTTCTTGCTCTGCTTCCCCCCCCCCCCCCATTCGTAACAAGGACAGAGTCCCCCTAGTCCACACCTTCCACTCCATAAGCCGTCGCATACAGCATATAATCCTCCAACATTTTTTCCGCAAAGTACAACGGGATCCCACTATTGGCCACATTTACCCATCTCCACTGCTTTCTGCAGAGACCGTTCCCATCGCAACTCCCTGCTCAACTCGTCCCTCCCCACCCAAACCAACCCCTCCCTAGGTACGTTCCTCTGTAACCACAGGAGATGCAACATCTGTCCCTTTACCTCGTCCGCTCGACTCCAACCAAAGACCCCAACAGTCTTTTCAGGTGAAGCAGAGGTTCACTTGCACCTCCAACCTCATCTGCTGTTCCTGGCGTCAACTCCTGTATATCGGCGAGACCAACCACATGCTCGGCGATCGTTTCGCTGAACACCTCCGCTCAGTCTGCATGCTCAACACTTTAACTCCACCTCCCATTCCCAATCTGTCCTTTCTGTTCTAGGCCTCCATTGTCAAAGTGAGGCTCAGCGCAAATTGGAAGAACAGCACCTCATATTTCACTTGGGTAGTTCACACCCCAGCGGTATGAACATGACTTCTCTGACTTCAAATAGCCCATGCTTTCCTTCTCTATCCATCCCCTCCCACTTCTCAGTTCTCCCACTAGTCTTACTGTCTCTGACTACATTCTATCTCTGTCCCACCCACTCCCCTGACATCAGTCTGAAGAAGGGTCTCAACCCGAAACGTCACCCATTCCTTCTCTCCAGAGATGCTGCCTGTCCCACTGAGTTACTCCAGCATCTTGTGTCTATCTTCGAAAGTCTGCAGGTAGTTAGGGATGGGCATTAAAAGCTGGTCTTGCCAGAGATGTCTTCATCATTATAAAATGGGGGAATTAAATGTGGATTAGACTGTTGCTTGAAGGTCGGTCAACATCAGTGACTGGATGTAGAGCTATGAAGTAGCTTTTTTTAATCTTAGGAGGTAACGGAAATTCCATATTTGGCACAGGCAAATCATCTTCACCAGCGGAAGTAGTCAATAACCCTCGTAGTTTTCCGTACGATAATGGAAGCTTTATTAACTCTACAAAGACTGGCTTCGAGAGCTGGACACCTGCGTTTGGCATGCCAGCAGCACAACAAGCACAGAAAGGACAAGTGAAGGCAAGTGACTTTATTTTCTGCAAGCTACAATGAGATCAAGTATCCGATTCAGTTTCAGCTCAACACGGAGCTACGGTGAAAAGCGTTTTGTTTCATACTAACCAGGCAGCACAAAGACAATGCATAATTGCAATCTGGTCATTCTCAGCATATAGATACATGATTAGGAAGTTTGGTGCAAGGTAAAGCCAGCCAAGTCCGACGAAGGATTGTCCGAGGGTCACCAATGAGTTAGATAGTAGATTTGCTCATGTCTGGAAGATGTCCTATATCTCTATCTCCTTCTCTCTCCAGGCAATGGGTGCCCCATTGTCCATTCATTACGAGCCGGAGGTACGACCATGCATTGATCTCATTGATTCTCTGAGAGGATTTGGTGTGGATAAGGATCTCGGACTTCCAGCCATTGCAGTGATTGGTGACCAGACGCCACCCGAGCACTGGCCCTTAGTTACGGGCGCTCACGAACGGCGCACCTATCAACCATTGCCTTGGCTCTGTCCTGAAGGCGGTGGCTCAAATATCATACTCACTCGCCCCCGGCCTACTGACAACCCCGATCCCGACAGTGAAGCCCAGACACAGAAGGTGTGCGGCTGTGTTGGCGGCTTTGCGCAGGATGCGGTACAGCCAGAACTCGGTGTTTGGTTCCACCATTGCGGCCGCCAGCGCAGGCTCCTTGCATCCTTGTCACCGCGCCTCCGGAGGAGGGTGATGGGCGTCTTTTTCAGCAAGCATCTGTGCCCAGGATGAGGTTTTCCATACCAGGTCATCGGAGATGTCCTCATTCTTTAGGGAATGGGGGTTCCCCCCCTTCCATTTTAGATGAGGCTCCTTGATTAGGGTCTCCTTGATATCCCGCAGCTCCACTCTTGCTCCCTCTCTCCCCATTCGTAACAAGAGCAGAGTCCCCCTTGTCCTCGCGTTCCACCCCATCAGCATCGCATGCAGCTCCAGAAAATTCTCCGACATTTTCGCCACAAAATCCAATTGGGGTCCCTCTACTGGCCACATCTTCCCATCTCCACCCCTTTCTGCTTTCCGCAGAGACCGTTCCCTCCACAACTCCCTGGTCAATTCATCCCTTCCCACCCCCTCCCCAGGTACGTTCCCCTGCAACCGCAGGAGATGCAACACCTGTCCCTTCACCTCCCCGCTCGACTCCATCCAAGTACCCCAACAGTCTTTTCAGGTGAGGCAAAGGTTCACTTGTACCTCCTCCAACCTCATCTCCTGTATCCGCTGTTCCAGGTGTTAACTTCTGTATATCGGCGAGACCAAGCGCAGGCTCGGCGATCGTTTCGCTAAATATCTCCGCTCAGTCCGCCATAACCTACCTGATCTCCCGGTTCCTCAGCACTTCACTCCCCCTCCCATTCCCAATCTGACCTTTCTGTCCTGGGCCTCCTCCATTGTCAGAGTGAGGCCCCGCGCAAATTGGTGGAACAGCACCTCATATTTCGCTTGGGTAGTTCATACACCAGCCGTATGAACCTTGACTTCTCTAACTTCAAATAGCCCTTGCTTTCCCTCTCTCCCCATCCCCTGCCCCATCCCAGTTCTCCTACCAGTTTTACTGTCTCCGACTACATTCTATCTCTGTCCCCACCAATTCCTCTGTCATCAGGGTCAAGGAAAGAGCATTCACGGCGTGGCCCTGTTTTTAACAATCTTTCCACCACCACAAGAAGCACGAGAAGTGCAAGACACCATTGATGCAGATGCTGAGAAGTGTGTCTAGCTCTGGCTGAACAACTTCTAATCTTGTGTGTGGAGTCGATAAGAAGAAGTGTGAAGAAGGATCTCGACCCGCAACGTCAACCGTTCCTTCTCTCCAGAGTTTGCCTGTCCTGCTGAGTTACTCCAGCATTTGTATCTACCTTCGAAAGTCTGCAGGTAGTTAGGGATGGGCATTAAATACTGGTCTTGCCAGAGATGTCTTCATCGTTATAAAATGGGGGAATGATATGTGGATTGTCAACATCAGCGACTGGGTGTAGAGCTATGAAGTTGCTTTTTTAAAATCTTATGAGGTAAAGGAAATTACATATTTGGCACAGGCAAATCATCTTCCCATGGAGCCTTTTTTACCAGCGGAAGTAGCCAATGGCCCTCGCAACATTCCGGTCCATAATGGAGTCTTTACAAACCCCAAGGATGTCTGGATGCCTGCATATGGCGTGCCATCAGCACAAGCACAGACAGAACAAAGAGTGAAGGCAAGTGACTTTATTTTCTGAAAACTACAATGTGATCAAGTTTCCGATTCTGTTTCAGTTTAGTTTATTGTCACGTCCGCCGAGGTACAGTGAAAATCTTTTTGTTGCATGCTAACCAGTCAGCACAAACACAATGCATGATTGCAATCGAGTCATTCACAGCATATAGATACATGATTAGTGCGTTTAGTGCAAAGTAAAGCCAGCCAAGTCCGAACAAGGATTGTCCGAGGGTCACCAATGACTTAGATAGTGGATTTGTTCTTGTCTGGAATATATCCTATATCTCTCTCTCCTTCTCTCTCCAGGCAATGGATGCCCCATTGTCCATTCATTACGAGCAGGAGGTACGACCATGCATTGATCTCATCGATTCTCTGAGAGGATTTGGTGTGGATAAGGATCTCGGACTTCCAGCCATTGCAGTGATTGGTGACCAGAGCTCTGGGAAGAGCTCAGTGTTGGAGGCGCTCTCAGGAGTGGCCTTTCCCAGAGGGAGTGGTAAGAGACTGTTGGAGTCAATAATTAATTGTTTAGGAATTTATATCCCTTTGTGTTCAAAGGTAACACTGCAAAGGCACACAGAAAGTCTACCTCATCAAAACAGGCCTATAATTTTGATGCAACTCAAATCACCTGGCTTTTTACTATCATTTTGTTATCTTTCCAAATATGTATGGTGATTTTCTTACACTACAAGCCAAACTTATCCAACATGTTTTTTAAAATTTCTTCTAATATACTGTGGAAGTGGCTTAATCAAGATATTGGAGACCAGGTTTAGCTTAGGATACAGCACGGAAACAGGCTCTTTGGCCCACTGAGTCCAGACCGACTAACGCTCCCTGAACGTTAACACTATCCTACACACTCTAGGGAGAGGTTTACGTTTATACCAAGTCAAGTAGGATACAAACCTGTATGTCTTTGGAAACCAAAGATCTCTGAGAAAACCCACTCAGGTCATGGGGAGAACATGTAAACTCCGTCTAGACATACACCCGTAGTCAGTTCGAACTCGGGTCTGTGGCGCTGTAAGGCAGTAGCTCTACCGCTACGCCACCGTGCCACCCTTAATTAAATGGAAATGAAATCTTATTTCTATCTGATGGTTTGAATTCACTGTTTATAGGAAAGAATTCCTGGGAAAATCACCCCTTGTTTTCTGTGGAATCTTGTATCCAAATTATTTGCTGAATTTCCTCCACTACAAGTCAAATCTCTAGAACACTTTTTTTTAATTGCCTCTGAAGAACATGACCAGTTCCACAGTTCGCAATGGTGTATCCCTGTTGGGATCACATCGACTCTAGCCAACAATCAGCCTATTGGGAAACTCCCTCACTGAGATGATCTGTTTTGTTGGCACTGATTTGTCCTGGTCTTTCCTTGCTTCCAATTCTCTCTCCCTCGCCCCAACAATCAGTCTGAAGAAGGGCCCAGCCCAAAAGTCACCTTTCCATTTTCTCCAGAGAAAGCCTTTCCTGCTGAGATACTCCAGCATTTTGTAATAGGCCAGCTTCTTATCATTTGTTTTCACCATCTAACAGGGATCAAGAATATTTAATTGTCATATATCCTGGCAAGAGAACAATGAAATTGTTGAGTCTGAAGAAGGGTCTCGACCCGAAACATCCCCCATTCCTTCTATCCAGAGATGTGGCCTGTCCTGCAGTTACTCCAACATATTTTGTCTATCTGAGGTGTAAACCAGCATCTGCACCTTCCTACACAGTGAAATTCTTAACTTGCTGAAGCTTAAGAGGTCCATTATTTCAGTAGCACACAAATAATTATACAATAAATGATAATACAATTGTACAAGTACCATTATTTTCTATCATTGGATTAACTTATTGTTCTGTTAAGATAGCCTTTTAACACAGATAGAATGAGGAAAAACATTTTCACCCAGAGAGTTGTGAACCCGTGGAATTCTCTGCCACAGAAGGCAGTGGAGTCCAATTCACTGGATGTTTTCAAGAGAGAGTTAGATATAGCTCTTTGAGCTAACGGAATCAAGGAATATGGGGAGAAAGCAGGAGTGGGGTACTGATTGTGGGTGATTAGCCATGATCATATTGAATGGCGGTGCTGGCTCGAAGGGCCGAATGGCCTATTCCTGCACCTAGTTTCTATGTTTCTATGAATAGAATTGTAATTGTAATTCTATGAATTCTGATTATTATTATTGGTTGCACTGGTTTGTTCTGACAACACCTCAAAATGATTCTCTTCTATAATTACATATCTGGTAATGTTTTTATTGCGACAGGAATTGTAACAAGATGCCCACTTGAATTGAAGTTAAGAAATGTCAAAAAAGCAAATTTTTGGCAGGGGAAAATCAGCTACAGGGGTTATTCGAACTACCTCAGTAGTGCAGCTGAGGTGGAACAAGAAATCCTCAAAGGTATGTTCCAAAGTATTGCTGTGTAAGACATGTTGTGGATCGATGATGAAAGATGAATTTCGATTCAAATATGACACTGCAAAGATTAGTTTTGAAAGATTGCTAACAATTTCATGCATTAAATGAAATCGCAACCAACTACTAACCATACATCAAAGTTGCTTTCTTTAATACAAAATTTCCTAAATGAAGAAAAGGTAAGCATTCAACAATTTGAAAAGTTATAATTTTGTTTTGGTTTATTAAAAAAGATCAGGAGAAATAAGAGTTTGGGCCTTGATGAGTCCCTTGGGGATGCAAGTCATTCCATCAAATGCATCTTCTAGCAACCAATTTACACTTCGATTGTACTTGTAATCAGGTACTTAATATTAAACAATGGTTACAAAGAGCATATTTGACGTACCTTATTGTGATTTTGATCCTGCACTCGGCCCAATAAGTTTAGTTTAAATAAAACATCCAACCAAACCCAATTAGGCTTATCACTAGAAGTGTACTGAAACATTTTATTTTGCTGGACAGTCCTGCAGCATATCACTGGTGCTCTCTGCCTGTTGAAGGTCATATTGTGAGCAATTTTGGGCACCATATCTGAGCAAGGATGTGCTGGCCCTGGAGAGGGTCCAGATGAGGTTTACAAGAATGATCCCAGGAATGAGTGGGTTAACTTCATATGATGGCACTGCACCTATACTCGCAGGAGTTTAGACGGATGACGGGGTGGAGGGGGGGAGGGGGGGGGGGGTGGAAAGAACCTCACTGAAACGTCCCGATTAGTGAAAGACTTGGGTAGAGTGGATGTGAGAGGATGTCTCCATTAGTGGAAAAGTCTAAGACTAAACAGAATAGCCTCAGAATTATAGGGCTGCCCTTGAGGAAGATGAGGAGGAATTTATTTAGTCAGAGGGTGGTGAATCTGGAATTCTTTGCCACAGACTCCTGCACCTATTGACCATTGACTATTGATTGAATGGTGGAGTAGACTTGATTCTGCTCCTATCACATGACGTTATGATCCTGTTGGGTTGTTTACATCGGTAAACCTGTAGCAAATTCATCCACACCAAAAAACAAATGTAGGTCCCTTGCAGTCAGAAACAGGTGAATTGATCATGGGGAACAAGGACATGGCAGACCAATTGAATAACTACTTTGGTTCCGTCTTCACTAAGGAAGACATAAATAATCTGCCGGAAATAGCAGGGTACCGGGGGTCAAATGAGATGGAGGAACTGAGTGAAATCCAGGTTAGCCGGGAAGTGGTGTTAGGTAAATTGAATTGATTAAAGGCCGATAAATCCCCAGGGCCAGATAGGCTGCATCCCAGAGTACTTAAGGAAGTAGCCCCAGAAATAGTGGATGCATTAGTGATAATTTTTCAAAACTCTTTAGATTCTGTAGTTCCTGAGGATTGGAGGGTAGCTAATGTAACCCCACTTTTTACAAAGGGAGGGAGAGAAAAACGGGGAATTACAGACCATTTAAAGGGCTTTCTCACGGTGCGACCTGACCCAAGACCTAACAAGAGTTTGACACCTGGGAACCTCCTGCGATAACAGTACGGCATTCGTGGACCACCGAGGACCTCCGTGGCGCTATCGTGTAACTTTGTAAGGTCGGGAGAAAATTCAAACATTTTTGAATTTCTCCAAGAGTGACTTGAGCACATTTTGGTGAGCGTTGCAACATTGTATGAAGCAGATGCCAGTGCGATACCCGTGCGATATCCGTAATGACTCTTGCGGGTACCGTGGGAACTCCTGCGAACGGTAAACCCGGAAGCTTGACAGAGGGGACATAAGGTGAGTAATAGGTATTAAAGGGGGCTTGGGGTGTGGAGGAAGGGAAGGGCGGGGGGGGGGGGGGGGGGGTGCTCGGGGTGATTACAATGCTCTCTGGGGTGCGGGAAGAAGGGTCTCGAAAAGCAACTCGCCGCTTTGCTCTTAAGAAAAAATGAATAGGTGACGTTTCGGCTCGAGAGTTTCGGGTCTGAAGAAGGGTCTCCCAACCCGAAACGTCACCTATTCATTCTCTCCAGAGATGCTGCTTGACCCGATGAAGTGCTCCAGTTTTTGTGTGTCTATCTTCGGGTTAAAGCAGCATCTACAGTTCCTTCCAACACACGGCGCAACCTTGCCTCTACTTCCTTGTACTGCGGGGAGATTCAAATCGAAGCAATTTGTCTTAAGAGCAAAGCGGCGAGTTGCTTTTCGAGACCCTTCTTCCCGCACCCCAGAGAGCATTGTAATCACCCCGAGCACCCCCCCCCCCCCCCCCCCCTCTTCCCTTCCTCCACACCCCAAGCCCCCTTTAATACCTATTACTCACCTTATGTCCCCTCTGTCAAGCTTCCGGGTTTACCGTTCGCAGGAGTTCCCACGGTACCCGCAAGAGTCATTACGGATATCGCACGGGTATCGCACTGGCATCTGCTTCATACAATGTTGCAACGCTCACCAAAAAGTGCTCAAGTCACTCTTGGAGAAATTCAAAAATGTTTGAATTTTCTCCCGACCTTACAAAGTTACACGATAGCGCCACGGAGGTCCTCGGTGGTCCACGAATGCCGTACTGTTATCGCAGGAGGTTCCCAGGTGTCAAACTCTTGTTAGGTCTTGGGTCGTTATTAAAGATGGGATAGCAGCACATTTGGAAAGTGGTGAAATCATTGGACAAAGTCAGCATGGATTTACGAAAGGTAAATCATGTCTGACGAATCTATATGGTCTGCTCTTCAAAATTAGATTGTTTCCAACTCGTTACTCTACTCTCCCTTGTAAAACTGATCACCACCATGAAACCTACTACCTGCCCCCTTGACACTGTCCCCTCTGCCCTCCTAAAGGATGTCATTACATCAGCCGGTCCCAGCATCCTCGCCATCTTCAACAGCTCTCTGGCCACTGGTACTGTACCTACCTGCTTCAAGCATGCGGTGGTCCAGCCACTCCTGAAAAAACCTAACCTCGACCCCACCTTGCCACGCAACTACAGACCCATTTCTAAACTGCCTTTCCTCTCAAATGCCCTTGAAAAGGTAATTTGAAGACAACTTAGGCCTTACCTTCACCAAAACACTATCCTGGAAACTTTCCAATCAGGTTTCAGGGCTCACTACAGCACAGAGTCTGCCTTGTTGAAGGTACATAATGACCTACTGCTCACCGTTGACTCCGGCGACTGTGCAATCCTGCTCCTTCTTGACCTCAGTGCAGCATTTGACACTGTCGACCACACCATCCTAATTGACCGTCTCCAGTACAGGGTTGGTATTGATGGCACTGCCCTGAGCTGGTTCATCTCCTACCTCAAAGGTAGGAGTTTCTCTAATAACATAGGCAACTCTTTCTCCTCCCCAGCTAGCCTCTGCTGTGGGGTTCCACAAGGTTCCATCCTTGGCCCCATTCTCTTCTCCCTGTATATGCTCCCCTTAGGCCAAGTCATTGAAAGGCACGGCATTTCCTTCCATTGCTACGCAGACGAAACACAACTCTATCTCCCCCTGAAGCCCAAAAACCAATCAAATCTACTTTATATCCTGCCTCGAGGATTTAAAGTGCTGGATGGCCCAGAACTTCCTCCAACTAAATGAGAGTAAGTCTGAGGTCATCCTTCTCGGCCCCTCGCACTCAATCAAAATGATAGCAGGCAGTCTTGGAAGCTTTACCCCACTACTAAAACCTCACGTCAAAAACCTCGGCGTGATATTTGACTCAGCACTGAAATTTGACAAACAAGTCAATGCCGTGGTAAAAGCTAGCTTCTTTCAGCTTCGGACGATAGCTAAAATAAAACAATTCCTCCACTTTGACGACCTCGAAAAGATCATCCACACATTTATCTCCTCCCGCCTAGATTACTGCAACTCTCTTTACACTGGCATCAGCCAATCTTCCCTGTCCCGCCTGCAACTGGTCCAAAACGCCGCAGTGAGACTCCTGACGGGCACATGAAAAAGGGACCACATCACCCCGATCCTGGCCTCTCTCCACTGGCTCCTGTGCGGTTCCGTATACATTTCAAGACCCTCCTCTATGTCTACAAAGCCCTCAATGGGCTTGCCCCCTCCTACATTTAAAGTCTTCTCACCCACCACTCCACCTCCAGGTCCCTCAGATCGGCTGCTGAATATCCCGCGGTCTAGGCATAAGCTTAGGGGCGACCGCCCCTTTGCGGTTGCAGCTCCTAGACTGTGGAACAGCATCCCCCTTCCCATCAGAACTGCCCCCTCCATCGACTCCTTTAAGTCAAGACTAAAATCTTATCTATACTCCCAAGCCTTTCCTGACGTCCACTGAGCGAGGGCTATATGTAGCAATGTTACAAAATTTTGAGATTTAAAAAATCAAGTCTGTAATTTATCCCATCAGATAAAGCATAAAAATAAGTTTAATTTGACACCTAATTCACTTTCATATCTCAAGTATTTAAAAAGTTATGGCCATTTTCATACTGGGAAATGAGCATCTTGTTCCCTATTGATTTTCTATGGACATAACAAAAAAGCTGTGATCGTGAACAGTCAAAAGCCCATAACTTTCTTAAAAATTAAGAGAACTGAATGAAATTTTCAGTTATCATAGATTGAAGCATTCTGAAACAAATATAAAATAATCTTACTTGGATGACCTGAAATTAAAGCATATAATTAGTTAGTTACCTAATTGTAGCTAATTTCAGACTTCAATTACTAGATCTAAACATCTATCCATTTCTTAATAAATGATTAACAATATTTAAATAGCCTAAATGTCCAAATAATATTCACAAATAATTCACAATAAAACATGATTTTAAAATCTCATTTACATTAATTTATAGGCCAAATGGAAGGAATTTAGTGTTTAATTGCTGTAAATAAATGTCCATTTAAATCAGCTTTCTAGTGGGATCCTGTGGAACGCGCTGGTTTAGAACGTTCACATTGCGGTGGATTTGTGCCCCAAATGCCGAGAAAAATACTGCGGGATATAATGGGCCCAAAATGAGCTACTCGCAATATTAAACTTTGTATAAAGGGAGCTTTAGAAGCCCTTTTTAATGTAAAAATATACAGCATACCTTCTGTGGTTTGCTTTATGAGACCCTGTGGTTGCTGGCGGTCGCGGGTTTAGAGTTTGATTTTTAAACTACTATAACTATTATTCAAGGGCTTTAAACCTAATAATAGCTTTTGCGACGGGGTCTTTCAGCGATTTTTCGTTAATAATTAACTAGGCTGAACATTTTCGATTGGAACAGCTTAGAGAAAATCGCGTTTTAAACCCGCCCCCTCTAAACGGCGCCAAAATCGCGCACACCCACAGCGGCAGATTTTCAGCGACACTTCAGGTAGGCTTTGCAACATACCTACTATATGTATATATGTATGTAGTTTGTTTGTTTATACTATTCTTATAACAAATGTAAAGCACTTTGGCCAACGAGAGTTGTTTTTTAAATGTGCTATATAAATAAATGTGACTTGACTTGTGACATAGTATTTTTCGAGGCTGTAACTAGTAGAGTGGTTAAGGGAGAACCAGTGGATGTGTTATATCTGGACTTTCAGAAGGCTTTTGACAAGGTCCCACATAAGAGATTAGTATACAAACTTAAAGCACACGGTATAGGGGGTTCAGTATTGATGTGGATAGAGAACTGGCTGGCAAACAGGAAGTAAAGAGTAGGCGGCTGATCAGGAGGTCCGGGCCGCTGAGGAGGAGGATGTTCACCGTCGGGGTTCGGCGTCGGCGTTCCACCAGCCCGGCGTGAGGGCCTGAACATCGGGCCACCCGGGGCGGCGACTGCGGGTGCTAGGAAGACCTCGACCACGAGTGAACATCTGGGAAGAACGGAGGGGAGGCTGGCTGGACTATGGTGCCTTCCTCACCTTGGTGCCACTGTGTTATGTTGTGTCGTGGACTTTCAGTGTTTGTGCTTTTTTTAAATTCTATTTTATTTTTAATATGTTTTATTATTTATTATTATTTATTTACTTTTATTTTTATGATACTGCCTGTAAGGGAAATTCATTTCGTTGTCTCTAACTGAGACAATGACAATAAATTTGAATACAATACAATACAAGATGAGTGAACGGGTCCTTTTCAGAATGGCAGACAGTGACTAGTGGGGTACCGCAAGGCTCAGTGGTGGGACCCCAGCTATTTACAATATATATTAATGATTTGGTCGAGGGAATTGAATGCAACATCTCCAAGTTTGCGGATGACACGAAGCTGGGGGACAGTGTTAGCTCTGAGGAGGATTCTAGGAGGTTGCAAGGTGACTTGGATAGGCTGGGTGAGTGGGCAAATGCATGGCAGATACAGTTAAATGTGGATAAATGTGAGGTTATCCACTTTGGTGGCAAAAACAGGAAAGTAGACTATTATCTAAATGGTGGCCAATTAGGAAAAGGGGAGATGCAACGAGACCTGGGTTTCATGGTACACCAGTCATTGAAAGTGGGCATGCAGGTGCAGAAGGCAGTGAAGAAAGTGATTGGTATGTTAGCATTCATAGCAAAAGGATTTGAGTATAGGAGCAGGGAGGTTCTACTGCAGTTGTACAGGGTCTTGGTAAGACCACACCTGGAGTATTGCGTACAGTTATGGTCTCCAAATCTGAGGAAATACATTCTTGCCATAGAGGGAGTACTGAGAAGGTTCGCCAGACTGATTCCTGGGATGTCAGGACTTTCATATGAAGAAAGACTGGATAGACTCGGCTTGTACTCGCTAGAATTTAGGAGGGACCGAGATGAGAAAAGCATTTTTCACACAGAGAGTGGTGAATCTCTGGTACTCTCTGCCACAGAAGGTAGTTAAGGCCTATTCATTGGCTATATTTAAGAGTGAGTTAGATGTGGCCCTTGTGGCTAAAGGGATCAGGGGGTATGGAGAGAAGGCAGGTACAGGATACTGAGTTGGATGATCAGCCATGATCATATTGAATGGCGGTGCAGGCTCGAAGGGCCGAATGGCCTACTCCTGCACCTATTTTCTACGAATTTATGAAAGAACTGGAACACAGTATCCCAGTAGAAGCCTTCACCAGGGACCCTGGAACAAGCGAGTCTGCTGCTTGACTTTGCTGTCAACCCGAGGACGACAGAACATCTGACTTCATATGTTTTCACTTCTTTCCTGTTTCCAGCCCAGGACAGTATTGCAGGGCCGGGAGTGGGAATCAGCCACGAACTAATCAGCCTCGAAGTTGAATCCACCAATGTTCCTGACCTGACTCTGATAGATCTGCCGGGTATCGCCCGAGTCGCCGTTGGCAACCAGCCCCAAGATATCGGAGTCCAGGTAATGGAATCGTATTTATGTCTGATGGCTTGAATTCACAATTTCTTTGGAAAATATCCCTGGGTGAATTACCCCATTGTTGTTTGTGGAATCTTCTATCCTAAATAAATGCTAAATTTCCTATGCGACACGTCTAATATCTACAACATTATTTTTAATTGCCTCTAAGGTATTTTGGAAGTGTCTTGAGGTTATGCAATATTGGTCCTCCTCTCTTCCCTATACATTTTGCACACTTGCTGATCAACTAATCACACAGATATTTTAACTATAATCAGTTTATTAATATATTGACATTAGTTTTTTTAGGTTTTAGAGATACAGAGTGGAAACAGACCTTTTGCCCCACCGTGTCCGCACCGAGCAGCGATCCCCGCACATTAACATCTATCCTACACACACTAGGAACAACTTACACATAAACCAAGCCAATTAATCTACATATCTGTACGTCTTTGGAGTGTGGGAGGAAATCGAGGATCTGGGAGAAAACTCACATGGTCACTGGGAGAACGTAAAAACCCCGTACAAACTGCACCCATAGTCTGGATCGAGCCCGGGTCTCTGGCGCTGTAAGACAGCAACTCTTCCGCTGCGTCACCGTGCCGCATCTTCTAGCTGTTATCATTGGGCAGGAGATACAAATGGTGCACTACTAAGTTCAGGAAATGTAATTCTTCAGAAATGCAAAGTAACAATTGTGTTGTTGTCCATTGCCCTTGTGCCTGAAGTAGTTGTGCCTTTACAATGTGTAGATGTCAACCTCTTCATGGTTTTATAACTGTGTGGTCTGCTTTATTCTAGACTAAGAGACTCATTACATCGTTTATTCTGAAACAAGAGACAATTAACCTTGTCGTCGTGCCTTGTAACGTCGACATAGCAACCACAGAAGCACTGAAAATGGCCCAGGAAGTGGACCCTTCTGGAGACAGAACTTTGGGTAATTGCATACCCTTCCTCACTCCACTCCCCCTTCACCCAGGTACCCAACACATGCACAATGGCCTGGAGTAGGCTTCGTATTTTGAGTAGGCCTCAGCGGCATCTTCCTTGCACAGCCTGTAAAGTGCCATGGAATGTCACATAGGTCATAAGTGATACATAGAAAATAGGTGCAGGATTAGGCCATTCGGCCCTTCGAGCCAGCTCTGTCAGTCAATATGATCCCCCTCCATTGTCAGTGAGACCCAGTGCAAATTGGAGGATCAACACCTCATATTCGCTTGGGCAGCATACACCGCAGCGGTATGAATTATGTCTTTTCTATGCAACCCTTGCTCTCCCTCTCTCTCCTTCCCTCTCCTTCTCAGTTCTCTGACCAGTCTGACTGTCCCTCTGATTACATTTTGTCTCTATTTGCTCCGGAACTAGCTAACAATGGTGTCACATAAGGTTTGATTTGCCCCTTTTGATCTCTTACCCTTCCTTATTTCTGTAACTCCCTCTCCCCTGACACAGTCTGAAAAAGGATCTTGTGCCGAAACGTCATTCCATCTCTCCAATAGACAATGGGTGCAGGAGTAGGCCATTCGGCCCTTCGAGCCAGTACTGCCATTCAATGTGATCATGGCTGATCATCCCCAATCAGTACCCCGTTCCTGCCTTCTTCCCGTATCCCCTGCCTCCGCTATTTTTAAGAGCCCTATCTAGCTCTCTCTTGAAAGCATCCAGAAAACCTGCCTCCACTGCCCTCTGTGAGAATTCCACAGACTCCCAGCTCTCTGTGAGAAAAAGTGTTTCCTCGTCTCCTTTCTAAATGGCTTACTCATTATTAAACTGTGGCCTCTGGTTCTGGACTCCCCCAACATCGGGAACATGTTTCCTGCCTCTAGCGTGTCCAAAACCTAACAATCTTATATGTTTCAATGAGATATCCTCTCATCCTTCTAAATGCCAGAGTGTACAAGCCCAGCTGCTCTATTCTCTCAGCATATGACAGTCCCGCCATCCCGGGAATTAACCTTGTAAACCTATGCTGCACTCCCTCAATAGCTAGAATGTCCTTCCTCAAATTAGGGGACCAAAACTGCACATAATACTCCAGGTGTGGTCTCACTAGGGCTCTGTACAACTGCAGAAGGACCTCTTTGCTCCTATATTCGATTCCTCTTGTTATAAAGGTCAACATGCCATTTGCTTTCTTCACTGCCTGCTGTACCTGCATGCTTACTTTCATAGACTGATGAACAAGGACGCCCAGATCCCGTTGTACTTCCCCTTTTCCCAACTTGACGCCATTTAGATAGTATCTGCCTTCCTGTTTTTGCTACCAAAGTGGATAACCTCACATTTATCCGAATTAAACTTCATCTGGCATGCATCTGCCCACTCCCCAACCTGTCCAAGTCACCCTGCATTCTCATAGCATCCTCCTCACAGTTCACACTTGCCACCCAGCTTTGTGTCATCTGCAAATTTGCTAATATTACTTTGAATCCCTTCATCCAAATCATTGATGTATATTGTAAATAGCTGCAGTTCCAGCACCGAGCCTTGCGGTACCCCACTAGTCACTGCCTGCCATTCTGAAAGGGACCTGTTAATCCCGACTCTTTTGTTTCCTGTCTGCCAATCGCTTCTCTATCCATGTCAGCACTCTACCACCAATACCATGTGCCCTAATTTTGCCCACTAATCTCCTATGTGGGACCTTATCAAATGCTTTCTGAAAGTCCAGGTACACTACATCCACTGGCTCTCCCTTGCCCATTTTCCTAGTTACATCTTCAAAAAATTCCAGAAGATTAGTCAAGCATGATTTCCCCTTCTTAAATCCATGCTGACTCAGACCGATCCTGTTACTGCTATCCAAATGTGCGGCTATTTCATCTTTTATTATTGACTCCAGCATCTTCCCCACCTCCAATGTCAGGCTAACTGGTCCATAATTCCCTGTTTTCTCTCCCGCCTTTCTTAAAAAGTGGGATAACATTAGCTACCCTCCAATCCACAGGAACTGATCCTGAGTCTATAGAACATTGGAAATTTATCACCAATGCATCCACGATTTCTAGAGCCACTTCCTTAAGTACCCTGAGATGCAGACCATCAGGCCCTGGGGATTTATCAGCCTTCAGTCCCATCAGTCTATCCAACACCATTTCCTGCCTAATGTGGATTTCCTTCAGTTCCTCTGTCACCCCAGATCCTCTGGCCACTACTATATCAGGAAGATTGTTTGTGTCCTCCTTAGGGAAGACAGATCCAAAGTACCTGTTCAACTCATCTGCCATTTTCTTGTTCCCTATAATAAATTCACCTTTTTCGGTCTTCAAAGGTCCAACTTTGGTCTTAACTATTTTTTTTCTCTTCACATACCTAAAGAAGCTTTTACTATCCTGCTTGATATTCTTGGCTAGCTTACCTTCCTACCTCATCTTTTCTCCCCGTATTGTTTTTTTAGTTATCTTCTGTTGTTCTTTAAACATTACCCAATCCTCTTGCTTCCCGCTCATCTTTGCTACGTTGTACTTCTTCGCTTTAATTTTTATACTGTCCCTGACGTCCCTTGTCAGCCATGGTCCCCCCCTTACTCCCCTTGAAATCTTTCTTCCTCCTAGGAATGAACTGATCCTGCACCTTCTGTATTATTCCTAGAAATATCTGCCATTTTTGTTCCACTGTCATCCCTGCTAGTGTATCTTTCCAGTCAACTTTGGCCAGCCCCTCCCTCATGGCCCCATAGTCCCCTTCATTCAACTGTAACACTGACACCTCCGATCTACCCTTCTCCCTCCAATTGTAGATTAAACCTGACTATGTTATTGTCACTACTTCCTAATGGCTCATTAACCTCGAGGTCCTTTATCAAATCCTGTTCTTTACATAACACCAAATCCAGAATTGCCTTCTCACTGGTAGGCTCCAATACAAACTGTTCTAAGAATCCATCATGAACGCACTCTACAAAGTCCCTTTCTTGGGGTCCAGTACCAACCTGATTTTCCCAGTCTACCTGCATGTTGAAATCTCCCATAACAACCACAGCATTACTTTTGCTACATGCCAATTTTAACTCCTGATTCAACTTGTGTGCTATGTCCAGGCTACTGTTTGGGGGCCTGTAGATTAGTCCCATTAGGGTCTTTTTACACTTACAATTCCTTAGTTCTATCCATTCTGACTCCGCATCTCCTGTTTCAATGACACCCCTTGCAAGGGATTGAATTTCATTCCTCACCAACAGAGCAACCCCAACCCCTCTGCCCACCTGTCTGTCTTTTTGAGATGCTGCCTGTCCTGCTGAGTTACTCCAGTATTTGTGTCTATCTTTGGTATAAACCAGCATCTGCAGTTCTCCAACACAACCCTATTTCCTGAACAGTTTTATTGCCCTCAACTTAGTGTACAACAACCAATGTTTATTTTAACTAAACTATCTGTGCTGTGGAAGGTAGACAAAAATGCTGGAGAAACTCAGCGGGTGCAGCAGCATCTATGGAGCGAAGGAAATGGGCAACGTTTCGGGCCGAAACCCTTCTTCAGACTCGTCTCTGCCTGTCTCTGCCTGTTCGTGCGCTACCAAACTCATTTCCACATACTACTCCATAGCTGTGCTGTGGAAAGTAAACACCATGATAAATCTATTTATTGCTCACTGACATCGTTGGGTACCATGCGTTGGCCATTTTTACCATCATACGTCCCTCGTCTGTAAGCTCTAGGGTTGAACACGTTACAAACTATTCATTTTCTCCGATACAGTCTCAGTGTACTTTGGCTATACACTTATACTGTATCTGATACGCTTATCTAAAATGTATCTTTTAAGTTAAGAGATACACCACCTAGTCCACGCCGACCAGCGATCCCCATGCATTAACACTACCCTGCACACATTTATACAAAGCCAATTAACCTACAAATCTGTACATCCTTGGGGTCTGGGAGGATACCGAAGATCTCGGAGAAAACCCACGCGGTCACAGGGAGAACGTACAAACTCTATACTGACAGCATCCGAAAGCGAATGGCATGTTGGCCTTCATAACAAGAGGAGTTGAGCAAAGAGGTCGTTCTGCAGTTATATAGGGCCCTAGTGAGACCACACCTGGAATATTGTGTGCAGGTTTGACCCCTAATTTGAGAAAGGACATTCTTGCTATTGAGGGAGTGCAGTGTAGGTTTAGAGACTTAATTCTCGGGATGGCGGGACTGTCATATGCTGAGAGAATGGAGTGGCTGGGCTTGTATACTCTGGAGTTTAGAAGGATGAGAAACAGTACTTCACACAGAGAGTTGTGAGTCCGTGGAATTCTCTCCCTCAAGTTCAAGTTCAAATTTATTAGTCACATACACCTAGGTGTAGTGAAATTCTTTTTGCCAATGCAGCACATAAAAAAGAATACAAACATGACAATAATAAATAGCTTTAACATAAAAACATCCCCCCACAATGGTTCCCATTATGGGGGAAGGCACAAAGTCCAGTCCCATCCCCAATGTCCACCCATAGTCGGGCCTATTGAGGCCTCCACAGTTGCCTCTACGGAGGCCCGATGTTCCAGGCCGTCCTCGCCGGGTGATGATGTTCCGGCGCCGGGAGAGTCCTCTCAGCGGCATGGGAACCCTGGAACGGCTGCCTCCCTACTCGAGACCGTGGCTTCCGGAGCCGACAAGGCCGCGCCGAATGGAGCTCAACTGGCGATCTCATCGAGAGATCCCAGGCTCCCGATGTAAAGTTCAGCGCCGCCGCCCGCAGCTCCGCGATGTTTTTAACGTCGGTCCCAGCTCACCGGAGTTCCAGCGCGGCAACCCAGGCAAGGCACCGCCCGCCCCGCAATGGCGCTCCAGCGCTGCACCGCCATCCTCAGACCCGCAGCTCCGCTGATGCCAGTGCTGCCGATGCCGAGGCTCCGGGCGGTCCCCTCGCTCCTCGGACCCGCAGCTCCGCAGCCGCCGCCGATGCCGAAGCCGAGGCTCCGGGCGGTCCCCTCAGGAAATGTCGCTCCAGGCCCGCTGGTAGGCCGCGAGGACGGGTCGAAAGTGCAGCCCGGAGAAAAGCTGCATCTCCGACCAGGTAGGGACCCTGAAAATTAGTTTCCCCCTTCCCCCCCCCCCCCTCCCCCACACATAAAAAGCTAGAACTCCTGAAAACAAAACACTAAACTAACTAAAAATAAGAAAAAAGAGATGAAAAACAGACAGCTGCAGGCTAGGCAGCCATACCCCCAACAGGTCGGCGGGGGAGGCCTTTCCTCTGGATACTTATCAAGAGAGAGCTAGATAGGGCTCTTAAAGATAGCGGAGTCTGGGGATATGGGGAGAAGGCAGGAAAGGTTAGGGATGATCAGCCCTGATCACATTGAATGGCTGTGCCGGCTCGAAGGGCCGAATGGCCTACTCCTGCACCTGTTGTCTATTGTCTATCAAACTCAGATCTTTGGTGCTGTAAGGCAGCAACTCTACCGCTGTGCCACCGTGCCGCCCTATGTTTCAAAATTTCGGGCACCACCACCACTAATCAGTAGCAGCAAATTAATTCCATCATCTTTCCCTTTTTACTTTTAAATTTGAAGGTATTTTGACCAAACCTGACCTGGTGGACAGAGGAACAGAGAAGAACGTAGTTGACATTGTGAACAACCTGACAGTAGAGCTGGCGAAGGGATACATGATCGTTAAGTGTCGTGGCCAGCACGACATCAATCAAAATGTAACACTGGTGGACGCAATCGCAAAGGAACAGGCATTTTTTGAAGACCACGAACTATTTGGGTAAATGGTGAAGACTTGTTTTCCATTAAGTGAAGTGTAGATGGCAGATCGTGTAGACGGTAGACACCTGACATGCTTAGTACTTCCCAGTTACATGTGCAAACGACCTTCACATCAAGCTTGCACCAGATAGTCACCTTGCAGTCCCAGAACAACATGCGCCATTGAGTCAAATTTCCCATTGTTTAGCTAAGAGATACAGTGAGGAAAAAGGCCCTTCGGCCCACCGTGTCTGCACTGACCAGCGATCCCTGCATGTTAACGCTGTCCTACACACACTAAGGACAATCTTTGGAGTGTGGGAGAAAACCAATGAAGGTCACTGGGAGAACGTACAAATGCCGTACAGAAAAGCACCCGTAGTCGGGGTCAAACCTGGGTCTCATAAGGTCATAAATGATAGGAGCATCAAGTCTACTCCACCATTCAATCATGGCTGATCTGTCTCTTTCTCCTAACCTGATTCTCCTGCTTTTTCCCCATAATCCCTGACACCCGGCGGGTCTCTGGCGCTGCAAGGCAGCAACTCTTATCGCTGCGCCACAGTGCCGCCCTTGGAAGTTCGCTTTGCATCAACTTTGCATCGCGTTGTTTTCGGTGTAAAATTGTTTGATTGGTATTTTGTCATTATCCCGCAATGCTTCAACATTGACCAAGGTATTCTTTTTTTCACAATTTTAATAACAAGACCACTTTTGGACGAAGGAAAGGCAGGCATCTCAAATTTGGCCGTTCGGCTTACAAAGGAACTTGTCAACCACATTATTGTAAGTTTTACTTTGTAAAAACAACCTCCATTTTCTTAGACGTCGGGTTTGTAGTGATCAGCTGCATTTTAAAGTAATTTAGCAATGTACGTCTTGAGGCCTGTCAGTAATTTGGGGATATATAGAATCGGTTTTATTTAACTCCAGCGCTCTTGGGAAATTCTCCGGGATAAACTGCAGTCACATTTTTGGTGTTGTGACCTGGAAACCTGAAATCCCAAGCTCAGGTGCAGTCTGAATGAAGTTAACATCTTCTCCCTGTGACCTCGTGGGTTTCCTCCGGCTGCTCCAGTTTCCTCCCACATCCCAAAGACAAGCACGCTTATAGGTTAATCTGTCTCAGGAAATTGCCCCCAGTGTGTGGGGAGTGGATGAGAAAGTGAGATAATGTGGAAGTAGTGTGGACGGGTGGTCGATGGTCGGCGTAGACTCGGTGGGCCAAAGGGCCTGTTGCCGTGCTGTATCTCTAAACTCAACTAAACATAGTTCCTTGGTCAGCACTGAGATATTGTTGCAGTCCAAAGATGCCATCTTCCAAATGAGATCTTAAAACAAGTGGACAGGTTCACAGGTGAGTTACAGTAAGTATTATGCTCCAAAGTTTAGTTTCATTTAGTGATACAGCACGGAAACCGGCCCCTTGGCCCACTGAGTCCGCACCAACCAGCGATCGCCCCAAATTAACACTCGTACACACACACTGGGAAAATTTTACATATATACCAAACCATTCAACCTACAAACCTTTACGTCTTTGGAGCATGGGAGGAAACTGAAGATCTCAGAGAAAAACCCAGGCAGATCACAGGGAGAATGTACAAACTCCGTACAGACAGCACCCACGGTCCGGATCGACCCCGTGTCCCTGGTGCAACGCTACCACTGTGTTGCCCTAATTTGTAGACAGCATTTATCCCTCAGTTCCAATAGATTGCTGACGTGCGACAATGGTTGTTTTGTTTCTTCTGAATTTTTGTTTTGTTTTCAATCTTTGTTCAAACGTACTGCATTGACATTTAAAACTCTCTGGGTTTGCTCTTGATCGTGGAAGGCTCTGTAATAGGTACTTGGGATCATGGAATAAGCTGGGAAGTAGACTGCAGGGGTGATCACTAGAATAGACAGACTTTCAAAATAGTGACCCTTGCTTAATTTGTCTTTTCAAGAAATCATTGCCTCAGTTGCGATATGAAATAGAAACCAAGCTGAACCAGTCGTTGCAATCCCTCAAGAGGTACGGCATCGCTGCCCCCACTTCTTACTCCGAGCAAATAACATTCTTAATCGAGGTAAGGCCCTCTCTGTTTCATGGCTGTGTTTAGTCTGCTTTGTTCCACAGCAACATACTGTAAGCGAGGCTGGAACAGTGTACAGCCTGCCATTTCATTCCCCTGTGTCGAAGGGCAGGTTCGCTGCCAAAAGTTACATTTCAGGTCTAATTTCAAACCTGAGGAGTCACTGGAATGAACTGAATTCAAAGTGGGTTTCTTAGAGATTTCCCCCACCTCCCCTCCCCCAGCCTTCTAAACTCCAGCGAGTACAGGCCCAGAGCCTTCAAACACTAACATTTGGTCACACAAGTTCAACGTTCTGCCCCTGCATGTGGTCCAAGCTGTTATTGATGGTGACGAAGGCTCTGAAAATGCAGCCCTTCGCCTTCCCGTCTAAATCACTCTCAGATTCCGGGAATGGAAATACTGACAACCACCTCTTGACGTGGCCTCCACAGCCTTCTGTGGGAAAGATTCACCACCCTCTGACTGAAGAAATTTATTCTCATCTCCTTCCTAAAAGAATGTCCTTATGTTATTACCTCTGGTCTTGGACTCTCCCACCAGTGGAAGCATCCTCTCCACATCCACTATCCAAGCATTTCACTATTCGGTAAGTTTCAATGAGGTACCCCCTCATCCTTCTTCATTCCAGCAAGTACAGGCCCAGTGCCTGGAAAACATGGATAGGTGATGTTTTGGATCAGAACCCAAGGGGAGACCCAAAGTACTAAGTAACTCATGGGTTGGACAGCATCCCTGGAAAATGTGGATAAATGATGTTCTGGGTTGAGACCCAAGGGTCCCAACCCAAAGCGTCACCTGTCCACGTTCTCCACAGATGCTGCCTGACCCGCTGAGTTACTCCAGCACTTTGGGTCTTTCCTTGGTAAAACAGCATCTGCAGTTACATAGAAACATAGAAAATAGGTGCAGGAGTAGGCCATTCGGCCCTACGAGCCTGCACCGCCATTCGATATGATCATTGCTGATCATCCAACTCAGTATCCCATCCCTGCCTTCTCTCCATACCCCCTGATCCCTTTAGCCACAAGGGCCACATCTAACTCCCTCTTAAATATAGCCAATGAACTGGCCTCAACTACCTTCTGTGGCAGAGAATTCCACAGATTCACCACTCTCTGTGTAAAAAATGATTTTCTCATCTCGGTCCTAAAAGACTTCCCTCTTATCCTTAAACTGTGACCCCTTGTTCTGGACTTCCCCAACATCGGGAATAATCTTCCTGCATCTAGCCTGTCCAACCCCTTAAGTTCCTTGTTTCTACCAAAAGGTGACCGTTTCTATTGGTTAATGCTTTTCTGCATGCGTGTGCTGGTAACTTCACAAACCTTGTGATTTAATTGCCAGAAAATCAACAGCTTCAGCAGCCACATAAAAATTCTGACCATGGGGGAGGAACCTCAGGAGGTGGTAGATGGCGAGAGGTACATCACCGTAGTACGAAATGAGTTTTGTGACTGGAACACATTCCTGAACGAACGTGTATCAAAATGTGAGCATAAATATATATTGATTGACTGATGCTTTATTGTCCCATGTACTTGGCACAGTGAGATTCTTCGTTTACATACCGTAGAAGTATGCAAGAGCCGCCACGTGAAGAGGGCACCAATAATGTTACAGAAGTATTCAATATGTCCCTCTTCCTTCTCCCCCCTTCCCCCACCCAGTCCCTCTGTTCTCAGCGGGTCCCCCATGCCGAGTCCCTCTTTGTTCTTGGCGGCCCTCCAACGCCGGGTCCTTTTTGGTTCGCATCCTCCACCTGGCACTCATGCGGGCACTCATGCTGGCACTCATGCGGGCAACGGATTTCCGACGAACCCTCACTCTCTCCAATGGCCCCTCTCGCTCTCCAACGGCCCATCTCACTTGTCAACGCCACTTCCCGATCTGCTGGCGGTCCTGGTTGGCTACGCGTCCCGGCGTCACGGCCCATTCCAGCGATTATGTAGTAATATATTGTAATATATAATTTACACTTAAGATTATGAAAAAATGCAAAATGCAATTATGAAAAAACCCAAATTCATGATAGTGCAAGCTCTGTGATGTTCTGTTGTCGAGGTAGGATTAGAATAGTGGTGGGGAGCCTGATAGTTACAAGAATGTAGCTGAACCTAGTAGTGCGCCATTTAGACAATAGACAATAGGTGTAGGAGTAGGCCATTCAGCCCTTCGAGCCAGCACTGCCATTCACCCGTTCCTGCCGTTTCACCATATCCCTGACTCTGCTATCGTTAAGAGCTCTATCCAACTCTCTCTTGAAAGCAGACAGAGAATTGGCCTCCACCGCCTTCTGCGGTAGAGAATTCCACGGATTCACAACCCTCAGTGTGAAAAAGCTTTTCCTCATAATCGTTCTAAATGGCTTACCCCTTATTCTTAAACTGTGGCCCCTGGTTCTGAACTCCCCCAACATCGGGAACATGTTTCCTGCGCCTTGAGTATCCAAACCCTTAATAATCTTCTATGTTTCAATAAGATTCCCTCTCATCCCAAATTCCAGAGTATACAAGCCCAGCCATTCAATTCTATCAACAAATGACAGTCCCGCTATCCCGGGAATTAACCTCGTGAACCTCCGCTGCACTCCTTCTATAGCAAGAATATCCTTCCTCAAATTTGGAGACCAAAACTGCACACAATACTCCAGGTGTGGCCTCACTAGGGCCCTGTACAAATGCACAAGGACCTCTTTGCTCCCATACTCAACTCCTCATGTTATGAAGGCCAACATGCCATTCGCTTTCTTCACTGCCTGCTGTACCTGCATGCTTAATTTTAGTGACTGATGAACAAGGAGCCCTAGATTTCGCAGTACTTCCCCTTTTCCCAACTTGACACCATTTAGATAGTAATCTTCCTTCCCGTTTTTGCTACCAAAGTGGATAACCTCACATTTATCCACATTAAACTGCATCTGCCCACTCAACCAACCTGTCCAAGTCACCCTGCATCCTCATATCATCCTCCTCACAGTTCACGCTGCCACCCAGCTGTGTGTCATCTGCAAATTTGCTAATGTTATTCTTGATCCCTTCATCTAAATCATTAATGTATATTGTAAATAGCTGCGGTCCCAGCACCGAGCCTTGAGGTACCCCACTAGTCACTGCCAGCCATTCTGACAGGGACCCGTTAATCCCTATGCTTTGGTTCCTGTCTGCCAACCAATTTTCTATCCATGCCAGTACCCTACCCCTAATACCATGTGCTCTAATTTTGCCCACTAATCTCCTATGATAAGGTATCAAATGCTTTCTGAAAGTCCAGGTACACTGCATCTACTGGCTCTCCTTTGTCCATTTACCTAGTTACATCCTCAAAATATTCCAGAAGATTAGTCAAGCATGATTTATTCATAAATCCTTCGTAATGACTTCGTAAATCCATGCTGACTCGGACCGATCCTGTTACTGTTATCCAAATGTGCAACTATTTCATCTTTTATGATAGACTCCAGCATCTTCCCCACCACCGATGTCAGGCTAACTGGTTTATAACTCCCTGTTTTCTCTTTCCTGCCTTTCTTAAAAAGCGGGATAACATTAGCTACCCTCCAATCCACAGGAACTGATCCTGAATCTATTGAACATTGGAAAATTGGATCACCGATGCGTCTACGATTTCGAGAGCCATTTCCTTACGTACACTGTGATGCAGACCATCAGGCCCTGGGGATTTATTAGCCTTCAGTCCCATCAGTCAACCCAACACCATTTTCTTCCTAATGTGAATTTCCTTCAGTTCCTCCGTCACCCTCGATCCTCTGGCCACTAGTACACCAGGGAGATTGTTTGTGTCTTCCTTCATGAAGATGGATCTAAAGTACCTGTTCAACTCATCTGCCATTTCCTTGTTCCCCAGAATAAATTCACCTGTTTCTGTCTTCAAGGGTCCAACTTGGTCTTAACTAATTTTTTCCTCTTCATATACCTAAAGAAACTTTTACTATCCTCCTTTATATTCTTAGCTAGCTTACCTTTGTACCTCATCTTTTCTCCCTGTATTGCCTTTTTAGTTATCTACTGTTGCTCTTTAAAAATGTTACGATACTCTGGCTTCCCGCTCATCTTTGCTATGTTATACTTCTCTTATATTATACTGTCCCTGATTTTCCTTGTCACGGTTGCCCCTTACTCCCCTTGGAATCTTTCTTCCTCTTTGGAAGGAACTGATCCTGCACCTTCTGTATTACTTCCAGAAATATCCGCCATTGTTGTTCCACTGTGATCCCTGCTAGGGTATCTTTCCAGTCAATTTTGGCCAGCTCCTCCCTCATGGCCTTCCCTTTGTTCAACTGATACTTCCGATTTTTACATCTCCCTCTCAAATTGTTGATTAAAACATCATATTATGGTCACTACCTCTAAATGCCTCCTTTACCTCGAGTTCCCTTATCAAATCCTGTTCATTACACAACACAAATTGCCTTCTCCCTGGTAGGCTTCAGTACAAGCTGCTCTAAGAATCCATCACAGAGGCACTCCACAAACTCCCTTTCTTGAGGTCCAGTATCAACCTGATTTTCCCAGTCTACCTGCATGTTGAAATCTCTCATAACAACCGTAGCATTACCTTTAAGACATGCCAATTTTAACTCTTGATTCATCTTGCACCCTATATCCAGGCTACTGTATGAGGGCCTGTAGATAACTTCCATTAGGGTCTTTTTACCCTTACAATTTCTCAGTTCTATCCATACTGACTCTAGATCTCCTAATTCTATGTCACCCCTCGCAAGGGACTGAATTTTATTCCTCACCAACAGAGCTTCCCCACCCTCTCTGCCCACCTGTCTGTCTTTTCAATAGTACGTATACCCTTGAATATTCAGTTCCCAGCCCTGGTCCTCTTGAAGCCATGTCTCGGTAATTCCCACAACATAATTCCTGCCAATTTCTAACTGAGCCTCAAGCTCATCCTCTTTATTGCTTATATTTCACACATTCATATACAACACTTTAACTTCAGTATTCACCTCCCCTCTCACACTTACTCTCTCATCCCTTCTCGAACTTCCTTCCCAATAATTTGGTAATTTTTCCTGTACTCACTTCCCCTTTAACACCATCTTTATACTCCCAATTTGTCAATCCTTCCCCACCCCACCCCCCCCCCACTATTTAGTTTAAACCCACACGTGTAGCATTAGCTAACCTGCCTGCCAAAACGTTGGTCCCCCTCCAGTTAAGGCGTAACCCGCCCTTTTGTACAGGTCACCCCTATCCCAGAAGAGATCCCAGTGATCTATAAAGCTAAATCCTTGCTCCCTGCACCAGCCCCCCAGTCCCCCAGCCACACATTCGGATCCCCTATATCCCTGTTCCTGCCCTCACTAGCGTGAAGTACTGGAAGTAATCCGGAGATAACCACCCTAGAAGTCCTGCTTTTCAGTCTTCTTCCTAACTCTCTAAACTCGAGTTGCAGAACCTTCTTCCTCTTCCTCCTGACATCATTTGTGCCCACGTGCACAACTACTGCCGGCTGTTCACCTTCCCTCTCGAGGAAGTTGTGAAGTCAGTGCGTGATATCTTGAACCCTGGCTCCAGGGAGGCAACGGGTCATCCTCGAATCTCACCTGTCGCCACAGAATCTCCTGTCCGCACCTCGGTCAATGGAACCAGCCACCACTATAGCTCTGCCAAACGTCGGCCTTTCCAGTCAAGTCTCATCACCACTAGGATTGGAGCCACCGACCTATTCGCCGTTTTGACTGGAAGCATTGTCTGCCCCGACGGCTCCCAAAAGAGTGTACCTGTTTTCATTCGGCACAGCCACTGGGGTCTCCTGCACTCCACGGTTATTCCCCTTTCTCACAGTCACCCACCTTCGCTCTTCCTGTATTCTTGGCGTGAGGACCTCACTGTAGGTCCTGTCCACGAAACTCTTGTTTTCCCGGATGGCCCTGAGGTCATCCAGCTGCTTCCCCAGTTCCCTAACACGTTCATTCAGGAGCTGCAACTGGACACAATTTCTGCAGGCGTAGTTTCCAGAAGCACCTGACTTCCCACATTCTGCAGGAACCACACTGCACCAACATGCCTGCCATTTCTTTAGAAGACAGAAATGACAAATTTCCAACAAGTGTAGCCTCCTTGCCTCAGACTCCTCGCCAAAGACTCTTGAGCCAAAGACTCGCACTTTTCTCACAAGGCCACTCCCCGACTGCCCGCCACCCGAGAGCAACCTTGCTTATATTGGCTGATAACTTGCCTAATTTGCCAATTTACTAATTAAATTCCTCAGCCAATCCCTGCTCTCCTTCACCTGCTGCCGCTCCTCCTCCTCTGACCTTCTTGAAAGGTTTGCGCTGTAGCTGGTCTCATCCGGTTTTTAAATCTATCGTGACCGAAAGAAAACACTGTAAAAACTCCTAAGAGCTTACTTCTCAGCCAATCCCCACTCTCCTTCACCTGCTGCCGCTCCTCCTCCGACCTCCGTCGAACCTCCTGCCCGATGGTAACAGCTAGAAGACGCAAGGAGCGATAGGGTTGCTACCTTACAGCACTTGCAGCGGCAGAGAGCCAGGCTCGATCCTGACTACAGGTGCTGTCTGTACGGAGACCACGTGGGTTCTTCTCCGAAATCTTCGGTTTTCGCCTATACTCCAAAGATGTAAAGGTTTGCAGGTTAATTGGCTAAGTATAAATGTAAATTGTCCCTAGGGTGTGTAGGATAGTGTTAATGTACAGGGATCGCTGGTTGGTGCTAACTCAGTGGGCCGCAGGGCCTGTTTCCACGCTGTATCTCTAAACTAAACTAAAAGAGGCAAGGACAATATGGTGTGGATCAGTGATGGTAGATGCCGGGGATGAACACTGGGAGAAATAGTGAACCATCTTACTTAATGTTATTCCTTCCAGGCTTGGCCTGTCTCATTGTACTCTCGAGGTCTATGTTAACCAATAATTGTTCTATGCTTAGAAAGGAACTGCAGATGCTGGTTTCAACCAGACATAGGCACAAAGTGCTGGAATAACTCAGTGGGTCAGGCAGCATCTGGAGAAATTGGATGGGTGATGTTTCGGATCGGAAGCCTTCTTCAGATTATGTTGCATTATTTGACGCAGTCTTTAACTGATCCCAGATCACAAACATGCCTTGGTGAATGGTAGGGCCCTGGGGAGTGTTGTAGAACAGTGGGAGCTAGGAGTGCAGGTATGTCATTCATTCATCATCGTTGAAAACATTAGCGACGCAGTGGTGCTGGTTTCCAACGGGAACGGTGACGGACGCACCACACATCTCTGACGTCCGGTTTCTGCGGATTTCCGCCGCTGGAAGTATAGAATTTTGGTGTGTGTGCTTTATCATCATTCCTTACAATGCTATGTAAGATAGTGATCGCAACTTCCATTGAATGTGGATGACCATTGGCTCGCTAGAAGCTCATTCGCCCTTTGACAGGTCTTGTTGGGGGTCCACAGCCCCCTCCTCACCAAGCAAACCAGGTGGGGGAGACAGTTTAGTCGCCGACTACCCGGCAATGGAGCAGGTAGTACGGGATTACATGGTACCTGTGGCGAGGGGAACTCCCCCCGGCCTGACATCAGTCAGGGTATTAAGCATAGAATTTGGGAAATTATGTTGCAGTGGTATGATGTATGGGTGAGGGTGCAGTTGTAGTATTGGATTCAGTCTTGGTCACCTTACTATGGGAAGGATTTTGTTAAGCTGGAAAGAGTGCAGAGAGTGCCTGACTATGATATTGCCATCAAATGCATGATTGGAAAAGAATAGATTTTAAGTTTTACATTTTTTCTTTGCACTGTCAGTCCAAAATCACATGAAACATATAGTTCCCCAATATGAAAGCTCATACCGTGGAAGAGAGCTGCCTGGGTTTATCAACTACAGTACCTTTGAATCCTTCATTAAGAAAGAAGTCTCTGCACTGAAAGATCCAGCTATTACAAAACTGAAGACAATCACAGGTATGTGACTGCTATGCGTAAGGTGTACTTCTTTGAATTGCAAGAACTCTGGGCACCCAAACAAGAACATTCATCATAGGTAATGGATACTTCAGGCTTAAGCCTGTAACAAGGAAACACTACAATGCATTACCCTATCCACACCAAAAAAGCCAAATTATTGTCTTGTTAAACTAAAGATAGACACAAAATGTTGGAGTAACTCAGCAGGACAGGCAGCATCTCTGGATAGAAGGAATGGATAGGGCAGGTTTGGAGGGATATGGACCAAGTGTAGGCAGGTGGGACTGGTGTAGCTGGGACACGTTGACTAGTTTGGGAAAGTTGGGCCGAAGGGCCTGTTTCCACACTATCACTCTATGAATGGGTGACATTTCAGGTTGTTAAACTATCCTTGCAGGAAGCATTCAGATTTATGGCAGCACAGTTCCGTCTTATCCAGTCATTAAAAAGACAATGCATGATTAAAATCAAGCCATCCACAGTGTGCAGATAGAGGGTAAAGGGTATAACGATGAGTGCAAGGTAAAGTCCAGTAAAGTACGATTAAAGATATTTTTACCGTCTGCATTGGGGATAGATGGGAGCACAAGACCACTCTAGTTGGTGGGAGGATGGTTCGATAGCTTGACAACAGCTGGGAACAAACTGTCCCTGAATCTGGATGTGTGCGTTTTCAAACTTCTGTACATCCTGCTCGATGGCAAAGGGGAGAAGAGGGAGTGACTGGGGTGGGATACTTTGTAACTTGTGTAAGAAAGAACTGCAGATGCTGGACTAAACCGAAGATAGACTTTGTTCTCACCCGACTCTTCTCCCCCCCCCCCCCCCCCCCCCCCCCCCCCCCCCCTCCTCCCCCCCCTCACAGTGGTTCCCCACATTGTCTTATCTTGGTTATCAGTTGCATGTGTTATATCGTCTTTTTACTATTACAGATATCACAAGGAATATTTTTATGGTCGTTGCCGAGCAACATTTCAGTGCCTTTAGTAACCTGTCCAAAGCTGCCAAGGTACAGTACACGAACCTTCTGCCTTTCGGTAATGGAGTTTTGAGGTTTAGGTTTATTATTGTCATGTGAAAGATGTAACCTTTGTCTTGCAAGTTATCCAAACTGATCTGATATACATAAATACAATCAAGTCTGATTCAAGTAAGACTTCGGGAAGGTGAATCCATACCACCAAGTCAGGATGGTGTGTAACACTAATTTTAAACCTGCAGGCAGGGGTGAACTCCTATACCTATTGGTCATGTCCTTTTTAGTTCAGTTTAGAGATACAGCATGGAAAAAGGCCCTTTGGCCCACCAAGTCCGAACCAACAAACAATCCTCGCACACTAACACTACCCTACACACACTAGAGACAATTTTACATTTATACCAAGGCAATTAACCTACAAACTGTATGTGTGGGAGGAAACCGAAGATCATGGAGAAAACCCACACAGTTTTCTCGGGGAGAATGTACAAACTCCATACAGACAGCACCCGTAGTCAGGATCTTACCCGAGTCTCTTGCGCTGTAAGGCAGTAGCTCTACTGCTATGCCACCGTGCCACCTTAAACCTAAGGTTTTAGTGGGAGGTTGTGGGATTGGGAGGTGCTGTTGGAATCACCTGGGCAAGTAACTGTAGCACATATTGTAGGTGGTAATTTGGTAGTTTCATGGAGCCCAAAGCCATTTCGGATTCTAAACTTGCCCACCAGAAAAAGAGCCTGGATCTGACGACATATGAAGTTGAGTTGTTGGGTTACAGCCGTTCAAGATGTTGATGAAGCCAAAGATGGAGTACTGTGTTCAGTTTTACTCACCCTGTTATAGAAAATATGTTATTAAGGTGGAAAGAGTGCAGACTTACAGTACGAGGATGGTGACAGAACTTGTGGGCCTGAGCTATAGGAGGAGGATAGATGGGCAAGGGCCGTATTCCTTGGGAGCGTAGGAGGATGAAAGGTGATCTTACACAGGTGTATGAGATCATTGGGGGAAATAGATAGAGCAGATGTGCAGAGCCTTTTACCATGATTAGGGAAACTAAAAAAAACAGAGGACATAGGTTTAAGGTGCAAGGGGAAATATTTAACGGGAATATGAGGGGCAACTTCAGCCAATGGTGCAGTGAGTAATTCCTAACCATACTTATTTCTCAGACAGTAGTCATAGATGTTTTTCTGACACCGAGGGTGGTGGGTATATGGCATGAGCTGCCATAAGACTTAGAGGCGGAAACTATAACAACATTTAAGACATCTGGATAGGTACATGGATAGCAGACAAAAATTCTGGAGAAACTCAGCGGGTGAGGCAGCATCCATGGAGCGAAAGAAATAGGCTATAACAGGTTTAGAGGGATATGGATCAAGCGCAGGCCGGTAGTGTTGGTGTAGATGGGGCACCTTGGTCGGAACGGACAAGCAGGGCCAAAGGGCTCCATGACGTATTTGCTCATTTTATCTTTGTGTGTGCAGGTCATAATCGCAAATATGAGCCACAAGCAAGAAACAGAAGCAGAGAGGCTGCTGCAGGCCCAGATTAAGGTTGAGAGTGTGGTGTATTGTCAAGACGGTATCTACAATAACAGCCTTTTTGAAGCAAAAGGCAATTTGCCACAACCTTTGGCATTTGGCAGCATCCAAGAACTGTCGGATCATCTCCACGCATATTACAAGGTAAATATACTGTGTGTAACACAGCAGCGGATTTGATTGCCATTGTGTGCCGATCATTGGTGGACTGTTCCCTCCTTCCTCCCACTGGGATGATTGGTGGAAGAGCGAGAGGCAACATGAGGAAACATTGAGAAAAAAGCACAAAGTGACGAAAATATGGGTGGAGATACGAGAGACGCAGTTTAATCTGGGCAGGTGTGATGTGTTGCTCTTTGGGAGATGGAATTTAAGACGAGAGTGTTCAGTAACAATAAAAGGCAGAACCCTTAGG
This sequence comes from Amblyraja radiata, assembly GCF_010909765.2. Lineage (NCBI taxonomy): Eukaryota > Metazoa > Chordata > Chondrichthyes > Rajiformes > Rajidae > Amblyraja > Amblyraja radiata. The sequence continues at coordinate 11,316,467 of NC_045969.1, forward strand.
AGCAATGATGGATTTGACGGCACCAGGCCTGTACTCGCTGAAGTTTAGAAGGATGATGGGTACCCTCATTATAACTTAGCGAATAGTGAAAGGCTTGGATAGAGTGGATGTGGAGACGATGTTTCCACTAGTGGGAGCGTCTAGGACCAGAGGTCATAGCCTCAGAATGAAGGGACGTTCCTTTTGGAGATGAGGAATTTCTTTAATCAGTGTGTGGTGAATCTGGAATTCATTGCTACAGAAGGTTGGATAGATAGATTCTTGATTAGTACAGGTGTCAGCGGTGATGGGGAGAAGGGAGGAGAGTGGGGTTGGGGGGGGGGGAGATAGATCAGCCATGATTGAACAGCAGAGTAGACTTGATGGGCTGTATGTCCCAATTCTGCTCCTATCACTTATGTCCTTATGGATGTGCAGAGGGATCTTGTGGTAAACATAGAAACATAGAAAATAGGTGCAGGAGTAGGCCATTCTGCCCTTCGAGCCTGCACCACCATTCAATATGATCATGGCTGATCATCCAACTCGGTATCCTGCCTTCTCTCCATACCCCCTGATCCCTTTAGCCATAAGGGCCACATCTAACTCCCTCTTAAATATAGCCAATGAACTGGCTTCAACTACCTTCTGTGGCAGAGAATTCCAGAGATTCACCACTCTCTTGTGTGAAAAAAGTTTTTCTCATCTCGGTCCTAAAAGATTTCCCCCTTATCCTTAAACTGTGACCCCTTGTTCTGGACTTCCCCAACATCGGGAACAATCTTCCTGCATCTAGCCTGTCCAACCCCTTAAGAATTTTGTAAGTTTCTATAAGATCCCCCCTCAATCTTCTAAATTCTAGCGAGTACAAGCCGAGTCTATCCAGCCTTTCTTCATATGAAAGTCCTGACATCCCAGGAATCAGTCTGGTGAACCTTCTCTGTACTCCCTCTATGGCAAGAATGTCTTTCCTCAGATTTGGAGACCAAAACTGTACGCAATACTCCAGGTGTGGTCTCACCAAGACCCTGTACAACTGCAGTAGAACCTCCCTGCTCCTATACTCAAATCCTTTTGCTATGAATGCTAACATACCATTCGCTTTCTTCACTGCCTGCTGCACCTGTATGCCTACTTTCAATGACTGGTGTACCATGACACCCAAGTCTCGTTGCATCTCCCCTTTTCCTAATCGGCCACCATTCAGATAATAGTCTACTTTCCTGTTTTTGCCACCAAAGTGGATAACCTCACATTTATCCACATTATACTGCATTTGCCATGCATTTGCCCACTCACCCAGCCTATCCAAGTCACCTTGCAGCCTCCTAGCATCCTCCTCACAGCTAACACTGCCCCCCAGCTTCGTGTCATCCGCAAACTTGGAGATTCAATTCAATTCCCTCGTCCAAATCATTAATATATATTGTAAATAGCTGTGGTCCCAGCATTGAGCCTTGCGATACCCCACTAGTCACTGCCTGCCATTCTGAAAAGGACCAGTTTACTCCTACTCTTTGCTTCCTGTCTGCCAGCCAGTTCTCTATCCACATCAATACTGAACCCCCAATACCGTGTGCTTTAAGTTTGTATAGTAATCTCTTATGTGGTACCTTGTCGAAAGCCTTCTGAAAGTCCAGATATAACACATCCACTGGTTCTCCCTTATCCACTCTGCTAGTTACATCCTCGAAAAATTCTATAAGATTCGTCAGACATGATTTACCTTTCATTATTTCCATGCTGACTTTGTCCAATGATTTCACCACTTTCCAAATGTGCTGCTGGTACAAGTGGTACAAGTCCATTACCTGGAAAATAGCAACACATGGTCATGGTGGGAAAGAAGGTGTATGCCATACTTGCCTTAATTGATAAGTCCTGTTGCAACTTTATGGAACTGGTTGGATCGCATTTAGAGTGTTGTGTACAATTCTGGCCACCCTATTACAGGAAGATGTGGAGGTGAAGACCTGCATCAAGATGTTGTTTGGATTAGAGAGTTTTAGCCATGAGGAAAGGTATGAGAAGGTAGTATCATGATGTTTAAGAGACCTTAAGAGAGGTACATGGTTCGGATAGGTCTGGTGAGATATGGGCCAAATGCAGGCAGGTGGGACTAGTGTAGATGTGGCATGTTGGGCAGCATAGGCAAGTTGTGCCGAAGGGTCTGTTTCCCATGCTGTATGACTCGATGAAAGATTGGTCAAACTTAGTTGTTTTATATAGAGCATTGGAGTTTGAGGGGCAACCTGTAAGGATATAATATTACTAGACTAAGTGGGACCCTTTCACACGGGGGGGTTGGTCCCCCAACGCAATATTCCACCTCTCCACCAATTCCAATATTGGTGGCCAGTGGGGGGTAGGCTTTCTGGAGCACTAGTATGGGTGTTGTGGGCCGAAGGGACTGGTTTCCAGGGGGCTAGAGTATGGACATTGTGGGCCAAATGGATTCTTGGGATGGCAACTCAGTCACTCAGGCCTGGTGGGCTGGCAGCTCAGTCACTCAGGCCTGGTGCGCTGGCAGCTCAGTCACTCAGGCCTGGTGGGCTGGCAGCTCAGTCACTCAGGCCTGGTGGGCTGGCAGCTCAGTCACTCAGGTCTGGTGGGCTGGCAGCTCAGTCACTCCGGTCTGGTGGGCTGGCAGCTCAGTCACTCCGGCCTGGTGGGCTGGCAGCTCAGTCACTCAGGGCTGGTGGGTTGGCAGCTCAGTCATTCAAGGCTAGTGGACTGGCAGCTCAGTCACTCGGGGCTGGTGGGCTGGCAGATTAGTCACTCAGGGCTGGTGGACTGGCAGTTCACTCACGGCTATTCCTTGAAATTCCATTTCAAGCAGAGTGCAGTCCACCACATTCAATTTCATAGTATTTCAAGCAGAGTGCAGGCCACCACATTCAATTTCATAGCATTTCAAGCAGAGTGCAGACCACCACATTCAATTTCATAGCATTTCAAGCAGAGTGCAGGCCATCAAATTGCAAAACAACTAATTGCATTGTCATTAAGGGCTAACAAATCATTTATTGCAAGTACATTGTAGACTCACAGTTCAGATGATTCACAGCTTAGAATGACAGTTGAGGACTCTCCCTCACTATCTTTCAGAGTGACTGACTCATTTCCAGGCAACCGGGGTTTTATAGTCCGGCCGACTATAAAATCAATACACAGCGCAGACAGGAAGTGGTCAAGATGAGACTTTTAGTTATATAGATAAGGCATAGATAGTGTTGTTTTTCTTTCCCTGGCTGGAAATATCAAATATCAAAAGGCATATCTTTTAAGAGTTTGAAGCAGTTTTGTTTACACAGTGGTAGGTGCCTGGAACCTATAGCGAGGAGAAGCGGTGGAAGCCGATATGAGGGCAACAATTAAAAGGCATTTAGATAGACTCATGAAGAGGTGGGGAATATGACCATTTTATAATATAGGTATAATGTGGGGGTAAACGGTTCAAAGGTTCAGAAAAAAAATATTTCTTCCACAATGGTTGGAATTTGGAACAGACTGCCTGAGGGGGTGATGGAGGATGGTGTTTGCAGAACATTTGAGAAGCATCTCAAAAAGCACTTGAATCACTGAGACACGGTGACGCAGCAATAGACTTGCTGCATTACAGCGCCTGATACCCGGGTTCGATCCTGCCCAAGGGTGCTGTCTATTTGGAGTTTTTACGCTCTCCCCATAACCTGTCTGGGTTTTCTCAGAGATCCTCGGTTTCCTCCCACACTCTGAAGACGTACAGGTTTGTAGGCTTGGTATGAATATTAAATTGTCCCTAGTGTTTGTAGGGTAGTGTTAATATCCAGGGATCGCTGGTCGATGCAGACTCGGGGGATCATAAGGGGTGTTACCTTGCTTTATCACTAAACTAAAATATAAGACTGGAGTAAGTGCTGGTAAATGGGGTTGGTATGGATGGGTACTTACTAGATGGTTGGCAAGAACATGGTAGAGTGATGGGCAGATTCAACAATGGGCTAAGAGGATTAAATAGATTTAATTAAAGCACACAGGGAAGTTTTGCTTCCTGTTTCATTACCTTCCTTTATTTTCTGTTCTCAACGCCTAGGTTGTCTCTCATCGACTGGCTAACCAGATCCCCATGGTCATACGCTGCTACATTTTAAATGAATTTGCTGACAAACTCCAGACAGAGATGCTTCAACTCATCCAAGACAAGGATTGCATCAATGATTATCTAATGGAAGATGAAGACACACAGAGGAAGAGAGATGACCTCAATCGCAAAATAGACCGATTGACAAAAGCCCAGAAGACATTGCTTGAATTTGGTTAAATAAGCGTTGAACGAAGGTCACTGAATACTGTAAAGATATGTTTATATTTTGTTTGCAAATTTTTATATTTCTTGCCAACTTCCGCTCTTGAAGGGATTGAATCCTTACTACTGTTTAGTCTCGGAGTTCACAATCATTCTTTGATACCAGCAGCCTTTATTCCTGTTTAATTGCATGATGACAATCTATCCACGGATAGGTACATGGATAGGATAGACTTAGAAGAATATGGGCCAAACCCAGGCAGGTGGAACTAGTGCAGATGGGACCTCGGGTCAGCATGGGCAAGTTGGGCTTGTTTCCACATTCTTTGACTCTATTTGTGAGTTATAGGAATTTACGGTACCTCCTCACTCAATTTCCATATTTGTGATCTTCCTCCTGGCTAATGTCCTCTTTCCAATCAAGGGATATAAGTCTGAAGAAGGGTCTCGACCCGAAACGTCGCCTATTCCTTCTCTCCATAGATACTGCCTCACCCGCTGAGTTTTTCCAGCATTTTTTGCCTACAAGGGTCATATTTGCTCCCATCCCATCCTGACTGAAATTGGCTAACTGGAAAACATGGATTGATTTTAAATTGAAGGTAGACACAAAATGCTGGAATAATTCAGCGGGACATGCAGCATCTCTGGAGAAATAGATAGGGAGACGAGACCCTTCGCCTGAGTTATTCCAGTATTTTGTGTCTTATCTTTGGTGTAAACCAGCATTTGCAATTCCTTCCTACACATATTGATTTTAAATTGTCTGTATATTGAGCAGCTCGGTGTGAACTTGTTTAAGCTGTCAAGGAACCTTTAATTGTCTTTTGATGCATCTTATGAGGAATCTCTTTGCTTAATGGATTGAGTTTAGTAACAAGAGATTGAGTTTATACAAGATTGGCAAGAGATTGAGTTTACACAAAGTTCCTGGCCCGAAACATCTTCTGCCTTTTTCCACAGATGCTGCCTGACCTGCTGAGTTCCTCCTGCACTTTGTTTTTACACTTAGCTAATGTTCCCCGACAATTATATTCCGTATCATGATTTGGATGTGAAATTGGAAATTAGATTGTGATTAGATTTAAATTAATTCTAATCACACTTTACATTTTTTTATCATGTTTTAAAACAAATTTGGATTTGACTTGAAGCAAATAGATAATTATCCGATATAGCATTCACAAGGATACAGAGTGGAGTGGAATTTAGTGTTTGATACGAGTCATTTTACAATACTGGAGAGATTTTGAGGATCAAGATTATTATTCTATTTTTTACACCAATACACTGTTCTTAACAAAAACCTACCTATCATATGAAACCTTATAAATAACAGATATAAATTAGATAACTTCAAGACCGAAAGTCAAACATTTTTTCATGACAGGCAAATTTTCATTGTTTTACCACCAATTTGGACACCAAAAGTGTGACATTAAAAACTTTACCACATTTAGTCATTAATATTTAATTCATAAATAAACTTCATATGGCCCCTCATACATACATGTTTTGAGAATGATCTAGGGAAATATCTTCATCAATACCAGGAGAAAAATACAGTAATATGTCCGGTATTCCGCCTAGCAAAGATCTGGTAACGGTCGTTGTGCTTGGTGTCCATTGTCACAATGACGGTTATCGGGGTCGGTACCTCCGTAAGTTAAACCATGGAGGCTCCAAACCTCTACTGTTTTTCACAAACCCCAACAAAGTATCCTATGGTAGTATTGTTTTTTGGGCGTTAATTATTTTTTCTTATATTCAAATGTAATATATCAAAAACATCATGGTGTCATTCTTTCATGTCAACCTCCGGAAGCTCCACAACGACCGTTACGGAGACATTTAACTTCCAAAAAAATCATCCCAAATCAAACCTTCCGACGAATCATCGGCCATCGATATAGCTCAAATCCATAAGGCTTTATCGTTACCGTTCCTGTTTTCCATAACAGTTTTTTCTATCTATGGATATAATTTGGTTTTCTCTAATAATGTAACGTTTGTTTTCTGGGACACTAACCTTTGAGGGTTCACTGCAACGTACGTTTGTGTAACGCGCGTTGCGTGTCCACTCAGATGGGTGCAGTATTCTACTATATGATCATGTGGATGAAGTGGAGTTGAGCCACGAGGCACGACATCCGGAGGTTGCAGTGAATCATCCGATCAGCTGAGAAGGTTGTTGGCTGCAACCTTCCCACCATTGACGAACTGTACACTGCAAGGCCCAGGAAGCGAGCGGGTAAGGTCATCTTTGACCCTTCTCACCCTGGCCACAAACTCTTTGAATCACTTCCCTCTGGAAGGCGACTCCGGACTGTCAAAGCTGCCACAGCTAGACATAAAAACAGCTTTTTTTCCACGAGTAGTAGCTCTACTCAATAACCAAAAATCTGTTGCCTTTTTGCTCTGGTATTTTTTTTAATTCACATGTTTAATCGATAATGTTTTATTATTAATGTTTTATGTGTCATTCTTAATTGTCATTTTATGTCATGTTGTCATTTGTGAGCGGAGCACCAAAGCAAATTCCTTGTATGTGAACATACTTGGCCAATAAACTTATTCATTCATTCATTCATTCATTCATTCATTCATAGTTGTGTAGAGACTCGGTCCTAGAGAAACACCATTAGACCTCCTCGGTCACTGAATGCATTCAGGTTTGGTCACTGAATTTAAGGAAGAGAGTATTCTAGGCTAGGAAACAAGGCAGCACTAACAATTCACCAAAATCGTTAATATGCCAGAAGAACTCGTACCTCACAGTTCCAGCAACCTATGTTCAATCCTGACTTATCTCTGGCATTTGCACAATTCCGCTCTGACTGCATGGTTTATCCGATTACCTCGCGCTGTAAACAGCAATGAGATAAATGGACAAAGATTTAATTTTAGATACACAATGGAAACAGGCCCTTCGGCCCATCGAGTCCACATCGACGAACAATCACCCGTACACTAGTTGCATCCAACACACTAGGGACAATTTACAGAAGCTGAATAATTGTACTTGGAGGGGTGTGTCTACTTCGGTGGAGACTAGCGCAGACTCATAGATTGGGAGTTTCAGTTTACATTGAGGATTGCTGAGAATAACAGTTTTTTACCACGGTAACGACCGCACGGTCACGACTGCATTTTATGAAGAAGAAACAGTTAAGAGCGAAAAGTTATGAATTATTTCTTTGCTTTGTAATACTTCTATAAAAGACCAATTAATCAAGACACAATGTTTGGAAGATTCGTTTTTACTATCTTAAGATTGCGGAGAGTGTGTAAACTATATCCCCACCACATCTGTATGGAGTTTGTACGTTCTTCCCGTGACTGTGTGGGTTTTCCCCGGGTGCTCTGGTTTCCTCCAACATTCCAAAGACGTACATGTCTGTAGGTTAATTGTCTTCAGTAAAAATTGTAAATTATTCCCAGTGCGTAGGATAATGCTAGTATACGGGGACCGCTGGTCATCATAGACTCCGTGGGCCGAAGGGCCTGTTTCTGCACTGTGTCTCTTAACTAAACTAAACAAAAACAGAAAATCCTTGATAAACACAGCAAATGGAGCAGCGACTGGGAATGCTTAACAGAACTGACCAGTTCTGATGAAAAATCATTGACTTTAAAAATTAAAGCTGATTCAGTACGGAAGTTACAAGATCTGCTGAGAAATTTTTAAGCATTTCCTGGTTTTATTCCAGAATTCCTAAATCCACATCATTTTGCTTTTCAGTTCAGTTTAGTTTATTGTCACATGTACCAAGATACAGTGAAAAGCTTTTGTTGCATGCTAACCAGTCAGCGGAAATACAATACATGATTACAATCGATCCATTTACAGTGTATACGTACATGATAAGGGAATAACGTTTAGTGCAAGGTAAAGGCAGTAAAGTTAAGGAGATCAAGGATAGTCTCAAGGTCACCATTTGCAATGTTTTAAGACTTTGTAGAAACAAGAATGGCATTTGAGGAGCTTTTGGATTGGCACACAAATTATGGAGGGATATGGATCATGTGCAGGCAAAAGGGATTAGTTTAATCTGACATGATGTGCACAGATATCATGGGCTGAAGGGCCAGGATGGAACTCAGGTCTCTAGCGCTGCAAGGCAGCAACTCTACCGCTTCACCACAGCGCCTCCCGTAGGACGGATGTTGTTAAGCTAGAGAGAGTGCGGAGAAGATTCACAATGATGTTGGCAGGACTAGAGGGCTTGGTCTGTAGGGAGAGGTTGGGCAGCTTGGGCTTTATTCCTTGGAGTGCATGAGAATGAGGCTTGATCATCTAGAGGTGTTTAAGATCATGAGCGAATTCGACAGAGTGAATGCAGAGTTTTTCACCCAGAGTAGGAGAATCAAGAACCTAAGGACATAGGTTTAAGGACATAGAACATAGTGGGGATAGAATAAATAGGAACCTGAGGGGCAACTTTGGTGCAGCTACTATGACATTGTTTAAGAAACATTTAGACAGGTACATGGATTTAGAGGGATATGGGCCAAATGCAGGCAGGCGGGACTAGTGTAGATGGGGCAAGTTGGTCAGTATGGGCAAATTGGGCTGAAGGGCCTGTTACCAAGCTAAATGACTAAGTGTGTCTGTGAGGTGCCCTCTATGCCAATATACAAGGCCTGAAGGCGTTTCCTCTATGAGCCATACATACATTCTCTACTTCCTCCAGACAAATCGTGGCAGTCTCTTCTGCCACATGGAAGTTCGGATGTCCCCAGTGGCCGACCGTCTACATAGAAGTCCTCCTCCCCTTTTACAGCGGAAACCCAGGGTAGGGAGTGTTGCATGGACCAGTGCCAAGCAATAGTGGTGGCAAGGTGGCACAGCAGTAGAGTTGCTGCCTTACAGTGCCAGTGACCCGGCTTCGATCCTGACTACGGGTGCTGTCTGTACGAAGTTTGTATGTTCTCCCTGTGACCACGTGGGTTTTGTTCGGTTTCCTCCTACACTCTAAAGACGTACAGGTTTGTAGGTTAATTGGCTTCGGTAAAGTGTAAAATTGTCCCTAGTGTGTAGGTTAGTGCACATTCCGAAGGCGTACAGATTTGTAAGTTAATTGGTTTCTGTAAATTGTCCGAATGTGTAGGATGGTGTTAGTGTTCAGGGTAATCGTTGGTTGGCACAGACTCAGTGGGGCGAAGGGCCTGTTTACGCACTGTAATTCTGAAGTCCAAAGTCTAACGGTTGTTAGACTGGTTCGTGAACTCCCAGTGCCTGATGAGGGGTTTGGAAGGGGTGGGAGATTGCAACCTTCACGTGGTCTGCCCTATTTCAATGAATGCAATCAACCTGGTGTGCACAATCAAATAAGATCAAATAGAACAAGTTGTCCTACAACTTTAGGCTGTGCATGCCATACGCAAGAAGAAGGGGTTTGGAAGGGTTGCTTCTCAAGTTCTAGTTGCACCTGTGTTCACCCTCGTGATGTAACAGCAACCGTGGCACAGCTGGTAAAGCTGCTGCCTCCCAGCACCAGAGACCTGACTTCAATCCTGACCTTGGATGCTACCTGTACAGAGTTTACACATTCTCCCTGTGACCACGTGGATTTCCTCCGGGTGCTGCGGTTTCCTCACGCATCCCAAAGCGGTGTGGGTTGGTAGGTTCGTTGGCCGCTGTAAGTTAACCCCAGTGTGCTAGGGAGTGGATGAAAAAGTTGGATACTATAAAAATCGTTGAACAAGTGATCAATGGTCAACCTCGAAACAGCGGGCTGAATCAAAAATCCTATAGCGGAGCAAGATAGACCACTCTTGCTAAATGCAATGGGCTGACGTGCAGTACGCAGCGGAGCGGAACGTAGGACTTTTTTTCATCCATTTCCGTAACCGGACCCAACCCGACTCGCAGTGTAATCAACGTTGCGGGGGAACAGTTTTGTTATTAAGTTAAAATTCTGAAAATGAGAAGATTTTTACCAAATAACTTTTATTTTTACGAGGATGTTTCCGTTACCGGCTTCCGTCTCCGCACTATTATCCAATGGGATCTTTGGTGCGGAGATGGAAGCCGGTTACGGAAATGGGGCCTTAAATTACCCATGAGTCTGCCCATGACCGTACTACGTCTTTTTTGTCGAGTGGACTATCTTGCTCGCTACAGGATCTTTGGGCTGAATGGCCTGTTTCCATCTTCCTGCATGTTTCTAATGGTTCAAATGACCTTTAGGCATCTGTTGTAGAAAGAAAGTGGGAGGGGTGGGGTGGGAGTGCCAGTTCAGTCAGGGCAACGTTTTCTATCATCAGCTCTTGGGTCTGGCCAAGATGCCCTTTCATTGTCGAACACATCCCTCTCTTCTGAGGGTTTATGCCCAGGAAATCCTCGAGAGGGGGCGTTTGGTGTGTAGGAAGGAACTGTAGTTGCTGGTTTGCACCGTTGATAGACACAAAATGCTGGGGTAACTCAGCGGGACAGGCGTCATCTCTGGAGAGGAGGAATGGGTAATGGTTTGGGTCGAGACCCTTCTTCAGTCCCTCTCGGACCAGTGGGCATTGCAGGTGGTAGAGTGCATCTTGGACAGGAAGAGTCATGTTTTAATTTTACTTTTCTAAATACTCTGCTGGAAATTGTTTTCTCATTGCATGTGTGGAACTAAACCTCTTTTTTTTTACAAAACAAAAAGCAGTTTCTTCCTGAAGCAAAAACAAAGGAACAAAATGCTGGATGAACTCAGGGGGCTCAGGCAGGTGTTGTAAAGGCCAGGTCAACATTTCGGGTCCTGCCTGCCCGTTTGTTGCAGACTACAGGTTCTGACGCGTTTCTTGAAACCAGGTTAACTTTCGCTTTCCCTTTATCCCGAACAATGCAAACGTGAGACAGCAACTTTAGTTTCGGTTTCCTGCTCCGTTATTCGGCGCAAAATTCATTGGCTCATTCTCGTTTTGAAAGAGACCCGCAAGGGTATTTAAGAACGTGTTGGGTCCCGAGCGCTTTAAAAATATATAAAAGTGTCCGTTTGGCTTGACCACATACAGGTACGTGCTTATAACAACTGCGTAGATTCTATATGATACATATATTGCCAGGATCCTGGCAAAATATTATAAATTTGCTATACACAAATGTGTATATATGTGTATAGCAAATTCATAATCCTTTGTCATAATCTTTGCCATCTTGCTATATATGAATATATATGTATAAATATTATTTCCTTTTTGCCATTCCTTCTCTCCAGAGATGTTGCCTGTCCCGCTGAGTTACTCCAGCATTTTGTGTCTACCTTCGATTTAAACCTGCATCAGCAGTTCTTTCCTACCTATATATATGGGTAGGAAAGAACTGCTGATGCAGGTTTATATATATATATATATCCTACCAGAATATGAATATATTTATATATCTTTTTATTTGTAATTATATGGGAAGGGCTGGGCGCTTTGGGGTCGCTGAGATTGTTACACGGACATGTTTTTACAAACTGGAGATGCTGCCTGTCCTGTCCCGCTGAGTTACTCCAGCATTTTGTGTCTTTCTCAGGCGAGATGTTAAGCAAGTGAGTCCGATGTTCAGCAAGAGAGTGTCGCCTGCTAAATGTTCACATAGATGGATAATTTAACCCTCTCTGCTTGCTGTTTCATAACAGGAGGATGGAAATTTTGTTGACCTCTGGTACTAAAATCATTTGTCGCGATGCCTATTAACTCTTTTTGGAAATGATTATTGCACATTTCGTTCATTCCATGTGCGAAGTGTTTTTTTAACATCCTTCCTGCCCTCTAAAATCAGTACCCCGTTCCTGCTTTTCCCCCCATAACCCCACTTACCCTCGAATTTGTCTAATTTACTGCGCACCTTTTAAAAGACTGCTCCCCAAAACCCCTTGTCAACTATGCTCTCGATCCTCACTCCGAACTGTTTCGCAAAGTCAATACAGTAAACCCTCATTTTAACGCACACACTAATAACCAATTTCGAATATAGCGGATTCGCATTTGTTTACTTTTGCTATTTGTTTTATTTAAGTTACTGCCATTCCACGGTGCTTTGGAGACCACGGGAGGGGTGTTGTTCGTGGGCCAGGCGTGTAGTTTTGTTTTGTTATCACTTGACCGCGTGATCGGGAAAACTGGATAATCCAGAACAAAGATCCTATAAGATCTTTGATCCAGAAAGACTGAAACCAAGGGTGCCGGAAAATCAGTGGTAAACCTATACAAGATTACAATCGAGCGAAGGAAATAGGCAACGTTTCGGGTCGAAACCCTTCTTCAGACGTTGCCTATTTCCTTCGCTCCTCACCCGCTGAGTTTCTCCAGCATTTTTGTCTACCTTCCATTCCAGCGTCTGCAGTTCCTTCTTAAACAAGATTACAATCGAGCCGTCCACAGTGCACAGATACAAGATAAAGGGGATAACTTATAGTGCAATGTAAATTCCAGTGAAATCTGATGAAAGATAGTCCAATGGTCTCATAGAAACATTTAAAAATAGGTGCAGGAGTAGGCCATTCGGCCCTTCGAGCCAGCACCGTCATTCAATGTGATCATGGCTGATCCTCTAAAACAGGGGCCTCAAAACTTTTCAGTATGAGGGCCACATTACATATTTGGCACATTTTTACGGGCAGTTGGAAAACAAAGAAATGCCAGTTTTATAAATTTAATATCTCTCTCTGACGCTCTCTCTGTATATGTCTCTTTCTCTGTCTCTTTCTCTCTGTCTTTCTCTCTCTGTCTCACTCTGCCTCTCTGTGTGTCTTTCTTTCTCTGCCTGTCTGTCTCTCTCTCTCACTCTGTGTCTCTATTTTTCTCTCTCTCTCTATCTCTCTCCCTTCTCTCTATCTGCCTCTCTCTGTTTCTCCATATCTGTCTCGATGTAAACTACCGCTGGCCCGTTTTCTCCAGCAGGGCGGCGATGATGTCGGGTGGGGGAGTGAGCGTTCCTCGGAGCCGAGGCAGCGGGGGATCGAGGGTATCGGCGCGGTGTCTCCCCGCCCACGGGTTGCAGCCGGTCCGGGGGCGGGGAGAGGTCGTGTCGGGTACCCTCGGCCGCTCCCACTCACTCGTCATCTCCCTCCCCCAGCTCCAGGCCCCCCCCCCCCCCCCCCCCCCCCCCGTCGCCCCCCCCCTCCCCCCCCCCCCCCCCCCCGTCGCCCCGTCGCCCCTCTCCCCCCCCCCCCCCCCCCCCATCATCTGCCCACTCCCCCAACATTGGAAACATTTTTCCTGCATCCAGCCTGTTCAATCCTTTAAGAATGTTATATGTTTCTGTAAGATATCCTCTCATCCTTGTAAATTCCAGTGAATACAAGCTTAGTCGACCCCCAGGGAATTAACCTGGTGAACCTACGCTGCACTCCCTCAATAGCAATAATGTCCTTCCTCAAATAAGAAGACCAACATTGCACACAATACTCAGGAGCGGTCTCACCATGGCCCTGTACAACTGCAGTAGGATCTCCTTGCTCCTAAGATGAAATCCTCTTGCAATGAACATAGAAAACATAGACATAGAAAATAGGTGCAGGAGGAGGCCATTCGGCCCGTCGAACCAGCTCCGCCATTCATTGTGATCATGGCTGATCGTCCCCTATCAATAACCTGTGCCTGCCTTCTCCCCATATCCTTTGACTCCACTAGCCTCTAGAGCTCTATCTAACTCTCTTAAATCACGAAGGCCTACATGCCATCAGGTTTCTTCACTGCCTGCTATACCTGCATGCTCACTTTCAGTGACTGATGTACAAGCACACCCAGGTAATAATAATAATAATATCTTTTATTGTCATTGCACATAAGTGCAATGAGATTTGGGTAAGCAGCTTCAATCCGACATCATAACTTAAGTAACTGATGTCTTGTTGCACCTCCCTTTTTCCTAATCTGACATCATTCAGATAATAATCTGCCTTCCTGTTCTTGCCACCAAAGTGCATTACCTCACATTTATCCATATTATACTGCATCTGCCATCATCTGCCCACTCACCCAATCTATCCAAGTCACCCTGCAGCCTCATAGCATCCTCATTGCAGCCCACACTGCCACACACCTTTGTGTCATACGCAAACTTGTAGATATCACGTATAATTCCTTTGTCTAAATCGTTAATATATATTGTAAATAACGGGTCCCAGCACGAGCCTTGCGGCACCCCACTAGTCACTGCCTGCCATTCTGAAAAGGACCCGTTAATTCCTACTCTTTGCTTCCTGTCTGCCAACCAGTACTCTATCCATGTCAATACCCTACCCCCAATACCATGTGCTCTAATTTTGCACACTAATCTCTTAAGTGGGACCCTGTCAAGGGCTTTTTGAAAGTCCAGATACACCAAATCCACTGGCTCTCCCTTATCTACTTGTTACATCCTCAAAAAAATCCAGAAAATTAGTCAAGCATGATTTACCCGTCAGAAATCCATGCTGACTTTGACTGATCCTGTCACTGCTTTCCAAATGCGCTGCTATAACATCTTTAACAATCGACTCAAGCAACTTCCACCACTACCAATGTAAGGCTAATTGGTCTATAATTCCCCGTTTTCTCTCTCCCTCCTTTCTTTAAAAAGTGGGGTTACATTGGCTACTCTCCAGTCCACAGGAACTGATCCAGAGTCGAGAGGACATTGGAAAATGATCACCATTGCATCCATGATTTCTAGGGCCACCTCCTTGAGTACTCTGGGATGCAGACCATCAGGCCCTGGGGATTTATCTGCCTTCAGTCCCAACAGTTTACCTAACACCATTTCCTGACTAATGTGGATGTCCTTCAGTTCCTCCCTCCTATTAGATCCTCGGTCCCCTAGTATTTCTGGGAGATTGTTTGTGTCTTCCTTAGTGAAGACAGAACCAAAGTACTTGTTTAACTGTTCTGCCATTTCTTTATTTCCCCATTATAGATTCACCTGTCTGATTGTAAGGGACCTACATTTGTCTTCACTAATCTTTTCTTTTTACATATCTAAAGTAGCTTTTAGAGTCAGTTTTTATATTCCCCACAAGCTTTCTTTCATGCTCTTTTTCCCCCACTCTAAATTAACCCCTTTGTCCTCCTCTGTTGAGTTCTAAATTTCTCCCAGTCCTCCGGTTTGCTGCTTCCTCTTGCCAATTTATATGCCTTTTCTTTGGATTTAACACTATCCTTGCTTTCCCTCGTTAGCCACAGTTGAGCCGCCTTTCCCGTTTTATTTTTTCACCAGACAGGGATGAACCATCCATGCGGTCTTTAAATGAGGTAGGTGGTTGCTCTGGACTGCTCTCTAGTTGTTGATAGGATGGTCCAGTTGCCTGATAACAGCTGGAAAGAAACTCCCTGAATCTGGAGGTGTGCGTTCTCACACTTCTGTACTTCTTAACTGATGGTGAGAAAGGGGACGATGGAATGACCGGTGTAAGATTCATTCTTGATTATGCTGATGACCTTGAGGAAGTGTGGATGTGAAATCTTTGTTGCATGTTACCTGTTTACTTGTTGTGACATAGAAATATGTAATTTGGCTCATCGGATTCACACTGGCCCCAGCAGGTCAATTCCATTTGTCCCATTCCCCAATAATAATTTCTCTAAAATGCCCATTGACTCCCCTTATAGTCTTTTGTCACTTGCATATTCTAGAGGAATTTGCAGCAGCCAAGTAATGTACCGTTGAACTAATGTACAATGAACCTTTGGGACGGATGAGGAAACCCATGCACCCACAGCAACTCGCACAGTTAAGGCAAATCTATTGTCAATCACAGTCAAGTCAAATCTATTGACTTTGATCATTACAATAACTCCATCTCATAAATACATGATCATTTCTTTGTAATTGAAAACAAAATAAAACAAAAAAATAATAATTTCCACAGATTAACTGCAAAAGACCACGAACACCATAAGAAAGAAAGTAAAGAATCACCGAATGGGAAATTCCTATTCATCCAGAGGAATTCGTGCAGAGTTCCAGGTACCGTCATGTCCAATAAACACAAAGGACATCACATGTTGCACCTCTTCTCTCCTTCTCCTCCAGCCTTTTGTCTCCAATTCACCTCTGGCCTTTGTCCAATCTTGTGCCAATCAAAACCCCCCTCACCTCATCTCTATCCATCTATCTATTGTCTGAAGGTCTGAAGAAGGGTCTCGACCCAAAATGTCACCCATTCCTTCTATCCAGAGATGCTGCCTGTCCTGCTGAGTTGCTCCAGCATTTTGTGTGTCTTTGGTTTAAACCAGCATCTGCAGTTCCTTCCTATATCACTTGCCTGACATTGTCCTCTCTACCTGCTGTTACACCGCTACTACAATCCATCTGTAGAAGGGTCCCAAACCGAAACATGACCCATTCATGCTGTCCAGTGATGCAGCCTGACCCGCTGAGTTACTCCAGCACTTTGCATCTTTCTTTTCCAGAGTATTGTCATTTTGTCTCCTTTCACCTCCTCCTGCTTCCTGAACTTGGAAGGTGAAAGATGAAAAACTGGGAAACAAATGTGACATTTTGTAATAAGGTCATACATGGTAAGAGCAGAATTGGGCCATTCAGCCCATCAAGTCTGCCATTCAACCATCCAGTCTGCCATTCAACCATGGCTGATCTATCTCGCCCTCCTAACCCCATTCTCCTGCCTATTCCCCATAACCCCTGATACCCGTGCTAATCAAGTGTTCTGAACACTAACAAATGCTTTCAAATTGTAGTGTAGGGGTAACACCCGGTTCTGAAGTGACCGCACCGACACTCGCAGTAGGGTGAACTCACCGTGATATGTTTTATGTTAAGTGACCAGAAAGTCTATGGGGGAAAAAAAGCCCTTTCGCCCAATGTGTCCATGCTAATCAAGTTGGCATTCTGGGTTAGTCTCATTTACCACCATTTGGCCCGTATCCCTCAAAACCCTTCCTTTCCATAAATCTGTCCAAATCTTTTGTTAATGTATCTGCCTCTTGCTTTCTCTGACAGCTCATTCCTAATACAGGCTACCAACCAAGTGAAAATGTTGCCCCTGAGGTCACTGCCTCCTAGATCTCTTTCCTTCCATCTTATGCTTATGCCCTCTAATTTTAAAATCCTCTACAGTTTCACGACCTTCAATAAGGTCACCCTTCGGCATCTTATGTTCCAATAAAATGTCCAGTCTATCAAGCCCCTCACTATAACTGGGGTAACTTCATGGTAAATCCTTTCTGCACCCATTTCAACTTAACGACATCCTTACTACAGTCGAGTGACCAGAACTGGGCCCAGACCATCACACAAACCAACGTCCCTTCCATTGATTCCATTTACACCTCATGCTGCCTTGGCACCCAGCGGCATAATCAAGGACGATTCGCACCCTGGCCCCTCTCCCCCCCCTCCCCTCTCTTCCCTCAGGCAGAATGTATAGAAGTGTGAAAACGTACACCTCAGATTCAGGAACAGTTTCTTCCTAGCTATTGTCAGGCAACTGAATCATCCAACCACAACAAATGAGCAGTCCTGAACTACCATCTACCTCATTGATGACCCTCGTAATATCTTTGATCAGACTTTACTGGTTTTGCCTTGCACTAAACGTAATTCCCTTATGTATCTGTACACAATAAATGGCTCGATTGTGAACATGTATTGTCTTTACACTGGCTGGTTAGCACGCAACAAAAGCTTTTCACTGTACCTCAGTACATGTGACAATAAACTGAACTGTACCACCCTGTCCACTTGATCCGCCACTTTCACGAACCTGTACTCCGAGGTCTATATGTTCTACAACACTCTCCAGGGTTCTGCTATTCAATGTGCAAGCCCTGCCCTTGTTTGACTTGCTAAAGTGCAATGCCTCGCTCCTGCCAGTGTTAAATTAAATTTGCCATTCCTTGATCTACCATCCCAACTGATCTTCATCCTGTTGTAAACGTAGACATCCTTCCTCGCTGTCCGATAATCCTCCAATGTTGGTGTCATCTGCACATCTCTTAGCAATGTTAACTACATTGTCATCCAAATTGTTAATGGGGATAACAGACCAGGGTGGACTCAGCGCGGATCCCAATGACATTCCACTGATCACAGGCTTCCAATCAATAAAACAATCCTCCACAAATACACTATGACTCCTTCCTCCAAATCCATTTTGAATCCAATTGACGAGCTTACCTTGGATTCCATGTGATCTAACCAGCCAGATTAGCCTACCATGCAGGGCCTTAATATGGTCTATATCAGGGGTTGGCAACCTTGTTCTGCATATGGGCCAGGACTCATGTCTGTGAGCGGATGGCAGGGCACATCTATCACATGTATACATGGATCCCGCCCCGGATGTGGGCATCAAATAATGTGTGCACATGGATCCCGCCCCTTCGATTACGCCACCCGGAGCACTGGCCCCTAGTTACGGGCACTCACGAACAGCGCACCTATGGACCATTGCCTTGGCTCTGTCCTGAAGGCGGTAGCTCAAATATCATACTCACTCGCCCCCGGCCTACTGACAACCCCGATCCAGACAGTGAAGCCCAGACACAGAAGGTGCGCGGCTGTGCCGGCGGCTTTGCACAGGATGCGGTACAGCCAGAACTCGGTGCTTGGCTCCAACATTGCAGCCGCCAGCGCAGGCGTCCTTGCATCCTTGTGTCACCGCGCCTCCGGAGGAGGGCGATGGGCGTCTTTTTCAGCAGGCATCTGTGCCCAGGATGAGGTTTTCCATACCAGGTCATCGGAGATGTCCTCATTCTTTAGGGAATGGGGGTTCCCCCCCTTCCATTTTAGATGAGGCTCCTTGATTAGGGTCTCCTTGATATCCCGCAGCTCCACTGTTGCTCCCCCTCTCCCCATTCGTAACAAGAGCAGAGTCCCCCTTGTCCTCGCGTTCCACCCCATCAGCATCGCATGCAGCTCCAGAAAATCCTCCGACATTTTCGCCACAAAATCCAATGGGATCCCTCTACTGGCCACATCTCCCCATCTCCACCCCTTTCTGTTTTCCGCAGAGACCGTTCCCTCCACAACTCCCTGGTCAATTCATCCCTTCCCACCCCCTCCCCAGGTACGTTCCCCTGCAACCGCAGGAGATGCAACACCTGTCCCTTTACCTCCCCGCCCGACTACATCCAAGTACCCCAACAGTCTTTTCAGGTGAGGCAGAGGTTCACTTGCACCTCCTCCAACCTCATCTCCTGTATCCACTGTTCCAGGTGTCAACTCCTGTATATCGGCGAGACCAAGCGCAGGCTCGGCGATCGTTTCGCTAAATATCTCCGCTCAGTCCGCCTTAACCTACCTGATCTCCCGGTTCCTCAGCACTTCAACTCCCCCTCCCATTCCCAATCTGACCTTACTGTGCTGGGCCTCCTCCATTGTCAGAGTGAGGCCCAGCGCAAATTGGAGGAACAGCACCTCATATTTCGCTTGGGTAGTTCATACACCAGCCGTATGAACCTTGACTTCTCTAACTTCAAATAGCCCTTGCTTTCCCTCTCTCTCCATCTCCTGCCCCTTCCCAGTTCTCCTACCAGTGTTACTGTCTCTGACTACATTCTATTTCTGTCCCCACCAATTCCTCTGTCATCAGGGTCAAGGAAAGAGCATTCACGACGTGGCCCTGTTTTTAACAATCTTTTCACTACCACAAGAAGCACGAGAAGTGCAAGACACCATTGATGCAGATGCTGAGAAGTGTGTCTAGCTCTGGCTGAACAACTTCTAATCTTGTGTGTGGAGTCGATAAGAAGAAGTGTGAAGAAGGATCTCGACCCGCAACGTCAACCGTTCCTTCTCTCCAGAGTTTGCTGTCCTGCTGAGTCACTCCAGCATTTTGTGTCTCTCTTCGAAAGTCTGCAGCTAGTTAGGGATGGGCATTAAATGCTGGTCTTGCCAGAGATGTCTTCATCATTAAAAATGGGGGGAATGAAATGTGGACTAGACTGCTGCTTGATGGTCGGTCAACATCAGCGACTGGATGTAGAGCTATGAAGTTGCTTTTTTTTTAATTTTAGGAGAGAAAGGAAATGACATATTTGGCACAGGCAAATCATCCTCCCATGGAGCATTTTTTACCAGCGGAAGTAGCCAATGGTCCTCACGACATTCGCGAGAGTCCCAGGAGCGGTTGCAGTGGGAGGAGTAACGTCCGGGTGAGGAAATATATAATAAAATTGCTCAAATGATAAGTTCTTAAGGAACTTGTGTTAAGTTGCAAGAGAAGGGTTTGGAGTTGGGACTTTCAGAAATACAGGCCTCCACAAAGAAATAAAGAACAAAGAACACACACAGGAGAACAGATGGCTTATCATAACATGGAAAGGTTGATCTGAATAGGCATATCTTTATTTATTGCTTTGAAGCAATAATCATGCTGTGAGAAGTTGTAGTTGGTTTAGGTTGCTGTTTATAATGGAAGTTGTAAATGGGATCTTTCTCCATGACATGGGCACCATCCTTCTTCCTTTGTGACACATCTCAGAGTTTGGCTGTGTCATTTAAGGCGATTTATGGTTGCCTATGTTGGATTATAGGCACCAAGGGTAGATACTAGTCTGTGAGATGGTTTGTGCTGTTTACATGTGTTTATGTTGGGATAAGAGATAAGGCATAGGTGATGGTTGTGTGACCTTTGCAAAAGGATTTCTTATGGTTACCAGAAACTGAGAAAGTAATTCTGTTTTGATCTTTCATTTGTTGTGAGGAATGCTTTTAGTGAAGAGGCTTTTACATTCTTTTCTTCCAGAGATAGTAGGGGGAGGTTGTAACACAGAATGAAATTAGACCCGAGCTTGGGAAGAAGCAATCAAGTGTGACAATTAATGGCCTTTATGTGTCTGTAGTTGGGAATTGTGTGATTAGAACTTTGTCTTTATCACTTTGTAAGAATGAGGCAAAACTCATCTTTAATCTTTGTAATCCATAAGTAACTGTATTTTAACTATGTGGTTGTAAGGAAATTAATTGTGAAGTGTATTGTGTTTAATTACGATTGTAAGTATTAGACTTTGTTTAAATCGGAAGTTTTAGAAATAACTTTCTCTTCCAAAAGTGAAAATATGTTTTGTATGTATGTGTTGTGTGATTGCTGTATTATGTATATATTCTGAGAATTAGTTGTATATCTGTGGTTTTGCTTTATTGAAATAAAATGATTTTGAGCAAAGAGGTTGAAGAAACCACAGAGGGGAAGAAGGTTGTAAAGGGGCTGGAAAAGGGAAAATCATGTGACTATACGTGTTGTCAATCAATGGAAAGGATTTAGTTGATTGGTTAATGCAAATAAGTTAAATGTATGGTAAATCATAATGATTGGTTAATAGTTTGCCACTCCTTTTGTACTATCCTTGTCTTTTACCTATATAATGTGTTACATTTATGCCAAAGTCAGTAGTTCTTTCAACCTGCCCCAGAGTTTCTAACTCTGTGTTGGAAGGTTTAAAGAATTATCCAGCGCTGACAGAGTAATAAATTGATTTTAGCAGCAATGGTTTGACTCAAGTTTTCTTGAATTAGACTGGCAAAAAGAACTCATTTTAACACGGGCGGTGAGTTTAAAACCCGATCGCGGGGATTTGTTTCCACAGAGGAGCAGGAGCGGTTGGTGTGGGAGGAGTAACGTCCGGGCGGTGAGTTTAAAACCCGATCGCGGGGCTTCGTTTCCACAGAGGAGCAGGAGCGATTGGTGCGGGAGGAGTAACCACTCTGTAACGTTCCATTCACAGTTCAAAACAAGTGGGCTTGAGGAAGCCGCTGATTGGTGGAAGCGGATTAGAGGAAGCAGCTGATTGGGAGTCAGATACCTGCTGATTTCTTGCAGCAGTTTGTATTGTATCCTGGGTAAGGGGGGGAGAATGAGGCCCAGGGCAGTTTACTCTTCTGGATGTCAGATGTGAGAGGTCATGGAGTCTGATAGCCCTCCAGACGTCCACATCTGCTCCAGGTGTGTCTAGATGGGGCTCCTAAGGGACCGTATTAGGAACCTTGAGCAGCAGCTCGATGACCTCTGTCTGGTCAGCGAGAGTGAGGAGGTCATAGAGAGGAGTTACAGAGAGGTGGTCACTCCAAGACCACGGGAGGCAGACAAGTGGGTCACGGTTAGGAGGGGCAAGGGGCAGGGACTGGAGAGTACCCTGGTGACTGTACACCTAGGCAATAAGTACTCCTGTTTGAGTACTGTTGGGGGGGACAGCCTACCTGGGGGTAGCGACAGCGGCCAGGCTTCCGGTACAGAGACCGGCCCTGTTGCTCAGAAAGGTAAGGAAAAAAAGAGGAGGGCAGTAGTAATAGGGGACTCTATAGTTAGGGGTTCAGATAGGCGATTCTGTGGACGCAGTCAGGAGACCCAGATGGTAGTTTGCCTCTCTGGTGCCTGGGTCTGGGATGTGTCTGAACGTGTCCAAGATATCCTGAAATGGGAGGGAGAGGAGCCCAAGGTACATATAGGTACCAATGACATGGGTAGAAAAAGAGAAGAGGTCCTGAAAGGAGAATTTAGGAAGTTAGGAGAAGGACTGCAAAGGTAACAATCTCAGGATTACTGCCTGTGCCACGCGACAGAGAGAGTAGGAATGGAGCGAGGTGGAGGATAAATGCGTGACTGAAGGACTGGTGCAGAGGGCAGGGATTCAAGTTTCTGGATCATTGGGACCTCTTTTGGGGAAGGTGTGACCTGTATAAAAAGGACGGGTTGCACTTGAACCCGAGGGGGACCAATATCCTGGCGGGGAGATTTGCTAAGGCTACTGGGGAGACTTTAAACTAGAACGGTTGGGGGGAGAGACTCAAATAGAGAAAGCTAGTAGACAGTGTGTGAGGCAGGAGGGAGAGAAGGGAAGCACTCAGACCCAACATGTAGGGGGGAAAGAAGAAAAAGATAATAAACAGAGAATAAGAGGTGGTGGGTTTCTTAAATGTGTGAGCAGAGAGATGGGGGGTGTAAAATGAGGGTAGAAGCAATAGGTAGCAAGGTGAAAATTAAAAGTGGCAGGCAGACAAATCCAGGGCAAAAGTAAAAAAGGGCCACTTTTCAACATAATTGTATAAGGGGTAAGAGTGTTGTAAAAACAAGCCTGAAGGCTTTGTGTCTCAATGCAAGGAGCATTTGTAATAAGTGGAAAGAGCATTCACGACGTGGCCCTGTTTTTAAAAATCTTGGATGAGTTGAATGTGCAGATAGCTATTAATGACTATGATATAGTTGGGATCACGGAGACATGGCTCCAGGGTGACCAAGGCTGGGAGCTGAACATCCAGGGATATTCAATATTCAAGAGGGATAGACAGAAAGGAAAAGGAGGTGGGGTAGCGTTGCTGGTTAGAGAGGAGATTAACGCAATAGAAAGGAAGGACATTAGCTTGGAGGATGTGGAATCGATATGGGTAGAGCTGCGAAACACTAAGGGGCAGAAAATGCTAGTGGGAGTTGTGTACAGGCCACCTAACAGTAGTACTGGAGTTGGGGAAGGCATCAAACAGGAAATTAGAAATGCGTACAACAAAGGTAAAACAGTTATAATGGGTGACTTCAATCTACATATAGATTGGGTTAATCAAATTGGCAGGGGTGCTGAGGAAGAGGATTTCTTGGAATGTATGCGGGATAGTTTTCTAAATCAACATGTAGAGGAACCAACGCGAGAGCAGGCTATTCTAGACTGGGTATTGAGTAATGAGGAAGGGTTAGTTAGCAGTCTTGTTGTGCGTGGCCCCTTGGGCAAGAGTGACCATAATATGGTTGAGTTCTTCATTAGGATGGAGAGTGACATAATTAATTCAGAAACAATGGTTCTAAACTTAAAGAAAGATAACTTTGAGGGTATGAAACGTGAATTGGCCAAGATAGACTGGCAATTGATTCTTAAAGGGTTGACGGTGGATGTGCAATGGAAGGCATTTAAAGACCGCATGGATGAACTACAACAATTGTTCATCCCAGTTTGGCAAAAGAATAAATCAGGGAAGGTAGTGCATCCGTGGATAACAAGGGAAATCAGGGATAGTATCAAAACAAAAGATGAAGCATACAAATTAGCCAGAAAAAGCAGCCTACCAGAGGACTGGGAGAAATTCAGTCCAGCAGAGGAAGACAAAGGACTTAATTCGGAAAGGGAAAATAGATTATGAAAGAAAACTGGCAGGGAACATAAAAACTAACTGCAAACATTTTTATAGATATGTGAAGAGAAAAAGATTTGTTAAAACAAATGTCGGTCCCTTGCAGTCAAACAGGTGAATTGATCATGGGGAACAAGGACATGGCAGACCAATTGAATAGCTACTTTGGTTCTGTCTTCACTAAGGAAGACTTAAATAATCTGCCGGAAATAGCAGGGGTCCGGGGGTCAAATGAGATGGAGGAACTGAGTGAAATCCAGGTTAGCCGGGAAGTGTTAGGTAAATTGAATGGATTAAAGGCCGATAAATCCCCAGGGCCAGATTGGCTGCATCCCAGAGTACTTAAGGAAGTAGCCCCAGAAATAGTGGATGCATTAGTGATAATTTTTAAAAACTCTTTAGATTCTGGAGCAGTTCCTGAGGATTGGAGGGTAGCTAATGTAACCCCACTTTTTAAAAAGGGAGGGAGAGAGAAAATGGAGAATTACAGACCAGTTAGTCTAACATCGGTAGTGGGGAAACTGCTAGAGTCAGTTATTAAAGATGGGATAGCAGCTCATTTGGAAAGTGGTGAATTCATTGGACAAAGTCAGCATGGATTTATGAAAGGTAAATCATGTCTGACGAATCTTATAGAATTTTTCGAGAATGTAACTAGTAGAGTGGATAAGGGAGAACCAGTGGATGTGTTATATCTGGACTTTCAGAAGGCTTTTGACAAGTTCCCACATAAGAGATTAGTATACAACACTTCAAGCGCATGGTATTGGGGGTTCAGTATTGATGTAGATAAAGAACTGGCTGGCAGACAGGGAGCAAAGAGTAGGAGTAAACGGGTCCTTTTCAGAATGGCAGGCAGTGACTAATGGGGTACCGCAAGGCTCAGTGCTGGGACCCCAGCTATTTACAATATATTAATGATTTGGACGAGGGAATTGAATGCAACATCTCCAAGTTTGCGGATGACACGAAGCTGGGGGGCAGTGTTAGCTGTGAGGAGGATGCTAGGAGGCTGCAAGGTGACTGGGATAGGCTGGGTGAGTGGGCAAATGCATGGCAGATGCAGTATAATGTGGATAAACGTGAGGTTATCCACTTTGGTGGCAAAAACCGGAAAGTAGACTATTATCTGAATGGTGGCCGATTAGGAAAAGGGGAGATGCAACGAGACCTGGGTGTCATGGTACACCAGTCATTGAAAGTAGGCATGCAGGTGCAGCAGGCAGTGAAGAAAGCCAATGGTATGTTCGCATTCATAGCAAAAGGATTTGAGTATAGGAGCAGGGAGGTTCTACTGCAGTTGTACAGGGTCTTGGTGAGACCACACCGGGAGTATTGCGTACAGTTTTGGTCTCTTAATCTGAGGAAGGACATTCTTGCCATAGAGGGAGTACAGAGAAGGTTCACCAGACTGATTCCTGGGATGTCAGGACTTTCATATGAAGAAAGACTGGATAGACTCGGCTTATACTCGCTAGAATTTAGAAGATTGAGGGGGGATCTTATAGAAACTTACAAAATTCTTAAGTGGTTGGACAGGCTAGATGCAGGAAGATTGTTCCCGATGTTGGGGAAATCCAGAACAAGGGGTCACAGTTTAAGGATAAGGGGGAAAACTTTTAGGACCGAGATGAGAAAAACATTTTTCACACAGAGAAACATAGAAAATAGGTGCAGGAGTAGGCCATTCGGCCCTTCGAGCCTGCACCGCCATTCGATATGATCATGGCTGATCATCCAACTCCGTATCCCATCCCTGCCTTCTCTCCATACCCCCTGATCCCTTTAGCCACAAGGGCCACATCTAACTCCCTCTTAAATATAGCCAATGAACTGGCCTCAACTACCTTCTGTGGCAGAGAATTCCACAGATTCACCACTCTCTGTGTAAAGAGAAGCATATAGATACATGATTAGGGTGTTTAGTGCAAGGTAAAGCCAGCCAAGTCTGATGAAGGATTGTCCGAGGGTCACCAATGAGTTAGATAGTGGATTTGTTCTTGTCTGAAAGATGTCCTATATCTCTCTCTCCTTCTCTCTCCAGGCAATGGATGCCCCATTGTCCATTCATTACGAGCAGGAGGTACGACCATGCATTGATCTCATTGATTCTCTGAGAGGATTTGGCGTGGATAAGGATCTCGGACTTCCAGCCATTGCAGTGTTGGGTGACCAGAGCTCTGGGAAGAGCTCAGTGTTGGAGGCGCTCTCAGGAGTGGCCTTTCCCAGAGGGAGTGGTAAGAGACTGTTGGAGTCAATAATAATAAGTTGTTTAGGAATTTATATTCCTTAGTGTTCATAGGTAACACTGCAAAGGCACACAGAAAGTCAACCTGATCAAAACAGGCTTGGGCACCACAAGGTGGGAATGGTTATAAGCCATCTTAAATAAATCAGACACTAACAGGCCTATATTTTTGATACAACCCAAATCACCTGGCTTTTTCCTATCATTTTATCTTTCCAAATATGAATGGTGATTTTCTTACACTATAAGCCTAATCTCTCCAACATGTTTTTAAAATTTCTTCTAATATACTATGGAAGTGTCTTAACCACTTAATCATAATATTGGAGAGTAGGTTTAGTTTAGCTTAGGGATACAGCACGGAAACAGGCCCTTTGGCCCACTGAGTCCGGACCGACCAACATTCCCCTTGGGCATCACTATCCTACACACACTAGGGAGAAGTTTACGTTTATACCAAGTCAAGTAACATACAAACCTGTACGTCTTTGGAAAGCAAAGATCTCT
The DNA here is from genome assembly GCF_010909765.2 of Amblyraja radiata. Taxonomy (NCBI): domain Eukaryota; kingdom Metazoa; phylum Chordata; class Chondrichthyes; order Rajiformes; family Rajidae; genus Amblyraja; species Amblyraja radiata. The sequence continues at coordinate 11,343,524 of NC_045969.1, forward strand.
GAGAAAACCCACTCGGGTCATGGGGAGAACATGTAAACTCCGTCTAGACATACACCGATGTCAGATCGAACTCGGGTCTGTGGCGCTGTAAGGCAGTAGCTCTACCACTACGCCACCATGCCACCCTTAATTAAATGGGAATGAAATCTTATTTCTTTCTATCTGATGGTTTGAATTCACTGCTCATAGGAAAAAATCCCTGGGATAATCACCCATTGTTTTCTGTGGAATCTTGTATCCAAATGATTTGCTGAATTTCCTCCACTCCTAAGTCAAACCTCTAGAACAATTGCCTCTGAAAAATATGACCAGTTCCACAGTTCACAATGGGATATCCGTCTTGGGATTTCACCGACTCTAGCCAACAATCAGCCTATTGGGGAAACTCCCTCACTGAGATGATCTGTTTTGTTGGCACTGATTTGTCCTGGTCTTTCCTTGCTTCCAATTCTCTCTCCCTCCCCACAACAATCAGTCTGAAGAAGGGTCCCAGCCCAAAACGTCACCTTTCCAATTTCTTCAGAGATACTGCCTTTCCTGCTGAGATACTCCAGCATTTTGTAATAGGCCAGTTTCTTATCATTATTTTCACCATCTAACAGGGGTCAAGAATATTTAATTATATATACTGGCAAGGGAACAATGAAATTGTTGAGTCAACCGAAACGTCACCCATCCAGAGATGCAGCCTATCCTGCAGTTACTCCAACATATTTTGTCTATCTGCAGTGTAAACCAGCATCTGCACCTTCCTACACAATGAAATTATCAACGCTGCAGCTTAAGAAGCCCATTAATGCAGTAGCACACAAATAAATATACAATAAATGATAATACAATTGTACAAGTACCATTATTTTCTATCATCGGATTAACTTATAGAAACATAGAAAATAGGTGCAGGAGTAGGCCATTCGGCCCTTCGAGCCTGCACCGCCATTCAATATGATCATGGCTGATCATCCAACTCAGTATCCTGTACCTGCCTTCTCTCCGTACCCCCTGATCCCTTTAGCCATAGAGGGAGTACAGAGAAGGTTCACCATACTGATTCCTGGGATGTCAGGACTTTCATATGAAGAAAGACTGGATAGACTCGGCTTATACTCGCTAGAATTTAGAAGATTGAGGGGGGATCTTATAGAAACTTACAAAATTCTTAAGTGGTTGGACAGGCTAGATGCAGGAAGATTGTTCCCGATGTTGGGGAAATCCAGAACAAGGGGTCACAGTTTAAGGATAAGGGGGAAAACTTTTAGGACCGAGATGAGAAAAACATTTTTCACACAGAGAAACATAGAAACATAGAAAATAGGTGCAGGAGTAGGCCATTCGGCCCTTCGAGCCTGCACCGCCATTCGATATGATCATGGCTGATCATCCAACTCAGTATCCCATCCCTGCCTTCTCTCCATACCCCCTGATCCCTTTAGCCACAAGGGCCACATCTAACTCCCTCTTAAATATAGCCAATGAACTGGCCTCAACTACCTTCTGTGGCAGAGAATTCCACAGATTCACCACTCTGTGTGAAAAATGTTTTCCTCATCTTGGTCCTAAAAGATTTCCCCCTTATCCTTAAAGTGTGACCCCTCGTTCTGGACTTCCCCAACATCGGGAACAATCTTCCTGCATCTGGCCTGTCCAACCCTTAAGAATTTTGTAAGTTTCTATAAGATCTCCCCTCAATCTTCTAAATTCTAGCGAGTTTATTGTTCTGTTAAGATGGTCTTTTAACGCAGATAGTGTGTGGAAAAACTTTTTCACCCAGAGAGTTGTGAACCTGTGGAATTCTCTGCCACAGAAGGCAGTGGAGTCTAATTCACTGGATGTTTTCAAGAGAGAGTTAGATATAGCTCTTAGGGCTAATGGAATCAAGGAATATGGGGAGAAAGCAGGAACGGGGTACTGATTGTGGATGATCAGCCTTGATCATATTGAATGGCGGTGCTTGGCTCGAAGGGCCGAATGGCCTATTCCTGCACCTATTTTCTATGTTTCTATGAATAGATTGAATTCTGATTATTATTATTGGTTGCACTGGTTTGTTCTGACAACATCTCTCAAAATCATTCTCTTCAGCGATGTGGAGTTGGTCAGTAGCACTAAGTTCCTGGGGGTGCAGATCTAGCAATGTTACAAAATTTTGAGATTTTAAAAATCAAGTCTTTAATTTATCCCATCAGATAAAGCATAAAAAGAAGTTTAATTTGACACCTAATTCACTTTCATATCTTCAGTATTAAAAATGTTATGGCCATTTTCATACTCGGTAATTGGCATCTTGTTCCATATTGCTTTTTCATTGATTTAACACAAAAGCTGTGATCGAGAACATTTAAAGGCCGATAACTTTCTTAAAATTTAAGAGAACATGAAGAAATTTTCAGTTATTATAGATTGAAGCATTCTGAAACAAATATGAAACAATCTTACTTAGATGACTTTAAATTAAAGCATATAATTAGTTAGTTACCTAATTGTAGCTAATTACAAAATTCAATTACTAGATCTAAACATCTATCCATTTCTTAAGAATAGATTAACATTTTTAAATAGCCTAAGTGGCCAAATAACATTCACACAAGAATTCAGAATATAACATAATTTTTAAATCTCATTGTCATGGGTTTATAGGCCAAATGGAAGGAATTTAATGTTTAACACCTGTAAATTAATGGCCATTTAAATCAGCTTGCGAGTGGGATTTTCTGGAATGGGACCATTTAGAACGTTGAGGTTGCGGTGATTTTATACCTCCATATCGGCAGCAAATACACTGCCGGTTCTTCGGGGGGGTAATCACCGTTTCGCAACTTAAAATGTTTCTTAAATACATCTTAAGAAACACTTTTATACATAAAAATAAACTACTTTCTTTTACCTGGTCCTCCATAAAATCCGTCCCAGTTGTCGGCATTGACGGCTTCAGAAGCTGCTTTTAAAATCATTCCAGCGATTAACTTGTCCGGTGAATTTTTTTTTTAAACACACAGAACGGCTGTAGGAACGATTCTATAGCAAAATCTTGCACTCCAACAAATATAATTCAGGGCCAGGTCGGAAAAAAACCCCGTTTTAACCCCGCGCCCCTCCCCCAAACGCGCCAAAATTGCGCACACGGCCAGTGGCAGAATTACAGCGCCGCTGAAGGTAAGTTTTGTAACATACCTAGCAGATCACTAACAGTCTGACCTGGTCAAATGACATCACGTCAATAGTTAAGGGAGCACAGCAGCGGTTGCACTTTCTGCACCGGATGAGAAGAGCTCACCTCCCCCATCCCGTCCTCACCACTTTCTACAGGGGCACCATAGAGAGTATTCTGACCAGCTGCATCTATGTCTGGTTTTTGGACCTCCGACCGGAGGTCCGTGCAGAGTGGTGAGGACGGCTGAATAAATCATCGGAATTTCGTTTAGAATTGCATATATCAATGTATTTCTAAATGACAATAAAGTTTTGATTGATTGATTCTAAAATGACATAACTGGTAATGTTTTTATTGTGACAGGAATTGTAACAAGATGCCCACTTGAATTGAAGTTAAGAAATATCAAAAAAGCAAATGTTTGGCAGGGGAAAATCAGCTACAGGGGTTATTCGAACAAACTCAGTAGTGCAGCTGAGGTGGAACAAGAAATTCTCAAAGGTATGTTCCAGAGTATTGCTGTGTAAGACATGTTGTGGATTGATGATGAAAGATGAATTTGGATTTAAATATAACGCTGCAAAGATTTGTTTTGAAGGATTGCTAACAATTTCATGCACTAAATGTAATCGCAACCAACTACTAACCATACATCAAAGTTGCTTTTCTTAATACACATTTTCCTAAATGAAGAAAATTTAAATCTTCAACAATTTGAAAAATCATAATTTTGCTTTGATTATTAAAAAATCTGGAGAAATTGGGGCCTTGATATGAGTCCCTTGGGGATGCAAGTCATTCCATCAAATGCATCTTCTAGCGACCAATTTACACTTCGATTGTACTTGTAATCAAGTACTTAATATTAAACAACGGTTACAAAGAGCATATTTGACGTGCCTTATTGTGATTTTGATCCTACACTCGGCCTAATAAGTTTAGTTAAAATAAAATAGCAACACTGAACCAGGTGTTGCCTCCTCAGGCCTCTGTCCCTTTCCGAGCATCAATCTGTACAGGCATTGCCTGTCAGATTCTCCGAACAGCTGCCTGATCCAGTGCAGCCTCATTCTGCCACGGTAGTCACAGACCGCGGAGGCTCAGCAGCAGCCAGCTCCTGCTGAGCCTCCGCGGCAGCCGCTATTTATAGCTGTTAGCTTCTCCTTCCACAGTGGTTGCTGCTCTACAGCGTTAGGACCCTACCTCAGCCGGCAGCTGCTATTCTTAAAATGCCAGCTGCTGCGGAACCTCCACAGCGTACGCTGACCCGGCCTTAGCCGGTCACTGTTATTTTTAAAAACGCAAGCTCGCTCGGAGCGTCTACAGCGTTCGTTTTCCGGGCCGCGCCGGCCGCTGTTATTTTTATTCCGCCAGCTCCACGGAGCCTCTAACGGCGGCAGCTGCAGAAGCTGTGCCAGCTTCTCCGAGCCTGCTGCCCCTATTTTCGGAGCAGCGGCCTGTTCCTGAAAGGAATTTTCCCCTTACCTGTCGGAGCAGTTTCAAACTGCTCCGATTTTCTCGCCATGCGTCGACGAATTGACGCGCATGCGGGCTGGCGGGCTCTTCACGTAGTCACTCGCGTGACTTCGAAATAAAACATGTAACCAAACACAATTAGGCTTATCACTAGAAGTGTACTGAAACATTTTATTTTGCCGGACAGTCCTGCAGCATATCACTGGTGCTCTCTGCCTGTTGAAGGTCATATTGTGAGCAATTTTGGGCACCATATCTGAGCAAGGATGTGCTAGCCCTCGAGAGGGTCTAGATGAGGTTTACAAGAATGATCCCAGGAATGAGTGGGTTAACTTCTGATGATGAGCGTTTGATGGCACTTGCAGGAGTTTAGACGGATGAGGGGGGGACTTCACTGAAACGTACCGATTAGTGAAAGGCTTGGGTAGAGTGTATGTGGAGAGGATGTTTCCATTAGTGAGAGTCTAGGACTAGATGGAAGAGCCTCAGAATTAAAGAACATTCCTTGAGGAAGGAGATGAGGAGGAATGAATTAGTCAGAGGTTGGTGAATATGGAATTCTTTGCCACAGAAGGCTGTGGAGGCCAAGTCAATGGATATTTGTACAGCAGAGATAGATCAGATTCTTGAATATAACTGGCGTTGGGTTATGGGGAGAAGGTAGGAGAATGAGGTTCAGAGGGAGAGATAGATCAGCCATGATTGAATGGCAGAGTAGACTTGAGGGGCCGAATGGCCTAGTTCTGCTCCTATCACTTATGACCTTATCCTGTCGGGCTGTTTACATCGGTAAACCCGTAGCAAATTCATCCACACCAAAGAACTGGAACACAGTATTGCAGTAGAAGCCTTCACCAGGGACCCTGGAACAAACGGGTCTTCTGCTTGACCCTGCTGTCAACTTGAGGATGACAGAACATCTGACTTCATATGTTTTCACTTATTTCCTGTTCCAGCCCAGGACAGTATTGCAGGGCTGGGAGTGGGAATCAGCCACGAACTAATCAGCCTCGAAGTTGAATCCTCCAAAGTCCCAGACCTGACTCTGATAGACCTGCCGGGTATCGCCCGAGTCGCCGTTGGTAACCAGCCCCAAGATATCGGAGACCAGGTAATGGGATCGTATTTCTATCTGATGGCTTGAATTCACAATTCCTTGGGAAAACATCCCTGGGAGAATTACCCCAAATTACCCCATTGTTGTTTGTGGAATCTTCTATCCAAAATATATGCTAAATTTCCTACGCAACACGTCTAATCTCCAACATTTTGGAAGTGTCTTAAGGTTTTGCAATATTGGACCCTCTCTCTTCCCTTTACATTTTGCACACTCACTGATCAACTTATCACACTGATTTTTTACTCCCAATCAATTTACCAATATATTGACATTAGTTTTTTGTTTAGTTTTAGAGATACAGAAGGAAATAGGCCCTTCGCCCCACTGAGTCCGCACCGACCAGCGATCACCGCACATTAACATCTATCCTACACACACTAGGGACAACTTACACATACAGCAAGCCAATTAACCTTCATTTCTGCACGTCTTTGGAGTGTGGGAAGAAACCGAAGATCTCGGAGAAAACCCACATGGTCACGGGGAGAACGTACCAAACTCCGTACAAACGGCACCCGTAGTCTGGATCGAACCTGGGTCTATGGCGCTGTAAGGCAGCAACTCCACCGCAGTGCCACTGTGGACACACTACACATCTGTTTATACATCTGTATAACTGCATCAAGCAGATTTAAAGCTGCCACTGCATTGAGTTTGCCAAAAATGTTAAATGTAATGCTCTGTAAAAGCAAAATGACAATTGTTTTGTTGTCCATTGCACTTGTGCCTGAAGTACTGTGCCTTTACAATGTGTAGATGTCAACCTCTTCATGGTTCTATAACTGTGTGGTCCGCTTTATTCCAGATTAAGAGACTCATTAAATCGTTTATTCTGAAACAAGAGACAATTAACCTTGTGGTTGTGCCTTGTAACGTCGACATAGCAACCACAGAAGCACTGAAAATGGCCCAAGAAGTGGACCCTTCTGGAGACAGAACTTTGGGTAATTGCATACCCTTCCTCACTCCACTCCCCCTTCACCCAGGTACCCAACACATTTAGAGTAGGCCTCAGCGGCATCTCCCTTGCACTATCCCTAAAGTGCCATGGAATGTCACTTATAAGGTCAAAAGTGATACATAGAAAATAGGTGCAGGATTAGGCCATTCGGCCCTTCAAGCCAGCTCCGCCATTCAATATGATCATGGCTGATCAGCCAAAATCAGTATCCCGTTCCTGCTTTCTCCCCATATCCTTTGATTCTGTTCTGATAGGAGCAGAATTAGGCCATTCGGCTCATCAAGTCTACACTGCCATTCAATCATGGCTGATCTACATCTCTCTACTAACCCCATTATTCTGCCTTCTCCACATAATCCTTAACACCCGTACTAATCAAGAATCTATCTCTACTTTAAAAAAATCCCTTGCATTTGCTATAAGCCGTTATATAATTCAAGGATTAAATAAAATCAAGGCTTCTACTTCTTTCTCTTGCGTATTCATCTAACTTCTCTTTCAACTTGTATGTCAACCACAAACCACCTTGTGATAGTTGCTTCAAACTTTTTCTCTCCATTCCTGCTCTCCTCAAAGTCAATCTTTGGACCCTGTTGTAGGAGGGAATTTTGTGTTATACCCACACCCTGAATCTGGCTTTACTTGGGGCCCAGCTGAGAAATATGAGGTGCTGTTCCTCCAATTTGTGCTGGTTAGTCTTTTCAAGTGAGGCAGAGGTTCACTTCCACCGCCTCCAACCTCATCTACTGTATCTGCTGTTCCAGGTGTCGACTCCTATATATTGGCGAGACCAAGCGCAGGCATGGCGTTTGTTTCGATGAACACCTCCGATACGTTTGCCTAAACCTACGTGATCTCCCGGTTGCTAACACTTTTACTCACCTTCCCACACCGACCTTTCTGTCCTGGGCCTCCTCCATTGTCGGAGTGAGGCCCAGCGCACATTGGAGGATCAACGCCTCATATTTCATTTGGGCAGCTTTCACCCCAGCAGTATGAATTTTGACTTCACTAACTTTAAGTAACCCTCCTTTCCCTCTTTCTCCTTCCCTCCCCCTTCCCAGTTCTCTGACCAGTCTGACTGTCCCTCTGTTTACTTTGTGTCTCTATTTGCTTTGTTGTCACCTTCACGTAGCTAACAATGATCTTTCAACATTTCACTTGATCTGCATCTCTTTTGATCTTTTACACTTCCTTATCTCTGTAACTCCCACTCCCCTGACTCTGAAGAAGGGTCTCGAGCCGAAATATCATTCCTTCTCTCCACAGATGCTGCCTTCCCCGCTGAGTTACTCAAGTATTTGTGTCTATTTTCGGTGTAAACCAGCATCTGCAGTTCTCCAACACAACCCTATTTCCTGAGCAGTTTTATTGCCCCCAACTTAGCGTACAACCCCCCCAATGTTTAATTTAACTAAACTAGCTGTGTTGTGGAACCTAAACACCATGATAAATCTATTTACTGCCTCACTAACATCCTTGGGTACCATACGTTGGCTATTTTTACCATCATACTTCCCCCGTCTGTAAGCTTGAGGGTTAAACACGTTACAAACTATTCATTTTCTCCGATACTGTCTCAGTGTACTACAGCTATACACTTGTACCTGATATGCTCATCTAAAATGTCTCTGTTAAGTTTAGAGATACAGTGCAGAAACAGGCCCTGCAGCCCACCAAGTCCACGCCGAACAGCGATCCCCGCACATTAACACTATTCACGCACATTAACAAGCCATGTTTGTGATCTGGGACCAGTTAAAGACTGCGCTAGATAATGCAGCATAGAAGAAGAATGGTCAATTCGTCCCTTTCAACCCGAAACACCCCCTCTCCTGGCACTTTCTCTTGCAACCACAGGAAATGCTACACTTGTTGCTTTACCTCCCCACTTGACTCCATTCAGGGTCCCAAGCAGTCTTTCCAGGTGCGGCAGAAGTTCACCTGCACCATCTATTGCATCCGCTGCTCTAGATGTCAGCTGCTCTACATTGGTGAGACCAAGCTTAGGCTTGGCGATCGCTTCGCCCAACACCTCCGTTTGGTTCGCAATAGCCAACCTGATCTCCCGGTGGCTCTGAACTTCAATTCCCCCTCCCATTCCGAATCCGACCTTTCTGTCCTGGGCCCCCTCCATGGCCAGAGTGAGGACCACCGTAAATTGGAGGAGCAGCACCTCATATTTCGCTTGGGAAGTTTGCACCCCAGCGGTATGAACATTGATTTCTCTAATTTCAGGTAGTCCCTACTTTCACCTCCCCTTCTCAGCTCTCCCGCAGCCCACTGTCTCCACCTCTTCCTTTCTTCTTCCCGCCACCCCCCACCCTCACATCAGTCTGAAGAAGGGTCTCAACCCGAAACATTGCTTATTTCCTTTGCTCCATAGATGCTGCCTCACCCGCTGAGTTACTCCAACATTTTTGTCTATCACTGTGTTACTCCAGCACTTTGTGCCTATGTCTGGTAGAAACCAGCATCTGCAGTTCCTTTCCACGCATGGAACAAGCTGTACTGGTTAACACAGACCTCGAGAGCACAATGAGACAGGCCTAGCCTAGAAGGAGCAACATTAAATAAGATGGTTCCCTATTTCTCCCAGTGTTCATCCCTGGCATCTACCATCAGTGATCCCCACCATATTGTCTTTGCCACTTTTAGTTTAGTTTAGATACAACATGGAAACAGGCCCTGCGGCCCACTGAGTCTGCACCGACCAGCGATCCTTGCACATTAACACTATCCTACACACACTAGGGACAATTTACATTTATACAAAGCCAATTAACCTACAAACCTGTACGTCTTTGGGGTGTGGGAGGAAACCGAAGGTCTCTGAGAAAATCCACGCGGATAGCATCCGTAGTCAGATTTCTGGTGCTGTAAGGCAGCAACTCTACCCCTGTGCCATCATACCACCCTGCTTATGTTGTACTGAACTGGATACAAAAATAAATTTCACTGTACCTCAGTACATGTGACAAATATAGTTCCATACCATCTTTCTTATAATTTTCAAAATTTCCGGCACCACCACCAGTAATCATTGGCAGCAAATTAATTCCATCATCTTTCCCTTTGTTTACTTTTAAATTTGAAGGTATTTTGACCAAACCTGACCTGGTGGACAAAGGAACAGAGAAGAACGTAGTTGACATTGTGAAGAACCTGACAGTAGAGCTGGCGAAGGGATACATGATCGTTAAGTGTCGTGGCCAGAACGACATCAATGAAAATATATCACTGGTGGATGCAATCGCCAAGGAAAAGGCATTTTTTGAAGACCACGAACAATTTGGGTAAATGGTGAAGACTTGTTTTCCATTGTGAAGTGTAGATGGCAGATCGTGTAGACAGTAGACACCTAACATACTTAGCACTTCCCAGTTACATGTGCAAACGGCCTTCATATCAACCTGCACCAGATAGTCACCTTGCAGTCCCAGGACAACATGCGCCATTGAGTCAAATTTCACACCCAGGTTTGGTTTAGTGAGGGATACAGCAAGGAAAAAGGCCCTTCGGCCCACTGTGTCAGCACTGACCAGCGATCCCTGCAAATTAACACTGTCCTACACACACACACACTAGGGACAAATTACATTTATACATACATTTCTGGCACCACCACCACCAATCACTGGCAGCAAATGAATTCCATCATCGTTCGTCTTGAGGCTTGTCAGTAACGTTGGGATATATACAATCAGTTTTATTTAATTCCAGCGCTTGGGAAATTCTCTGGGATAAACTGCGGTCACATTTTTGGTGTTGTGACCTGGAAACCTGATATACCAAGCCAATTAACCTACAAACCTGTACGTATTTGGAGTGTGGGAGGAAACCCATGCAGGTCATGGGGAGAACGTACAAACACCTGACACCCGGAGGGTCTCTGGCGCTGCAAGGCAGCAACTCTATCGCTGTGCCACAGTGCCGTCTTTGGAAGTTCGCTTTGAATCAACCTAGTTTTGTTTTCCATCTGCAAGCAATATAAAATTGTTTGATTGTTAGTTTGTCATTATCCCGCAATGTTTCAACCTTGACTAAGGTATTCTTTTTTTCACAATTTTAATAACTAGACCACTTTTGGAGGACGGAAAGGCAGGCATCTCAAATTTGGCCATTCGGCTTACAAAGGAACTTGTCAACCACATTAATGTAAGTTTTACTTTGTAAAAACAACCTCCATTTTCATTGACGTCAGGGTTGTAGTGATCAGCTGCATTTTAAAATAGTTCAGCAATGTTCGTCTTGAGGCCTCTCAGTAACTTTGGGATATATACAAATATAAGGCATAGCTATGGGAGCGCGCATGGGCACGTCGAACGTACCGTGTCCCTATCACCAAACACTACCTCCGCTACATCGACGACTGCATTGGTGCTACCTCCTGCAACCACACACAACTCACTGACTTCATCCATTTCACCACTAACTTCCATCCAGCACTCAAATACACCTAGACCATTTCCGACATTTCCCTACCATTTCTTGACCTCACTATCCATCGCAGGTTTTTGTCTCCCTTAGTATATATAAAATTGGTTTTATTTAACTTCAGCGCTCTTGGGAAATTCTCCGGGATAAACTGCAGACATATTTTTGGTGTTGTGACCTGGAAACCTGAAATCCCGACCTCAGGTGCTGTCTGAATGGAGTTTGCATCTTTTCCGTGACCACGTGGGTTTCCTCCGGCTGCTCCAGTTTCCTCCCACATCCCAAAGACGGGCACGTTTTTGGGTTAATCGGTCTCTGGAAATTGCCCCCAGTGTGTGGGGAGTGGATGAGAAAGTGAGATAACGTGGAAGTAGTGTGGACGGGTGGTCGATGGTCGGCGTAGACTCGATGGGCCAAAGGCCCACGGCACATCTTGAAGAAATGCGACTCCTCCTAGCAGGTAAAGCAGACCAATTCTTAGTGATTTGGTCTCCTTTTATCAACTTTTTACAAGCATATGGTGCAACACAACCGTAGAAATCGAATGTTTCTGAATCAGGTGACGGGTGGCCAAGAACATTAAATAGGTATATCTCCCTCAATCTCCTTTTTTTTTCTAATTCGTTTCTTTCTCTTTCTCTATTTCTTCTTTTTCTCTCTCTTTCTTTTCTCCATTCTTCTGTACCTTTCCGTGTACTTCTCTCTTCTTTCGGGCTACCTTACTATCTCACGCTCCAATCTCTATGATAATCTCTTTTTCTACTCTTTTCTTCCTTACTCCTGTTTTATTATTAAATTAAAAATAAGAAGTTGTATATGAAATGTAATATGTCAATATGTATTAGGTACTGTGGTACCACATTATTGTACTTCTAACAAAATTTAAAAAAACCAAAAACCAAGTGGACAGGTTCACAGGTGTGTTACAGTAAGTATTACGCTCCAAAGTTGAGTTTCATTTAGTGATACAGCACGGAAACCGGCCCCTTGGCCCACTGAGTCCGCTCCAAACAACGATCCCCCCAAATTAACACTCGTACACACACACTGGGAAATTTTTACATTTATACCTACAAACCTTTTAACCTACAAACCTTTACGTCTTTGGAGTGTGGGAGGAAACTGAAGATCTCAGAGAAAAACCCAGGCAGATCACAGGGAGAATGTACAAACTCCATACAGACAGCACCCACAGTCAGGATCGACCCTGGGTCTCTGGCGCTGTAATGCAGCAACTCTACCGCTACGCCACCGTGCTGCCCTAAGTTCTAGACAGCATTTATCCCTCCATTCCAATAGATTGCTGACGTGCGACAATGGTTGTATTGTTTCTTCTGAATTTTTGTTTTGCTTTGAATCTTTGTTCAAAAGTACTGTATTGACATGTAAAACTTTCTGGGTTAGCTCGTGACCATAGAAGGCTCTGTAATAGATACGTAGGTACTGGTCTTCCTTCAGAGGAAAGGGATGGTGGAATAAGCTGGGAAGTAGACTGCAGTGGTGAGCACCAGAATCGGCAGACTCTCAAAATAGTGACCCTGTTGATGACTTAATCTGTCTTTTCAAGAAATCATTGCCTCACTTGCGAAATGAAATAGAAACCAAGCTGAACCAGTCGTTGCAAACCCTCAAGAAGTACAGCCACGCAGTCCCCGCTTCTTACTCCGAGCAAATAACATTCTTAATCGAGGTAAGGCCCTCTCTGTTTCATGGCTGTGTTTAGTCTGCTTTGTTCCACAGCAACAGGGGGTAAGCAAGGCTGGAACCGTGTACAGCCTGCCATTTCATTCCCCTGTGTCGAAGGGCAGGTTTGCTGCCAAAAGGTACATTTCAGGTCTAATTTCAAATCTGAGGAGTCACTGGAATGACCAAAGGATGGGAATGAACTGAATTCAAAGTGGGTTTCAATGAGATTTCCCCCACCTTCCCTCCCTCAGCCTTCTAAACTCCAGCAAGTACAGGCCCAGAGCCATCAAACGCTAACATTTGGTTACACATCGAAAGTATGTCAAAACGTCACGTTGAAAGTGGCCCCCTGTTTCTGGGGATTCCCCCCCCCCCCCCATATGTCAAAATGGTGATAATCTGAAAGTGGGCATTTCCCACCCAGGGTGTAGTTCAACATTCTGCCCCTGCATGTGGTCCAAGCTGTTATTGGAAAATACTGAAAATCTGAAAATACAGCCCTGCGCCTTCCCGTCTTGATCTCCCTCCGATTCCGGGAGTGGAAATACTGACCACCACCACCTACTCCAGCACAATGTTCCAGGTCCATAAGCCATCAAGAGTGCTTTATTGCCACATGTCCCAGATAGGACAATGAAATTCTTACTTGCAGCAGCACAACAGAATACGTAAACACTGTAAACATAATAATAAATGAGAAGAAAAATGTTTAGTGCGTGTATACACACACTCATACATACACATAAATAACAAATAAATAATAATGTTAATAATAGTCATTGGAGCAGAATTAGGCCATTCGGCCCATCAAGTCTACTCCACCATTCAATCATGGCTCATCCATCTCTTCAACCTAACCCCATTCTCCTGCCCTCTCCTCATAACCCCTGACACCCTTCCTAATCAAGAATCTAACTCTTCCTTAAAAATGTCCATTGACTTGGCAAAGTATTCGACAGATTCACCACCCTCTGACTAAACACATTTTTCCTCATTTCTTTCCTAAAATAATGTCCTTTAATTCTGAGGTTATTACCTCTGGTCCAAGACTCTCCCACCAGTAGAAGCATCCTCTCCACATCCACTCTATCCAAGCCTTTCACTATTCGGTAAGTTTCAATGATCTGAAGAGTCACCTATCCATGATCTCCACAGATGCTGACTGGCCTACTGAGTTACTCCAGCACTTTGTGTCTTTCCTTGGTAAAACAGCATCTGCAGTTTCTTGTTTCTGCAAAAGGTGACCGTTTTTATTGGTTAATGCTTTTCTACATGCGTGCGATGGTAACTTCACAAACCCTGTGATTTAATTGCCAGAAAATCAACAACTTCTGCAGCCACATTAAAAATCTGACCATGGGGGAGGAACCTCAGGACAAGGTAGATGGCGTGAGGTACATCACCATAGTACGAAATGAGTTTTGTGAATGGAACACATTCCTGAACGACTGTGTATCAAAATGTGAGCATAAATATATATTGATTGACTGATGCTTTATTGTCAATCCCACCCCCCACTGGATCCCTCTTTGTTTTGGCGGCCCTCCCCCTACTCCGTGTCCCTCGTTTTTGGTCCCCCCCCCCCCTTAAGCCAGGTCCCTCATTGTTTAGTTTAGAGATACAGCGCGGAAACTGGCCCTTCGACCCACCGGGTCCGCGTCAACCAGCGATCCCCCCCATATTAACCATATCCTACACACGCTAGGGACAATTATTATTTTTTTAATTTACCAAGCCAATTAACCTACAAACCTGTACGTCTTTGGAGTGTGGGAGGAAACTGAAAGTCTCGGAGAAAACCCACGCAGGTCACGGGGAGAGCGTATAAACTCCGGAAGGACAGCACCCGTAGTCAGGATCAAAGCCATGCCGGGTCCCTCTTGGTTCTCAGTGGCGCATCCTCCACCGACCGGTGGCACCCATGTGGGCAACGGCTTTACGACGGACCCTCATTCTCTCCATCGGCCCCTCTCGCTCTCCGGCGCCTCTCACTCGTCAACATCACTCCCCGATCTGCTGGCGGTCGGGCCTGGTCTTGTTGGCTCCGCGCCCCGGCGTCACGGCCCATTCCAGCGATTATAATATATTGTGATATATAATTTACACTTAAAATTCTGCAAGAAGGTTTTTTTTAAATGAAGACTGAAAAACAAAAATTCATTGGTGCAAAATGCAATTATGATAAGGAAACAAGTCCATGTTAATGTAAATAGAGGCACTCTGTGATGTTCTGTTGTCAAGGTAGGATTAGAGTAGTGGAGGGGTTCCTGATAGTTACTGGAATGTAGCTGTTCTTGAAGCTAGTCGTGCACCATTTGTACCTCCTGCCTGATGGCGACAGCAAGAAGACGCAAGGGACAGCACGGTGGCGCAGCAGTAGAGTTACTGCCTCACAGTGCTTGCAGCGGCGGAGACCCGAGTTCGATCCTGACTACAGGTGCTGTCTGTACTGAATTTGCACGTTCTCCCCCGTGACCATGTGGATTCTTCTCCGAGTTCTTCGGTATCTTCCCACACTCCTAAGACGTACAGGTTTGTAGGTTATTGGCTTGGTATAAATGTAAATTGTCCCTAGTGTGTGTGTAGGATAGTGTTAATGTGCGGGGATTGATGGTCGGTGCGGACTCAGTGGGCCACAGGGCCTGTTTCACGCTGTATCTCTAAACTAAAAGAGGCAAGTACGATATGGTGGGGATCATTGATGGTAGATGCCGGGGATGAATACTAGGAGAAATAGGGAACCATCTTGTTTAATGTTGTTCCTTCCAGGCTTGGCCTGTCTCATTGTACTCTCAAGGTCTGTGTTAAACAGTACAGCTTGTTCCATGCGTGGAAAGGAACTGCAGATGCTGGTTTCTACCAGACATGGGCACAAAGTACTGGAGTAACTCAGTGGGCCAGGCAGCATCTCTGGAGAAATTGGATGGGTGACGTTTCGGATCGGAACCCTTTCTTCAGACTATGCTGCATTATCTAGCGCAGTGTTTAACTGATCCCAGATCACAAACATGCCGTAGTGAATGGTCGGGCCCTGGGGAGTGTTGTGGAACAGTGGGAGCTAGGAGTGCAGGTGTGTAGTTCCCTGAAAGTGGTGTCGCAGGTAGATAGGATGGTCAGGAAGGCTTTCGGTACATTGGCCTTGCATCAGTCAGGGTATTAAGCATAGAAATTGGGATATTATGTTGCAGTGGTATGATGTATGTGTGAGGGTGCAGTTGTAGTATTGTATTCAGTCTTGGTCAGCTTACCAGAGGAAAGATTTTGTTAAGCTGGAAAGAGTGCAGAGAGTGCCTGACTTTGACATTGCCATCAAATGCATGATTGGAAAATAATAGATTTTATTAAGTTGTACATTTTTCTTTTTTTTATATTATCAGTCCAAACTCACATGAAAAATGTAGTTCTCGAATATGAAAACTCATACCGTGGAAGAGAGCTGCCGGGGTTTGTCAACTACAATACCTTTGAATCCTTCATTAAGGAAGAGGTCTCTACACTGGAAGATCCAGCTATTACGAAACTGAAGACAATCACAGGTATGTGACTGCTATGCGTAAGGTGTACTTCTTTGAATTGCAAGAACTCTGGGCACCCAAGCAGGAACATGCATCAAAGGTAATGGTTACTTCAGTCTTAAGCCTGTAACAAGGAACACACTGCAATGCATTACCATATCCACAGCAAAAAGCCTAAATGATTGTCTTGTTAAACTAAATATAGACACAAAATGTTGGAGTATCTCAGCGGGACAGGCAGCATCTCTGGATAGAAGGAATGGATTAGGCAGGTTTGGAGGGATATGGACCAAGCGCAGGCAGGTGGGACTAATGTAGCTGGGACACATTGACCAGTGTGGGCAAGTTGGGCCGAAGGGCCTGTTTCCACACTGTATCACTCCATGACTGAATGGGTGACATTTCAGGTCGTTAAACTATGCTTGCATGAAACATTCGTAAAAAAGTGAAAAGCTTTTTTGTTCCGTGTTATCCAGTCATTAAAAAGACAATGCATGATTACAATCAAGCCATCCACAGTGTGTAGATAGAGGTTAAAGGGTATAACGATGAGTGCAAGGTAAAGTCCAGTAAAGTATGATTAAAGTTATTTTTACGGACTGCATCTGGGATAAATGGGAGCACAAGACCACTCTAGTTGGTGGGAGGATGGTTTGATAGCTTGATAACAACTGGGAACAAACTGTCCCTGAATCTGGAGGTGTGCGTTTTCAAACTTCTGTACATCTTGCTCGATGGGAAAGGGGAGAAGAGGGAGTGACTGCAGTTGGATACTTTGAAACTTGTGTGGGAAAGAACTGCAGATGCTGGATTAAACCGAAGATAGACTTTGTTCTCACCCCACTCTTCCCCCCCCCCCCCCCCCCCCCCCCCCCCCTCCCTCACAGTGGTTCCCCACATTGTCTTATCTTGGTTATCAGTTGCATGTGTGATATCGTCTTTTTACTATTACAGATATCACAAGGGATATTTTTATGGTCGTTGCCGAGCAACATTTCAGTGCCTTTAGTAACCTGTTCAAAGCTGCCAAGGTACAGTACACGAACCTTCTGCCTTTCGGTAATGGTGTTTTGGGGTTTATAAACAATAGACAATAGGTGCAGGAGTAGGCCATTCAGCCCTTCGAGTCAGCACCGCCATTCAATTTGATCATGGCTAATCATCCACAATCAGTAGTCCGTTCCTGCCTTCTCCCCATATCCCTTGACTCCACTATCTTTAAGAGCTCTATCTAACGCTGTCTTGAAAGCACCCAGAGAACTGGCCTCCACCACCTTCTGACGCAGAGAATTCCACAGATTCACAACTCTCTGTGTGAAAAAGTTTTTCCTCATCTCTGTTCTAAATGGCTTACCCCTTATTCTTAAAAATGTGGCCCCTGGTTCTGGACTCCTCCAACATCGGGATCATGTTTCCTGCCTCTAGCGTGTCCAAACCCTTAATGATCTTTTATGTTTCAATAAGATCCCCTCTCTTCCTTCTAAATTCCAGAGTACACAAGCCCAGCCGCTCCATTCTATTAACATATGACAGTCCTGCCATCCCGGGAATTAACCTGGTGAACCTACGCTGCACTCCCTCAATAGCAAGAATGTTCTTCCTCAAATTAGGAGACCAAAACAGCACACAATACTCCAGCTGTGGTCTCACGAGGGCCATGTACAACTACAGAAAGACCTCTTTGCTCCTATACTCGACTCTTCTTGTTATAAAGCCATTCGCATTCTTCACTGCCTGCTAAACCTGCATGCTTGCTTTCAGTGACTGATTAACAAGGACCCCCCAGATCCCATTGTAGCTCCCCTTTTCCCAACTTGACACCATTTAGATAATAGTCTGCCTTCCTGTTATTGCCAACATAGATAACCTCACATTTATCCACATTGAACTGCATCTGCCCACTCACCCAACCTGTCCAAGTCACCCTGCAACCTCATAGCATCCTCTGCACAGTTCACACTGCCACCCAGCTTTGTGTCATCTGCAAATTGGCTAATGTTACTTTTAATCCCTTCATCTAGATCATTAATGTATATTGTAAATAGCTGCGATCCTTGTGGTACCCCACTAGTCACTGCTTGCCATTCTGAAAGGGACCCATTAATCACGACGCTTTCTTCCCTGTCTGCCAATCAATTTTCTATCCATGTCAGCACCCTATCACCAATACCATGTGCTCTAATTTTGCTCACTATTCTCCTATGTGGGACCTTATCAAATGCTTTCTGAAAGTCCAGGTACACTACTGGCTCTCCCTTGTCCATTTTCCTAGGTACATCCTCAAAAAATTCCAAAGGATTAGTCAAGCATGATTTCCCCTTTGTAAATCCATGCTGGCTCGGACCGATCGTGCTATTGCTATCCAAATGTGCTGCTAATTCATCTTTTATAATTGACTCCAGCATCTTCCCCACCACTGATGCCATGCTAACTGGTCTATAATTCCCTGTTTTCTCTCCCCTGCCTTTCTTAGAAAGTGGGATAACATTAGCTACTCTCCAATCCACAGGAACTGATCCTGAATCTATAGAACATTGGAAAATGATCACCAATGCGTCCACGATTTCCAGCGCCACCTCCTTAAGTACCATTAGGTTTATTATTATCATGTGAAAGGTGTAACCTTTGTCTTGCAAGTTATCCAAACAGATCTGATATACATAAATATACATAAATACAATCAAGTCTCATTCAAGTAGGAATTCGGGAAGGTGAATCCACACCACCGTCAGGATGGCGTGTGACACTAATTTTAAACCTGCAGGCAGGGGTGAACTCCTATACCTATTGGCCAATTCATTTTTAGTTTAGTTTAGAGATACAGAGTGGAAAAAGGCCCTTTGACCCACCGAGTCCGCACCGACAAACAATCCCCGCACACTAACACTACCCTACACACACTAGGGACAATTTTACATTTATACCAAGGCAATTAACCTACAAACCTGTACGCCTTTGGACTGGGAGGAAACCGAAGATCTCGGAGAAAATAACAGTTTTCTCGGGGAGAACGTACAAACTCCATACAGACAGCACCGTAGTCAGGATCTTACCCGGGTCTCTGGCGCTGTAAGGCAGTAGCTCTACTGCTATGCCACCGTGCCACTTTAAACCTAAGGTTTTAGTGGGAGGTTGTGGGATTGGGAGGTGCTGTTGGAATCGTCTGGGCAAGTAACTATAGCACATTTTGTAGGTGGTCGCTTGGTAGTTTCATGGAGCCCAAAGCCATTTTGGATTCTAAACTTACCCCCCCAGAAAATGAGCCTGGATCTAACCACATGAGTATAGATGTTGGGTTACAGCTGTACAAGATGCTGGTGAAGCCACAGTTAGAGTACTGTGTTCAGTTTTTGCTCATCCTGTTATAGAAAATATGTTGTTAAGCTGGAAAGAATGCAGAGAAGACTTACAGTATGAGGATGGTGCCAGGACGTGAGGGCCTGAGCTGTAGGGAGAGTTTGGACGGGCTAGGGCTGTATTCCTTGGGAGCGTAGGTCGATGAGAGGTGATCTTACAGAGGTGTATGAGATCATTGGGGGAATACAGCTACTCCTCAACCTACGTTGGGGGTTACGTTACAATTAACTCATAGTAAATCGAAAATATCGTAAGTCAAAAACGCATTTAATACAATTTGATCACGTGACCAGAAGTGAGCTTCGGCTCGCTGCCATTGCCCAGCGTTTGCACCATCGTAAAGTTGAAATATCGCAAGTCGAAGCCTCGTAAATCGGGGAGCATCTGTAGATGGAGCACATGCACAGAGCCTTTTATACTGAGTGGGGAAAGAAAAAGCAGGACATAGGTTTAAGGTGCGAAGGGAAATATTTAATGGGAATATGAAGGGCAACTTCAGCCACCACCATGCAATGGTGCAGTGAGTAATTCCAAACCATACTTATTTCTCAGACAGTAGTCATAGATATTGTTTCTGACACCGAGGGTGGTGATATATGGCATGAGCTGCCAGAAGACTTAGTTGAGGCAGAAACTATAACAACATTTAAGACATTTGGACAGGTACGTGGATAGGAAAGGTTAAGAGGGATATGGGCCAAGCATGGGCAGGTGGTGTTGGTGTAGATATGGGGCACCTTGGTCAGAATGGACAGGCAGGGCCAATGGGCTCCATGACATTTTCACATTTTGTCTTTGTGTGTGCAGGTCATAATCGCAAATATGAGCAAGAAGCAAGAAACGGAAGCAGAGAAGCTGCTGCAGGCCCAGATTAAGGTTGAGAGTGTGGTGTATTCTCAAGACAGTCTCTACAGTGAAAGCCTTTCTAAAGCAAAACCCAATTCGCCACAACCTCTTGCAAATGCCAGCATCCAAGAAATGTCGTATCATCTCCAAGCATATTACAAGGTAAATATACTGTGTGTGACACAGCAGCGTATTAGATAGCCATTGCCTGTCGATCATTGGTGGACTGTTCCCTCCTTCATTCCACTGAGATGATTGGTGGAAGAGCGAGAGCCAACATGAGGAAACATTGAGCAAAAAGCACAAAGTGCCGGAAGAACTCTGTGGATCAGGCAGAATCTGTGGAGGGCATGGATAGGTAACGATTCAGGTCGGGGCCCTTCTTCAGACTCGAATGAGGAGACATTTGCAGGTGTATGTGGTAAAAGCTGGACATAGCGTTCACTTAGATTGCCCCCCAAAAAAGAGTGGGGCACCAGCAAAAGCTGGATTTGTTTTCTCTGGAATGGAAGTGGCTGAGGAGGGATCTTATAGAGGTAAACAAAATTGTGTAGAAAGTAGGAAACGTTTCTCCATAGCAGAGGTGTCTGCAACTGGAGGACATGGAGGATGGTCAGATCAAGGAGACCTGCGTTGACATTTTGGGGCATGGTGATATCAGGAGATGTTGTTGTTGGATCTTTTGAATACGGTGGATAAGTCCCCAGGGTCAGCTGGGACCCAGTCCAGATTATCAAAGGAGGCAAGAGAGGAAATTGCTGGGACCTTCACAGAGAACTTTGTATAAAAATAGCTACAGTCAAGGGCCCAGAGGACAGAAGAATAGCCAATGTTGTTCCTTGGTTTAAGATGGTCAATATGGGTGATCTAGGGAAAATATAGCCCCGTGCGCCTTGCATCAGTGGTAAGGAACTCGTAGGTAAAAATTTGTAGGGATAGGATTTACTCACATTAGTAAAAGCACAAACGTATTGGGAATAATTAGCATAGGTTTGTGTAGGATAGGTCATGTCTTACAAACCTGATTTGAGCCTTTTGAGGACATGATGAAAATGACTGAGGGCTGGTAGATTTGCATGGAATTTGATAAAGCATTTGACATAGAAAATAGGTGCAGGAGTAGGCCATTCAGCCCTTCGAGCCTGCACCGCCATTCGATATGATCATGGCTGATCATCCAACTCAGTATCCCATCCCTGCCTTCTCTCCATACCCCCTGATCCCTTTAGCCACAAGGGCCACATCTAACTCCCTCTTAACTGGCCCCTTACAGTAGGAGATTAAGGCAGAGCAGATCCACAGAAATTTGGTAGATTCGATCCAATATTGGCTTGGCTGGAGATGGCAAGAGGGTAGTGGTGGACGGATATTATTCTGACTGGAGGTCGATCGCCAGTGGTGTTCCACAGAGGTCCGTACTGTGATCTCTGTCGTGGTGGGCTAATTAATAAGTTTGCAGTTGACACGATTAGTTGGGGGTGCCGCGGATGGAGAGAAGTTGTCAAGGAATGCAGCCAGATATGGATCAGTTGAAAATATGAGCATAGAAATGGGAGATGGAGTTTAATCTGGGCAGGTGTGATGTGTTGTTCTTTGGGAGATGAAATTTAAGACGAGTGTACAGTAACATTAAAAGGCAGAACCCTTAGGAGCAATGATGGATTTGATGGCACCAGGCCTGTACTCGCTGGAGTTTAGAAGGATGACGGGCAGACCTCATTGAAACTTAGCGAATACTGAAAGACTTGGATTGAGTGGATGTGGAGAGGATGTTTCCACTAGTGGGAGAGTCTTGGACCAGAGGTCATAGCCTCAGAATTAAAGGAGGTTCCTTTAGAAGATGAGGAAGAATTTATTTAATCGGAGTGTGGTGAATCTGGAATTCATTTTGCTTCCTGTTTCATTATCTTCCTTCATTTTCTGTGCTCGACTCCTAGATTGTCTCTCATCGACTGGCTGACCAGATCCCCATGGTCATACGCTACTACATTTTAAACGAATTTGCTGACAAACTCCGGATAGAGATGCTTCAACTCATCCAAGACAAGGATCGCATCAATGTTTATCTAATGGAAGATGAAGACACACAGAGGAAGAGAGATGACCTCAAATGCAAAATAGACCGATTGAGAAAAGCCCAGAAGACATTGCTTATATTTGGTTAAATGAGCATTGAACGAAGGTCCTTGAATACTGTAAAGATGTGTTTATATTTTGTTTGCTAATTTTTATATTTCTTGCTAACTTCCGCTCTTGAAGGGATTGAATCCTTACTACTGTTTAGTCTCGGAGTTCACAATCATTCTTTGGTACCAGCAGCCTTTATTCCTGTCTAATTGCTGAATAACAACCTATCCATGGATAGGTTAGACTTGGAAGAATATGGGCCAAACACAGGCAGGTGGAACTAGTGCAGATGGGACTTGCGGGTCAGCATGGGCAAGTTGAGCCTGTTTCCACATTCTTTGACTATATAATTTGCGTTAGAGGAACTTAGGGTCCTCCTCACCCATTTTCCATATTTGTGATCTTCCTCCTGGCTAATGTCCTCTTTCCAATCAAGGGATATACTTGTTCCCATCCCATCCTGACTGAGATTGGCTAACTCTGGAAAACATGGATTGATTTTAAATTGAAGGAAGACACAAAATGCTGGAGTAACTCAGCGGCTAGGCAGCATCTCTGGAGTGAAGGAACGGGTGACGAGACCCTTCACTTACTCCAGCATTTTGTGTCTTATCTTTGGTGTAAACCAGTATTTGCTATTCCTTCCTACACATATTGACCTTAAATTGTCTGTATATTGAGCAGCTCGGTGTAAACTTGTTGAAGCCGTCAAGGAACCTTTAATTGTTTTTTGATGCATCTTATGTGGAATCTCATTGCTTAATGGACACACAAGAGATTGAGTTTGCACAAAGCTCCTGGCCCGAAACGTCTTCTGCCCTTTTCCACAGATGCTGCCTGACCCGCTGAGTTCCTCCTGCACTTTGTTTTTACACTTTGCTAATGTTCCCCGGCAATTACATTCTGTATAATGTTTTGGATGTGAGATTGGAATTCAAAGTGTGAAAAAATTAATCACGTTTTAAAACAAATTCGGATTTGACTTGGAAGCAAATAGATAATTATCAGGTATAGCATTCACAAGGATACGGAGTGGAATTTAGTGTTTGATATGTTTTATTTGTTGCATTTGTAGTTTTTTCTCTGGTATTGGTTGTTCACATTGCTGAGAGAATGTTTGTTTAAAATGTTATTCAACGTAGCACATAAGGCATTGTAGTCTTGCTAAGTTATTTCTAATATACATTGGTTCAGTCGTAGGATAATTGGTAATAAACCCATTAGTTCTGCATCAAAAAGAAGCAAACATATTGCTATTATGATTTATTTTGTTTTAAATCCTGCATGGGGGGGGAGGGGGGGGGAATGCCCTTAACCATGTAGATCTGCTCCACTTGTATGTTAATCAATACTAACGCACAAATGTTACACACCACTATTGTCTATAATCCAGCCGGGTTTTTCATCACACAGGCACCTTTATACTACCGGCTCCTGACACAAGCTGCCAGTCGTGATGCAGACACAGTGATGCCGACATGCGGTGTAACTTTATTATATACCAATAACCCTGTTGGATCTTTACTTTGAGTATGTGTCAGTTGCTCTACAAACCACTAGTAGTAAATGCCTGGAGAAAGCTGACCAAGCTATAGTCGCCTTTGTTTACAGTAGGCGTACAGCATTGAACCAGGCCCTTCGGCCCACCGAGTCTGCTCCAACCAGCGACCATCCCATACACTTGCACCATACTACACACTCGGAACAAATTTGCAATTTACAGAAGCCAATGAATGGACAATCCTGCATGTCTAGAGTGTGGGAGGAAACCGAAACACCCGGAGAAAACCCACACAGTCACAGGGAGAACATACAAATTCCGTGCAGACTGGCACCCGTAGTCAGGATCGAACCTGGGTCTCTGGCGCTGTAAGGCAGCAGCTATGCCTCCCCAGCACATTCCACACTAATGCACATTCATTTAATTGTGGAAAGTGATTACACCCAAGGGCAGATGCACTTGCACCACATTTGGTGACCAAAGATATATATATTTCACCCTTCGAGTTCTAACTCGTGGGAATTGATCTGACGCGAGACAATGCTGAAGAACATTTGTGTTATAATTTTGGAAGAAAGTAAAATTCACCTCATCAAGTTCTCATCATCTTGTTCTTCCCCAAGATCTCAAATTTCTTTAGGCAGCTTGGTTCGTGCTTCCTCTTTAGATGCGATGACTTTGAACTCAAGATTCCGAACAGCCACTGACCCTTAGTTTTGTCCACATCTCGGGTCTTTTGCTGTGGGCCCATATAAAAGATCAAGCGCAGTTTTGCATTGTATTTCAATTCCTTCAAGTTCAAGAATGAGGAAGGGGTGCCACAATTATGTAGAGACTCAGTCCTAGAGAAACACCATTAGACTGACTCGTTCACTGAATGCATTCAGGTTTGGTCACTGTATTTAAGGAAGAGAGTGCTCTAGACTTGGAACTAAGGCAGCAATCACAATTCACCAAACTCTTAAAGATGAGACCAGAAGAACTGGTACCACAGCTCCAGCGGCCTAGGTTCAATCCTGACCTATCTCTGTGGCATTTGCACAATTCCGCTCTGACTGCTTGGTTTATCCGATTACCTCGCGCTGTAAACAGCAATGAGATAAATGGCCAAAGATTTAATTTTAGATACACAGTGGAAACAGGCCCTTCGGCCCATCGAGTCCGCTTCGACCAATAATCACCCGTACACTAGTTGCATCCAACACACTGGGAACAATTTACAGAAGCTGAATAATTGTAATTCATTTATTAGCCAAGTATGTAAGAACATACAAAGAATTTGATTTGCCACACAGTCGTACCAAGGAAGTAACAAGACACACAACATAAAAATAAACATTGTGGAGTATGGTGTATAATTTTGGTAGGCATAATTAGTTCAAGTGAGTTCAACAGCGTACTGTGATGGAAGACAATAACGTATTATCTTCTTCCCTCCTTTTCTCCCGCGGTTGGGGCAGTTAAACTATCCGCAGTCTGGGCGGTTGGAGCTCCTGAAGTCGATCTCCAACCAAGGGACCGCTAGCTCCACGATGTTAGGCCGCAGTGCGGACAGAGTTACGATACAGAAAAAGTCGCGTCTCCGTCGAAAGAGATTTTAAAAAGTTTCCCACCCCACACATAATACAAAACTAAAGATACACTAAAACATACATTTAATAACAGGCTAAAAACACCAAAAGAAAAGGATGAGACAGACTTGGCGAGGCTACCATCGTACGGCGCCACCCGGTGGTATTACAATTAATATATAAACTTGCATGTCTTTGGGATGTGGGAGGGAACGCTGGCACCCGGAGGTCACGGGGAGAACGTACAAAGTCCGTACAAACAACACCCGGGTCTCTGGCACTGTAAGGCAGCAACTCTAGCGTTGCACCACTGTGATTCTGTGAAGTGAGTTTTGAGGTAAATTTCAGTTGGAACAACAGGATATTGCCCATTTTTATCATTTAAAATGAGAGATCAAATGGGGTAGACACAAAACGCTAGGTCTGCAGAAGGGTCTCAACCCGAAATGTCACCCATTCCTTCTCTCCAGAGATGCTGCCTGTCTCCGGCATTTTGTGTCTTATCTTTGGTTTAAACCTGCAGTTCCTTCCTACACAGATCAAATAAGATGTTAGTTTAACATATCTAAAAGGTGCCAGCTATAACATTGCTACAACATGGTTTTCAGGCATCTAATATGATTTGAAACTACTGACAATTGATTCAGAAGCGAAAGTCTTACCAGTTGAACTGCCTGTAAGACCAGCTTTCTCGAGCATTAGAAAGTACAGAGTTGGCAGCAATATGAAGAAAACCTCCAGTGCCTCCACCATTATAAGGAAAGTAAATGTGCAGCAGGTTTACCCAAAGGGTTTCACATTTAAAATGTTTCATGGATTATCTTAAAAGTCACGGGTTTGTTTAAAATTTGTATATTTCTTCAGGGCAATAGTTTTCTCCAGATAACAAAAAATACATGAAATGTTGGAGCCATTTAAACATAACCATATAACAATTACAGCACGGAAACAGGCCATCTCGGCCCTTCTAGTCCGTGCCGAACACGTATTCTCCCCTAGTCCCATCTACCTGCACTCAGACCATAACCCTCCATTCCTTTCCCGTCCATATAACTATCCAATTTATTTTTAAATGATAAAATCGAACCTGACTCCACCACCTTCACTGGAAGCTCATTCCACACAGCTACCACTCTCTGAGTAAAGAAGTTCCCCCTCATGTTACCCCTAAACTTCTGTCCCTTAATTGTCAAGTCATGTCCTCTTGTTTGAATCTTCCCTACTCTCAGTGGGAAAAGCTTATCCATGTCAACTCTGTCTATCCCTCTCATCATTTTAAAGACCTCTATCAAGTCCCCCCCCCCCCCCTTAACCTTCTGCGCTGAAACCCAGTCAACATTCTAATTGATCTCCTCTGTACTCTCTATTTTGTTAACCTTTTTCCTATAATCAGGTAGAAGGTACAGGAGCCTGAAGACTGCAACAACCAGGTTCAGGAATAGCTACTTCCCCTCAGCCATCAGGCTATTAAACCTGGCTCGGACAAAACTCTGATTATTAACAACCACTTTCTGTTATTTGCACTTTACCAGTTTATTTATTCATGTGTGTATATATTTATATCATGGTGTATGGACACATTTATCTGTACTGTAGTAAATGCCTTACTATTTTTCTGTGTGCCTAAGCAAAGCAAGAATTTCATTGTCCTATACAGGGACACATGACAATAAACTCACTTGAACTAATTATGCCTACCAAAATTATACACCATACTCCACAATTGACCTCACCAATACCTTGTACAATTTAACATTACAACCCAACTTCTATAAACAATGCTCTGATTTATAAAGGCCAACACACCAAAATCTTTCTTTACCATCCTATCTACATGAGATTCCACCTTCAGGGAACTATGCACAGTTATTCCTAGATCCCTCTGTTCAACTTCATTCCTCAATTCACAATCATTTACCATGTACGTCTAATTTGAATTGTCCTGCCAAGATGTATCACACTTATCAACATTAAATCCACCTGTCATGTTTCAACCCACTCTTCCAAATGACCTAAATCTCTCTGTACACTTTTAAAATCTACTTCATTATTCACAACACCACCTATCTTAGTATCATCTACATATTTCTTAATCTATCTTACCACACCAACATCCATATTATTGATTCACATGACAAACAACAGTGGACCCAACACACATCCCCGAGGTACCCCTCTAGTCACTGACCTACAACCTGACAAACATCCATCCACCATTACTCTCCCTCATTTCCCATACAGCCACTTTTTAATCCATCTTGCTATTCCTTACGAACTTCTTCTTAACCAACCTTATTTCCTTTTTGAACCTTGTCAAAGGCCTTACTGAAGTTCACCACTTTAACCTCATCTATTTCCCTAATAACCTCTTTTTTAAGGAACAAAATCAAGATTAGTCAAATATCACAATCACAAATCCATGCTAATTCTTCCTAATCCTACCCTATTTATCCAAATCCCTATAATATTGCCTTTAGTATCCTTTCCATTATTTCCCACCACTGATGTCAAACAACGTTCTTGTTAAAACTCTACTCTTCTTTGTCCTCTTGTTCACTTACCTCAGGGCTATTATCTATTCGTACCTGCGGGACAGCCCTCATGTAATTATTGAAATTGTACTAGATATCTCAACCTTCTAAACGAACATCGGTCGGTGATTTAGAAAACTCATACATACACCTTGTCTTCAGGTTTAAAGGGTCCTTCCCCCTGGTCCATCTCCGACAGCTTTTACTTTACCTGTTCATAAATAGACTTGTATATCATTATTAACTGTTTCATATACTTTTTTTTTTTTTTAATTCGATCTGTAACTGTTCCAAACTCGGTCCCCTGCAGGGACTTCTCCATTGTGCCACCCACGGCTGGTTAGTTTGCATGCAACATTTCTTCAGTGCCAATGGCAGAGCATTACACAAATGTTCCATTTATTCTTTTCATCAAATGAAAACAATCCGTTGTCAAAGCTGATTTCTGTAGGTTTACCAAACCTCTTAATTACCTTATTCATCATAAATGACACTAGTGTTTATACCTAAATCGATTCAGACTCACCCTGGACATCTCTTCCAGATGCTGTTTCAGCTGCTTTGTCTGCATTTTAATTTAACTTCTTTGACATGTATTTTTTCCGTTTCACCATACAATTTCAACATTTTTTTCCGACCTAGTCTGAACTATATCCTGCCTTTCCCAAGGTCATCATCTGCTGTCTTATATTCTGAAGTATTTCTCTCTCTCTCTCTTTACTTGTGGAACAAACCAACAAATTGTCCACATCAGCAAATACTTTCTAAGGGTATAACCATATAACCATTACAGCACGGAAACAGGCCATCTCGACCCTTCTAGTCCGTGCCGAACACGTATTCTCCCCTAGTCCCATCTACCTGCGCTGAGACCATAACTCTCCATTCTTTTCCCGTCCATATAACTATCCAATTTTTTTTTTTTTAAATGATAAAATCTAACCTGCCTCCACCACCTTCACTGGAAGCTCATTCCACACAGCCACCACTCTCTGAGTAAAGAAGTTCCCCCTCAACTTTCAACTCTGCCTTTCCCATCTAATTAAAAAACCTACCTCATCCTAGCCTTTCTTGACATCCTTCCTTAAATCCCTTCCTCTCTCTTGGGGACCCCAGTCCTGTTAGGTCTTATAATCTCCAGATTAATTTCACTCCTGATAGGACTTTTCGAGGAAAAGTTCCCCAAGACATGTATTATTGGCATGTAATTCTCTGGCCCCGCTTGGTTCCGTCATAGGACTCACTTGTGTCAGTTCATCACTTATTTCAGTCTTTTCAACCAGGGGCTTTGTTCATTGACATTGACAGCAGAGACCAACTGTTTACGGATTCTGCTTGACTTTAAGAAGAATGGCTTCCACCACAATAGTTCATAATATAATGTTCATCTACTGGTTGCCTTCTATTTCTTGTTCATTTTCAACTCTCCACTTTTTCATTCCCCTTTGTTCCTTCGGGTTCACCTTAAGTGGGTAACATTTGCTGAGGGGCCTGCATACCCTCGTTCATGACGGCATCCAACCAGAAGATGGCGCTGTGGCCGGTAGTCAGGCTGCAGTAACAGCAGCTGACCTAACGGTGGCGCTGTTGCCGGTAAGTTTGTGAGCGGCGGCAATGTTTGTAGTCTATTGCCGGTCATTGTTACAATTTACATCGTCCATTTTAAATGTTTTACTTAGTGATTCCCACCACTTCACCAATGGTGCTTTCAAATCTTCCATGGCCAACAATCATCCCACGTTCTCCTCCTCCAAAGCCCTAATCCATTTAAAAAAAAAAAATTTTTTTAAGCCCTCTCAGTTCATGGGTGCTCCAAGGGATAATCTATTGTCTCTTACTTCTGTTTCTCTGTCTGTCTCTCTCTCTCTCTCTCTTTCTGTCTGTCTCTCTCTCTCTCTCTCTGTCTCTCTCTGTCTCTCTCTCTCTCGACGCTGAATAGATTCAGGACTGGACATGGCCCCTGCTTGGCCAGCCTTCACAAATGGGGCAGCAGTCCAACTTGTGGCACTCCCTTACAACACATCATTGAAGCATGCCTTCAACAAAGACTCAAAGGAGGACTTGTCACCCTTCATACAGCAGATCAAGAGAAAATCCCCTACGGCCCAAACACAGTGGGAATTCCCACCTCCGCCACGGGGGCGTCTGTGTTCAATTTTACAACTTGCTCATTTCAACCATTTGTTCCAAACCAGTTTTCAAACAAATCACTTTGTTTCATTCTTACTTCAAATAGATTATTCAATTTATATTTTCTCCCTGCCTGCACTCTTGTCCCCGGCCTTTGCCGTCTTCTATCACATCCCCCTTTCACGGCCTCTGCCGTCTTCTTATCTGCTACTTTCGGGAGTAAATCCCTTATCATCCTGTCTCAGGAATTTTCCTGTGTCTCAGGAATTTTCCTGTCTCTCAGGAATTGATCTAACTGTTCTCGTCAGACCTAATGAATCTTCAAGGAGGCAAACTCCCTTCCCCCTCAGGGTCCTCTCCTAGGTACCTCCCTCAGGGGTCTAATTTCTACCGAACCTCTTATCTTCCCCTTCTGCCCTTTGACTCCCCGTCCTGGTGGCCGGGTGATCTTCGTCCACCCCGGCCCCTGTCTTCTCTTTCCCTTGGGTATTTTGGCCACCTCCGGCTCTGCATTTTCTGTGGGTACTTCCTGCTCATATGCAGCTCTGCATTTTTCCCAACTGACTATAACTTATCATTGTTGGCTTCTCCAACCCCTGGGTATTTCCTGCCCTCCAGGGTCCAGCATTTGCCCCAACGGACTATTGGGCAGAATGCGGGGATTTGGCCCACAGCCTTTTCCCCTCCCTTCTGGGTTTGCCTTGCAGCCCCCTGAATCCTTCAGGGCGTCAACCACAAGGCCTTTACAATCGCCCAGGAAGTACTTTATTAGTCATTGTTCCTACCTGGGTCTGTGCACAGAAATTGCTCGATTGACTTTTCGCGATTTCCAACCACTCCCACACTTGCTATCACTTGTTTCTCGTGTCTCTCTGTGTGGTCCTGGATACTACTGCTCAAACAGCTGGCGGCAAGCAAGGAGTCTGAGACTGCTGAACTCAGCAGGGTGCACCTTCCCTTCGTCCGTCTACTCCCGTCAGCTGGTTGGAGTAATTGATCCGGGAACCGAGCCCCCATTTGTGAGATGCACATTCGCAAAGGCTACTGGGGAGACTTTAAACTAGTATGGTTGGGGGGAGGGACTCAAATTGGGAAAGCTAGCAGTCAGTGTGTGAGGCAGGAGGCAGAGAATGGTAGCACTCTGACCCAAAATGTAGGGGAGAGAGAAGAAAAAGACAAAAAACAGAGAATAAGAGAGGGTGGGTTTCTTAAATGTGTATATTTTAATGCTAGGAGCATTGTAAGAAAGGTGGATGAACTTAGAGCCTGGATTGACACCTGGAAGTATGATGTTGTGGCGATCAGTGAAACATGGTTGCAGGAGGGCTGTGATTGGAAACTAAATATTCCAGGATTTCGTTGCTTCAGGTGTGATAGAATTGGAGGGGCAAGAGGTGGAGATGTTGCATTGCTTATCAGGGAAGATATTACAGCAGTGCTTTGGCAGGATAGATTAGAGGGCTCGTCTAGGGAGGCTATTTTGGTGGAACTGAGAAATGGGAAAGGGGTAGCAACACTTATAGGGGTGTATTATAGACCGCCAAATGGGGAGCGAGAATTGGAAGAGCAAATATGTAAGGAGATTGCAGATATTAGTAGTAAGCACAAGGTAGTGATTGTGGGAGATTTCAATTTTCCACACATAGACTGGGAAACACATTCTGTAAATGGGCTGGATGGGTTGGAGTTTGTAAAATGTGTGCAGGATAGTTTTTTGCAGCAATACATAGAAGTACCTACTAGAGAAGGGGCGGTGCTGGACCTCCTGTTAGGAGATGAGACGGGTCAGGTGGCAGAGGTATGCGTTGGGGAACAGTTCGGGACCAGTGATCACAATACCATTAGTTTCAATATAATTATGGAGAGGGTCAGAACTGGACCTAGGGTTGAGATTTTTGTTTGGAGAAAGGCTAAATTTGAGGAGATGCGAAAGGATTTAAAAGGAGTAAATTGGGACATTTTGTTTTATGGGAAAGATGTGGAAGAGAAATGGAGTACATTTAAAGGTGAAATTTTAAGAGTACAGAATCTTTATGTTCCTGTTCGGTTGAAAGGAAATAGTAAAAATCGGAAAGAGCAATGGTTTTCAAGGGAAATTGGACACTTGTTTCGGAAAAAGAGGGAGATCTACAATAATTATAGGCAGCATGGAGTAAATGAGGTGCTTGAGGAGTATAAAGAATGTAAAAAGAATCTTAAGAAAGAAATTAGAAAAGCTAAAAGAAGATATGAGGTTGCTTTGGCAAGTAAGGTGAAAGTAAACCCAAAGGGTTTCTACAGCTATATTAATAGCAAAAGGATAACGAGGGATAAAATTGGTCCATTAGAGAGTCAGAGTGGACAGCTATCTGCAGAGCCAAAAGAGATGGGGGAGATATTGAACAATTTCTTTTCTTCGGTATTCATCAAGGAGAAGGATATTGAATTATGTGAGGTAAGGGAAACAAGTAGAGTAGCTATGGAAACTATGAGATTCAAAGAAGAGGAAGTACTGACACTTTTGAGAAATATAAAAGTGGATAAGTCTCCAGGTCTGGACAGGATATTCCCTAGGACATTGAGGGAAGTTAGTGTAGAAATAGCAGGGGCTATGACAGAAATATTTCAAATGTCATTAGAAACGGGAATAGTGCCGGAGGATTGGCGTACTGCGCATGTTGTTCCATTGTTTAAAAAGGGGTCTAAGAGTAAACCTAGCAATTATAGACCTGTTAGTTTGACGTCAGTGGTGGGCAAATTAATGGAAAGGATACTTAGAGATAATATATATAAGCATCTGGATAAACAGGGTCTGATTAGGAACAGTCAACATGGATTTGTGCCTGGAAGGTCATGTTTGACTAATCTTGAATTTTTTGAAGAGGTTACTCGGGAAATTGATGAGGGTAAAGCAGTGGATGTTGTATATATGGACTTCAGTAAGGCCTTTGACAAGGTTCCTCATGGAAGGTTGGTTAAGAAGGTTCAATGGTTGGGTATTAATGGTGGAGTAGCAAGATGGATTCAACAGTGGCTGAATGGGAGATGCCAGATGGATAGTGGACGGTTGTTTGTCAGGTTGGAGGCCAGTGACTAGTGGGGTGCCACAGGGATCTGTGTTGGGTCCACTGTCGTTTGTCATGTACATCAATGATCTGGATGATGGTGTGGTAAATTGGATTAGTAAGTATGCAGATGATACTAAGATAGGTGGGGTTGTGGATAATGAAGTAGATTTTCAAAGTCTACAGAGAGATTTATGCCAGTTGGAAGAGTGGGCTGAAAGATGGCAGATGGAGTTTAATGCTGATAAGTGTGAGGTGCTACATCTTGGCAGGACAAACCAAAATAGGACGTACATGGTAAATGGTAGGGAATTGAAGAATGCAGGTGAACAGAGGGATCTGGGAATAACTGTGCACAGTTCCCTGAAAGTGGAATCTCATGTAGATAGGGTGGTAAAGAAAGCTTTTGGTGTGCTGGCCTTTATAAATCAGAGCATTGAGTATAGAAGTTGGGATGTAATGTTAAAATTGTACAAGGCATTGGTGAGGCCAATTCTGGAGAATGGGGTACAATTTTGGTCGCCTAATTATAGGAAGGATGTCAACAAAATAGAGAGAGTACAGAGGCGATTTACTAGAATGTTGCCTGGGTTTCAGCAACTAAGTTACAGAGAAAGGTTGAACAAGTTAGGGCTTTATTCTTTGGAGCGCAGAAGGTTAAGGGGGGATTTGATAGAGGTCTTTAAAATGATGAGAGGAATAGACAGAGTTGACGTGGATAAGCTTTTCCCACTGAGAGTAGGGAAGATTCAAACAAGGGGACATGACTTGAGAATTAAGGGACAGAAGTTTAGGGGTAACATGAGGGGGAACTTCTTTACTCAGAGAGTGGTGGCTGTGTGGAATGAGCTTCCAGTGAAGGTGGTGGAGGCAGGTTCGTTTTTATCATTTAAAAATAAATTGGATAGTTATATGGACGGGAAAGGAATGGAGGGTTATGGTCTGAGCGCAGGTATATGGGACTAGGGGAGAATACGTGTTCGGCACGGACTAGAAGGGTCGAGATGGCCTGTTTCCGTGCTGTAATTGTTATATGGTTATATGGTTATATGCAAAATCAATCACAATCTCTTCAGAGACAAAATCAAAGAAACAAGTTTTCCTTTATTACATTTCTGCGCAGAAAAGGGAGTCTCTCCTCTATCATCCTCTAGAGACACACAAAAATGGAGATGCTTCCTATCTTTTATACCTTTCTTTACTATGGTCACTACCTCATGTCTCCCCATCTAGCATCGTCCAATCATAACATAAAGCCCACATTCCCACGAGAACGTCCAGGAATGTCTCGGAACATCTCCTGACGTCAAAGGCTTCTGCTGGAGTTTTTATCTGTTACTTCTTTATCTAGAAGTTCCCTCTGTTCTGTATATTGTTACTTTATTCTACCAGCAGTCTGGCTTCTGCTGACACCTTATTTCTTTCTAAGTTATATTTTTCAGAGTTCTAGTATAAATCAACCATCCCTATTAACCCTTCTCTCACAATCCACCATTTTTCTTTTTGCTACGCAACTCTTGATTTATACTATATCTTCCTTTTCTAGTGCTAGCAGCTGATTCTTCGCCTCCCTTTCCTCCTCTCGCTAGTCATACTGTGTTCTGAAGGCCATCATGACGGTGCTGTTCTTTGTCAGGGCTGTCTCTAGCAATCGCTGAGCAAGCCCTCGTGCGCAGGGAATGATACAACATCCGAATAGGCATAAAGTCAATGGTTCCTTCCCTTCACGCACGGTCCATGGGCTGATATTGTCCGATGGGGCCTCCATAGGACCCTTAAATCAGCTTGCGTGTGTCCACCCTTTTTCTTTTGTTCGTACTGCTGTCTCGGTGATTAATAACACAAGGTAGGGTCCAGTCCACCTAGGTTGCAGCTTTTCTTCTTTCCATGATTTTACAAGATCCCAATTCTCTGCTTTCACAGAATGGATTGGCAAGTCGAGATGGGGACTCTGTGCCAGCAGCCCCTTGGTTTTTAAAAAAATTCTGTAATAGAACGAGATACTGCCAGTAAACAGTTCCTTAAGAAAACATCACTACCATGGTGGGTATTTCTTCTATCTTTCCCAAATAATAAAGACCTAACTTGTTCAACCTTTCTCTGTATCTTAGTTGCTGAAACCCAGTCAACATTCTAATTGATCTCCTCTGTACTCTCTATTTTGTTAACATTTTTCCTATAATCAGGTAGAAGGTACAGGAGCCTGAAGACTGCAACAACCAGGTTCAGGAATAGCTACTTCCCCTCAGCCATCAGGCTATTAAACCTGGCTTGTACAAAACTCTGATTATTAACAACCACTTTCTGTTATTTGCACTTTACCAGTTTATTTATTCATGTGTGTATATATTTATATCATGGTGTATGGACACATTTATCTGTACTGTAGTAAATGCCTTACTATTTTTCTGTGTGCTTAAGCAAAGCAAGAATTTCATTGTCCTATACAGGGACACATGACAATAAACTCACTTGAACTAATTATGCCTACCAAAATGATGGGAAAATGATTGGAATCTGGCTGCTAGCACCCTCCACTTCCACCTCCCTATCAGCCCTGAAGCACGAGCTTCACCTACACCGCAGCCCATGTAGGTATCGGTGGTAACAGGAATTTATCCGAGTTTACCTAAGAGAATCAGGAGCCGATAGCGCACACATCCCTGGCACCAGATCAAAAAAAAAGAATCTCCAGTTTACAGACCACATAACTAGCAATGTTACAAAATTTTGGGATTTAAAAAATCAAGTCTTTAATTTATCCCATCAGATAAAGCATAAAAAGAAGTTTAATTTGACACCTAATTCACTTTCATATCTTCAGTATTAAAAAAGTTATGGCCATTTTCATACTCGGAAATTGGCATCTTGTTCCCTATTGCTTTTTCATTGACTTAACACAAAAGCTGTGATCGAGAACATTTAAAGGCCGATAACTTTCTTAAAATTTAAGAGAACATGAAGAAATGTTCAGTTATTATAGATTGAAGCATTCTGAAACAAATATGAAACAATCATACTTAGATGACTTGAAATTAAAGCATATAATTAGTTAGTTACCTAATTGTAGCTAATTACAAAATTCAATTGCTAGATCTAAACATCTATCCATTTCTTAAGAATAGATTAACATTTTTAAATAGCCTAAGTGTCCAAATAACATTCACACAAGAATTCAGAATATAACATAATTTTTAAATCTCATTGTCATGAGCTTATAGGCCAAATGGAAGGAATTTAATGTTTAATACCTGTAAATTAATGGCCATTTAAATCATCTTGCCTGTGGGATTTTCTGGAACGGGACCATTTGGAACGCTGAGGTTGCAGTGACTTTAGTCCCCATATCGGCAGCAAATACACTGCTGGTTCTTCAGTGGGGGAAAAATCACCGTTTCGCAACTTAAAATGTGAATTAAATACATCTTAAGAAACACTTTTATACATAAATTCTTTCTTTTACCTGTCCCCTACATAAAATCCGGCCCCGTTGTCGGCATTGACGGCTTCAGAAGGTGATTTTAAAATCACTCCAGCGATTTTTTTTTTTTTAAAACACACAGAACGGCCGTCGGAATGATTCTTTAGCAAAATCTTGCACTCCAACAAATATAATCCAGGACCAAGTCGGAAAAAAAACATGTTTTAACCCCGCCCCCCCCCCCCCCCCCCCCTCAAATGCGCCAAAATCGCGCACATGGCCAGTGGCAGAATTGCAGCGCCGCTGAAGGTAAGTATTGTAACATACCTAACATAACAGGACGGACTAGGTCCCAAACTAAAACACGAGCAGATGGATCCACAGTAGTCGCGAACCCAAAATTGGCAGGACAAAGAAGACCTAAGAAAGGTACTAGTAAAATATTGGTGCAAGCCCACTGCAAGTCATCCTCCGAAGATGACCCCTTCAGTGAGTCCGACGAGGGAGATGTGTGGGGATCGGGTGAATGCCTAGCTGAGAAGCGTGCTGGTTTTTCAGATAACAATAAGAACAGGGATAGACCAAAAGTTCCGAAGGGCCAATTTCCAGTCAGAATGGTCCCAAATCCAAGAGCCATGGCACCGCCACTAAATAATGAGGAGCCACAAGTAACGATCCCGTTATATACACCATGGAGACCAAACGAGATGATGGCGATCTTGTTGGGGGCCCCAGATAAATATAGAGAACCGGCAGGATTCGTGCAGTTTTTACGGACCACTATTTCCGTATACCAGGCAGACTCTAGAGATCTCTGGTCATTAGTCCAACAAGTCCTGACTGCTTTAGAATTCGGGCAATTCACCGGCCATCTTACCCACCGGACCCATAATGATCTTGAACAGGTACAGCAACTGGACCTAGAGCATATGAATTTGATCCTTACGGCTGTTTCCCGGACTTTGCAGAAGGCATTAGATTTCTCTAAAATATTGGACATGAAGCCAAAAAAGGGCGTGTCAGCAGAGGACTTCCTAGAGCGCTTTAAGTCCATATACGCCAACCAGTCTGGAGATCAAAATTACCTAGCGAGTCAGGCGTTGCCTAAGTTCTGCACCATGCTAATGAACTGCCTGCCCGCGTCTATAGTACAGTCCATAAAAACCAACAATATGGACTGGTCTGAGGCCTCACCAAGCAGGATGAGCAGGGCAGTGATTGCCTTCTGGGCTGATGGTCCTAGTGGGGGCAGTGGCACGGGTAAACAAATTAAGAACGAATACGTTATAAAAGAAACAAGTCATAACACCCCAATGCCTGTTGCGAATAGAACAGGTTACCAGATGGAACCACAAACTTGCTACCCTGGATGGGTAGACAAGTGGAACCATGGGTACCACACTGATCCTAATGGACCACATGCGCCAAGTTACGGACCTCCCTACGTAGCGCAAGGTCCACCCAGAGGTAAAGGGAGAGGACAACAGAGACCTCCGGGACCACCAGGCCCATACCAACGACGGTACTCAGGAGGGGTCTGTTACAATTGTGGTGAATCAGGACACTGGGTACGAGGATGCCCCCACGAATATAGGGGACAGGGACAGGGAAATGGAAAAGGAACGGGAGGTAGAAGAGGAAGGAAATACACAAACTTCTCGTCTGATAACCCCTTTCTGCAGTATTGACTTAGCAATTTAATCGTGGGTTCCCCTACGTCCGACCGAGAGCCCATGATGTTACTGCAAGTCCACGGTAAATGGCATCCATTCCTGGTAGACACGGGAGCTGCTGTCTCCACCGTTTTACCATCCCTAGGGTTGGAAGCGTCCGGAAGAACTCAGCGATTATCAGGATTCGAGGGAAAGCCCAAGGACTACCCTATCTCTAAAACTGTTACAGTCGGATACAAAAATTTACATGTCCAACATGAGTTTATAATTACTGAGGGCCCCGATTGCAACCTGATGGCGAGAGACTTGTTATGTGCCTTTCACCTTAAGCTTCAGTGCAGCGAAGAGGGCATAACAATTGTACCAGGTGGATTTCGACAATGTTATATAACCCGTAAACCTCAATGGTGGGCTTTCGATCTGCTAGGGGGCATTTACCACGTTACATTGGCCTATGATGGCAGTGGCTGCAACCAGACGCTGCAGCAATTCTATCAGGATAAATTGAATTCGCCATGAGCCATCAAATTACGCGCTATTGTCAAAGGACCAGCAGGAGAGGCGGAATTCGCAGAAATCCCGTAACACCTGTGGAAGCAAGGGCCTGAAGTAGCACCACATATTACCCGAAAAGTGAATCTACCATACCACGCCAAAGACCTCGGACCAATGGTCAAACAGGCTGTTGACCATTCGGATCCACTTTCTATGGAGGTTCAAATGGTAACAGGGGACATCCAGATTCAGTTTTACCCCTATCCAAAGAAAGAGTTCACTAAGCTTCACCATCACAGTGGCAAAGATGTTTTAGAATATACTAACCCAGAAGTATGGACAGACGACTCTACTCACGCGGGACGGACAGATGTGGTGATGAAGGAGGGAGTCACCCTACCATCCATCCACCAGTATCCCTTGAAGCCCCAAGCTATTACTAGTATTGATTTAAGGGCCATCAATGCAATCGTCCAGCCACTACATGCACTGGTCCCAAATCCAGCGCATATTCTAGCCTCCATACCGGCCGTCGTCGATCTTCAACATGCCTTCTTCGCCATACCTTTACATCCAGATAGTCAGTACCTCTTCGCCTTTACCCACAACGGCCAGCAGTATACTTGGACCCGGTTGCCGCAAGGCTTCGATAATTCACCGATCCTGTTTTCTAGGTGTCTACAGCTACAACTGCGCGAGTTTACGTTACAACACGGCTCCAGCCTGATACAGTATGTTGATGATCTGCTCATTGCCAATCCGTACGAACAAAGCAATCGTGAGGATACTATCCTGCTACTTAATTATCTACAGCAGCTGGGCTACGTGGTCAACCCACAGGAAGTAAAAGTCGGACAGGAAGAGGTTAAATTCCTTGGCGTGGTTCTTTCAGCTGAAAGTCGACGATTGGAGCCAACAAGGATTCAGCCCATTTGCCATGTGCCTCTGCCAACAACTGTCAAACAGGTCCGAAAATGGCTGGGAGTGATTAATTACTGCAGGCAGTGGATCCCTAACATCACCACAATGACGAAACATCTGGCTCCTTACACATCTATGAACGGCACCTTTCAGCTTGGTGACATGGCAGAGAAGGCCTTTCTACAATTGAAAACTGACCTGGCCAGCGCTCCGGCCCTTGGCCGACTACTCTATGATCGACTCTTCCAACTTTATTGTACAGTTATGGATGGCTGCTCCACGGCTGTCCTGACTCAGAAACATGGCGATAAGCGTCGCCCATTGGCATATTATTCATCCAAGTTAGATCCTGTAGCATTGGGCTACCCTCACTGTACACAGATTCTATCGGCCATCTACAACAGCGTTCAATTAGCTGCCAATATGACTTTACAACAAGATATCGTTGTTTAAAGTTCCCATTCTGTAACAGCACTGCTGCGACAGCTCCAGACCCAACATTTAACCATGGCCCGACAGAATAGATATGAGATTTACCTTTTGAACAATCCAAATCTTTCTTTTCAATGCTTCACCACCATAAATCCAGCCACCTTTTTAGAACACTCGCCGGAGGAAAAGGAGTTTTCTGGCCATGACTGCCTACAACTGGTACACGAGGACACCTCACCCAGGCCTGATATGAAAGACACGGCCATATTTAACCCTGATGTTTCCTTCTTCACTGACGGAAGTTCTTCCATAGACGAACAGGGCAGACGATTGTCCGGTTATGCTATTGTAAATCAGGACGGAGATACTATTGAGGCCGTGGCCTTTGAAAAACCGTTTTCAGCCCAGCAGTCTGAACTATTTGCACCCTGGCCGAAAGACTATCTGCAAATATTTACACGGACTCCCAATATGCTTTTGAAGTGGTGCATGATTATGGCAATTATGGAAGAATCGTGGGTTCCTGACCTCGTCAGGAACAGTAATATCACACCAGAAGTTAGTCTCTAACTTATTACAGGCCATTCAGTTACCTAGTCAGCTTGATGTTATCAAAGTTAAAGCTCATACTACGGGTCAAAACCCTCTAGACATAGGAAATCGCCTTGCCGACGAGGCGGCTAGGAAAGTTTCTAGGAGTCATCAAATTGTTGTGCCCCGAATGATGAGGCAGATTAAAAATTCTACTAGGAATAAGTCTCCCTCGGAAAAAGGAATGCCAACCATCCAAGAAGTCCTTCAAATGCAGGAGGACGCTCCTGCAGAGGTGAAACAGCTATGGCAGGACCAAGGCTGTATCTACGATCCTGCCACCAGCTTATGTGTTACGCCTGCCCCACAGGCTTGTATGTCTGAGGAGCTTGCGTTATGGGTTATTGAATGTGTACACTTTGCAACTCATTGTGGGGCCAAGGCCGTAAGTGATATGCTTTTAGAAACCTGGTGGCATCTGAAACTTCTGGACTTGTCCCAGCGTATTAACCAACAATGTCTGATTTGCCAGCAGCATAATCCAGGTAAAGGCTTGCCCTGTGAACCAGGTAAGATCCCTTTACCAGCAGGTCCCTTTGAGACCTTGCAAATGGACTACATTGAGTTGAAAAGGTGTCAGTGTTATAAGTATGTTCTTGTAATTTTTTGATGTTTTCAGTAAATGGATTGAAGCACATCCAACCACTGACAATAAAGCCTCTACCATTGTAAAAATATTGTTACGTGAAATCATACCGCGATTCGGTGTTCCTGCACGTTTAAGTTCAGATAATGGTCCTCATTTTATTGCTGCTGTAAACAAAGAAATGTGTCAGCAATTACAGATACATCAACAGCCCCATTGTACGTATCGACCTCAGGCCGCCGGATTGGTGGAACGAGCAAACCAGACTTTGAAAACCAAATTAGCAAAATTAGTGACACAGATTGGCTTAACGTGGTTAAAACTGCTTCCTGTAGCTCTTTTTCAGATACGCACTACACCTTCTGGCACGGCACGACTGACGTCGGCGGAAATCATATATGGTCGACCTTTACGCACGCCATGGAATGACCATGCCCCGCAGCGGTCCATTTCCATCAGATGACTGAGGAAATGACATCCTATGTGTTAGCCTTAACCCGTGCTTTGCGAACTTCTCATTCACAGATCAGGGCTGCATATGGTGAAGCGCCAGCACGAAAAGTCCCATCTAAGATTGAGCCAGGTTGCTATGTGCTGGTCAGGAACTGGATGCGTAAGCACCTCGACCCACATTGGGATGGTCCCTTCCATGTCCGACTCACTACTCCGACCGCTGCCAAAGTCGAGGGTCGCGCTGCATGGGTTCATCTGCACCACTGCAAATTGATTGGGGAGCCCAATCAAAAGGGGGGAGAAGACTAATTCTATTTTGTAGAGTTTTCTTTAGTTTGAATTTTTTTTAGGAGTTGTATCCTTATAAGTTTAGTTGTATTCTTATAAGTTTAGTTTTGAATCTTTAGTTGCTAAAGGGTTAAGAAATGCGACTGATTATTGGACTGACTGACTGAAGGACGTTTATACCTGAGTGAATAGTTGATTACGGCAATTAAGTTAGAAATGAGCTTTTTGCGAGATTTTTTATGAGCTTTTGTATATTCCAGATAAATTAAAATGAGACGATTTATCCTGCCATGCTTCCTGATGCTACTGCAGGCAGAGGGAAATAAAGGAGAGATTCGACGATGTGTCCCAGGACACGAATATAGGATCTTTCACCTCTGCAAGGGAGATGTTGTACAATGTAGAGACCCAGAAGCCCTCGGAAGATGGAACATAACTAAAATTGACTACTGCCATGGCAAAATGCAACAGACTAACCGAAGCCTCCACCTAAGTGATCGGTCACTCTGGGAGTTTCCAGGTGGGTACCAGAGATGCAGGATTGACTTCTCTTGCAGGAAGAACCCCGGGGAGGACCGAACTGCAAAGAAACACTTGTATGATGGACTATGTTATCAAGAAGCATTAAAGGGCTACAAAGGAAAGAACCTGAACAACGAACACGGAAAAATGAGAATTTGAAGAAAAAGACTCCAACATGTTTATACGGGCCCATAATGAATTATTTGGTAAAGGGCAAGTTGTGTGTTACCCCGCTATGAAATCTGTTATTAGCCTATTTACAGTATCTCCCGAGTGGGGAAGGACTGAACGATTAGTAGTGTCAAGATGAGAAGCCAGTTCTGGTCAAAGCTATCACCATCTATTATGATGAGTCCTTAGCCCCACCAGCTAACTGTTTGCCATTACCTCGCGACAATAAGCATTCATACCCAGGCTGTCACAACTCCTCGAGTTCCAGAGTAAACATAGAAACAGAGAAAATAGGTGCAGGAGTAGGCCATTCGGCCCTTCAAACCTGCGCCGCCACTCAATATGATCATGGCTGATAATCCAACTCAGTATCCTATACCTGCCTTCTCTCCATACCCCGATACCTTTAGCCACAAGGGCCACGTCTAACTCCCTCTTAAATATAGCCAATGAACTGGCCTCAACAACCTTCTGTGGCAGAGAATTCCAGAGATTCACCACTCTCTGTGTGAAAAATGTTTTTCTCATCTTGGTCCTAAAAGATTTCTCCCTTATCCTTAAACTGTGACCCCTTGTTCTGGAATTCCCCAAAATCGGGAATGATCTTCCTGCATCTAGCCTGTCCAACCCCTTAAGAATTTTGTAAGTTTCTATAAGATCCCCCCTCAATCTTCTAAATTCTAGCGAGTACAAGCCAAGTCTATCCAGTCTTTCTTCATATGAAAGTCTTGACATCCCAGGAATCAGTCTGGTGAACCTTCTCTGTACTCCCTCCATGGCAAGAATGTATTTTCTCAGATTTGGAGACCCTAAGCTATAGCTTGTTTAGCTTATACGTAAATCCGGCACTGATATTGTATATAGCTGGGGTCAAAGCACTGAGCTTTGCGTTACCCCACTAGTCACTGCCTGCCATTCTGAAAAGGACCCGTTTACTCCTACTCTTTGCTTCCTGTTTGCCAGCCAGTTCTCTATCCACATCAATACTGAACCCCCAATACCGTGTGCTTTAAGTTTGTATACTAATCTCTTATGTGGGACCTTGTTGAAAGCCTTATGAAAGTCCAGATATAACACATCCACTGGTTCTCCCTTATCCACTCTACTAGTTACATCCTCGAAAAATTCTATAAGATTCGTCAGACATATAACCGTATAACCATCTATCTATATTACTAAAAGTCTGTTCTTGACCGGTTTTGGCCATCTGTGCTGCGATTTCCAAGAGAACGCCGCCACCTACGGCCATCATATTTGGCCACCTTGCCCCCCTCCGCCGTATGTGTGCCGAGGATTTTTCCCGTCGATGTAAAATGACAGAGATATTAATGATTTTACAAAATTCCCCATTCTCTCTGCTGCCCCTGCTGGCGGCAGGGGGGAGGGACTATAAAACCAGGAAGAGGTTTGCCTCAATCAGTGTCTGCAAGCTGGAGGAAGGCAGAGGGTCACGTTTCTCTGAGCTGTGAATAACACTGAACACATGTCTACTCAAATGTAATGGTCCTTAGTGGTTCTAAAACGCTTGCAGAATGTGTCCATTGGTTCTAAAATGTTTGCAAAAAGTGTTTATTGGTTCTAAAATGTTTGCAAAAAGTGTCTCTTTTGGTTCTACAATGCTTGCAGAATGTTTCTTTTTTGGTTCTAAAATGTTTTTTTAGGTTCTCCCCCCCTTTCCTCTCCCCCCCTGTCCTCTCCCCCCCTCTCCTCTCCCCCCCCCCCCCTCCTCTCCCCCCCTCTCCTTTCCCCCCCTCTCGTCTCCCCCTCTCCACCCCCCTCTCCTCTCCCCCCCTCTCCTCTCCCCCCTCTCCTCTCCTCCCCTCGCCTCTC
This sequence comes from Amblyraja radiata, assembly GCF_010909765.2. Taxonomy (NCBI): domain Eukaryota; kingdom Metazoa; phylum Chordata; class Chondrichthyes; order Rajiformes; family Rajidae; genus Amblyraja; species Amblyraja radiata. The sequence goes on from NC_045969.1 coordinate 11,388,360, forward strand.
CTCCCCTCCCCTCTCCCCCCCCCTCCCGCCCCCCCCCCCCCCCCCCCTCTCCTCTCCTCTCCTCCCCTCCCCTCTCCTCTCCCCCACCTCACCCCTCCTCTCCCCCCTCTCCCCCCTCTCTCTCTCCCCTCTTTTCCTCCCCCCCTCCCCTCCCCCACCATTCCTCACCTTTTTTGGTTCTAAAATGTTTTTTTAGGTTCTCCCCCCTTTCCTCTCCCCCCCTGTCCTCTCCCCCCTCTCCTCTCACCCCTCTTCTCTCCCCCCTCTCCTCTCCCCCCCTTTCCTCTCCTCCCCCCTCTCCTCTCCCCCCCCTCTCCTCTCCCCCCCTCCTCTCCTCTCCCCTCCACCTCTCCTCTCCTCTCCCCATCTCACCCCTCCCCCCCTCTCCTCTCCCCCCCCCCTCTCCTCTCCCCACTCTCTCCTCTCCCCCCCTCTCCTCTCCCTCCCTCTCCTCTCCCGCTCTTTCCTCTCCTCTCCTCCCCCCCCTCCCCTCCTCTCCTCTCCCCCACCTCACCCCTCCTCTCTCCCCTCCTCTCCTCCCCCTCCTCCCCCCCCTCTCCTCCCCCCCTCTCCTCTCCCACTCTCCTCTCCCCCCCTCTCCTCTCCCCCTTCCTCTCCTCTCCCCCATCCTCTCCCCCCTCCCCCTCTCTCGTCTCCCCTCTTTTTCCTCCCCCCCTCCATCCCCTCCCCCACCATTCCTCCCCTAAACCCCCCTCCCCTCCACATACCCCTACCCCCTTCCCTCCACCCTCCCTCCCCCTCCCTGCTCCCCACCTCTCCCCCTCCCCTCTCAGCACCCCCTCTCTCTCCCCCTCTCTCTCCTCCCCTCCTCCCCCACCTTTCCCCCCTCACCCACCCTCCCTCTTATCCTCCTCTCCACCCCCCTATCCCTCTTGCCCCTCTCTCTGTGTCTCTGTCTCTCTCTCTGCCTCTGCCCCTTCTCTCTCTGCCCTCATTCTCTACCCCCGCCCGCCCCTCCCCCCTCTCTAGATGTGACTGCAAGTTGGGGGCTATGCGTCAGTAGATAAGGTGGTTATGGGGTAAAAGAAGCAAATTAATAATATTAATATAATATCAAGGGGGTAATGAGCGTGAGTGCGGGGGGGGGGGGGTAGTTAGTGTGTGTGACGCTGTGTGCCGCCCCCCCCCCCCCCCCCCCCACAACCGCACGTTAGGGGAACAGACCCAACGGGTCTGCACTTGGTCTAGTATAACCATATAACAATTTATATGGTTATATCTCTGACGAATCTTATAGAATTTTGTCCCACTTGGGAAACCTGAACGGAAACCTCTGGAGACTTTGTGCCCCACCCAATGTTTCCGTGCGGTTCCCGGAGGTTGCAGGTGGTTGCCGGAGGTTGCAGGTAGTGGAAGCAGGTAGGGAGACTGACAAAGACCTCCGGGAACCGCACGGAAACCTTGGGTGGTGCGCAAAGTCTCCAGAGGTTTCCGTTCAGGTTTCCTAAGTGGGACAGGAGCATAAGTTTGCATTTAGGATTGGTGAGAATAACAGTTTTTTACCACGGTAACGAATGCATGGTCATGACTGCATTGTCTGTGGAAGAAACAGATAATAAGAGCGAAAAGTTATGAAGACCTGCCCCGTCTTCATAATAGAGCTTTTGTTTCTTTTTCTCTTTTTTCTTTTCTAAGGCCTATTTCTTAACTTTTTTCCCTAACTCTTTGCTTAATGGGTTTTTCTTTTTGATCACTTTTTCCACAATATCATGATTCTTTCTCACTTTCTTTACTTTTCTCTCTTTTTAAAGCTTAAAAAATGAAGTGGTACAATAAATGTAATAAGTTATATTTGGCTTATATTATTGTACTGTACTGTACTTCTAATAAATAAAATTATATTAAAATAAAAAAGAAAAGTTATGAATTGTTTCTTTGTTTTGTAATACTTCTATAAGGACCAATTAATCAAGAAACAACATTTGGAAGATTCGATTTTACTATCTTAAGAGTGCGTAAACTATATCTCCACCACATCCCCGAGTAGTAATGGCTATCAAAGTTGGACATTGAGAAAGTTATAGAAACTGCCATTACATGAAAAATAGATGTAAACTTAAGATCAAAGGTCAGGAATATTTTAACATTGGTTCACAGGATGTCATTTACCTGGTCATTGACATACACTATTAATTTGCAACCAGCCAACACTTCCTACAGACAGATAAAGAAACTTAATCAGCCAGCCACAATTTAGACCACAGGGCACTCCATATTCTAAGCGTTGATTCTTCCTTGTTCAATCCCATGCACTTTGAGTTGTGCACTTTGACCCATGTGCACGATAGTTTCAGAATATGAAAGGGAAGCACTCATTTTGGAAAGGGGTAATGTTAGACCACGGTGGAGCAGCGGTAGAGATGCTGCTTTACAGCGCCAGAGTCCTGGGTTCGATCCTGACTATGGGTGCTGTCTGTACGGAGTTTGTACGTTCTCCCCGTGACCGTGTGGATTTTCCCCGGGTGCTCTGGTTTCCTCCAACATTCCAAAGACGTACAGGTCTGTAGGTTAATTGTCTTCAGTAAAAATTGTAAATAGTTCCCAGTGCGTAGGATAATGCTAGTACACGGGGATCGCTGGTCAGCATAGACTCCGTGGGCCGAAGGGCCTGTTTCCGCGCTGTGTCTCTTAACTAAACTAAACAAAAACTGAAAATCCTTGATAAACACAGCAAATGGAGCAGCGACTGGGAATGCTTAACATAACTGATCAGTTCTGATGAAAAATCAGTGACTTTAAAAATTAAAGCTGATTCTCTCAGTACAGAAGTTAAAAAATCTGCCGAGAAATTTTTAAGCATTTCTCGATTTTATTCTAGATTTCCTAAATCCACATCATTTTGCTTTTCAGTTCAGTTTAGTTTATTGTCACGTGTACCAAGATACAGTGAAAAGCTTTTGTTGCATGCTAACCAGTCAGCGGAAATACAATACATTACAATCGATCCATTTACAGTGTATACGTACATGATAAGGGAATAACGTTTAGTGCAAGGAAAAGGCAGTAAAGTTAAGGAGATCAAGGATGCAATGTTTTAAGACTTTGTCGAAACAAGAGTGGCATTTGAGGAGCTTTTGGATTGGCACACACATTATGGAGGGATATAGATCATGTGCAGGCAAAAGGGATTAGTTTAATCTGACATGAGAGTAGGAATGGAGCGAGGTGGAGGATAAATGAGTGGATGAGGGACTGGTGCAGTGGGTATGGATTCAGGTTTCTGGATAATTGGGACCTCTTTTGGGGAAGGTGCGACCTGTACAGAAAGGACGGGTTGCACTTGAACTCGAGGGGGACCAATATCCTGGCGGGGAGATTTGCAAAGGCTACTGGGGAGAGTTTAAACTAGTATGGTTGGGGGGAGGGACTCAAATTGGGAAAGCTAGCAGTTAGTGTGTGAGACAGGAGGCAGAGAATGGTAGCACTCTGACCCAAAATGTAGTGGAGAGAGAAGAAAAAGACAATAAACAGAGAATAAGAGAGGGTGGGTTTCTTAAATGTGTATATTTTAATGCTAGGAGCATTGTAAGAAAGGTGGATGAACTTAGAGCCTGGATTGACACCTGGAAGTATGATGTTGTGGCGATCAGTGAAACATGGTTGCAGGAGGGCTGTGATTGGAAACTAAATATTCCAGGATTTTGTTGCTTCAGGTGTGATAGAATTGGAGGGGCAAGAGGTGGAGGTGTTGCATTGCTTATCAGGGAAGATATTACAGCAGTGCTTTGGCAGGATTGATTAGAGGGCTCGTCTAGGGAGGCTATTTGGGTGGAACTGAGAAATGGGAAAGGGGTAGCAACACTTATAGTGGTGTATTATAGACCGCCAAATGGGGAGCGAGAATTGGAAGAGCAAATATGTAAGGAGATTGCAGATATTAGTAGTAAGCACAAGGTAGTGATTGTGGGAGATTTCAATTTTCCACACATAGACTGGGAAACACATTCTGTAAATGGGCTGGATGGGTTGGAGTTTGTAAAATGTGTGCAGGATAGTTTTTTGCAGCAATACATAGAAGTACCTACTAGAGAAGGGGCGGTGCTGGACCTCCTGTTAGGAAATGAGACGGTCAGGTGGCAGAGGTATGCGTTGGGGAACATTTCGGGACCAGTGATCATAATACCATTAGTTTCAATATAATTATGGAGAGGGTCAGAACTGGACCTAGGGTTGAGATTTTTGATTGGAGAAAGGCTAACTTTGATGAGATGCGAAAGGATTTAAAAGGAGTGAATTGGGACATTTTGTTTTATGGGAAGGATGTAGAAGAGAAATGGAAGACATTTTAAGGGGAAATTTTAAGAGTACAGAATCTTTATGTCCCTGTTCGGTTGAAAGGAAATAGTAAAAATCGGAAAGAGCCATGATTTTCAAGAGAAATTGGACACTTGGTTCGGAAAAAGAGAGAGATCTACAATAATTATAGGCAGCATGGAGTGAATGAGGTGCTAGAGGAGTATAAAGAATGTAAAAAGAATCTTAAGAAAGAAATTAGAAAAGCTAAAAGAAGATATGAGGTTGCTTTGGCAGTAAATCCAAAGGGTTTCTACAGCTATATTAATAGCAAAAGGATAACGAGGGATAAAATTGGTCCATTCGGGAGTCAGAGTGGACAGCTATCTGCAGAGCCAAAAGAGATGGGGGAGATATTGAACAATTTCTTTTCTTCGGTATTCACCAAGGAGAAGGATATTGAATTATGTGAGGTAAGGGAAACAAGTAGGGTAGCTATGGAAACTATGAGATTCAAAGAAGAGGAAGTACTGACACTTTTGAGAAATATAAAAGTGGATAAGTCTCCAGGTCCGGGCAGGATATTCCCTAGGACATTGAGGGAAGATAGTGTAGAAATAGCAGGGGCTATGACAGAAATATTTCAAATGTCATTAGAAACGGGAATAGTGCCGGAGGATTGGCGTACTGCGCATGTTGTTCCATTGTTTAAAAAGGGGTCTAAGAGCAAACCTAGCAATTATAGACCTGTTAGTTTGACGTCAGTGGTGGGCAAATTAATGGAAAGGATACTTAGAGATGATATACATAAGCATCTGGATAAACAGGGTCTGATTAGGAACAGTCAACATGGATTTGTGCCTGGAAGGTCATGTTTGACTAATCTTCTTGAATTTTTTTAAGAGGTTACTCGGGAAATTGATGAGGATAAAGCAGTGGATGTTGTATATATGGACTTCAGTAAGGCCTTTGACAAGGTTCCTCATGGAAGGTTGGTTAAGAAGGTTCAATGGTTGGGTATTAATGGCGGAGTAGCAAGATGGATTCAACAGTGGCTGAATGGGAGATGCCAGAGAGTAATGGTGGATGGTTGTTTGTCAGGTTGGAGGCCAGTGACTAGTGGGGTGCCACAGGGATCTGTGTTGGGTCCACTGTTGTTTGTCATGTACATCAATGATCTGGATGATGGTGTGGTAAATAGGATTAGTAAGTATGCAGATGATACTAAGATAGGTGGGGTTGTGGATAATGAAGTAGATTTTCAAAGTCTACAGAGAGATTTATGCCAGTTGGAAGAGTGGGCTGAAAGATGGCAGATGGAGTTTAATGCTGATAAGTGTGAGGTGCTACATCTTGGCAGGACAAATCAAAATAGGACGTACATGGTAAATGGTAGGGAATTGAAGAATGCAGGTGAACAGAGGGATCTGGGAATAACTGTGCACAGTTCCCTGAAAGTGGAATCTCATGTAGATAGGGTGGTAAAGAAAGCTTTTGGTGTGCTGGCCTTTATAAATCAGAGCATTGAGTATAGAAGTTGGGATGTAATGTTAAATTTGTACAAGGCATTGGTGAGGCCAATTCTGGAGTAAGGTGTACAATTTTGGTCGCCTAATTATAGGAAGGATGTCAACAAAATAGAGAGAGTACAGAGGAGATTTACTAGAATGTTGCCTGGGTTTCAGCAACTAAGTTACAGAGAAAGGTTGAACAAGTTAGGGCTTTATTCTTTGGAGCGCAGAAGGTTAAGGGGGGACTTGATAGAGGTCTTTAAAATGATGAGAGGGATAGACAGAGTTGACGTGGATAAGCTTTCCCCACTGAGAGTAGGGAAGCTTCAAACAAGGGGACATGACTTGAGAATTAAGGGACAGAAGTTTAGGGGTAACATGAGGGGGAACTTCTTTACTCAGAGAGTGGTGGCTGTGTGAAATGAGCTTCCAGTGAAGGTGGTGGAGGCAGGTTCGTTTTTATCATTTAAAAATAAATTGGATAGTTATATGGACGGGAAAGGAATGGAGGGTTATGGTCTGAGCGCAGGTATATGGGACTAGGGGAGAATACGTGTTCGGCACGGACTAGAAGGATCGAGATGGCCTGTTTCCGTGCTGTAATTGTTATATGGTTATATGGTTATATGATGTTCTGCACATGGGCTGAAGGGCCAGGATGGAACTCGGGTCTCTGGCGCTGCAAGGCAGCAACTCTACCGCTTCTTCCCGCATCCCAAAGCAGTGCGGGTTGGTAGGTTCGGTGGCCACTGTAAGTTAACCCCAGTGTATTGGGGAGTGGATCAAAAAGTTGGATACTATAAAAATCGTTGAACAAGTGATCAATGGTCAACCACGTAACAGCGGGCTGAATCAAAGATCCTTTAGCGGAGCAAGATAGACCACTCCTGCTAAATGCAATGGGCTGATGTGTAGTATGCAACGGAGCTGAATGTGGGCCTTATTTTCATCCATTTCCGTAACCGGATCCGACCCCACCCGACCCGGCTCACAGTGTAATCAATGTTGCGGGGGAACAGTTTTGTTATTAAATTAAAATTCTGAAAACGAGGAGAAGATTTTTACCAAATAACTTTTATTGTTACGAGGATGTTTCCGTAACCGGCTTCCGTCTCCGCACTATTATCCAATGGGATCTTTGGTGCGGAGACGGAAGCCGGTTACGGAAATGGGGCCTTAAATTACCCATGAGTCTGCCCATGACCGTACTACGTCTTTTTCGTCAAGTGGACTATCTTGCTCGCTATAGGATCTTTGGGCTGAATGGCCTGTTTCCATCTTCCTGCATGTTTCTAATGGTTCAAATGACCTTTAGGCATCTGTTGTAGAAAGAAAGTGGGAGGGGCGGGGTGGGAGTGCCAGTTCAGTCAGGGCAAAGTTGTCTATCATCAGCTCTTGGGTCTGGCCAAGATGCCCTTTCATTGTCGAACACATCCCTCTCTTCTGAGGGTTTATGCCCAGGAAATCCTCGAGAGGGGGCGTTTGGTGTGTAGGAAGGAACTGTAGTTGCTGGTTTGCACCGAAGATAGACACAAAATGCTGTAGTAACTCAGCGGGACAGGCAGTGTTGTGGTTTTCCGATGCTCAAATGAATTCAGATCACGTGGAGAATTCTTCAAGAAGTTCAAACTTTATTTGCAAATAAAGGCTACTACTTTTCCACACATCAAATCACGTGGAGCTTTCTCCCGCGCTCTCCCCAAGACAAAGGATCGTTGCTTCTTATACCATTTTCAAATCAGCATGCCCCACCCCTGTTACATTTCCATATCCAATCATTTGCTAACATTCCCTTATTTCCAGCCAATCACTCGCTTCCTCTTATGCCCTTCTTACCAGTACTTTTCCACAATAACCACAGTCATAAGTCACATGACTCCCCTTTATGGCCCCTTGCTAGCCTCGTGGCTTCTTCCTTTCTTTGCCATGTGCGTGTAACTCCTTTGTACAGATTTCATTCCAACAAAGTGAAACTCACAAAAAATAGATACTTCCCAGAACCCACTTCTCAAAATACTAAAGATAAAGTGATTACACAATTTGTATATACAAGACATTGCTCCAATTAAACCTATACATCTTGGGAAATAATGTAACTTCTCAAACTACAGATCCAAACACAAAGATCTAATGTAAAATAAAAATACCATATATATTTCCCTAATTAAAGGACAATATATATATCCCAGATGATCTTCTTTATAAATCATATTTAAACTAACATTATCTTACATTACACACTTTAAAATAGGAATTCACTCTCTTTGCAAACCCACATCTCCTATAGCCAGGATCATAAAACTGTCCCAGGTGACAAACGATAATTGTCTCTTGGCTATCTTACACTTCCCTCCCCCTTGTAGGGATCCCCCTTCTTTAGGGAGAGACATTCCATGGGGCCTCTTTACGACCTTGCATTCACACTGACAACATTATTCAAAGATTGGTACATTTCTAGACCACCATTCTTTCTCAACATCTTAGTCCCCTCAGTTTGTATAAACAAAATAAATTCAACATACAAAGGTCACATACCCTCCACCCAACATGAGCCAATGGTAAATGCTGAGCCCCTTGTATTACAGAATGTCTCCTGAGAAAAAGCATGTGGTCTGTGACTGACCAAATGGCCTGTAACCTGAGAACGGCCACACTTCTTAAACAACTTTCAAATACAGATTATATAAGATACATTTAATACAGAAAATAATATCTACTATAGCAGCATCTCTGGAGAGGAGGAATGGGTGACGGTTTGGGTCGAGACCCTTCTTCAGACCGTCTCGGACCAGTGGGCAGTGCAGGTGGTCGAGTGCATCTTGGACAGGAAGAGTCATGTTTTAATTTTACTTTTCTAAATACTCTGCTGGAAATTGTTTTCTCATTGCATGTGTGGAACTAAACCTCTATTTTTTTAACAAAACAAAAGGCAGTTTCTTCCTGAAGCAAAAACATAGGAACATGTTTTACAACATGCTGGATGAACTCAAGGGGCTCAGGCTGGTCTTGTAAAGGCTAGAAGGGTGGTCAACGTTTCGGGTCCTGCCTGCTTGTTTGTTCAGATTCCAGCTTCTGACGCGTTTCCTGAAATCAGAAAAGCCTGGTTAACTTTCGCTTTCGTTTATCGCGAACATTGCAAACATGTGACCAAAGATCTCCGTTATAGGATCTTTGCGTGTGACGGCAACTTTAGTTTCGGCTTCCTGAGTTGACCTTTGGTCTCCGTCACTCGGCGCCGAATTCATTGGCTCATTCTCGTTACGAAAGCGACCCGCAAAGGTATTTAAGAACGCGTTGGGTTCCGAGCGCTTTAAAAAAAGTTAAAGTGTCCGTTTAGCTTCTTCACATACAGGTACGTGCTTATAGCAACTGCGTAGATTCTATGGGATATATAGGTATGTGTGGGTGTATTGCAAATTCATAATCTTTTGCCATAATATTTGCCATCTTGCTATATATGAATATATATATATATATATATATATATATGTATAAATATTATTGCTTCCCCCTTGCCATTCCTTCTCTCCAGAGATGTTGCCTGTCCCGCTGAGTCACTTCACTTTGTGTTTACCTTCGATTTAAACCAGCAACTGCAGTTGTTTCCTAACTATATATATATTTCCTACCAGAAAATGAATATATTTATATATCTTTTTATTTGGGAAGGGCTGGGCGTCTTGGGGTCGCTGCCAATTAAAGACGTCATGTCCAAAACCCACACTCTGCTCGTTCTCTTTCTTCAAAATTCTCAATCTATCCATTGCTTTAGTGAAAAACCCCTCTGGGCTAGTATTGTTAGGTATATAGGTACAACATTGTTCTCCAAACAAAACACATACACCCCCTTATTCTGATCTTATTTACACCATTCTTAGAGTCACTAATGTCTCCAAAAATCTCACTTATTATCTTGTTAAAGCTCTGCTCTTCCCTCACTTCTTTGTCCTCCTGTTCACTTACCTCAGGGCTATTATCGAGTCATACCTGTGGGACAGCCCTCATGTACGGATTGAGATGGTACCAGGTAGATCAACCTTCCACCTGAACAGCGGTGGGTGATCCGGAAAGCTAATGCATACACCGTGTCTTTAGGTTTAAAGGATCCTTCCTCCTGGTTCACCTTCAACTGCTTTTGCGTTGTCTGTGCATAAATAGACTTGTGCATCATAATTAACTGTTGCATACACTGCTTACATTTAACCTCTAACTGTTCCAAACTCGGTCCCTTATTGGGACTTCTCCATTGACTCACCTGCATGGGTCAGCCAGTAAGCATCTCATGTGGAGTTATGTGGGTTATTTGGTTAGTTTGCATGCAACAACTCATCAGTGCCAATGGCAGGGCATCGATCCAATTCAACTTTGTAGTTACACAAATCTTATTTCTCTTAGCCTTCAATGTGCCATTTATTTTTTCTACCATGCCCTGTGACTACAGATGATACACACACCCAAATCTTTGTTTTACTCTAAAGACTGTAGCACCAGCTTGACTACTCACTGAATGAAAACCAATACGTTATCATTATGATTTCTGTAGGCCCACCAAACCTTGAGATTACCTCATTCGTCAGAAACATTATTACAGTTCTTGCATCTAAATCTTTGGACAGTACTGCCTCCACACACCTGCTCAATCACTACTAGCATATACCTTTTTCCTCTTACCCTCTTTATTATGTCCACATAGTCGATCACCAGGTGCCTAAATGGCCCTTCAGGCACAGGAATGTGATCTATAGGCATTGTTATTCCCTTTCTGACATTGTCATACTCTTGTTTAGATCACATACCTCATATTGGGATGAAACATGGTCCACCGACACCTTCAAGTAAAGTGACCAAAACCCATACTTTTTACCCTCCTTATAACTTCCCCCCTTGTGCAATAATCTAACCCATGTACTTCTGTCATAAGAATGGTCAGCAATGGTGTAGGTACTATCAATAATCCTTCAGTATCCACATGCCCTTTAAGTTCTGCTTAGATTACCTTACCTTGCATTTGAATTATGTCCTCTGTGGGGTCCAGATCCAAACTTACCTCAGGCGTAGTAATACCTGAACATCCTCCAGATGTTGTTCTGGCTGCATTATCTGCACCTTGATTTCCCTTTCTAATCATGCTCTTAAAACCCTAATTTCTGCCAACTGAGCTGAGCAAGTTTACAGGTAAACTTCCAATTTAATTACCTTAAATTCTAATTCATCCTGTCGCAACTTGCAGACTTGCTATTATGATCCCTTTAACCAGAAACATCCACAAACAAGACCCTTGTCATTTTCATTCAACGACTCTGACTGTAAAACATTCCTCAGACTTGTGTGTCCTACTTCCTTCATTATTTTTCTTAATGACTTCACAATTTTAACAGACTCTCCAATCTAGTCTAAACTATATTCTGCCATTCCCAAAATCATCACCATCTGTCCTACTGTCTGAGGGTTAGGAGCTTTAATTATTGCTTCAATTTGATCCTGTGCTACAGCTTTCACTTCTTTGGATACTACGTGCTGAATATTCTACCTGCTGCTGACAAAACAGCCACCTCTTCCTGGATACTTTATGACCTCCTATGCCAGCTTTTCCAAGAAATTAAAATGTCTCACTCACATTGCTTCTTACTTGTGGAACAAACCAATAAATCATCCACATACTGTTTCAAATACTTTCTCAGGGTACACCATATAATCATATAACAATTACAGTACGGAAACAGACCATCTCAGCCCCTCTAGTCCATGCCGAACACTCACTCTCACCTAGTCCCATCTACCTGCACTCAGACCATAACCCTCCATTCTTTTCCTGTCCATACACCTATCCAATTTATTTTAAATGATGAAATCAAACCTGCCTCCACCACTTCCATTGGAAGCTCATTCCACACAGCTACCACTCTCTGAGTAAATGAGTTCCCCCTCATTCTACCCCATAAATGTCTGTCCCTTAATTCTCAAATCATGTCCTCTTGTTTGAATCCTCCCCACTCCCAATGGAAACGCTTATCCACCTTAGGCTGTCTATCCCTCTCATCATTTTAAATACCTTTATCAAGTCCCCCTTAACCTTCTGCGTTCCAACGAATAAACCTAACTTATTCAACCTTTCTCTGTAACTTAGTTGCTGCAACCCAGGCAACATTCTAGTAATTCTCCTCTGTACTCTCTCTATTTTGTTCACAGCTTTTCTATAATTTGGCGACCAAAATTGTACGCAATACTCCAGAATCGGCCTCACCAATGCCTTGTACAATTTTAACATTACCTCCCAACTACTATACTCATTGCTCTGATCTAATAAGGCCAGCACACCAAAAGCTTTCTTCGCCACCCTATCCATGTGAGATTCCATCTTCAGGGAACTATACATAGTTATTCCTAGATCCCTCTGTTCAACTGCATTTCTCAATTCACTACCATTTACCATGTACGTCCTAGTTTGATTTTGTCCTGCCAAGATGTAGCACCTCACACTTATCAGCATTAAACTCCATCTGCCATCTCTTAGCTCACTATTCCAAATGGCCCAAATCTCTCTGTAGACTTTGAAAATCTGCTTCATTATCCACAACACCACATATCTTAGTATCATCAGCATTTTTACTAATTCAATTTACCACACCATCATCCAGATCATTGATACATATTATAAACTACTGTGGACCCAACACAGATCCCTGAGGCACCCCACTAATCACCCGCCTCTAACCTGACAAACAATCATCCACCATTACTCTCTGGCATCTCTGGTGCACCTTCCAGATCTACCTTTAACATCTGATTTAAAAACATGAGGCACGTATTTAAATCCCTGCGGCATCCTAGCCATGTGGATTCAACATTTCTTCTTAATGCTCCTATCATAGCTATGTTCACCACTATCTTAATATAATTATTATTTCCTGATTACCATACCTGTTCACATCCCCAATATACCCTATCCATTACCTGCCTCTATACTAGCCTTCCTTGACCTCCTTCTTGAGATCCCTCCCTCCCTTAGGGACCTCAGTCCTGTCAGGGCTCATGTCCAGATTTATTTCACTCGTAATAGGGCATTTGAGGAAACGATCTCCCAAAGATATTATTATTGGCATGGGATTATCTGGCCCTTGTTTGCCTCTGTCATAGGACTCTGTGTGTCGGTGCATCACTTATTTCAGTTTTTCAGGGCAAGTCTGTTGTTATTGACAACATTGTCTTTCCTTTTTTATGCTCTTTCTTTGCAGCTCTTCATGTTACAGTTGCAGCACTTTTCTCTGCAACTCGTCCTGCAGGTCTGCAAGTCTTTTTCTTATCTTTGCAATATTTCTCGACCACATGGACCAAATGATTGCTGAACCGGGGGTGGGACATAGATGACAATCCCACCACGTCCCCCAATCTAGTATTCTGATTTGAGGAGGCATGACATCCACCTCAGTGGTTCAGAATATAGTGTTCATTCTAGTAAAGTGTTCATTAACTGGTTGCCTTTTATTTCTTGTTCAGTTTCGAGTCTCCACTCTTTCAGCTTGTTTTCCAGATAGGCTGCTGGATTCTCTGTCTCCCCCAGTGGATCTCCCCTTAGTGCCTTGGGGTCCACTTTGAGTGGGAAACAGTGTCTGAGGGCCTGCCATACCCTCTGCCTGGCTATGTCAAACGGCGTGCCATTGATCATTGCATTATCCACCGCATTTTTATAGAAGCCATCTTCAGGAATTGTGTCAGTTTAGTGATTCTTATTACTTTCACCAGCTCACATCGCTGTTTAATAATTCCTATTACTTTCATCAACTCCCATCGCCAATAAACATCCCACGTTCTCCTCCTCCAAAGCCCCAATCCATTTTCCTGCCCCATCATAACATTTTGGGCAAGGTATTTTTAGCCCTCTTGCATTCTGGGTACCCCAAAGGATACTTTGTGTCTGTCCTGTTCTTTTCTTTTTAAAGCAGTATCGTCAATTTATCCCTCAATTACTATTCCTCTTCTTCTATCACCACATCTTCCCACTTTAATCCTTTTGGTGTGCCTTCCTTCTCATTGTAAACTCAATTTCCTACATCTCAGATTTTCTAGCTTCCTTTGCAGATTCATCCACTTTCCTTTTAAAATCTTCCACTGACTTCTCCAGATTTATTACTTTCACACCTGTCGTCTCCTACTTCTATTGTCTCCTCACTGCCTGCTTTCCCTTGTCTCTAAACTACTTAAGTACATCTAATTCCTTCCCTCTCCTCCTTTTCCACTTATCTGTGGAATATAATTCATAACTGACACTTCCCTTATCACACATTTAGCTTGACATTTCCTTTCTTTCTCCTCATTTCTCAATGCTTTCTTTAGACACAGTGAATGTTTTGCTGAACTGCAGTTATCTTACTTATTGTATGATCTTTCTTTGTGCACTTTATCAATTGTTTGTATCTTAAAAACAGGTAAAATACAACAGATTAAAGTAAACCATATAAACTTTCACTTTTTCTGTCAAACAGGGGTGTTCAAAGGTGTTTTATTCCAGAAATATCCAGTAGTTTTAGCATCATACCCTTTTAATTCATGTTTAACCCATTGTTTGCCAGCTTCCCTTTTCGCCTCCTGGGCCCCATTGATGTATTACCCTTCTCCAAACAGAATGTTTATCTAAACAAACCATAAACACTGATTGTTTTTTCAGCAATTAACTTATTTCCAATTTTTTCAAACCATTCTCCATATTAGTTCCAAATTCCAATTCCTAGTTTAAAATACATACGAGTAACAATTTTCCAAATTAACTCACTGAAAAGAAATATAAAAGAAACATCAGAAAAACAAACAAACTACATTTTCCAACTTTCCCCTTTTCAATTAAGAGAAAAGAAGGCAATATACATCCCTTACAGCAAAGTAGTTATGCACCAATTCACCTCCCCTGCTTCGTTTCTTAAAGGACATTCACACCTCCCCTTATAACATATGACTTCTAACACACGAAGAACCCAACACAACACATATATGAACTTCTGAATTCATTCAAAAAACGTTTTTTTCACACACTCACATTCATTTCATTCTTACTTCAAAGAAATTAAGCAGTTATCTACACATTTTAATCTTCTCAATGCTTCTTTGAGCTCTTTTTCTCAGCTCTGTCTTTCTCTCCTAGCCCTTAACATTTCACACTTTTACACTACCCCTGATTTCACGTAAATACATAACATCCTGTCTGATCAAATCCCCTTTTCTCCACAAGGAATGACTGCCACAGGATAACTGCCACATGTGGACACTGGCTCCTTCTCATCATCCCAACCTGTAATTTCTCCTTCTATCTCTACTGTTCCCCTTACCATGGGACACTGTTTAACACCGTCCGGGTTCAGGTAGGGAGGGGGAGACTCATGGTCTCTCAAGCTTGGATATAAGGTCGATTTTCTAACCGGGTTTTTCTGACTCTCATTCTGCCATTCTGTTTTCTCACCTTCTTCCTTAGTCTTCTTTACCTCCTAGTATATTTTCTTCAACCTTTCTCCTTCTACTCTGAACAGTTTAATTACCTCTAACTCCTTTTCTCTCTTCTTTTTCCGTGTTTCTGATTTATCTTCAGACATATAATTCTTGATTAATATTTCCATCTCATCACACAAATTTATATCGAAAGTACCTTCCTTGGGCCATTTTGTCACTAATTTCTCCGTCCTTGTTTCCCATTTCTCAGAATGTTTTATAATGTCCTCTTTAGATACAGGGAACGTTTTACTTAACAATTCGACTGCAGTTACCTTACTCATCGTAAAAAAAATTCCCAGACGTCATCAATCAACCCAGTCGTAATCCTTACTTCTGTTCCATCCTTTTTCTATATTATTTTATTTTATTATTTTTATTATTTTCATTTTAATATTTTTTATTATTTTTCATTTTATTATTTTTTATTATTTTTCATTTTATTATTTTGTATTTTATTTATTTTTATTTAATTTTATTTTTTTTATGCTTTCCTACACACGTGGACCCCGCCCCTCTTTCTCAACGGTCTAATCCACACATTTCAACGCGAATCTCGTCCCCTTACCAACGATCTAATCCGCTCGTTTCTCCTTGGATCTCGGCCACTTCTCAACGATCTAATCCACTCTTTTCTCCTTGGATCTCGCCCCCTTCTCAACGATCTAATCCACTCATGCCTTAGGATCTTTCCTTACCTAGGCAAGCCTGCATTCTTCTCAACAGGTGGCCTCTGTATAGTCTTATATACATTCTGTACAAAATACTATTTAGCTTAACTATTTTCTACTTACCCTATTGCGCGGACTTCTCGAGCAATCCCCCACGTCTCCTAGACAATTAGTGCCAGATTCTTGGGCCGGAGAGACCTTCTGACTATGTAGGCACTTCTGTGTCCTCAATGGCTTTCCATGTAAGGTTATTTTCCAAATAAAGCGGAAAAACGCCAATTTTTTGTTTTGGGTGGCCACCCTGTTGCCTGTTTGTCTTAGAAAGCCAATTCGAAGCACCCTAAACTTTTTGTCTTTTAATCGATAGTCTCTTACCGACCCTGCTCGCTGCGCCAATTATGTTGTGGTTTTCCGATGCTCAAATGAATTCAGATCACGTGGAGAATTCTTCAAGAAGTTCAAACTTTATTTGCAAATAAAGGCTACTACTTTTCCACACATCAAATCACGTGGAGCTTTCTCTCGCGCTCTCTCTAAGACAATGGATCGTTGCTTCTTATATCATTTTCAAATCAGCATGCCCCACCCCTGTTACATTTCCATATCCAATCATTTGCTAACATTCCCTTATTTCCAGCCAATCACTCGCTTCCTCTTATGCCCTTCTCCAGTACTTTTCCACAATAACCACAGTCATAAGTCACATGACGCCCCTTTATGGCCCCTTGCTGGCCTCGTGGCTTCTTCCTTTCTTTGCCATGTGCGTGTAACTCCTTTGTTCAGATTTCATTCCAAGAAAGTGAAACTCAAAAGAATAGATACTTCCCAGAACCCACTTCTCAAAATACTAAAGATAAAGTGATTACACAATTTGTATATACAAGACATTGCTCCAATTAAACCTATACATCTTGGGAAATAATGTAACTTCTCAAACTACAGATCCAAACACAAAGATCTAATGTAAAATAAAAATACCATATATATTTCCCTAATTAAAGGACAATATATATATCCCAGATGAACTTCTTTATAAATCATATTTAAACTAACATTATCTTACGTTACACACTTTAAAATAGGAATTCACTCTCTTTGCAAACACACATCTCCTATAGCCAGGATCATAAAACTGTCCCAGGTGACAAACGATAATTGTCTCTTGGCTATCTTACACTTCCCTCCCCCTCCTTGTAGGGATCCCCCTTCTTTAGGGAGAGACATTCCATGGAGCCTCTTTACGACCTTGCATTCACACTGACAATATTATTCAAAGATTGGTACATTTCTAGACCACCATTCTTTCTCAACATCTTAGTCCCCTCAGTTTGTATAAACAAAATAAATTCAACATACAAAGGTCACATACCCTCCACCCAACATGAGCTAATGGTAAATGCTGAGCCCCTTGTATCTATGATCCAGTGACCTTTCGTGAAATCACCCTATAACCAAAGGTACACAAAAATGCTGGAGAAACTCAGAGGGTGCAGCAGCATCTATGGAGCGAAGGAAATAGGTGACGTTTCGGGCCGAAACCCTTCTTCAGACTGATAGGGGGTGGGGGGGAGAAGGGAAAACCTTCGATTTTCCAGCATCTGCAGTTCCTTCTTGAACACTAATAACCAAAGATCTTAGAGCAGAGCAAGATGGGTTACTCTCACGCAAACGTGTAGTACGCTCATGGGCGGATTCATGGATGATTATAGGACCCATTATAGGACCCATTCCGGCCAAAGATCGGATCGGGAGAGGGAGTGCGCGGCCCGGGGCAGCGGGGAGAGGGGGTGTGGGGCCCGGGGCAGCGGGTAGAGGGGGTGCGCGGCCCGGGGAGAGGGAGTGAGCGGCCCGGGGCTCTAAGATCTTTGCTAATAACCAATTTCGGATATAGCAGATTCGCATTCAGTTTACTTTTCCTATTTGTTTTATTTAAGTTACTGCCATTCCACGGTGCTTTGGAGACCTTGCTCAGGCAGGTCTTGGAAAGGCTGAAGGGTGGTCAAAGTTTCGGGTCCTGCCTGCTTGTTTGTTCAGATTCCAGCTTCTGACTTGCGTTTCCCGAAACCTGGTTAACTTTCGATTTTGTTTATCGCGAACATTGCAAACGTGTGACGGCAACTTTAGTTTCGGCTTCCTGAGTTGGTCTCCGTGGAGACCACGGCTGTAAGATCTTTGGTCTCCGTCACTCGGCGCCGAATTCATTGGTTCATTCTCGTTACAAAAGCGACCCGCAAGGGTATTTAAGAACGTAGGTACACAAAAATGCTGGAGAAACTCAGCGGGTGCAGCAGCATCTATGGAGCGAAGGAAATAGGTAACGTTTCGGGCCGAAACCCTTCTTCAGACTGATAGGGGGTGGCAGGGAGAGGGAAGGAAACAAAGGAGGAGGAGGAGCCCGAGGGCTGGGGGATGGGAGGAGACAGCTCGAGGGCTAAGGAAGGGGAGGAGACAGCAAGGGTTAACAAAAATGGGAGAATTCAATGTCACTTGCATATTCTACAGTAATTTGCAGCAGCCAAGTAATGTACCGTTGAACTAATGTACAATGAATCTTTGGGACGGAAACCCAACGGTCAAGGCTAAACTATGCAAACTTCACATTGACAACACCAGAGGTCAGGATCAAACCCATGTCACTGGTGTTCTGAATCTGCAGCAATAACTGCTGTGCTGCCACACCACGCAATAACATGATATTACAACATGGCATACAACACAACATTGCGTGTTCTTCAAAGATAGACACAAAGTGCTGGAATAACTCAGTGGATCAGGCAGCATCTCTGACATCAACAGAGAAGCTGCCTGACCCATTGAGTTATCTTAAATAAGTGATAGGAGCAGAATTGGGCTGTTTGGCCCACCCAGTCTACTCTATCATTCAATCATGGCTGATCCATCTTTCCCTCTTAACCACATTCTCCTCCCTTCTCCCCATAACCCCTGACACCAGCACTTTGTGTCCATCCTCTCTACACTATGCGTTCTTCATCAGTGACAACCATTTAAACTTTGAAATAGTTGGTTTATATTTAATCTATTGACTTTGATCCTTACAATAACTCCAACTGATAATCACATGATCATATCTTTGTAATTGAAAAAAACTGAATCAAAAAACTAATAATTTCCACAGATTAACTGCAAAATGACAACGAACTCCGTAAGAAAGAAAGCAAAGCAACACCGAACGGGAAAACCCTATTCATCCAGAGGAATTCAGGAAGAATTCCAGGTACCTTCATGTCCAATAAACACAATGGACATCAAATTTTGCACCTCTTCTCTCCTTATACTACAGCTTTTTATCTCCTATTCGTCTCCGGCCTTTGTCCAATCTTGTGCCCCTCACCTCAACTCTATCCATCTATCACTTGTCTGAAGGAGGGTCTTAACCCAAAACGTCACCCATTCCTTCTATCCAGAGATGCTGCCTGTCCCGCTGAGTTGCTCCAGCATTTTGTGTGTCTTTGGTTTAAACCAGCATCTGCAGTTCCATCCTATATCACTTGCCTGACGTTGTCCTCTCTTCCAGATGTTACACCGCTACTACAATCCATCTGTAGTAGGGTCCCAACCCGAAACATGACCCATTCATGCCTGATCCGCTGAGTTACTCCAGCACTTTGCATCTTTCTTTTCCAGAGTAATATCATTTTGTCTCCTTTCACCTCCTCCTGCTTCCTGAACTTGGAAGGTGAAAGATGAAAAACTGGGAAACAAATGTGAGATTTTTGTGTTCAGAAGGTCATACATGATAGGAGCAGAATTAGGCCATTCGGCCCATCAAGTCCACTCTGCCATTCAACCATGGCTGATCTATTTCTCCCTCCTAACCCCATTCTCCTGCCTTCTCCCCATAACCCCTGATACCCGTGCTAATCAAGTGTTCTGAACACTGACAAATGCTTTCAAATTATAGCGTAGGGGTAACGCCCGGTTCAGAAGTGACCGTACCGACACTCGCAGTAGGGTGAACTCGCCGTGATATGTTTTACGTAAAGTGACCAGAAAGTCTATGGGGAAAAAAAGCCCTTTGACCCAATGTGGCCATGCTAATCAAGTTGGCATTCTGGGTTAGTCTCATTTAGCCCGTATCCCTCAAAACCCTTCCTTTCCACAAATCTGCCCAAATGACTTGAAAGTTGTTAATGTATCTGCCTCTTGCTTTCTATGGCAGCTCATTCCTAATAGAGACTAACAACCAAGTGAAAACGTTGCCCCTGAGGTATCTATTACTAAATCTCTGTTCTTGACCGCTTTTGGCCGTCTGTGCTGCGATTTCCGAGAGAACGCCGCCACCTATGGCCGTCATTTTTGGCCACCTCGATCAGAGCCCACGTCCGCCTTCCTGGACCAGAGTATTTTTCCCATCAATGAAAAATCAGAGAGAAATTAATGTTTAAAAAAAATTCACCATTCTCTCTGCTGCCCCTGCTGGAGGGAGGGAGGGAGAGGGACTATAAAACCAGGAAGTGGTGTGCCTCAATTAGTCTCTGCAAGATGGAGCTCTGTCAATTAGTCTCTGTCATTCTGAGCTCTGAATGACACTGAACAAATGTCTACATCACTGTGAGTACCCTTAATGTGGTTTGAAAATGAATATATGGTTAGTTTGAAGTAAAAAGCACTGCCTGCAAATAGTTGTTTGGGTTTGGGTTGAAGTAAAAAGGCACTCTCTCTCTCTCCCACTCCCTCTCCCTCTCCCTCTCCCTCTCCCTCTCCCTCTCCCCCTCCCCCTCTCCCCCCCCCCCTCCCCCCCCCCCTCCCCCCCTCTCTCTCCCTCTCCCTCTCCCTCCCTCCCTCTCCCTCTCCCTCTCCCTCTCCCTCTCCCTCTCCCTCTCCATCTCCCTCTCCCTCTCCCTCTCCCTCTCCCTCTCCCTCTCCCTCTCCCTCTCCCTCTCCCTCTCTCTCCTCCTCTCTCTCTCCTCCCCTCTCTCTCCTCCTCCCTCTCTCCTCCTCCCTCTCACCTCCTCCCTCTCTCCTCCTCTCTCTCTCCTCCTCTCTCTCTCCTCCTCTCTCTCTCCTCTCCTCTCTCCTCTCCTCTCTCCTCCTCTCGCCCCCCTCTCCTCCTCTCGCCCCCCTCTCCTCTCTCCCCCTCTGCAAGGGATGAAGCCAAGGGTCACATCTCTCTGAGCTCTGAATACCACTGAACAAATGTCTACACAACTGTGAGTACCCTTAATGTGGTTTGAAAATGAAAATATGGTTTGTTTGAAGTAAAAAGGCACTGCCTGCAAATGGTTGTTTGGGTGCTTTGGCTTGAAGTTGAAAGGCACTACTTACTGCAAATGGTGGCTTGGGTGCTTTAACTTGAAGTTGAAAGGCACTACTTACTGCAAATGGTGGCTTGGGAGCTTTGGCTTGCAATTGAAAGGCACTACTTACTGCAAATGGTGGCTTGGGTGTTTTGCTTGAAGTTGGAAAGCACTACTTACTGCACACGATGGCTTGGGTGCTTTGGCTTGAGGTTGAAAGGCACTACTTACTGCAAATGGCGGCATGTAGTTGAAAGGCACTACTTACTGTAAATGGTGGCTTGGGTGCTTTGTCTTGAAGTTGAAAGGAACTACTTACTGCAAATGATGGCGGGTGATTTGGCTTGAAGTTGAAAGGCACTTCTTACTGCAAATGGTGGCTTGGATGCTTTAGCTTGAAGTTGAAAGGCACTACTTACTGCAAATGGTGGCTTGGGTGCTTTGGCTTGAAGTTGAAAGGCACTACTTACTGCAAATGGCGGCATGAAGTTGAAAGGCACTACTTACTGTAAATGGTGGCTTGGGTGCTTTGTCTTGAAGTTGAAAGGAACTACTTACTGCAAATGATGGCGGGTGATTTGGCTTGAAGTTGAAAGGCACTTCTTACTGCAAATGGTGGCTTGGATGCTTTGGCTTGAAGTTGAAAGGCACTGCTTACTGCAAATGGTGGCTTGGATGCTTTGGCTTGAAGTTGAAAGGCACTGCTTACTGCAAATGGTGGCAGGTAGTTGAAAGGCACTACTTACTGCAAATGGTGGCTTGGGTGCTTTGGCTTGCAGTTGAAAGGCACTACTGCAAATGCACTTACTTCCGGTTTGCACTGTATATTGATTTTAGATAAAACGCTACCACTTACGGCTGTGATCTTTGGCCATCTTCCTCAGCCCCTCTCCGCTGAGCAGGTGCAGAGAATTCTTCCCATCAATGAAAAATAAAAGTGTTATTAGTGTTTAAAAAATGTCTCTCCTGTCAATCACGCCCTGAAAGCCACACCTTTTCCGGTGGGACGGGGAGGGGTTATAAAACCCGGAAGTGTGGGTGTGGCTCAGTCACTGCATGATGGGGGATGGAGAGGTCATGACTCTGTCTGAGCTGTGAATCAACTGAACACTCTGAATGTCTACTGAACTGTGAGTTTGATGTTTTGTGTGGTTTTATGGTGGTTTCACCCTGCATGAAATGCCACCCCCCCCGCTCAGCCCAGCCGCCACCCCTCTTGCTCAGCCCTGCCACCCCCCCCCGCTCAGCCCCGCCACCCCCCCGCTCAGACCCGCCATCACCCCCCCCGCTCAGACCCACCACTCCCCCCGCTAAGACCTCCCCCCCCCGCTCAGCCCCGCACAGCCCCGCCGCCACCCCCCCTCTCATGCCACCCCCCCTTTTTAAAAAGCTTCGTACGGGCCTGAAATGGTATGAAGCTGCATTTGAATTTGGCGGCCTTGCATCCTGCTTGAAGTGGTATGAAACTGCACTGAATTTGGTGGCCTTGCACCCTGCTGAAAGTGGTATGAAACTGCACTTGAATTTGGTGGCCTTTGATCCAGCTTGAAGTGGTATGAAACGGCACTTGAATTCGGTGGCCTTGCACCCTGCTTGAAGTGGTTGGAAACTGCACTTGAATTTGGTGGCATTGCACCCTGCTCATAGTGGTAAGAAACTGCACTTAAATTTGGTGGCCTTGCAACCTGCTTGAAATGGTAAGAACATGGATTTGAATTTGGTGGCCTTGCACCCTGCTTGAAATGGAATTTGAAGGAATAGTCATGAGTCAACTGCCAGCCCACCAGCCGTGAGTGAGCTGCCAGCAGATCAGGCTTGAGGGACTGAGCTGCCACCCCAAGAACCCATACCAGCACTCCAGAAAGCCCCCCCACTGGCCCCCAATATTGGAATTGGTGGAGAGGTGGAATATTTCATCGGGGGACCAGCCCTCCCGTGTGAACATGTGACCCAACGGGTCCCACTTAGTCTAGTACGCAATAAATGTCTCGATTGTAATCATGTATTGTCTTTACACTGACTGGTTAGCACGCAACAAAAGCTTTTCACTGTGCCTCAGTACATGTGACAATAAACTGAACTGTACCACCCTGTCTACTTGATCCGCCACTTTCAGCGAACCTGTACTCTGAGGTCTCTTATGTTCTACAACACTCTCCAGGGTTCTGCTATCCAAATTGTTAATGGGGATAACAGACCAGGGTGGACTCAGCGCGGATCTCAATGACATTCTTCTGATCACAGGCTTCCAATCAGTAAAACAATCCTCCACAAATACACTATGACACCTTCCTCCAAATCCATTTTGAATCCAATTGGCGAGCTCACCTTGGATTCCATGTGATCTAACCAGCCAGATTAGCCTACCATGTGGGGCACATCTATCACATGTGTACATGGATCCCGCCCCAGATGCGGGCATCAAATAATGTGTGCACATGGATCCCGCCCCTTCGATTACGCCACCCGGAGCACTGGCCCCTAGTTACGGGCACTCACAAACGGCGCACCTACGGACCATTGCCTTGGCTCTGTCCTGAAGGCGGTGGCTCAAATATCATACTCACTCGTCCCCCGCCCACTGACAACCCCGATCCCGACAGTGAAGCCCAGACACAGAAGGTGCGCGGTTTTGCCGACGGCTTTGCGCAGGATGCGGTACAGCCAGAACTCGGTGCTTGGCTCCACCATTGCGGCCGCCTGCGCAGGCCTCCGTGCGTCCTTGTATCACCACGCCTCCGGAGGAGGGCGATGGGCGTCTTTTTCAGCAAGCATCTGTGCCCAGGATGAGGTTTTCTATACCAGGTCATCGGAGATATCCTCATTCTTTAGGGAATGGGAGTTCCCCCCCTTCCATTTTAGATGAGGCTCTCATTAGGGTCTCCTCTATATCCCGCAGCTGCACTCTTGCTCCCCCTCTCCCCATTCATAACAAGGGCAGAGTCCCCCTTGTCCTCACATTCCACAACATCAGCATCGCATGCAGCTCCAGAAAATCCTCCGACATTTTCGCCACAAAATCCAATGGGATCTCTCTCCTGGACACATTTTCCCATCTCCACCCCTTTCTGTTTTCTGCAGAGACAGTTCCCTCCACAACTCCCTGGTCAATTCATCCCTTCCCACCCAAACCACCACCTCACCAGGTACTTTCTCCAGCAACCGCAGGAGATGCAACACCTGTCCCTTTATCTTCCCGCTCGACTCCATCTAAGGACCCCAACAGTCTTTTCAGGTGAGGTAGAGGTTCACTTGCACCTCCTCCAACCTCATCTACTGTATCCACTGTTGCACGTGTCAACTCCTGTATATCGGCGAGATCAAGCATAGGCTCGGCGATCGTTTCGCTAAACACCCCCGCTCAGTCCGCCTTAACCTTCCTGATCTCCCGGTTCCTCAGCACATTAACTCCCCCTCCCATTCCCAATCTGACCCTTCTGTCCTGGGCCTCCTCCATTGTCACAGTGAGGCTCAGCGCAAATTGGAGGAACAGCACCTCATATTTTGCTTGGGTAGCTCACACGCCAGCGGTATGAACATTGACTTTAACTTCAAATAGCCCTTGCTTTCCCTCTCTCGCTCCATCCGCTCCTCCTTCACAGTTCTCCTACCAGTCTAAAAGCCCTGTCCCACGGTGCAAGTTAATTCCAAGAGCTCTCCCGAGTTTGCCCCGATTCGATCTCGGAGATTTACGGAATGGCCACTTGTCAGTACTCTGGGCTCTCGTGGACATTTTTCAACGTGTTGAAAAATCTTCACGAGTCTTCCCGTGCTTACCTGCCGTTAGCGAATCTTCCCGAATACCTGTCATTAGCGTTATGAGCTGCTAAGAGACGTCCACCAAGCTCCGACGTACCCGCTACGTTCATTCTTCATGCTTACCACGAGTTTGAATTTTTTCAAACTCGGGAGAGCTCTTGGAATGAACTCGTACCGTGGGACAGGGCTTTTACTGTCTAAGACTACATTCTATCTCTGTCCCGCCCACTCCTCTGTCATCAGGGTCAAGGAAAGAGCGTTCACGTCACGGCCCTGTTTTCACCAACCTTTCCACCACCACAAGAAGCACGAGAAGCGCAAGACACCATTGTATGCAGATGCCGAGAAGTGGACTTCTTATCGTGTCCACACACAAGATTAGGTTGAACAACTTCTAATCCTGTGTGTGGACTCGAGAAGAAGAAGTGTGACGAAGGAGCTCAACCCGCAACGTCACCCATTCCTTTTCTCCAGAGACCTTGCCTGTCCTGCTGAGTTACTCCAGGATTTTGTGTCTCTCTTCGAAAGTCTGCAGCTAGTTAGGGATGGGCATTAAATGCTGGTCTTGCCAGAGATGTCTTCATCATTAAAAATGGGGGAATGAAATGTGGACTAGACTTGCTTGATGGTCGGTCAACATCAGCGATTGGATGTAGAGCTATGAAGTTGCTTTTTTTTTTTTATCTTAGGAGGTAAAGGAAATTACATATTTGGCACAGGCTAATCATCTTCCCATGGAGCATTTTTTACCAGCGGAAGTAGCCAATGGTCCTCACGACATTCCGGTCCATAATGGAGACTTTACAAACCCCACAAAGACTGGCTTGCAGAAGGATGTCTGGATGTCTGCATTTGGCGTGCCATCAGCACAAGCACAGAAAGAACAAAGAATTATTTCAGTGAAGGCAAGTGACTTTATTTTCTGAAAACTACAATGAGATCAAGTTTCCGATTCTGTTTCAGTTTAGTTTATTGTCATGTCCACCGAGGTACAGTGAAAATCTTTTTGTTGCATTGCATGCTAACCAGTCAGCACAAACACAATGCATGATGCAATCGAGTCATTCACAGCATATAGATACATGATTAGGGCGTTTAGTGCAAGGTAAAGCCAGCCAAGAGCGATCAAAGATTGCTCAGTTATGGAAGATGTCCTAACTCTCTTTCTCCTTCTCTCTCTCCAGGCAATGGATACCCCATTGTGCATTCATTTTGAGGAGGAGGTACGACCATGCATTGATCTCATTGATTCTCTGAGAGGATTTGGTGTGGATAAGGATCTCGGACTTCCAGCCATTGCAGTGATTGGTGACCAGAGCTCTGGGAAGAGCTCAGTGTTGGAGGCGCTCTCAGGAGTGGCCTTTCCCAGAGGGAGTGGTAAGAGACTGTTGGAGTCAATAATAAATTGTTTAGGAATTTATATTCCTTGGTGTTCAAAGGTAACACTGCAAAGGCACACAGAAAGTCTACCTCATCAAAACAGGCTTGGGCACCACAAGGTGGGAATGGTTATAAGCCATCTTCATTAAATTAGACACTAACAGGCCCATATTTTTGATACAACCCAAATCACCTGGCTTTTTACTATCATTTTATCTTTCCAAATATGAATGGTGATTTTCTTACACTACAAGCCTAATCTCTCCAACTGTTTTTATAATTTCCTCTAATATACTGTGGAAGTATCTTAATCACTTAATCATAATATTGGAGACTAGGTTTAGTTTAGCTTAGGGATACAGCACGGAAACAGACCCTTTGGCCCACTGAGTTCGGACGGAACAATGATCCCTGCACGTTAACACTATCCTACACACACTAGGGGAAGTTTACGTTTATACCAAGTCAAGAAACATATAAACCTGCACGTCTTTGGAAACCAAAGATCTCTGAGAAAACCCACACAAGTCATGGGGAGAACATGTAAACTCCGTCTAGACATACACCCGTAGTAAGTTTGAACTTGGGTGTCCGGCGTGTAAGGCAGTAGCTCTGCAGCTCCTTCCTACATAATGAAATTCTTAACTTGCTGCAGCTTAAGAGGCCCATTATTTCAGTAGCACACAAATAAATATACAATAAATGTTAATACAATTGTACAAGTACCATTATTTTCTATCATCGGATTAACTTATTCCTCTGTTAAGATGGTCTTTTAACACAGATAGTATGAGGAAAAACATATTCACCCAGAGTTGTGAACCTGTGGAATTCTCTGCCACAGAAGGCAGTGGAGTCCAATTCACTGGATGTTTTCAAGAGTAAGTTAGATATAGCTCTTAGGGCCAATGGAATCAAGGAGTATGGGGAGAAAACAGGAACGGGGTACTGATTGTGCATGATCATATTGAATGGCGATGCTGGCTCGAAGGGCCGAATGGCCCTTCTATGTTTCTATGAATAGATTGAAATCTGATTATTATTATTGGTTGCACTGGTTTGTTCTGACAATATCTCTCAAACACATTCTCTTCTATAATGACATATCTGGTAACGTTTTTATTGCGACAGGAATTGTAACAAGATGCCCACTTGAATTGAAGTTAAAAAATGTCAAAAAAGCAAATGTTTGGAAGGGGAAAATCAGATACAAGGATAAAACGATAACACTCAGTAGTGCAGCTGAGGTGGAACAAGAAATTCGCAAAGGTATGTTCCAAAGTATTGCTGTGTAAGACATGTTGTGAACCGATGATGAATGATGAATTGGGATTCAAATAAAACGCTGCAAAGATTTGTTTTGAAAGATTGCTAACAATTTCTTGCACTAAATGTAATCGCAACCAACTACTAACCATACATCAAAGTTGCTTTTTTTTAATACACATCTTCCTAAATGATGAAAATTTAAACCAACAATTTGAAAATTCATAATTTTGCTTTGGTTTATTAAATAAATTCTGGAGAAATTGTGCCCTTGATATGTGTCCCTTAGGAATGCAAGTAATTCCATCAAATGCATCTTCGAATGACTAATTTACACTTTGATTGTACTTGTAATCAAGTACTTAATATTAAACAACGGTTACAAAGAGCATATTTGACGTGCCTTATTGTGATTTTGATCCTACACTCGGCTAAATAAGTTTAGTTCAAATAAAACATCTAACCAAACACAATTAGGTTTATCACTAGAAGTGTACTGAAACATTTTATTTTGCCGGACAGTCCTGCAGCATATCACTGGTGCTCTGTGCTTGTTGAAGGTCACATTGTGAGCAATTTTGGCCACCATATCTGAGCAAGGATATGCTGGCCTTAGAGCGGGTCCAGATGAGGTTTACAAGAATGATCCCAGGAATGAGTGGATTGACTTATGATGAGCGTTTGATGGCCTTGTGGCCGTACTCGCAGGAGTTTAGAAGGATGAGGGGAGGGGGGGGTACACCTCACTGAAACGTACCGATTACTGAAAGGCTTGGGTAGAGTGGATGTGGAGAGGATGTTTCCACTAGTGGGCGTCTAGGACTAGATGGAAGAGCCTCAGAATTAAAGGACGTTCCTTGAGGAAGGAGATGAGGAGGAATTAATTTAGTCAGAGGATGGTAAATCTGGAATTCTTTGCCACAGAAGGCTGTGGAGGCCAAGTCAATGGATATTTGTAAAGCAGAGATAGATCATATTCTGGAATAGACCTGGTGCCAGGTTATGGGGTGAAGGCAGGAGAATGAGGTTCAGAGGGAGAGATAGATCAGCCATGATTGAATGGCGGAGTAGACTTGATGGGCCGAATGGCCTAATTCTGCTCCTATCAGTTATGACCTTATCCTGTCGGAATGTTTACATCGGTAAACCCGTAGCAAATTCATCCACACCAAAGAACTGGAACACAGTATCGCAGTAGAAGACTTCACCAGGGACCCTGGAACAAGCGAGTCTTCTGCTTGACCCTGCTGTCAACTTGAGGATGACAGAACATCTGACTTTGTATGTTTTCACTTCTTTTCTGTTTCAAGCCCAGGACAGTATTGCAGGGCAGGGAGTGGGAATCAGCCACGAACTAATCAGCCTCGAAGTTGAATCCACCAATGTCCCTGACCTGACTCTGATAGACCTGCCAGGTATCGCCCGAGTCGCCGTTGGTAACCAGCCCCAAGATATCGGAGACCAGGTAAGGGGAACGTATTTCTATCTGATGGCTTGAATTCACAATTTCTTGGGAAATGTCCCTGGGAAAATTATCTCATTGTTGTTTGTGGAATCTTCTATCCAAAATAAATACTAAATTTCCTATGCGACAAGTCTAATCTCGCCAACATATTTTTTTATTGCCTCTAAGGTATTTTGGAAGTGTCTTAAGGTTATGCAATATTGGACTTCCCTTTACATTTTGCACACTCACTGATCAACTTATCACACTGATCTTTTACTCCTAATCAAATTACCAATATATTGACATTATTTTTTTGTTAAGTTTTAGAGATACAGAGTGGAAACCGACCCTTCACCTCACCGAGTCCCCACCGAACAGCGATCCCCGCACATTAACATCTATCCCACACACTAGGGGCAACTTACACATACACCAAGCCAATTAACCTACATATCTGTACCTTTGAATTTTGGTTATTAATCCTGGCTATATTGGACCAGCTAGGACTTCAAAATGGGGTTAAGTTTCAGCGTTGCTGGGAGATTGGGTCAAATTGGAATTACTCTCTGCAGAGTTGGGACACGCTGCGAAGAGGTGCCAGAGTGTCTGGAGCTTAGATACAATTTGCAAGCAAAGAATGGGAAGCTCTGCAAACCCTGTCAATCTGGTGCAAAATGCATAGAATGGATTGGATGGCTGCAAACCAGACATACACCTTGTAAATAGTTGTAAATAATGTTGCAAAGTCTGACTTTGCCAAGTGTTGATTGGATGAGGTGTTGAGCCTTGTCTTCTGTAAATCAGGGTAAATGTTTCCATGTTGACTTCCTCTCTATGTCCGTTGTGAATTGGGTTAGGGAAATGCCTGTTATGTATGGGGTTAATCGATATCTGTAATTGGGTTAGTGAGAGATCACCCCCATGTGGTTTGGCCCCTCGAGGTCCCGGGACATATAAAAGTCTGCGATCATGAGGCTCAGCGTCGATCTTCTGGAAGATACAATGATACTTTTTGTCATTTGAACCTCATTGAGGTTCAAACGAAATTTGGTTTCTGCAGTCATACAAACAAGTAGAAGAACCAAGACACAACACAATTTACACAAACATCCATCACAGCAAATCTCCTCCTCGCTGTGATGGAAGGCAAAGTCTTATCTCTCCCCTGCACTCCCCATTCTCCTCCCGATGTCAATCAAAGGTGGGCGATGGTAAATATGTCCGGCGGCCATTAAAGCCGTGCTGGGTGATGCAGGCCATGCTCCGGGTCTTGATGTTGGAGCACGGCGGGCGCTAGCAAGTCCTGCGGCCATTAAAGCCGCGCGGGACGATGTAAGGCCCCGCTCCAGGTCATCCTCAACCCCGCAACTCGGGCGGGAGAAGTCGCCGTTGCGGAAGCCCCGAAAATCGGTCTCCCACCAGGGACCCGCGGGCTCCCGGTGTTACTGTCCACCAGACCTGCAGGGGTCGGGCCGCAGTAGCGTGCCACCACAGCTCCTCCCGCTCCGAACTCGGCCAGCTCCGTGATGGTAAGTGGTCCGCAGGCTCTGCGATTGGAGCCCCAGGCCGTTCCAGTTGGAAGCCGCTCCACGGTGCTAGGCCCCAACGACAACGGAGACCCGACAAATAAAAGGTCGGGTCCTCCGTACAGGGAAAAGATTTTGAATGTCCACCACGCCCCCCACACACATACCCAGTTAAAAAAAAGCACTATAACTACACTCAAACGAGACATAAAATAAAAATAGAAGAGCGCTCGGGACTGTGTGAACTGCTGGAGTGCCTCTGAGCGAGGCCAAGAGGGCTTTAACAGGCAGACGTGAGGATCGAACCCACGGTGGGATAGGTACAGTGTGATCTGTGACACGCTTTTGGTAAAATCAA
The DNA here is from genome assembly GCF_010909765.2 of Amblyraja radiata. Classification (NCBI taxonomy): domain Eukaryota; kingdom Metazoa; phylum Chordata; class Chondrichthyes; order Rajiformes; family Rajidae; genus Amblyraja; species Amblyraja radiata. The sequence goes on from NC_045969.1 coordinate 11,419,267, forward strand.
ATGTAGTTGTTTCAAGTGCTCGATTCAGTCTTTTTACTGAAACTAGACAGGGGGGAAGCAGAGAAACGAGCAATTACCATTCGGGGCTCGTCTGGGATCTCAAAAGAACTCCAAACAGAAGTTTGCGATCAAGAGTGTTGAGCTGCTTCGATCGCGAGTGCAGCAATTGGGCCCACTGTGCAGTTTTCGCATTGAATTTCGGCACTTCACGAGTCGGAGTGGATCGATCATTTGCGGGCTTGGGACAGGGTCTAATCGAGGTAATTAGAACAGAGTCTAGCAAGCACGGGGGAATGGTTACCACACCTTTGGGTTGGAGGCCCATAAAACAAGGCTGGGGTTAGAGGCCCTGGTGGGGTTGGGTTAGAGGCCCTTTCCTGGGTTAGAGGCCCAAAACTGGTCGTAGTTGGGTAGACTGCAGATGCCTTTAACGAGAGCCAAACGTGCTTCATCGGGCAAGAAGTGGCCCAGCGTTAGACTTGGTATCCGAATTGGTGGGGTATTAAAAGACATGTCTCGCCTTCAATCGGATTGCTGCCGGGAGCAGGAATTGAAAAGGTGCGCTTCGAAAAACGGCATAGATAATTTACAGCGCGAAGCGACTAGGCTCTGGATCCTCGGTACTTAGCAGAGGGTGTGCCTGTGTTTAGGTATCTGAGTCACTCCCTGAAGTAATGGACGAGGAGCCTCGAGAAGGCACAGAGCTTGGATAAACTGAGTATACATTGGCTGATTCGAGAGCATGCGTAGTAAGAAAGATACACACTAAAAATTAGGAGATTGAGTTTGAGTCTATATTTGCAGCGAAATTTCCACATACTGGATTTCATATTGAAATTCTGCCTAAGGTGGGATTCGATTTCCTGTATATAGAACTTCGAAGTCCATGATCGATTCCGAATAGCGGCTGATCAACAGTGAATAGTAACCCTCTGGTCGATTGTTGATTAGTACCTGATAGCGAAGAGTACCTGAGAGATGGGAGCCTCCCTACTTGGCGAAAAGTAATCCGAATAGAGAAGGGTACCCCCAATTCTGTCGAACTTAGAGAGGACGGATGGAGGTCCCCCTTTAGAAGTCCAGTCTTAGCAGAGGGATAGTAACATTCGGGAGGAAAAGTGATTATTTAGACAAGTAATTATTTGTAGGAAGAGTAAACTAGGAAGGGGAAAATCTTCGGTATCAGAGGGAGAGGTTCACTGCGTGACACGGCATCGAGATCGAGTGTTCGTTAATTGTGTGCTAGTGCTTTAAAGCATTTTGTAAATTGTAAAAAATAGCTTTCCATATTGTTATAGGATCCGGATTTTGTAAATATTCTCTGTATGTAAATAAATTTGGAGTAATTAAAAGTTAAGATTTAGATCGTGTTAAGTCCGCAGACGGTCATTTGTGTTGCTGCATGTGCGAGTGTTTACAGATTTAAAACTTGAAGCGAGAGTGTGTTTAAGTTAGATATTCAGTGTTTAATTTGGATATTCGTATTTGTTTAAGATTGTTTTGTAAGAATCTGAAATGGGGTGGTTTCATGGGTTGTACTCCTTCGATTGCTACATCGGGGGAGGAGTCATCCTGCTGATTGATTGCGCAACGAGGAGGATTAATGAGAGTGGGGTTTACTGGATGCTTATAATTTATATTGGGGTGTGTTTTGGGTTATTGATAATCGGGGGAATATTTTCATTCTTAATTATAGTCTTGTTAGCGTAGTTTGGGTTCGTTTGTTTGTGCCAACTTAAAGTTAATTAAGTGAGACAGAGAGACTGCTGCGTGAGAGACTGCGTGCGAGTGAGAGTTGTTTGAAAGTTTGGTATTTAATGCAGCGATTGTGATTTAACTGATAAGAGAGTTTGGAGACTGAATAGGATCGAGTGGTTTGAATAATTAAACAGGAGTGATTCGGAGATAGTTGAAAGGAGGCGATTGCTGGAGTAGGTGTGAATCTGAAAGATCGTTGACCATTGTGTGGGAGAGATTCCATTGACCTTGGAGTCTGGGAGGAGTAGTGAGAAAAAGAGGTGTTAGTGTCTGGAACCTATATTTTGCAATTTGTGTTTTGTCCATTGTTCCGAGATGGGGAATGTCTCTGAGAAGGATCGATCAAACAGATTGGAAAACCGGTTAAGGATAATTTGCGGGGAGCTTCCAAATGAAGCGTAGATAGACTGAGGGGATTATCGGGGAAATTAAATGCAATTTCCAAAGACCAACTTTGGCCGTTGAGCGGAATTAAGTCTTTAATCGGGATAAACTATGTAGAGACAATCGTTAAAAATTATGGGAATAGTGATGAAGCAAATGAGTTAATTCAGATGTGGAAGGTATTCTTCACTAAAAGAAAAATAAATAAATATGTTTTACTGTCCACGCTAAGAATGGTGGCTTGTAAATTGGGAATACGAGAAGACAATAGAACTGATCCTTCTCAAGACATTTCAGAGCGGGGACAAGAATAATTAATAAGCCAAATGCAGGAGCAAGAGCAGGAGCAGGAAAGAGTGTCGTCTTTCAAAAAGGAGACTGCTGAAATGGCTCTTAAAGGGAAAGTGCCGACGGAAATTATATTGGGTAAGAATGAGAAAGGGTCTGCATACCTTGAAGGGAATTGCATGCCAGGGTAGGCAGAATTCTTTGGAGTAGATATGGAGCCACAGTGCCCCTCACACAACTCTCATGTTCCCAATTCAGAGGAATCGTGCACAGCTTGCGAGCGGGGCACACGGGAGGAGTCAACGTTAACTTCGGCTCCTCCCCTATATTTAAATCTGACATAGAAACATCGGGAAGAGACCTTCTATCTCCTAGGATTGCCCCACGGGTGGTGGACAATACAATACAATTATACAATACAATTTAATTTATTTGTCATTTGGTCCCCTTGAGGTCCAAACGAAATGTTGTTTCTGCAGCCATACATTACAAAACAAAAAGACCCGAGACACAATATAGTTTACACAAACATCCATCACATCGCTGTGATGGAAGGCAAAAAAACTTATCTCTCCACTGCACTCTCCCCCCCGATGTCAGAGTCAGAGTCAAAGTCAAAGCCCCCGGCTGGCGATGGCGATTGTCCCGCGGCCATTAAAGCCACGCCGGGTGATGCAAGGTCGCACACCGGGTCTAGTTGTTAGAGCCCCCGGCGTGCGCTCGCAAAGTCCCGCGGCCATTCCAATGCCCCGCTCAGGTGCTCTTCAACCCCGCAACTCGGGCGGGAGAAGTCGCCGTTGCGGAAGCCCCGAAAAGCGGTCTCCCAGCAGCGACCCGTGGGCTCCCGGTGCCGCCGTCCGCCAAACCCGCAGTTGCAGCCTCCGAATCTCCGGGGGTCGGGTCGCAGCAGCGTCCACCACAGCTCCACCCGCTCTGGACTCGGCCAGCCCCGTGACGGTGAGTAGTCGGCAGCTCCGCTCCTGTTGGAGGCCGCTCCCCATTGCAGCCCCAACGACAACGGAGACCCGACAAAGAAAAGGTCGGGTCTCCCGTGCAGGGGAAAGATTTTAAAGTTACCGCCTCCCCCCCACCCCCCCACACACATACCCCAACAAAAAAAATAACAAAAACTACATAAAAACGAGACAAAAAATAATAAAAACACAGACGGACTGCAGAGGCCGCTGCTGACGAGAGTCGCGCCGCCCACCGAATCCAATAGGGGAATCCAAGGAGCTAGAAAGAAGACTTCATCGATACGGGTGCCAAAATTAAGTAGGGATTCCAGTAGTGAAAGAGTAAAAGAATCCTTCTTGAAGTACTGGGATAAAACAAATAGCCTTTCAGTGGGTGAGATAAAGGGAGAATATGGATGGATTGGTCCGGACATCTATCTATATTATTAAAAGTCTGATCTTGACCGCTTTTGGCTAGCTGTGGTGTGATTTCCGGGAGAACGCCACCACCTACGGCCGTCATTTTGGGCCACCTCGCTCAGAGCCCCCTTCCGGAGGATTTGTCCCAACGATGAAAAATCAGAGAGATATTAATGTTTTTTTTAAATCCCCATTCTCTCTGCTGCCCCCGCTGGCGGCAGGAGGGCGGGACTATAAAACCCGGAAGTGTAGTCCCTCACTCAGTCTCTTCCAGACCCAGGAAGCGAGAGGGTCACGGCTCTCTGAGCTGCTAATAACACTGAACGCACGTCTACTCCACGGGAGTCCCCTCGATGCGGCTGTAAGGTGGCTGCTGCCCAATTGTTTGCCTCGCCTTTTTAACAAGTTTGTGTTCACAAAATGAATTTTGGTTGTCGGATGGCTGCTGCCCAATTGTTTGCCTCGCCTTTTTTTAACAATGAAACGCCTACTAACCGAAAGGAAGGGACGCCTAAATGCAAACTAACCGAAAGGGCGGGACGCCTAAAAGCCAACGAACCAAAAGTCTGCGTCGCCTAAAAGCAAACTTACCGAATGGCCGCTCTGTCGAAACGCCACCTACCCGAAATGCGGCGTCGCCTACAGGACAAAGTACTGACTGCTGCTCAACAGAAAAGTCCAATAACTGACTTGACGTTGCTGGGGAGCGGGACTTGTCAGTGATTGGTCCAGACCCCAGCGTCAATCACATCACTGTGAACACATGAACATTGTCCCAAACCTCCCGACCCGCAGCCCGGCTAACCATGTTCCCGAATGTAAGAACGATTTATACATGCAATACATGATATACATTTATACATGTTTAATTAACTGGTGTATATCATGTATTACATGTATAAATCGTTCTTACATTCGGGAACATGGTGTGGGTGTGGGTGTCAAAGTCCGGGTGTCGGGGAGGGGAATCACCCTGGTGCGGAGGTTAGGGTCCGATGGCGATGCATCGCGGTCAGTGACTGTGGAGATGGAGGAGAGAGAGAAGGGGAGAGAGAGCGGGGGAAGGGGGAGAGAGGGGGGGGAGGAGGGGAAGAGAGAGGAGGAGAAGAAAAAGGAGAAGAGTGGAGAGAGAGTGGGAGAGAGTAGAGGGGAGAGAAGAAGGGAAGAGAGGTGGGGAAGAGAGAGGAGGGGAAGAGAGAGGAGGGGAAGAGAGAGAAGAGTGGAGAGAGAGAAGGGAGAGAAGAGAAGGGAGAGAGAGAGGGAAGAGAGGAGAGAGAAGAGGGAGATGGGAGTGTGGGGTTCATTTTCCCACACAAGCCATAGGTGACTGGGCAATCTGAACCCAAGCACCAAGTTGAAAGCAACCAAAGGTGTGCATCGCTCGGGACAGCCCCCACTCTCCCATGGCCACCTTCCGCGGGTCGGGTGGAGCGGAGGTTTGGGACACTGTTCATGCCTTCACAGTGATGTGATTGACGCGGGGGGTCTGGACCAATCGCTGACAAGTCCCGCCCCCCCCCCCCCCCCGTTATTGGACTTTCTGTTGAGCGGCAGTCGGTCCTTTGGCCTGTAGGCGACGCCGCCTTTCGGGTAGGTGGCGTTTCAACAGAGCGGCCATTCGGTAAGTTTGCTTTTAAGCGATGCAGCCTTTCAGTTCGTTGGCTTTTAGGCGTCCTGCCCTTTCAGTTAGTTTGCATTTAGGCGTCCCATCATTTCATTTAGGAGGCGTTTCGTCTTCGGACTCTTTCGGTTCATTGCCGTTTCGGCCTCGTTTCCATTCCGTTCTTTGGCTTCGGCTTCTTGTCTGTCGGCGGTGCGTCCACACACGGATCGTGCCAAAGAAGCAGCAGGGCCGTTACAGTTTGGCACCAGCGCTGTCTCAGGAGCTGCCAGAGCGAGGTTGTAGACAACAACGAACTGCCTTAGGGGCTCCGACTCCGGATTTTCTTGAGGTTTACTCCAGGAGCCTTTTCCATGGCTAAATTTGACCACAAGGCAGTGGAGGTTTTATCTAGGAGTTTTCCCTCTACTAGATGGACTGCCTTCCCAGGCTGACGAGCCCCATCTGCCCGGGACTTAGGATAAAATTAATAGTAAAGGAAATTGAATGTTTAAATTTGAACAACTGGGAATTCTACAGGAATTGGAATGGAATTGTATTATTCGCTACAAAGCTGTGGAATGAGAAAGATTAAATGGGCATTGAAATTTGAAATAGTAAATTGAAGGCTGAGACTGAATTTGGTTAAATTGGAACATTTATCATGGTTTGCTTCAAATTAAAGTCACGCCTGTTGGGGGATCTGGACCAAACACAGCTGAAATTTATATGATTACCTGTCACCAGATATCTATATAAATAAGTCTCAACTTGACCACTTCCGGGCTGCGCTGTATATTGATTTTAGAAAAAACGCTAGCCTATATCGCTATGATTTTTGGCCATCTTATGCAGAGTCCTCATCCGCTGAGGCAGCCCCGGGGAATTTTCTGATCGATGAAAAATAAAAAAGTTTTGAGTGTTTAAAAAAACCTTGAGATCAGCTGATTGGTCCTCTCGCCAGTCAATCACCATGATGAAAGTAACGCCCCTTCCGGGGAGGGCAGGACTATAAAACCCCGGATGCCTGCACTTGGGTCGGTCACTCTGGAAGATCATGAGGAAGAGGCCACAAGTGTGATTCTAAACTGTCAATCAACTGAATTGTGAGTCTGCAATGTACTTTGCAATGAATGATTTGTTAGCCCTAAATGAAAATGCAATGAGTTGTTTGGCCTGCCCTGTGCTTGAAACTGCAATGGAAATGAAATTAAAATGCAATGAGCTGTTTGGCCTGCCCTGTGGTTGAAAGTGCAATGGAAATGGAAATGAAATGAAAATGCAATGAGCTGCTTGATGGCGGATGTGCAGGAGTGGGCGCCGTCTGTGTATGGCAGCCTGCCCGCAGTCCATCTCTTCACCTTTTAAATTTTTTTTATTTTAAGTCCTGTTGAAAAATGTTAGTTGGAGGTCTTTTATGTGGTGGGTGGGGGTGGGGAGGGGGAAACTTTATTACTTAGTCCCCTACCTGGTCGGAGAGGCAGCATCCCTCCGAGCTGCTTCTTCGCCCCGTCCTCGCGGCCTACCATCGAGAATGGAGCGGCGTTTCCTGTCGGGACCGGCCGGGACTACAGCTTCGGCGGCGGCGCAGCGCTGGGACACCATCATGGAGCGGGTGATGCCTTACCGGGTTGCCGTGCGGTAAGCTCTGGAGCGCTGTGGCCGCCGACTCCCAACATCGCGGAGCTGTGGCTGCTGCGTCCGGCCGTGGGCGGCGCTGGATTTGGAGCGCCGCGGAGCCAGGGATCGAGTTCGCCGGGGTCGGAGCTTCAACCGGCGTGGCCTGAGGACTACGAGTCTCTCTGGGGAGGAGGCAGCCGCTCCAGACTTTCCAAGTCGCTGAGGAACGTTTCACCCGACGCCGGAGTTGCATCTTCACGGCAAGAGGGCCCTGAAAATTATCGGACTGGCTGCAAGGCAACAAATGGGCCCCGACCTCGGGTGTTTCACAGAGGAAGAGGACTTATCTTTCTGGTGCTTTTCCCCATAGTGGAAATTTTTGATTCTGCTGTGGGGGAACGTTTGTGTTGAACTCTATAATGTGTTGTGTCCATTTAAAAAAGTTTTTTAAACCTTTTTCTATGGTTTGTATGGAAACTTATTATTTATTTTATGTAAAGCACTTTGGCGTCAATGCGAGTTGACTTAAAACATGCTATATAAATAAAACTTACTTACTGTTTGGCCTGCCCTGTGCTTGAAACTGCAATGGAAATGGAAATTAAATGAACATGCAATGAACTGTTTGGCCTGCCCTGCGCTTGAAACTGCAATGAAAATGGAAATGAAATGAACATGCAATGAGCTGTTTGGCCTGCCCTGTGCTTGAAACTGCAATGGAAATGGAAATGAAATGAGCATGCAATGAGCTGTTTGGCCTGCCCTGACCTCAAAATTGCAATGGAGATGGAAATGAAATGAACATGCAATGAGCTGTTGGGCCTGTCCTGTGCTTGAAACTGCAATGGAAATGAAATGAAAATGTAATGAGCTGTTTGGCCTGCCCTGTGCTTGAAACTGCAATGGAAATGAAATGAAAAGAAAATGCAATGAGCTGTTTGGCCTGCCCTGTGCTTGAAACTTCAATGGAAATGAAATGAAAATGCAATTAGCTGTTTGGCTTGTCCTGTGCTTGAAAATGCAATGGAAATTGAAATTAAATGAAAATGCAATTTGTTTGGCCTGTCTTGTGCTTGAAACCGCAATGGAAATGGAAATGGAAATGAAATGAAAATGAAATGAGTTGTTTGGCCTGCCCTGTGCTGGAAATTGAAATGGAAATGAAATTAGTTGTTTGACCTGCCCTGTACTTGAAATGGAAATTAAATGAGTTGTTTGGCCTGCCCTGTGCTTGAAATTGAAATGGAAATGAAATGAAATGAGTTATTTGGCCTGCCTGAAACCACTCATTTCAGCCTATAAGGCCCCTATTAGCTGAGAAACCAGTCCCTTTTGCCCAAAATGCCCGTATTAGACTAGGAGGAGCATTTTGTCCTAAAAGGCCCGTGCCAGGCAGGAAGTCCAGAAAAAGTGCCTTTCACTGAGATTTCACTTTTTTTTAAAAAAAGATTCCCTTCGGCCCATCTGACCTGTACTAGCCCAGGAGGAATCCCTTCGGCCCATTAGTAAGTATTCTTCCTGCAAGTATTAAACTTCACCCCAGTATTTTTCTCCCTCCCTTCATTGGCTCCCTGTCCAGGTCAGGATAGACTTCCCTCCTTCATTGCTGTGATCTGCAGAAAGAGATGAAAAATGTCTAAAATTGATTCTCCAAACAGTCCCCCTTCTTTATCACAGAGTCTCTCACAAAGCCTGCGTGACTGAGCTGCCAACCCACCAGGCCTGCGTGACTGAGCTGCCAGCCCACCAGGCCTGAGTGACTGAGCTGCCAGCCCACCAGGCCTGAGTGGCTGAGCTGCCAGCCCACCAGGCCTGAGTGACTGAGCTGCCAGCCCACCAGGCCTGAGTGGCTGAGCTGCCAGCCCACCAGGCCTGAGTGACTGAGCTGTCAGCCCACCAGGCCTGAATGACTGAGCTGCCAGCCCAAGAATCCATTCGGCCCACAATGTCCATACTAGCCCTCTATAAACCAGTCCCTTTAGCCCACAACACCCATACTAGCACTCCAGAAAGCCCTCCCCCCACTGGCCACCAATATTGGAATTGGTGGAAAGGTGGAATATTGGGTTGGAGGACCAGCCCTCCCGTGTGAACATGGGATCCAACGGGTCCCACTTAGTCTAGTACATAGTATAACACCATGTGAGTATGAAGAAGACTATTTAGTGTCGATCCTAGAATACTAAAGAATATGTTATGGAACAGATAGGAATAGGGATAATAGAGCAATAGTAATAGAAAAATAATAGGTTCAAGTGAAATAGAAATAGTGAATGTGTGGGAACGTATGAGTGCATGATGGTAACCTGCTTTGTCCCAAGCTTCTTAGGATTTTCTAGGGTTTAGGTTCGACTGTGTAAGGTGATGGAAGACTGGGCAGCAACACAGATGGAGGGAATTCGCGCCAAGAAAAACTTGGGAGGTGAAGGCTCCTCAGACAGAACTTGTGAAGTTATGCCCATGAAAACTCGGGACGCTTTACAAGATTCTGAGAAGAAACATCATCATCTTGTGTTACTGATAGATGGGAAATGTAAAGCACACTTATGTATATCTGGTTAGCTGATTATTGAGCCACTTTGGTTATCATTAATGATGGGTTATCATTATGATAAAAGGAAGGAATGTTAATCCTGGCTAGATTGGACCAGCTAGGACTTCAAAATGGAGTTAAGTTTCAGGGTTGCTGGGAGATTTGGTCAAATTGGAATTACTCTCTACAGAGCAGGGACACGCTGCAAAGAGGTGCCAGAGTGTCTGGAGCTTAGATACAATTTGCAAGCAAAGAATGGGAGTCTCTGCAAACCCTGTCAATCTGGTGCAAAATGCATAGAATGGATTGGATGGCTGCAAACCAGACATACACCTTGTAAATAGTTGTAAATAATGATGCAGAATCTGACTTTGCCAAGTGTTGATTGGATGAGGTGTTGAGCCTTGTCTGGGTTTTCTGTAAATCAGTGTAAATGTTTCCAAGTTCAAGATTCAAGAGTGTTTATTGTCATGTGTCCCAGATAGGACAATGAAATTCTTGCTTTGCTTCAGCACAACAGAATATAGAATGCATAAATACAGAACAGATCAGTGTGTCCATATACCATTGTATAAATATATACACACATCAATAAATAAAACAGATAAAGTGCAAATAAACAGATAATGGGCGATTAATGTTCAGAGTTTTGTTTGAGTTGAGTTCAATAGCCTGATGGCTGTGGGGAAGCAGCTGTTTCTGAACCTGGACGTTGCAGTCTTCAGGCTCCTGTACCTTTTGAGGCAGCGACTGTGATAGATCCCCTCGATGGTAGGGAGGTCAGAGTCGATGATGGACTGGGCAGTGTTTACTACTTTTTGTAGTCTTTTCCGCTCCTGGGCACTCAAGCTGCCGAACCAAACCACGATGCAACCGGTCTGCGTAAACTTCTCAGGAAGTAGAGGCGTTGATGTGCTTTCTTTATAATGGCATCAGTGTTCTCGGACCAGGAGAGATCTTCAGAGATGTGCAAGCCCAGCAATTTGAAGCTCTTGACCCTTTTCACCATCGACCATTTGATATAAACGGGACTGTGGGTCCCCATCCTACCCCTTCCAAAGTCCACAATCAGTTTCTTGGTTTTGCTGGTATTGAGGGCCAGATTGTTGTGCTGGCACCAATTGGTCAGTCGATTGATCTCACTTCTATACTCTGACTCGTCCCCATCAGTGATACGTCCCACAACAGTGGTGTCGTCAGCGAACTTGATAATAGAGTTCGCACTATGACCGGCTACGCAGTCATGAATATAGAGTGAATACAGCAGGGGGCTGAGCACGCTGCCTTGAGGTGCTCCCGTGCTGATTGTTATCGAGGCTGACACTTTTCCACCAATTCGAACAGTCTGAGGTCTGTGAATGAGGAAGTCAAGGATCTAATTACAGAGGGATGCGCAGAGACCCAGTTCTGAGAGTATGATAACCAGCTTGGAGGGGATGATTGTATTAAATGCCGAGCTATAATCAATGAATAACAGCCTGACATATGAGTTTTTGTTGTCCAAGTGGTCCAGAGCGGAGTGGAGAGACAGCGAGATCGCATCCACCATTGATCTATTGTGGTGGTAAACGAACTGCAGTGAGTCCAAGTTTTTGTCGAGGTAGGAGGTGATTTGTGCCATGATCAACCTCTCGAAGCACTTCATCACCACCGACGTTAGTATCACTGATCGATAGTCATTGAGGCACGTCACCTTGCTCTTCTTGGGCACCGGTATAATTGATGCCCTTTTAAAGCAGGTGGGAACCTCGGTCCTCAGAAGTGAGAGGTTGAAAATGTCCGTTAAAACTCCAGCCAGTTGGTCCGCACAGGTTATTAGAACACAAGCCAGTACCATCAGGTCCAGCCGCTTTTCGAGTGTTCACCCCCCTGTAGGATCTTCTGACGCAGGCCTCTGACTGTGACTGAAATACCATCACAGCGAATGGGGGCTCGAGAAGGCACACCAGTGTTCTCCCTATCAAAGTGTGCGTAAAACGCATTGAACTCGTCAGGGAGTGATGTTTCGCCGACATTTGAGCTGCCTCCTGATTTCGCCTTGTAGGAGGTGATTGCATTCAGGCCCCGCCACAGTTGCCGAACATCTGTCTCATCCTCCAGCTTGGAGCAGAAGTCCCTTTTGGCCTTTTTGATGGCCTTACCAAGGTTGTATCTTGACCTTTTATAGACCACTGTATCATCAGACATGAATGCCCGGTGTCTGGTCTTCACGAGAGTGCGGATCTCAAAGTTCATCCAAGGTTTCTGATTGGGAAACACTCGGAAGGTTTTTGTAGGGATGCAGTCCTCCACACACTTCATAATGAAGTCTGTAACGACTGTGGCTTATTCATTCAGGTCCGTTGCCGAGTCCCTGAACATTGCCCAGTCTACAGACTCCAAACAGTCCTGGATTTGTTCCTCTGCCCCCCCCCCCCGACCAGCTCTGTACAGTCCTCACCTCCGGGGATGTGCTCTCTAATTTCTGCCTGTAGGCAGGAAGAAGCAGCACATATGGTCGGATTTACCGAAGTGAGGGCGAGGAATGGAGCGATAGGCATTCTTGATGGTGGTGTAGCAGTGGTCGAGGGAGTTGGTGGAAGTTAGGGACTTGCTTTATTGAAGTCCCCAGCTATGGTGGTAAACTCGTCGGGGCAAGACGTCTGGTGTTTGTTGACCACGGAGTGCAGCTCCTCCAGTGCCAGACGGACGTCTGCCTGGGGTGGGATGTAGACCGCGGTCAATATGATGGAGGTGAATTCCCTCAGAAGGTAGAAGGGGCGGCACTTCACCGCCAGATGTTCGAGGTGTGGAGAGCCGGAGTTGGACAGGACTGCCACGTCTGAGCACCACGCAGAGTTGACCATGAGACAGACGCCCCCTCCTCCCCCTTTCCCAGATGCCTCTGTACGGTCTATACAGTGGATGGAGAACCCTTCAGGCTGGACCGCTGAGTCTGGGGAGCTGGGGGTGAGCCATGTCTGTGAAACACAACATGTTGACTTCCTCTCGAGGTCCATTGTGAATACAATGTATTGAACTGTTGTATCGTTGGGTTAGGGAAATGCCTGTTATGTATGGGGTTAATCGATTTCTGTAATTCGGTTATTGAGAGACCACCCCCATGTGGTTTGGACCCTTGAGGTCCTGAGACATATAAAAGTCTGCGATCACGAGGCTCAGCGTCGATCTTCTGGAGGAGCGCTCGGGACTGCGTGAACTTCTGGAGTGCTCTGTCTGCACGAGGCCGAGAGGGCTTGAACAGGCAGACGCGAGGATCGAACCCGCGGTGGGATAGGTGCAGTGTGTGATCTGTGACGCGCTTTTGGTAAAATAAAATTTAGTTTCAAGTGCTCGATTCAATGGTTTTATTGAAACTAAACTGGGGGGGAAGCTTAGAAACGAGCAATTATCATGGGAAGAAACTGAATATCTCGGAGAAAACCCACATGGTCACGGGGAGAACGTACAAACTCCGTACAAACAGCACCCGTAGTCTGGATCGAACCCGGGTCTCCGGCACTGCAAGAGCTGCAAGGCAGCAACTCTACCGCTGTGCCACCATGGCCGCATTATACATCTGATTATACATCTGTATAAATACATCAAGCAGCATTAAAGCTGCCACTGCATTGAGTTTGGCAAAAGTTAAATGTAATGCTCTGTAAAAGCAAAATGACAATTGTTTTGTTGTCCATTGCACTTGTGCCTGAAGTGCTTGTGCCTTTACAATGTGTAGATGTCAACATCTTCATGGTTCTATAACTGTGTGGTCTGCTTTATTCCAGATTAAGAGACTCATTAGATCGTTTATTCAGAAACAAGAGACAATAAACCTTGTGGTCGTGCCTTGTAACGTTGACATAGCAACCACAGAAGCACTGAAAATGGCACAGGAAGTGGACCCTTCTGGAGGCAGAACTTTGGGTAATTGCATACCCTTCCTCACTCCACTCCCCCTTCACCCAGGTACCCAACACAGGCACAATGGCCTGCAGTAGGCTTCATATTTTGAGTAGGCCTCAGCGGCATCTCCCTTGCACTATCCATAAACATAGAAACATAGAAAATAGGTGCAGGAGTAGGACATTTGGCCCTTCGAGCCTGCACCGCCATTCAATATGATCATGGCTGATCATCCAACTTAGTATCCCGTGCCTGCCTTCTCCCCATACCCCTGATGCCTTTAGCCACAAGGGCCACATCTAACTCCCTCTTAAATATAGTCAATGAACTGGCCTCAACTACCTTCTGTGGCAGAGAATTCCAGAGATTCACCACTGTGTGAAAAATGTTTTTCTCATCTCGGTCCTAAAAGACTTCCCCCTTATCCTTAAACTGTGACCCCTTGTTCTGGACTTCCCCAACATTGGGAAAAATCTTCCTGCATCTAGCCTGTCCAACCCCTTAAGTTTGTATAAGATCCCCCCTCAACCTCCATATTATGGTCACTCTTGCCCAAGGGGCCACGCACAACAAGACTGCTAACTAACCCTTCCTCATTACTCAATACCCAGTCTAGAATAGCCTGCTCTCTCGTTGGTTCCTCTACATGTTGGTTTAGAAAACTATCCCGCATACATTCCAAGAAATCCTCTTCCTCATCCCTGCCCATTTGATTCACCCAATCTATATGTAGATTGAAGTCACCCATTATAACTGTTTTACCTTTGTTGCATTCATTTCTAATTTCCTGTTTGATGCCATCCTCAAATCCACTACTACTGTTAGGTGGCCTGCACACAACTCCGACTAGCGTTTTCTGCCCCTTAGTGTTTCACAGCTCTACCCATATCGATTCCACATCGTCTAAGCTAATGTCCTTCCTTTCTATTGCGTTAATCTCCTCTTTAACCAGCAACGCTACCCCACCTCATTTTCCTTTCTGTCTATCCCTCCTGAATATTGAATATCCCTGGATGTTCAGCTCCCAGCCTTGGTCACCCTGGAGCCATGTCTCCATGATCCCAACTATATCATATTAATGGAATGTCACTTATAAGGTCATAAGTGATACAAAGAAAATAGGTGCAGGATTAGGCCATTCGGTCCTTCAAGCCAGCTCCGCCATTCAATATGATCATGGCTGAGCATCCAAAATCAGTACCCCGTTCCTGCTTTCTCCCCATATCCCTTGATGCTGTTCTAATAGGAACAGCAATAGGCCATTCGGCCCATCAAGTCTCCTCTGCCATTCAATCATGGCTGATCTATCTCTCCCTCCTAACCCCATTCTACTGCCTTCTCCCCATAATCCCTCACACTCGTACTAATCAAGAATCTATCTCTGCTTTAAAAAAATCCCTTGCATTTGCTATAAGCCGTTGGATAATTCAAGGATTAAATAAAATAAAGGCTTCTACTTCTTTCTCTTGTGTATTCATCTAACTTCTCCTTCAACTTGTATGTCAACCACAAACCACCTTGTGATAGTTGCTTCAAACTTTTTCTCTCCATTCCTGCTCTCCTCAAGGTCAATCTTTGGACCCTGTTGTAGGAGGGAATTTTGTGTTATTCCCGTCCCCTGAATCTGGCTTTACTTAGGGCCCAGCTGAGAAATATGAGGTGCTGTTCCTCCAATTTGTGCTGGTTAGTCTTTTCAAATGAGGCAGAGGTTCACTTCCACCGCCTCCAACCTCATCTACTGTATCTGCTGTTCCAGGTGTGGACTCCTATATATCGGTGAGACCAAGCACAGGCTTGGCATTTGTTTCGCTGAACACATCCGCTCAATTTGCCTAAACCTACGTGATCTCCCGGTTGCTAACACTTTTACTCCCCCTCCCATTCCCAATCCGACCTTTCTGTCCTGGGCCTCCTCATTGTCGGAGTGAGGCCCAGCACACATTGGAGGATCAAACCCTCATATTTCGCTTGGGCAGCTTTCACCCCAGCAGTATGATATTTGACTTCACTAACTTTAAGTAACCCTTCCTTTCCCTCTCTCTCCTTCCCTCACCCTTCCCAGTTCTCTGACCAGTCTGACTGTCCCTCTGATTACTTTGTGTCTCTATTTGTTTTGTTGTCACCTTCACGTAGGTAACAATGATCTTTCAACATTTCCCTTGATCTGCATCTCTTTTGACCTTTTACACTTCCTTATCTCTGCAACTCCCTCTCCCCTAACTCTGAAGAAGGGTCTCGAGCTGAAACGTCATTCCTTCTCCCCACAGATGCTGCCATTCCCGCTGAGTTACTCAAGTAACTGTGTCTATCTTCGGTGTAAACCAGCATCTGCAGTTCTCCTACACAACCATATTGCCCTCAACTTAGCGTACCCCCCAATGTTTAATTTAACTAAACTAGCTGTGCTGTGGAACCTAAACACCGTGATAAATCTATTTACTGCCGCACTAACATCCTTGGGTACCATACGTTGGCCATTTTTACCATCATACTTCCCCCGTCTATAAGCTCGAGGGTTAAACACATTACAAACTATTCATTTTCTCCGATAATGTCTGTGTACTACAGCTATACACTTGTACTATCTCTGATATGCTTATCTAAAATGTATCTTTTAAGTTTAGAGATACAGCGCAGAAACAGGCCTTTCGGCCCACCAAGTCCACGCATAACAGCGATCCCCGCACGTTAACACTATTCACGCACATTAACACGGCATGTTTGTGATCTGGAATCAGTTAAAGACTGCGCTAGATAATGCAGCATAGTCTGAAGAAGGGTTCCAATCCGAAACGTCACCCATCCATTTTCTCCAGAGATGCTGCCTGACACACTGAGTTACTTGATCCCACCACTTGCCACATCTTCCCATCTCCTCCCTGTCTGCTTTCCGCAGAGACCGCACCCTCTGTAACTCCCTGGTCAATTCGTCCCTTCCCACACGAACCATCCCCTCTCCTGGCACTTCTTCTTGCAACCGCAGGAAATGCTACACTTAATAATAATAATAATAATAAATACTTTATTGATCCCCTCAGGGAAATTCAGATGTCCAGAAGCCCCCAACCAACAAACCCACAGATTCAAAACGAACGCAGACAGAAAATACATAGAATACAATGTGGACACTACCTGAGAGCAATAAATACTTAAAAAGACCAATAATTAACAGCTAAAAATTAAAAATTGCAAAATGCATCCCCCTACAGCCTAGCGGTCCGAATTATAAAATCTAATGGCTGCAGGGGTGAAGGATCTCCTGAACCGCTCCGTTCTACAGGGCAGGGAGAGGAGCCGGTTGTTGTTCCGAGTGCTCTTTTGACTCTCCAGAATTACATGGAGGGGATGCCCGGGGTTTTTCAGGATGACCTGCACCTTGTGCCTCATACGCCTCCCAAGCACATCCATCCCAGAGTCTCCTCTCCCCTCCAGCACTGAGCTAGCTCGTTTAACCAGTCTGTCCAGCTTCTTGTTGTTTTTTGCACTAATGCTGTTGCCCCAGCAGACAACAGCGTAGAAAATAACACTTGCAAACACAGTGTTGTAAAACATGTGCAGTATATCATTACACACATTGAATGATTTGAGCCTTCTGAGGAAAAAGAGTCTGCTCTGGCCTTTTTTGTAGAGGGAGTCAGAGTTGACAGACCAGTCCAGTTTGTTATCAAGGTGCACTCCAAGGTATTTATATGTCTGCACCACCTCAATGTCAACCCCTGCAGCGTTGACCGGCTGAAGGGGGAGCTTGGACCTGCCAAAGTTAACCACCATCTCTTTAGTCTTAGTTGTGTTCAGGATGAGACAGTTCTCTTCACTCCAGGCACAAAAGGAACTGGTCAAGTTCCTGTATTCCTCCTCCTGCCCGTTCCTTACACATGCCACAATCGCTGTATCATCTGAATATTTCTGAATAAACTTGTCGCTTTACCTCCTCCCTTGACTCCATTCAAGGACCCAAGTAGTCTTTTCAGGTGCGGCAGAGGTTCACCTGCACCTCCTCAAACCTCATCTATTGCATCCTCTGCTCTAGATGTCAGCTGCTCTGTGAGATCAAGCGTAGGCTTCGCCCACCACCTCCGCTCAGTTTGCAATAACCAACCTGATCTCCCAGTGGCTCAGAACTTCAACTCCCCCTCCCATTCCGAATCCGTCCTTTTTGTCCTGGGCCTCCTCCATGGCCAGAGTGAGGACCACTGTAAATTGGAGGAGCAGCACCTCATATTTCGCTTGGGAAGTTTGCACTCCAGCGGTATGAACATTGACTTCTCTAATTTCAGGTAGTCCCTACTTTCACCTCCCCTTCTCAGCTCTCACTTAGCCCATTGTCTCCACCTCTTCCTTTCTTCTTCCCGCCGCCCCCCACCCTCACATCAGTCTGAAGAAGGGTCTCAACCCGAAACTTTGCCTATTTCCTTCGCTCCATAGTTGCTGCCTTGCCCGCTGAGTTACTCCAGCATTTTTGTCTACCACTGTGTTATCCCAGCACTTTGTGCCTATGTCTGGTAGAAACCAGCATCTGCAGTTCCTTTCCACGCATGGAACAAGCTGTACTGTTTAACACAGACCTTGAGAGTACAATGAGACAGACCCAACCTGGAAGGAACAACATTAACTAAGATGGTTCCCTATTTCTCCCAGTGTTCATCCCCGGCATCTACCATCAATGATCCCCACTATGTTCTCCTTGCCTCTTTTAATTTAGTTTAGAGATACAGCATGGTAATAGGCCCTGCGGCCCACTGAGTCCGGACCGACCAGCGATCCCTGCATATTGACACTATCCTACATACACTAGGGACAATTTACATTTATACCAAGCCAATTAACCAACAAATCTGTACGTCTTTGGGGTGTGGGAGGAAACCGAAGGTCTCTGAGAAAATCCACGCGGTCACGGGGAGAACATTAAAAACTTCATACCGATAGCATCCGTAGTCACGATCAAATCCAGATCTCTGGTGCTGTAAGGCAGCCGCTGTGCTACCCTGCTTATGTTGTACTGAACTGTACACAAAAATGAATTTCACTGTACCTCGGTATATGTGACAAATATAGTTCCATTCCAACTTCCTTATAATTTTCATTGCCAGCAAATTAATTCCATCATTTTTCCCTTTGTTTTCTTTTAAATTTGAAGGTATTTTGACCAAACCTGACCTGGTGGACAAAGGAACAGAGAAGAACGTAGTTGACATTGTGAAGAACCTGACAGTAGAGCTGGCGAAGGGATACATGATCGTTAAGTGTCGTGGCCAGCACGACATCAATGAAAATATAACACTGGTGGACGCAATCGCAAAGGAAAAGGCATTTTTTGAAGACCACGAACAATTTTGGTAAATGGTGAAGACTTGTTTTCCATTAAGTGAAGTGTAGATGGCAGATCGTGTAGATGGTAGACACCTAACATGCTTAACACTTCCCATTTACATGTGCAAACGGCCTTCATATCAAGCTTGCACCAAATAGTCACCTTGCAGTCCCAGGACAACATGCGCCATTGAGTCAAATTTCACACCCAAGTTTGGTTTAGTTAAGGGATACAGTGAGGAAAAAGGCCCTTCGGCCCACCGTGTCAGCACTGACCAGCGATCCCTGCAAATTAACACTGTCCTGCACACACTAGGGACAATTTACATTTATACCAAGCCAATTAACCTACAAATCTGTACACGTCTTTGGAGTGTGGGAGGAAACCCATGCAGGTCACGGGGAGAACGTACAAACTCCGTACAGAAAAGCACCTGTAGTTGTGGTCGAACTTGGGTCTCATGAGGTCAGAAGTGATAGAAGCAGAATTGGGCCATTCGGCCCATCAAGTCTACTCCGCCATTCAATCATGGCTGATCTATCTCTTTCTCCTAACCTGATTCTCCTGCTTTTTCCCCATAATCCCTGACACCCGGCGGGTCTCTGGCGCTGCAAGGCATCAACTCTATAGCTGCTCCACAGTGCCGCCCTTGGAAGTTTGCTTTGCATCAACTTTGCATCGCTTTGTTTTCCGTCTGCAAGCAATGTAAAATTGTTTGATTGTTATTTTGCCAACATCTTGCAATGTTTCAACCTTGACCAAGGTATTCTCTTTTTCACAATTGCAATAACTAGGCCACTATTGGAGGAAGGAAAGGCAGGCATCCCAAATTTGGCCATTCGGCTTACAAAGGAACTGGTCAACCACATTAATGTAAGTTTTACTTTGTAAAAACAACCTCCATTTTCATGACGTCGGGGTTGTGCTGATCAGCTGCATTTTAAAGTAATTCAGCAATGTTTGTCTTGAGGCCTGTCAGTAACTTTGGGATATAAACAAATACAAGGCGTAGCTATGAGAACGCGCATGGGCCCTAGCTATGCCTGCCTCTTTGTAGGGTACGTCGAACAATCCTTGTTCGAGACGTACCGTGTCCCTATCCCCGAACTCTACCTCCGCTATATCGACGACTGCATTGGTGCCACCTCCTGCACCCACACACAACTCACTGACTTCATCCATTTCACCACTAACTTCCATCCGGCACTCAATTACACCTGGACCATTTCCGACATTTCCCCACCATTTCTTGACCTCACTATCTCATCGCAGGTGATAGACTCCTGACCGACATCCACTATAAACCCACTGACTGCCTTGGCTATTTGGACTACACTTCTTCACACCCTGCTTCCTGTTGGGACTCCATCCCCTACTCCCAATTCCTCCATCTACACCACATCTGCACCCAGGATGAGGTGTTCCACACCAGGGCAACGGAGATGTCCTCATTCTTCAGGGAATGGGGGTTCCCCTCTTCTACCATAGATGAGGCTCTCACCAGGGTCTCTTCTATGCCCCGTGACTCTACTCTCACTCCCCATCCCCCCCCCCCCACTCGTAACAAGGGCATAGTCCCTGTTATCTTCACCTTCCACCCTACCAGCCGTCACATACAACAAATAATCCTCCGTCATTTTCGCCACCTCCAACGTGACCCCACCAATTGCCACATCTTTCCATCTCCTCCCCTGTCTGCTTTCCAGAGACCGCTCCCTCCGTAACTCCTTGGTCAATTCGTCCTTTCCCAACCGAACCACCCCCTATCCGGGCACTTTCCCTTGCAACCGTAAGAAACGCTACACTCCATTCAAGGACCCAAGCAGTCTTTCCAGGTGCGGCAGAGGTTCACCTGCACCTCTTCCAACCTCATCTATTGCATCAGCTGCTCTAGATGTCAGTTGCTCTACATCGGTGAGACCAAGCGTAGGCTTGGCGATCGCTTCGTCGAACACCTCCGCTCGGTTCGCAATAACGAACCTGATCAACAGGTGGCTCAGCACTTCAACTCCCCGTCCCATTCTGAATTCGACCTTTCTGTCCTGGGCCTCCCCCATGGCCAGAGTGAGGACCACCGTAAATTGGAGGAACAGCACCTGATATTTCTCTTGGGCAGTTTGCACCCGAGCGATATGAACATTGACTTCTCTAATTTCAGGTAGTCCTTACTTTCTCCTCCCCTTCTCAGCTCTCCGTCAGCCCACTGGCTCCTCCCCTTCCTTTATTCTTCCTCCCCACCCACACATCAGTCTGAAGAAGGGTTTCGGCCCGAAACGTTGCCTATTTCGTTCGCTCCATAGATGCTGCCTCACCTGCTGAGTCTCTCCAGCATTTATGTCTACCTTGGGATATAAAAAAGTGGTTTTATTTAACTCCAGCGCTCTTGGGAAATTCTCCGGGATAAACGGCAGTCATATTTTTGGTGTTGTGACCTGGAAACCTGAAACCCCGAGCTCAGGTGCTGTCTGAATGGAGTTTGCATCTTTTCCCTGTGACCACGTGGGTTTCCTCCGGCTGCTCCAGTTTCCTCCCACATCCCAAAGACGGGCACGTTTATATGTTAATCGATCTCAGGAAATTGCCCCCAGTGTGTGGGGAGTGGATGAGAAAGTGAGATAACGTGGAAGTAGTGTGGACGGGTGGTCGATGGTCGGCGTAGACTCGGTGGTCCAAAGGGCCTGTTGCCGTGCTGTATCTCTAAACTCAACTAAACATAGAAACCAGGCAGATGTTCCTTGGTCAGCACTGAGATATTGATGCTGTCCAAAGATGCCATCTTTCAAATGAGATCTTAAAACAAGTGGACAAGATGTGCCCACGGCACATCTTGAAGAAATGCGACTCCTCCTAGCAGGTAAAGCAGACCAATTCTTAGTGATTTGGTCTCCTTTAATCAACTTTTTACAAGCATATGGTGCAACACAACCGTAGAAATCAAATGTTTCTGAATCAGGTGACGGGTGGCCAAGAACATTAAATAGGTATATCTCCCTCAATCTCCTTTTTTTTTCTAATTCGTTTCTTTCTCTTTCTCTATTTCTTCTTTTTCTTTCTCTTTCTTTTCTCCATTCTTCTGTACCTTTCCGTGTACTTCTCTCTTCTTTCGGGCTACCTTACTATCTCACGCTCCAATCTCTATGATAATCTCTCTTTTTCTACTCTTTTCTTCCTTACTCCTGTTTTATTATTAAATTAAAAATAAGAAGTTGTATATGAAATGTAATATGTCAATATGTATTAGGTACTGTGGTACCACATTATTGTACTTCTAACAAAAATTAAAAAAAACAAAAAACCAAGTGGACAGGTTCACAGGTGAGTTACAGTAAGTATTACGCTCCAAAGTTGAGTTTCATTTAGTGATACAGCACGGAAACCGGCCCCTTGGTCCACTGAGTCCGCACCAACCAGCGATCCCCCCAAATTAACACTCATACACACACACTGGGAAAAATGTACATTTATATCAAGCCATTTAACCTACAAACCTTTACGTCTTTGGAGTGTGGGAGGAAACCGAAGATGTAGGAGAAAGACCCACGCAGATCGCAGGGAGAATGTACAAACTCCATACAGACAGCACCCACAGTCAGGATCGACCCTGGGTCTCTGGCGCTGTAATGCAGCAACTCTACCGCTACGCCACCGTGCTGCCCTAAGTTCTAGACAGCATTTATCCCTCAGTTCCAATAGATTGCTGACGTGCGACAATGGTTGTATTGTTTCTGCTGAATTTTTGTTTTGCTTTGAATCTTTGTTCAAAAGTACTGTATTGACATGTAAAACTTTCTGGGTTAGCTCGTGACCATCGAAGGCTCTGTAATAGATAAGTAGGTACTGGTCTTCCTTCAGAGGAAAGGGATGGTGGAATAAGCTGGGAAGTAGACTGCAGTTGTGAGCACCAGAATCGGCAGACTCTCAAAATAGTGACCCTGTTGATGGCTTAATCTGTCTTTTCAAGAAATCATTGCCTCACTTGCGAAATGAAATAGAAACCAAACTGAACGAGTCGTTGCAAACCCTCAAGAAGTACAGCCACGCAGTCCCCGCTTCTTACTCCGAGCAAATAACATTCTTAATCGAGGTAAGGCCCTCTCTGTTTCATGGCTGTGTTTCGTCTGTTTTGTTCCACAGCAACATACAGGGGGTAAGCGAGGCTGGAACTGTGCTCAGCCTTCCATTTCATTCCCCTGCGTCGAAGGGCAGGTTCGCTGCCAAAAGTTACATTTCAGGTCAAATTTCAAACCTGAGGAGTCACTGGAATGACCAAAGGATGGGAATGAACTGAATTCAAAGTGGGTTTCAATGAGACTTCTCCCACCTCCCCTCCCTAGCCTTCTAAACTCCAGCGAGTACAGGCCCTGAGCCTTCAAAAACGCTAACATTTGGTCACACACGGAAAGTATGTCAAAACGGTATCAATCTGAAAGTGGCCCCCTGTTTCTGGGCATTTTCCCCCCTGGGTGTAGTTCAACATTCTGCCCCTGCATGTGGTCCAAGCTGTTATTGGAAAATACTGAAAATCTGAAAATACAGCCCTGCGCCTTCCGGTCTTGATCTCCCTCCGATTCCGGGAGTGGAAATACTGACCACCACCACCTACTCCAGCACAATGTTCCAGGTCCATAAGCCATCAAGAGTGCTTTATTGCCACATGTCCCAGATAGGACAATGAAATTCTTACTTGCAGCAGCACAACAGAATACGTAAACACTGTAAACATAATAATAAATGAGAAGAAAAATGTTTAGTGCGTGTATACACACACACATAAAAAATAAATAAATAATAATGGTGATAGTCATAGCAGCAGAATTAGGCCATTCGGCCCATCAAGACTACTCCACCATTCAGTCATGGCTCATCTATCTCTTCTAACTAATCCCATTCTCCTGCCCTCTCCCCATAACCCCCTCATCCTTCTTAACTACAGCATACAGACCCAGTGCCTCGAAAATATGGATAGGTGATGTTTTGGGTCGGGGATGACACAAAGTGCTGGAGTAATTCAACGGGACGGACAGCATCCCTGGAGAACGTGGATAAATGATGTTCCAGGTTGAGACACAAGGGTCCCAACCCGAAGAGTCACTTATCCACGTTCTCCACAGATGCTGTCTGACCTGCTGAGTTACTCCAGCACTTTGTGTCTTTCCATGGTAAAACAGCATCTGCAGTTCCTTGTTTCTTCAAAAGGTGACTTTTTATTGGTTAATGCTTTTCTACATGCGTGTGCTGGTAACTTCACAAAACTTGTGATTTATTTACCAGAAAATCACAAGCTTCTGCAACCACATAAAAAATCTGACCTTGGGAGAGGAACCTCAGAACCAGATAGATGGCGTGAGGTACATCACCAAAGTACGAAATGAGTTTGATGAATGGAACACATTCCTGAACAAGCGTGTATCAAACTGTGAGCATAAATATATTTTGATTGATTGATGCTTTATTATCACATGTACCTGTCTCATTGTGCTCTCGAGGTCTGTGTTAACCAGTACAGCTTGTTCCATGCGTGGAAAGGAACTGCAAGGTTTCCACCAGACATAGGCACAAAGTGCTGGAGTAACTCAGTGGGTCAGGCAGCATCTCTGGAGAAAATGGATGGGTGACGTTTCGGATCGGAACACTTCTTCAGACTATGCTGCATTATCTAGCGCAGCCTTTAACTAATCCCAGATCACAAACATGCCGTGGTGAATGGTCAGGCCCTGGGGAGTGTTGTGGAACAGTGGGAGCTAGGAGTGCAGGTGTGTAGTCCCCTGAAAATGGTGTCGCAGGTAGATAGGATGGTCAAGAAGGCTTTCGGTACATTGGCCTTCATCAGTCAGGGTATTAAGCATAGAAATTGGGATATTATGTTGCAGTGGTATGATGTATGTGTGAGGGTGCAGTTGTAGTATTGTATTCAGTGTTGGTCACCTTACCAGAGGAAAGATTTTGTTCAACTGGAAAGAGTGCAGAGAGTGCCTGACTGATATTGCGACCAAATGCATGATTGGAAAAGAATATATTTTTATTAAGTTATACTTTTTTTTTTGCACTATCAGTCCAAACTCACTTGACAAATGTAGTTGACGAATATGAAAACTCATACCGTGGAAGAGAGCTGCCTGGGTTTGTCAACTACAATACCTTTGAATCCTTCATTAAGGAAGAGGTCTCTTCACTGGAAGATCCAGCGATTACGAAACTGAAGACAATCACAGGTATGTGACTGCTATGCGTAAGGTGTACTTCTTTGAATTGCAAGAACACTGGGCACCCAAGCAGGAAAATTCATCAAAGGTAATGGATACTTCAGTCTTAAGCCTTTAACAAGGAACACACTGAAATTCATTACCCTATCCACAGCAAAAAGGCTGAATGATTGCTTTGTTAAACTAAAGTTAGACACAAAATGTTGGAGTAACTCAGCGGGACAGGCAGCATCTCTGGATAGAAGGAATGGATAGGCCAGGTTTGGAGGGATATGGACCAAGCGCAGGGAGGTGGGACTAGTGTAGCTGGGACACGTTCAATGGTGTGGGCAAGTTGGGCTGAAGGGTCTGTTTCCACACTGTATCACTCCATGACTATGAATGGGTGACATTTCAGGTCGTTAAACTATCCTTGCATGAAACATTTGCAAAAAAGTGAAAAGCTTTTTTGTTCCGTGTTATCCAGTCATTGAAAATACAATGCATGATTACAATCAAGCCATCCACAGTGTGCAGATGGAGGATTAAGGGTATAACGATGAGTGCAAGGTAAAGCCCAGTAAAGTACGATTAAATCAGGGATAGATGGGAGCACAAGACCACTCTAGTTGGTGGGTGGATGGTTCGATAGCTTGATAACAACTGGGAACAAACTGTCCCTGAATCTGGAGGTGTGCGTTTTCAAACTTCTGTACATCTTGCTTGATGGGAAAGGGGAGAAGAGGGAATGACTGTGGTTGGATACTTTGTAACTTGTGTAGGAAAGAATTGCAGATGCTGGATAAAACCGAAGATAGAATTTGTTCTCACCCCACTCTTCCCTCCCACTCTTCCCTCCCCGCCCCCCCCCCGGTTCCCCACGTTGTCTTATCTTGGTTCTCAGTTGCATGTGTGATGTCGTCTTTTTACTATTGCAGAATTCACAAGGGATATTTTTATGGTCATTGCCGAGCAACATTTCAGTGCCTTTGGTAACCTGTTCAAAGCTGCCAAGGTACAGTACACAAACCTTCTGCCTTTCGGTAATGGAGTTTTGGGGTTTATAGACAATAGATGCAGGAGTAGGCCATTCAGCCCTTTGAGTCAGCACCGCCATTCAATGTGATCATGGCTGATCATCCACAATCAGTACCCCGTTCCTGCCTTCTCCCCATTTCCCCTGACACCACTATCTTTAAGAGCACTATCTAACGCTCTCTTGAAAGCATCCAGAGAACCGGCCTCCACAGCCTTCTGAGGCAGAGAATTCCACAGATTCACAACACTCTGTGTGAAAAAGTTTTTCCTCAACTCTAAATGGCTTACCCCTTATTCTTAAAATGTGGACCCTGGTTCTGGACTCCCGCAACATCGGGATCATGTTTCCTGCCTCTAGCGTGCCCAAACCCTTAATAATCTTTTATGTTTCAATAAGATCCCCTCTCAGCCTAAGTTCCAGAGTAGACAAGCTCAGGCGCTCCATTCTATCAACATATGACAGTCCTGCCATCCCGGGAAATAACCTGGTGAACCTACGCTGCATTCCCGCAAGAATGTCCTTCCTCAAATTTGTAGACCAAAACTGCACACAATACTCCACCTGTGTTCTCACTAGGGCCATGTACAACTCCAGGAGGACCTCTTTGCTCCTATACTCAACTTCTCTTGTTATGAAGGCCAACATGCCATTCGCTTTCTTCACTGCCTGCTGAACCTACATGCTTACTTTCAGTGACTGATTAACAAGGACCCCCAGATCCCGTTGTACTTCCCCTTTTCCCAACTTGACACCATTTAGATAATAATCTGCCTCACATAACCTCACATTTGTCCACATTGAACTGCATCTCAAGTTCAAGTTCAAGTGAGTTTATTGTCATGTGTCCCTGACAGGACAATGAAATAGTAAGATTAAACGAGAACTTACCAGTTTGAAGTTTGATCTTGATTTTATGAGGAGTTACGATGAGCGATTACGTGAAGGGCCGTCCGTCTGCGTGCGCGTCAATCTTCAAAGCAGCGGTGTAAAATCACAGATAAATAGAGGACCTGAGAATAGTAAGATTGTGAAGAAACTAGAACCTCCAGATGACCTTGATAGTATGAGGGTGGGAGCGGTGGGCACGTAATCGCTCATCGTAACTCCTCATAAAATCAAGATCAAACTTCAAACTGGTAAGCTATCGTTTAATCTTACTATTTTACTTCGGAGTCACGTGAGTGACTACGTGAAGATTTCAATGCTCTGTGATTTCACGCCGGTTACAAATTCAGGCGTCACACACTAAATGGATTGACCATGGATGAGAGTAATCATTAAAGCATTCAGACATAACGTAGTTAACTAAAGACACTGATGCTTTAAAAGAAATAATATATATTTTTAATAGTTACCCCTCCCAACCTGGGGGGAAACTAGGAAACAGACTTAAAACGGTACGTGCAAACACCCCCGGTCCGGTTATAAGTTTGTTGTAAAACCGGTGGAACACCGTTCATTCGCCCATCCTGCAGCCGCTAAGATGTTGTCAAGTGGCACGTCCATTATTCTTGCTTCCGACTTAGATGCAGCCCTGGTGGAGTGAGAATTTAAAATGTCAATTTTCCGCTACAGCCATTACCTCCTTTAACCTCCTTTGAGTTGATAACTTCTGATGTGGTTTTTTATGGCTGATGAGGACCAATTGTTCTGAGCCTCTGAGGTTCTCCGTAACTCTCAGATAATGGTGTAAGTATGTTACCACACACAACCGTTGGTCCTCTGGATATGCCAAGAACTGAATCTTCATCCCTGGCATGCTGTTTTATCAGGTCCCTGGTAATGAATGTTATTTAGTTGATATTGGTGGTCATGTAGTCCAATCATAACTTTTGCAGAGTCTGGACTCTTTGGGCTGTTACTCGTGCCATCAGCATGACCACCTTCAGGGTTAGTTTTGATAATGGTAAGGCCATTGGCGGTCCCCACTGTCGAAGTAGGGTTAGTACCACGCTCACATCCCAGGTGTCCGTGTACCTTGGCCTTGGAGGTATTAAATTGTAAATACCCTTCATAAATCTAGTTATGAGGGGGTGCGTTCCTATCGACCCGTGCCCTGCCTCCAGCATTAGATAGGAGGAGAGTGCGCTTCTGGCACTATTGATTGCACCAGAACTTAGTAATCTGAACTGTTGTATTACATCATATGACGTCGCAACATCAACCGCCTCAACTTCTCCACTCCCCTGTCTCACTCCAATCTCTCCCCCCATGAACGTTCTGCCATCGACTCACTCCGCAACAACCCAGATTGGGTTATCAAACCCGCCGACAAGGGAGGTGCCATGGTAGTCTGGCGCGCCGATCTCTACAAAGCTGAGGCCACGCGCCAACTCTCGGACACCTCCTCCTACTTACCCCTGGACCATGACCCCACTGACGAGCACCAGGCCACCATCTCCAGCACCATCACCATCACTCGGACCCAACATCCAGGGGAGAAAGAAGAAAAAGAAAATAAACAGAGAATAAGAGGCGGTGGGTTTCTTAAATGTGCATATTTTAATGAGAGGAGCATTGTAAGAAAGGTGGATGAGCTTAGAGCCTGGATTGATACCTGGAAGTATGATGTTGTGGCGATCAGTGAAACATGGTTGCAGGAGGGCTGTGATTGGAAACTAAATATTCTAGGATTTCGTTGCTTCAGGTGTGATAGAATTGGAGGGGCAAGAGGTGGAGGTGTTGCATTGCTTGTCAGGGAAGATATTACAGCAGTGCTTTGGCAGGATAGATTGGAGGGCTCGTCTAGGGAGGCTATTTGGGTGGAACTGACAAGTGGGAAAGGTGTAGCAACACTAATAGGGGTGTATTATAGACCGCCAAATGGGGAGCGAGAATTGGAAGAGCAAATATGTAATGCAGATATTAGTAGTAAGCACAAGGTAGTGATTGTGGGAGATTTCAATTTTCCACACATAGACTGGGAAACACATTCTGTAAATGGGCTGGATGGTTTGGAGTTTGTAAAATGTGTGCAGGATAGTTTTTTGCAGCAATACATAGAGGTACCTACTAGAGATGGGGCAGTACTCCTGTTAGGAAAATGAGACGGGTCAGGTGGCGGAGGTATGCGTTGGGGAGCACTTCGGGTCCAATACCATTAGTTTCAATATAATTATGGAGAGGGTCAGAACTGGACCTAGGGTTGAGATTTTTGATTGGAGAAAGGCTAACTTTGATGAGATGCGAAAGGATTTAAATGGAGTGAATTGGGACATTTTGTTTTATGGGAAGGATGTGGAAGAGAAATGGAAGACATTTAAAGGGGAAATTTTAAGAGTACAGAATCTTTATGTCCCTGTTCGGTTGAAAGGAAATAGTAAAAATTGGAAAGGTCCATGGTTTTCAAGGGAAATTGGACACATGGTTCGGAAAAAGAGAGAGATCTACAATAATTATAGGCAGCATGGAGTGAATGAGGTGCTAGAGGAGAATAAAGAATGTAAAAAGAATCTTAAGAAAGAAATTAGAAAAGCTAAAAGAAGATATGAGGTTGCTTTGGTAAGTAAGGTGAAAGTAAATCCAAAGGGTTTTTACAGCTATATTAATAGCAAAAGGATAACGAGGGATAACATTGGTCCATTAGAGAGACAGAGTGGACAGTTATCTGCAGAGCCAAAAGAGATAGGGAGATATTGAACAATTTCTTTTCTTCGGTATTCACCAAGGAGAAGGATATTGAATTATGTGAGCTAAGGGAAACAAGTAGAGTAGCTATGGATACTATGAGATTCAAAGAAAAAGAAGTACTGACACTTTTGAAAAATATAAAAGTGGATAAGTCTCCAGGTCCTGACAGGATATTCCCTAAGACATTGAGGGAAGTTAGTGTAGAAATAGCAGGGGCTATGACAGAAATATTTCAAATGTCATTAGAAACGGGAATAGTGCCGGAGGATTGGCGTACTGCGCATGTTGTTCCATTGTTTAAAAAGGGGTCTAAGAGTAAACCTAGCAATTATAGACCTGTTAGTTTGACTTCAGTGGTGGGCAAATTAATGGAAAAGATACTTAGAGATAATATATATAAGCATCTGGATAAACAGGGTCTGATTAGGAACAGTCAACATGATTTTGTGCCTGGAAGGTCATGTTTGACTAATCTTCTTGAATTTTTTGAAGAGGTTACTAGGGAAATTGATGAGGGTAAAGCAGTGGATGTTGTCTATATGGACTTTAGTAAGGCCTTTGACAAGGTTCCTCATGGAAGGTTGGTTAAGAAGGTTCAATTGTTGGGTATAAATGCAGGAGTAGCAAGATGGATTCAACAGTGGCTGAATGGGAGACGCCAGAGAGTAATGGTGGATGGCTGTTTGTCAGGTTGGAGACAGGTGACTAGTGGGGTGCCTCAGGGATCTGTGTTGGGTCCACTGTTGTTTGTCATGTACATCAATGATCTGGATGAAGGTGTGGTAAATTGGATTAGTAAGTATGCAGATGATACTAAGATAGGTGGTGTTGTGGATAATGAAGTAGATTTCCAAAGTCTACAAAGAGATTTAGGCCATTTGGAAGAATGGGCTGAAAGATGGCAGATGGAGTTTAATGCTGATAAATGTGAGGTGCTACATCTTGGCAGGACAAATCAAAATAGGACGTACATGGTAAATGGTAGCGAATTGAGGAATGCAGTTGAACAGAGGGATCTAGGAATAACTGTGCATAGTTCCCTGAAGCTGGAATCTCATGTAGATAGGGTGGTAAAGAAAGCTTTTGGTATGCTAGCCTTTATAAATCAGAGCATTGAGTATAGAAGTTGGGATGTAATGTTAAAATTGTACAAGGCATTGGTGAGACCAATTCTGGAGTATGGTGTACAATTTTGGTCGCCCAATTATAGGAAGGATGTCAACAAAATAGAGAGAGTACAGAGGAGATTTACTAGAATGTTGCCTGGGTTTCAGCAACTAAGTTACAGAGAAAGGTTGAATAAGTTAGGTCTTTATTTTCTGGAGCGCAGAAGGTTAAGAGGGGACTTGATAGAGGTCTTTAAAATGATGAGAGGGATAGACAGAGTTGACAGGGACAAGCTTTTCCCATTGAGAGTAGGGAAGATTCACACAAGAGGACATGACTTCAGAATTAAGGGACAGAAGTTTAGGGGTAACATGAAGGGGAACTTTTTTACTCAGAGAGTGGTAGCTGTGTGGAATGAGCTTCCAGTGGAAGTGGTGGAGGCAGGTTCGATTTATCATTTAAAAATAAATTGGATAGATATATGGATGGGAAAGGAATGGAGGGTTATGGTCTGAGTGCAGGTAGATGGGACTAGGTGAAAATAATTGTTCGGCACGGACTTGTAGGGCCGAGATGGCCTGTTTCCGTGCTGTAATTGTTATATGGTTAGTCTGGGAGCTGATGTCCGATCATTTGGCAGTGCCTTGTATTGCCATTATTGGCCCATTCAGTTAAACCTCAAATATCTCCTGTACACTTTGCGAATAGACACCGAATAGTATGCATCTTTGTGGTCGATGCATGCCATGTAACCATTTTTGGAAACCAACTGAGTAGCTGTTAATAAATTGTCCATTTTGAAATGTTTATATTGCACATATGTATTGAGTTCCATAAGATCTAGAATGATGCGAACCTCTCCATCTTATTTCTCTTTTATGAAAATATTGGATATGAATTGGTGAGGTTCTGTACGTGACCTCTCAATTACATTTTTGTCAGATAAAGTTCCAATCTCCTTCTGTATATCCATAGTTTCTTGTTGAGAGAAAACAAATGTGCAATAATTTGCATGTGGTGTGGGTGGTGATGAATTGAAAATGAACTCAATTTTGAACCCTTGTATATTGTGCAGTATAAACGGATCCATCGTGACCCAACAGCATTCTTTCAAAAAATATTTTAACCTT
Organism: Amblyraja radiata; assembly: GCF_010909765.2. NCBI lineage: Eukaryota > Metazoa > Chordata > Chondrichthyes > Rajiformes > Rajidae > Amblyraja > Amblyraja radiata. The sequence goes on from NC_045969.1 coordinate 11,451,110, forward strand.
CCTCCCACCTGTACATGAGGCCTGTCTGAAGTGTTCCCTAAGGAACTGGTTTGACTTACCTCTGACGTTACTGGCGGTATGGCGCTGGTTTTCGTTTGCAAAGTTTGGGAGGTTGAATTGGTGGATGCTTTCTCCTCATCCTGGCTGTGGGCCGGCTGGGGCCTGCCCCTTGATTCTGGTGTAGGTCTTCCGTCAGTGCCTTGCCCTCTAGGCGTGAAACGTCTAGACCTGTAAGGATGCATCCTTGGCGATGGACCCTTTTGAGTAGCCTGGCCTCTGATTATGAGGCGGACAGTTTTTGCCTCGTCGTCCAAATCCCGTACCTGTCTCGGCAGATTTTCACCGAACAGGTAGTTTGCGGGTTGAACATTGCTGGCTTTACATAGGACAGCGAATTTCGAGTTTATCGATGGTTTTATTGCATTCTTGCGAATACAATTAATCTTGAAATGGGCATTACACAATAGTGCCATTGTGTCCTGTTCTCTGTCGGTGAGGAGTCCTGCTTCCATTCCTCCTGCAAATGACGTAATGCCAGATCCAGTAGGTTTAATACCTTCTGGAATTTCAATTCCTGGTTTCGGATGATTGGTCCAATCTGTCCCCAGATGGCATGGTTTACTGCTTGGACCTTCAGGGAAGCACAGTTTGCTGGTGAGGGGTACCTGTTTATGGTTTCTTCCATGGCCAGGTCTTTTAGTTGATGAGATGCTAGATAATTGATATTACTAGCCAGATCTTCATCCAGGGGAGCACCCAGTGGTGTTGTAATGGCAATCCTGGATGATTGCAGTGGTACTTCTTCTGCACATCCCTGGGAATGTTCCCCCCTAGTACTTCCATATTCTGATTCAGAGTAATTTCCTCCATATGTACTTCCCCCTCGAATGGGGAAGACATTGTGCTGCCCCATGTATGAGGCTGCTGGCACGGTCTGCTGTGGAGACCCGTGCTGATACTGCTCCCTCCTTCGGAGCAGATCATTATGGAGCAACTTCTCCACAAGTTGCTCCATGTGGGAGAGTCGTCCTCGGACGCTCCCCATTGACGGAGGATATCCCTCTTCCCCGGACTCATCCGAGTCAACGGGTCTGGCAGACTTGTGAGTGGCTTTACGTCCCGCCGGGACCACCACAGTGCTGTCCTCCCGCACCAAGTCTGCTGCTGCTGGTTCTGCTGCCGGAATGCCGCAGTCTTCGGCAGCCGACTTCCCCGTGGACCGTCTCTTCGACATCTTGGGCTCTGAAAGTACAATAACTTCATGCCCGAACAAGAACGCAGATAATATTTCAAATGCTCTTACCTGCCGCTTTTTTAAATCCCAAAGGCTGGGAGGAGCAGTGCCTCTGCCAGTCCGTTGTGCGAGTTGCGTTCAGAGGTAATGACGCGCACGCAGACGGACGACCCTTCACGCAGTCGCTCACGTGACTCCGAAGTAAAATTCTTGCTTTGCTTCAGCACAACAGAACATAGTGGGCATTGACTACAAAACAGATCAGTATGTCCATATACCATTAATAAACACATGAATAAATAAACTGATAAAGTGCAAATAACAGATAATGGGCTATTTTACTTCGGAGTCACGTGACTCCGAAATAAATTACGTCTAACGAATTGCGCAAAGACTGGCTGGCAGGCGCATTGCTACTCCGGCGGTAAGTTTAAAAATCCTCAGGTAAGTGTTTAAAACTTATTCTGAAGTCGTTTCTTTTTGGTTCGGTAATTCTTGATTACAGAACAAGTACGAACTGCTATGGAGAAAATGTCCAAGGTGAAGTCCAGACGGGCCGCGGGCAAAGCAGCTACGGAAGACCGCGGGAGTGCGGGTGGCAGGCGGCCGTCGATTTCACCTTCCGAGTCGCTGGCGGTGTGGCCAGCGGCTTCAGACTTGGTGCCGGTCGAGAGCACCTTGGCAACCCTGCTGGGAGGGAAAGTCACAAAAAAGTCTGTAAGGCCCGTTGACTCGGACGAGTCGGGCCAGGAGGGTTCCCCTCCTACAATGGATAACGTCTTCGGACGTTTATCCCGGATGGAGCACCTGATGGAGAGGATGCTCCATCATGATATGCTCCAACGAACGGAGTTATATCAGCGCGTGTCTCCTCAGGGGCCCGCGGAAGCGGCACCTGTTTCAGGGCTGCACAATGTCTCCCTCTCTGAGGAGGGGAGCATTCAGGGTCAGTTTTGGTCTGACTCGGAGTTCGGAGGTATAACCAGGGAGCATACCACGAGGCAAGAAGGGCGTGAAGCAGATGTGGTTGCTATGACATCAAAATTTGAAATTCCATCGCAAACAGGGGAACCGTTGAATGAGGACTTGGCTATGAGCATCAATTACCTGGCCTCACACCAGCTCCAAGAACAGGCAATGGAAGAAACTCCTATGAAGTATTACACACCTGCTAACTGTGCTTCATTAAACATGCCGGCTGTTAACCACTCCATCTGGGGTTACATCGGAAGGGGCATCAGAGCCCAGGAGGTGAAGCTCCAGAAAATACTAAAGTTGCTCACCTCAGGCATCACGGCTTTTGCCAGGTCGGTGGATGGGGGTCCCCTATCTGATGTGCAACAGGATTCCCTGGCATTAATGTGCAACACACATTTTGAAATCAACTGTTTACGCAAAAATGTCATCCGTCCTACCCTGAACCCCAAATTCGCGGCACTGCACAAGGCCAGCAACGTACAACCACCGAATTTCTTGTTCGGTGAAGATCTGCCGAAGCAGGTCAGGGAGCTGGACGACGAAGCGAAAAAGGTCGGGCTAATGAAAGTCCCATAAACTAGCAAAGCTTCATCATTCCGGCGGCAACACCCCTACTCTCCCTTCAACAACAGACGGCCCTTGTCAAAAATGCGTATTTGTCGCACTCCATCAGTCCTACCCCCCAAACCTCGGGGCGGAAATAAACACCATTCATCCACTGGTAACCATGGAGGTAGGTGGGTCTGTTTTTTTCCGGAACATATTGTGTATGGATCAGTTACAAGTTGGTGGGAGATTGCAATTGTTTTTGAATGAATGGTGTTGGATAACATCAGGTCCGTTTATACTGCACAGTATACAAGGGTTCCAAATCGAATTCCTTCTCAATTCGTTTCCACCCACACAGCATACACCGAACCGGACATTCACAACAGGGATGTTTGGATGTACAAGCTGAAATTGAAGTATTATACAAAAAAGAGGTAATTGAGAAGTTGTGTTATGAACTTCACCAATTTGTGTCTTATATATTTACAAGGCAAAAGAAGGATGGAGGATGCCGAATCATCCTTGATTTGACTCGACTCAACTCCTTTGTGCAGTATAAACATTTCAAAATGGAAAACTTTGTTACTGCTAAACAACTTGTTTCCAAAGGATGTTATATGGCATGCATCAATCTTAAAGATGCATACTATTCGGTGCCCATTCATTGGGATCACCGGAGATATTTGAAGTTTAGCTGGATGGGGCAATTGTGGCAGTTTAAAGCATTGCCTAATGGCTTAACTTCAGCCCCCAAATTATTTACAAAATTATTAAAACCAGTGCTGGAGCTACTCCGGGCTCAGAATCATATTGTGATGGCATACTTGGATGATATCCTAAACATAGGGAAAACTCTGAAATTAGCTGAATTATCTATTTCAACTACTAAACTCATGTTTGAGAGATTGGGGTTTCTCATCTATCCTGTTAAATCCAAGTTGATACCATCTAGAGTTATTGATTATTTGGGATTTACCATTAACTCAATTCACATGTCTGTGACTCTGCCTTGGGGCAAGAGATTAGAATTAATAGAAGTCTGTAACAATCTCATTGTTAAGGAGCAACCTTCTATTCGACATGTAGCTAGTGTAATTGGCAAATTAGTGGCTGCCATTCCAGCTGCACAATTTGGGCCTTTGCATTATCAAAATTTACAACGTGCAAAGGCGCAGGCACTCAAATTCCATGCAGGTCACTTCAGTAGACCTATGCGGTTGCCAGCTGAAGCCATTGCTGAGTTACAATGGTGGATGATGAATATTCGGCATTGCTCCACTAATGTTTTGGTCGATAAACCTTCAGTTATTTTATAAACTGATGCTAGTGCTCTAGGATGGGGAGCTACTAATACCATCTCTAGCTGTGGTGGCACATGGAATGTGCATGAGTCATTAATTCTTCAGTCACATGGTATTAACTACTTAGAGTTGTTGGGAGCACTATGGGCTGAAGGCTTATTGTGACAACATGCATAATTTGCATGTTCAACTTCCGATTGACAACACTACAGCGGTGGCATACGTTAATCACATGGGTGGAATCAAGTCAGTATCCTGTGATAAATTGGTTAACCTTATTTGGCACTGGTGTATTACAATAAACTTTTGGGTTTCAGCTATCTACTTACCAAGTAGATTCAATATGGTGGCGGACACCAGGTCACGGAAATTCAATGACAACACAGAATGGATGTTGAATCATGATGTGTTTAATGACATTGTCGCTTGGTATGGCGTACCGGATATCGATTTGTTTGCATCCAGACTCAATCACCAGTTACCAAAATATGTTTCATGGGAACCTGACCCAGGGGCAGTGGCCATAAGATGCATTCTCTACACTGGGGTGGAATGTTTTTGTATGCATTCCCCCCATTTTGCCTCATCAGTCGGTGTTTGCTTAAGATCCAGCAAGACTCCGCCTCAGGCATTTTGGTAGTACCTGACTGGCCTACACAGCCATGGTTCCCACTCGTTCTGGGAATGATAACACAGCCTTTTATGGCTGTCCCCAAACGCAGAAATCTGCTGGTTCACCCTGTGACTGGGGAGAACCATCCACTACATGACCGAATTAATTTATTGGTTTGCAGATTCTGAGGAGACCGTTCCTGGGGCTCGGACTATCAGATCGTACGGTGGACGTGATCACTGCGGCCTGGAGGGATAGTACCAAGAAACAGTACATCTCTCATCTTAAGAAATGGGAGGTGTTCTGTTTACATTCGAACATATCGTATGACATGGCACGCATAACGGATGTGTTGGAATTCCTCTCAACACTATATTTTGATGAGAGACTGAGTTATAGTGCCAGGAGTGCCTTATCGTCATACTTATTGCTGGGATCGAGACACCACTCTGTTGGATCTCACCTTTTGATATCCAGGTTCATGAAGGGTATTTTTAACTCTAATCCCCCCAGGCCCAGGTACTCGGAGATATGGGGTGTGAGCGTGGTGCTCACGCTGCTTCACCAGTGGGCTCCAGCTACATCCCTGTCTTTGCCCAAACTCACTTACAAAGTGGTCATGCTCATGGCGCTCGTTTCAGCGTAATGGGTCTAGGCGTTGCATAAGCTGCGACTGGACAGGATGGTTACATCTGTAAATAATATAACATTTTATGTTTATGATTTAATCAAGCAGAGCAGACCAGGGGTGTCGGGGCTCAAACTAGTTTTCATGGCATACCCCATGGACCTTCGGTTGTGTGTAGTTACACATTTACAACAGTACATCAAGGTCACTAAGAGCCTCAGAGGCTCTGAATTAACTATGTTCATTAGTTACAAAAAAACTCATAAGAAGGTATCAGTACAGACCATTTCGAGGTGGTTAAAACAGGTTCTGGCTTGTGCAGGAGTGGACACTGTCGTTTTCAAATCTCAGTCCACCAAGGCTGCATCAACGTCAGCAGCGAGTGTAAAGGACGTTCCTCTCGACCACATCCTAGCGGCTGCAGGATGGTCAAATGAAATAACATTCCAAAGGTTTTATAATAAACCCATTGCCAGACCGGGGGTATTTGCCAATCCCATTTTAGATTCTGTTTTATAGTTTCTCCCTGGATGAGAGGGGTCACTATTATTTTCATTTGCTCATTAAAGCATCAGCATGTTTAAATCTATGTCATGTCTGAACGCATTATTTATTTTCACTCATCCTTGGTCAACTAATGCAGTGTGTGACGCATTGACTCGTATCCACGGCATGAAATCACAGAGCTTTGAAATCTTCACGTAGTCACTCACATGACTCCGAAGTAAAATAGTAAGATTAAATGAGAACTTACCAAGTTTGAAGTTTGATCTTTATTTTATGAGGAGTTACGATGAGGGATTACGTGCCCTCAGCTCCCAACCCTCTTATCATAAAGGTCATCTGGTAGCTCTAGTTCTTTCTAATCTTACTATGTTCAGTTCAACTACTGTTATCTGTGATTTCACGCCGCTGCTTTGAAGATTGACGCGCATGCGGGCTGGCGGGCTTCTTCACGTAATCCCTCATCGTAACTCCTCATAAAATAAAGATCAACCTTCAAACTTGGTAAGTTCTCATTTAATCTTACTATTAATGTTCAGAGTTTTGTCCGAGCCAAAATTAATAGCCTGATGGCTGTGGGGAAGTAGCCATTCCTGAACTTGGTCGTTGCAGTCTTCAGGCTCCTGTACCTTCTACTTGAAGGTAGCAGGGAGATGAGTGTGTGGCCAGGATGGTGTGGGTCCTTGATGATATTGCCAGCCTTTTTGAGGCAGCAACTGTGATAGATCCCCTCGATGGAAGGGAGGTCAGAGCCGATGATGGACTGGTCAGTGTTTACTACTTTTTGTAATCTTTTCCTCTCCAGGGCACTCAAGTTGCCGAACCAAGCCACAATGCAACCAGTCAGCATGCTCTCTACTGTGCACCTGTAGATGTTAGAGAGAGTCCTCCTTGACAAACCGACTCTCCGTAATCTTCTCAGGAAGTAGAGGCGCTGATGTGCTTTCTTAATAATTGCATCAGTGTTCTCGGACCAGGAAACATCTTCAGAGATGAGCATGCCCAGGAATTTGAAGCTCTTGACCCTTGATATAAACGGGACTGTGGGTCCACTTCCTACTCCTTCCAAAGTCCACAATCAGTTCCTTGGTTTTGTTGGTGTTGAGGGCCAGGTTATTGTGCTGGCACCATATGGACAGTTGCTCGATCTCTCTTCTATACTCTGACTCATCCCCATCAGTGATACGTCCCACAACAGTGGTGTCGTCAGCGAACTTGATGATGGAGTTCGCAATATGACCGGCTACGCAGTCATGAGTATAGAGTGAGTACAGCAGGGGGCTGAGCACACAGCCTTGAGGTGCTCCCGTGCTGATTGTTATCGAGTCTGACACATTTCCACCAATATGAACAGACTATGGTCTGAGAATGAGGAAGTCGAGGATCCAATTGCAGAGTGATGCGCAGAGACCCAGTTCTGCGAGTTTGATAACCAGCTTGAAGGGGATGATTGTATTAAATGCCGAGCTGTAATCAATGAATAACAGCCTGACATATGAGTTTTTGTTGTCCAAGTGGTCCAGAGCGGAGTGGAGGGTCAGCGAGATCGCATCCACCATTGATCTGTTGTGGCAGTAAGCGAACTGCAGTGGGTCCAGTTTTTTGTCGAGGTAGGAGTTGATTAGCGCCATGATCAACCTCTCAAAGCACTTCATCACCACAGGCGTTAGTGCCACAGGTCGATAGTCATTGAGGCATGTCACCTTACTTTTCTTGGGCACTGGTATAATTGATGCCCTTTTGAAGCAGGTGGGAACCTCAGACCTCAGAAGTGAGAGGTTGAAATGTCCGTAAAAACTCCAGCCAGTTGGTCTGCACACGTTTTTAGAACACGACCATGTATACCATCAGGTCCAGGCATTTTTCGAGGGTTCACCTCTCTGAAGGATTTCCTGACGTCGGCCTCTGTGACTGAGTGAAATACCATCACAGCGAATGGGGGCTCGGGAAGGCACATCGGTGTTCTCCCTATCAAAGCATGCGTAAAAAGCATTGAGCTCATCAGGGAGTGATGTTTCGCCGACATTCGAGCTGCCTCCTGATTTTGCCTTGTCGGAGGTGATTGCATTCAGGCCCCGCCACAGCTGCAAACATCTGTCTTATCCTCCAGTTTGGAGCAGAAGTCCCTTTGGCCTTTTTGATGGCCTTACCAAGGTCGTATCTGGACTTCTTGTAGACCACTGCCATGCATCTGCCCACTCACCCAACCTGTCCAAGTCGCCCTGCATCTTCATGGCATCCTCTTCACAGTTCACACTGCCACCCAGCTTTGTGTCATCTGCAAATTTGCTAATGTTACTTTTAATCCCTTTGATCGAGATCATTAATGTATATTGTAAATATCTGCGGTCCTTGTGGTACCCCACTAGTCACTGCCTGCCATTCCGAAAGGGACACGTTAATTCCTACTGTTTGTTTCCTGTCTGCCAACCAATTTTCTATCCATGTCAGCACCCTAACCCCAATACCATGTGCTCTAATTTTGCCCACTAATCTCCTATGTTGGACCTTATCAAATGCTTTCTGAAAGTCCAGGTACACTTCATCCACTGGCTCTCCCTTGTCCATTTTCCTAGTCACATCCTCAAAAAAATCCAAAAGATTAGTCAAGCATGATTTCCACTTTGTAAATCCGTGCTGACTCGGACCAATCATGCTACTGCTATCCAAATGTGTCGCTATTTCATCTTTTATAATTGACTCCAGCAACTTCCCCACAACAGATGTCAGCTAACTTGTCTATAATTCCCTGTTTTCTCTCTGACTTACTTAAAAAGTTCGATAAAATTAGCTACCCTCCAATCCACAGGAACTGATCCTGAATCTATAGAACATTGGAAAATGATCACCAATGCGTCCACAATTTCCAGCGCCACCTCCTTAAGTACCCTTAGGTTTAATATTATCAGGTGAAAGGTGTAACCTTTGTCTTGCAAGTTATCCAAACAGATCTGATATACATAAATATACATAAATACAATCAAGTCTCATTCAAGTAAGAATTCGGGAAGGTGAATCCATACCACCAAGTCAGGATGGTGTGTGACACTAATTTTAAACCTACAGGCAAAGGTGAACTCCTATACCTATTGGCCAATTCATTTTTAGTTTAGTTTAGAGATACAGAGTGGAAAAAGGCCCTTCGACCCACCGAGTCCGCACCGACAAACAATCCCCGCACACTAACACTACCCTACACACACTAGGGACAATTTTACATTTATACCAAAGCAATTAACCTACAAACCTGTACGCCTTTGGAGTGTGGGAGGAAACCGAAGACCTCGGAGGAAACCACACAGTTTTCTCGGGGAGAACGTACAAACTCCATACAGTCAGCACCCGTAGTCGGGAACGAACCCGGGTCTCTGGTGCTGTAAGGCAGTAGCTCTACTGCTATGCCACGGTGCCACCTTAAACCTAAGGTTTTAGTGGGAGGTTGTGGGATTGGGAGGTTGTGGGATTGGGAGGTACTGTTGGAATCGTCTCGGCAAGTAACTAGCACATTTTGTAGGTGGTCGCTTGGTAGTTTCATGGAACCCAAAGCCATTTTGGATTCTAAACTTGCCCATCAGAATAGATGTTGGGTTACAGCTGTACAAGATGCTGGTGAAGCCACAGTTAGAGTACTGTGTTCAGTTTTTACTCATCCTGTTATGGAAAATATGTTGTTAAGCTGGAAAGAATGCAGAGAAGACTTACAGTATGAGGATGGTGCCAGGACTTGAGGGCCTGAGCTGTAGGGATTGTTTGGATGGGCTAGGGCTGTATTCCTTGGGAGCATCATTGGGGGAATACAGCTACTCCTCAACCTACGTTGGGGGTTACGTTACAATTAACTCATCGTAAATCAAACATATCGGAGGTCGAAAACGCATTTAATACAATTTGATCATGTGACCAGAAGTGAGCTTCGGCTCACTGCCATTGCCCAGCGTTTGCACCATCGTAAAGTCGAAATATCGTAAGTCGAAGCCTCGTAAATTGGGGAGCATCTGTAGATGGAGCACATGCACAGAGCCTTTTACCCTGAGTGGGGAAAGAAAAAGCAGGACATAGGTTTAAGGTGCGGGGGGGAAAGATTTAATGGGAAAATGAAGGGCAACTTCAGCCACCACCATGCAATGGTGCAGTGAGTAATTCCAAACCATACTTATTTCTCAGACAGTAGCCATAGATATTTTTCTGACACCGAGAGTGGTGATATATGGCATGAGCTGCCAGAAGACTTAGTTGAGGTAGAAACTATAACAACATTTAAGACATTTGGGCAGGTACATGGATAGGAAAGGTTTAGAGGGATATGGGCCAAGCAAGGGCAGATGGTGTTGGTGTAGATGAGGCACCTTGGTCGGAATGGGCTCCATGACATTTTCACGTTTTGTCTTTGTGTGTGTAGGTCAAAATCGCAATTATGAGCAACAAGCAAGAAACGGAAGCAGAAAAGCTGCTGCAGGCCCAAATTAAGGTTGAGGGTGTGGTGTATTCTCAAGACAGTCTCTACAGTGACAGTCTTTCTAAAGCAAAAAGCAATTTGTTACATCCTTTTGCAAATGGCAGCATCCAAGAAATGTCGTATCATCTCCAAGCATATTACAAGGTAAATATACTGTGTGTAACACAGCAGTGTATTAGATAGCCATTGCCTGTCGATCATTGGTGGATTGTTCCCTCCTTCCTCCCACTGGGATGATTGGTGGAAGAGCGAGAGCCAACATGAGGAAACATTGAGCAAAAAGCACAAAGTGCCGGAAGAACTCTGTGTATCAGGCAGAATCTGTGGAGGGCATGGATAGGTAACGATTCAGGTCGGGGCCCTTCTTCAGACACGAATGAGGAAACATTTGCAGGAGTATGTGGTAAAAGCTGGACATAGCGTTCACTTAGATTGCCCCCCAAAAAAGAGTGGGGCACCAGCAAAGGCTGGATTTGTTTTCTCTGGAATGGAAGTGACTGAGGAGGGATCTAATAGAGGTAAACAAAATTGTGTAGAAAGTAGGAAACGTTTCTCCATAGCAGAGGTGTCTGCAACTGGAGGACATGGAGGATGGTCAGATCAAGGAGACCTGCGTTGATATTTTGGGGCATGTTGATATCAGGAGATGTTGGTGTTGAATCTTTTGAATAAGGTGGATAAGTCCCCAGGGTCAGCTGGGACCCAGTCTAGATTATCAAAGGAGGCAAGAGAGGAAATTGCTGGGACCTTCACAGAGAACTTTGTATAAAAATAGCTACAGTCAAGGGCCCAGAGGACGGAAGAATAGCCAATGGTGTTCCTTGGTTTAAGATGATCAATATGGGTGATCTAGGGAAAATATAGCCCTGTGCACCTTGCATCAGTGGTAAGGAATTCGTAGGTGAAAATTTGTAGGGATAGGATTTACTCACATTTGTAAAAGCACAAACGTATTGGGAATAGTCAGCATAGTTTTGTGTAGGGAAGGTCATGTCTTACAAACCTGATTTGAGCCTTTTGAGGACACGATGAAAATGACTGAGGGCAGGTAGATTTGCATGGAATTTAATAAAGTATTTGACATGGTCCCTTACGGTGATTAAGGCAGAGCAGATCCACAGAAATTTGGTAGATTCGATCCAATATTGGCTTGACTGGAGATAGCAAGAGGGTAGTGGTGGAGGGATATTATTCTGACTGGAGGTCGATCGCCAGTGGTGTTCCACAGGGGTCGGTACTGTGATCTCTGTCATGGCGGGCTAATTAATAAGTTTGCAGTTCACACGAAAGTTGGGGGTGCCTCGGATGGAGAGAAGTTGTCAAGGAATGCAGCAGAATATGGATCAGTTGAAAATATGAGCAGAGAAATGAGAAATAGAGTTTAATCTGGGCAGGTGTGATGTGTTGTTCTTTGGGGGATGGAATTTAAGACGAAAGCGTACAGTAACAGTAAAAGGCTGAACCCTTAGGAGCAATGATGGATTTGAGGGCATCATTGGGAACTGTACTCGCTGGAGTTTAGATGGATGACGGGGGGACCTCATTGAAACTTAGCGAATAGTGAAAGGCTTAGATTGAGTGGACGTGGAGAGGATGTTTCCACTAGTGGGAGAGTCTTGGACCAGAGGTCATAGCCTCAGAATTAAAGGACGTTCCTTTAGGAGATGAGGAAGAATTTCTTTAAACAGAGTGTGGTGAATCTGGAATTCATTTTATTTCCTGTTTCATTATCTTCCTTTATTTTCTGTGCTCGACTCCTAGATTGTCTCTCATCGACTGGCTGACCAGATCCCCATGGTCATACGCTGCTACATTTTAAACGAATTTGCTGACAAACTACGGATAGAGATGCTTCAACTCATCCAAGACAAGGATCGCATCAATGTTTATCTAATGGAAGATGCAGATACACAGAGGACGAGAGAAGACGTTAAATGCAAAATAGACCGATTGAGAGAAGCCCAGAAGACATTGCTTGAATTTGGTTAAATGAGCGTTGAACGAAGGTCACTGAATACTGTAAAGATGTGTTTATAATTTGTTTGCTAATTTTTATATTTCTTTCTAACTTCCGCTCTTGAAGGGATTGAATCCTTACTACTGTTTAGTCTTGGAGTTCACAATCATTCTTTGGTACCAGCGGCCTTTATTCCTGTCTAATTGCAGAATAACAACCTATCCATGAACAGGTACATGGATAGGATAGACTTAGAAGAATATGGGCCAAACACAGGCAGCTGGAACTGGTGCAGATGGGACTTGCGGGTCAGCATGGGCAAGTTGGGCCTTTTTCCACATTCTTTGACTATATATTTGTGTTAGAGGAACTTAGGGTCCTCCTCACCCAATTTCCATATTTGTGATCTTCCTCCTGGCTAATGTCCTCTTCCCAATCTAGGGACATATTTGCTCCCATCCCATCCTGACTGAGATTGGCTAACTCTGGAAAACATGGATTGATTTTAAATTGAAGGAAGACACAAAATGCTGGAGTAACTCAGCGGCTAGGCAGCATCTCTGGAGTGAAGGAACGGGTGCAAGACCCTTCACTTACTCTAGCATTTTGTGTCTTATCTTTGGTGTAAACCAGTATTTGCAATTCCTTCCTACACATATTGACCTTAAATTGTCTGTATATTGAGCAGCTTGGTGTAAACTTGTTGAAGCCTTCAAGGAACCTTTAATTGTTTTTTGATGCATCTTATGTGGAATCTCATTGCTTAATGGACACACAAGAGATTGAGTTTGCACAAAGCTCCTGGCCCGAAACGTCTTCTGCCCTTTTCCACAGATGCTGCCTGACCCGCTGAGTTCCTCCTGCACTTTGTTTTTACACTTTGCTAATGTTCCCCGGCAATTACATTCTGTATAATGTTTTGGATGTGAGATTGGAATTTAAAGTGTGAAAAAATTAATCACGTTTTAAAACAAATTCGGATTTGACTTGGAAGCAAATAGATAATTATCAGGTATAGCATTCACAAGGATACGGAGTGGAATTTAGTGTTTGATATGTTTTATTTGTTACATTTATAGTTTTTTCCTCTGGTGTTGGTTGTTCACATTGCTGAGAGAATGTTTGTTTAAAATGTTATTTAACGTAGCACATAAGGCATTGTAGTCTTGCTAAGCTATTTCTAATATACATTGGTGCAGTCGTAGGATAATTGGTAATAAACCCATTAGTTCTGCATCAAAAAGAAGCAAACATATTGCTATTATGATTTATTTTGTTTTAAATCCTGCATGGGGGGGGGGGGGGGGGGATGGGGGATGCCCTTAACCATGTAGATCTGCTCCACTTGTATGTTAATCAATACTAACACACAAATGTTACACACCACTATTGTCTATAATCCAGCCGGGTTTTTCATCACACAGGCACCTTTATACTACCGGCTCCTGACACAAGCTGCCAGTCGTGATGCAGACACAGTGATGCCGACATGTGGTGTAACTTTATTATATACCAATAACCCTGTTGGATCTTTACTTTGAGTATGTGCCAGTTGCTCTACAAACCACTAGTAGTAAATGCCTGAAGAAAGCTGACCAAGCTATAGTCGCCTTTGTTTACAGTAGGCGTACAGCATTGAACCAGGCCCTTCGGCCCACCGAGTCTGCTCCAACCAGCGACCATCCCATACACTTGCACCATACTACACACTCGGAACAAATTTGCAATTTACAGAAGCCAATGAATGGACAATCCTGCATGTCTTTAGAGTGTGGGAGGAAACCGAAACACCCGGAGAAAACCCACAGAGTCACAGGGAGAACATACAAATTCCGTGCAGACCGGCACCCGTAGTCAGGATCGAACCTGGATCTCTGGCGCTGTAAGGCAGCAGCTATGCCTCCCCTGCACATTCCACACTAATGCACATTCATTTAATTGTGGAAAGTGATTACACCCAAGGGCAGATGCACTTGCACCACATTTGGTGACCAAAGATATATATTTCACCCTTCGAGTTCGAACTCGTGGGAATTGATCTGACGCGAGACAATGCTGAAGAACATTTGTGTTATAATTTTGGAAGAAAGTAAAATTCACCTCATCAAGTTCTCATCATCTTGTTCTTCCCCAAGATCTCAAATTTCTTTAGGCAGCTTGGTTCGTGCTTCCTCTTTAGATTCGATGACTTTGAACTCAAGATTCCGAACAGCCACTGACCCTTAGGTTTGTCCACATCTTGGGTCATTTTCTGTGGGCCCATATAAAAGATCAAGCGCAGTTTTGCATTGTATTTCAATTCCTTCAAGTTCAAGAATGAGGAAGGGGTGCCACAATTGTGTAGAGACTCAGTCCTAGAGAAACACCATTAGACTGGCTCGATCACTGAATGCATTCAGGTTTGGTCACTGTATTTAAGGAAGAGAGTGCTCTAGACTTGGAACCAAGGCAGCAATCACAATTCACCAAACTCTTAAAGATGAGGTCAGAAGAACAAGGAGCTGTGTTGTGGGGGGAGGCAAACATCTTCCCCCCAACCTCTCTTTGAACCTCTGAGGCTGAATGGGCAGACAGTTGAGCAGGTAGAGGCCTTTAGACACCTGGGCACAGAGATTGACACCCGCCTGTCCTTCTCCCAGCACACAGACTCTGTGTACAAGAAGGCACAGCAACGCCTGTTCCTGCTGAGGAAACTCAGGAGCTTTGATGTCAGACAGGACATTTTAACAGCTGTCTATAAATCACTTATAGAATCTGTACTCACCTTTAACATCACATCCTGGTTCACCCTCACCTCTGTCAAAGACAAATCAAAGCTTTCCCGGATCATCAATCAAGCAAGCAAAATAACTGGCAAAACTCAAAATCAATTATCAGTACTCCACACCCAGGCAGTTAAAAGGAAAGCCAACCTCATTACACAGGATCCCACCCTCCCCCTGCACAAGTCCTTCCAACTTCTGCCATCAGGCCGCCGATATAAAGCCCCCCTATCCAAGAAAAACATCCACAAAAACTTATTCATACCCATTGCCATAAACAGCTTAAATAAAAAATGAATAAGGGACAAATTAACCCTGACGCACTGTCACTTTACACGTATCCACAACTTTTATCTTGTCTATTTTTACAGTTTTTAATCTTTATACTTGCTTTTAAGATCTATACACACTGTGTGTGCTCGCATAAATCTGTGTTGTATGACTGCTTATCAGTACATTGTCCTGTTTGTATGTTGAGCCACATCAAAGAAGATCTGTTACGACAGACAATAAAGTTTTCTGAATCTGAATCTGTATCTGAACTGGTACCTCACAGCTCCAGCGGCCTAGGTTCAATCCTGACCTATCTCTGTGGCATTTGCACAATTCCGCTCTGACTGCTTGGTTTATCCGATTACCTTGCACTGTAAACAGCAATGAGATAAATGGCCGAAGATTTAATTTTAGAGATACACAGTGGAAACAGGCCCTTCGGCCCATCGAGTCCGCTTCGACCAATAATCACCCGTACACTAGTTGCATCCAACACACTGGGGACAATTTACAGAAGCTGAATAATTGTAATTCATTTATTAGCCAAGTATGTACGAACATACAAAGAATTTGATTTGCCACACAGTCGTACCAAGGAAGTAACAAGACACACAACATAAAAATAAACATAAACATTCCCCACAGCGTACTGTGATGGAAGACAATAACGTATTATCTTCTTCCCTCCTTTTCTCCCGCGGTCGGGGCAGTTAAACTATCCGCAGTCTGGGCGGTTGGAGCTCCTGAAGTCGATCTCCAACCAAGGGACCACTAGCTCCACGATGTTAGGCCGCAGTGCGGACAGAGTTACGATACAGAAAAAGTCGCATCTCCGTCGAAAGAGATTTTAAAAAGTTTCCCACCCCACACATAATACAAAACTAAAGATACACTAAAACATACATTTAATAACAGGCTAAAAACACCAAAAGAAAAGGATGAGACAGACTTGGTGAGGCTACCATCGTACGGCGCCACCTGGTGGTATTACAATTAATATATAAACTTGCATGTCTTTGGGATGTGGGAGGGAACGCTGGCACCCGGAGGTCACGGGGAGAACGTACAAAGTCCGTACAAACAACACCCGGGTCTCTGGCACTGTAAGGCAGCAACTCTAGCGTTGCACCACTGTGATTCTGTGATGTGAGTTTTGAGGTAAATTTTAGTTGGAACAGGATTATTGCCCATTTTTATCATTTAAAATTGTGTTCAATCTGAGAGATCAAATGGGGTAGACACAAAACGCTAGAAGTCCGCAGAAGGGTCTCAACCCGAAATGTCACCCATTCCTTCTCTCCAGAGATGCTGCCTGTCTCCAGCATTTTGTGTCTTATCTTTGGTTTAAACCACCATCTGCAGTTCCTTCCTACACAGATCAAATGAGATGTTAGTTTAACATATCTAAAAGGTGCCAGCTATAACATTGCTACAACATGGTTTTCAGGCATCTAATATGATTTGAAACTACTGACAATTGATTCAGAAGCGAAAGTCTTACCAGTTGGACTGCCTGTAAGACCAGCTTTCTCGAGCATTAGAAAGCACAGAGTTGGCAGCAATATGAAGAAAACCTCCAGTGCCTCCACCATCATAAGGAAAGTAAATGTGCAGCAGGTTTACCCAAAGGCTTTCACATTTAAAATGTTTCATGGATTATCTTAAAAGTCACGGGTTTGTTTAAAATTTGTATATTTCTTCAGGGCAATAGTTTTCTCCAGATAACAAAAAATACATGAAATGTTGGAGCCATTTAAACATAACCATATAACAATTACAGCATGGAAACAGGCCATCTCGGCCCTTCTAGTCCGTGCCGAACACGTATTCTCCCCTAGTCCCATCTACCTGCACTCAGACCATAACCCTCCATTCCTTTCCCGTCCATATAACTATCCAATTTATTTTTAAATGATAAAATCGAACCTGACTCCACCACCTTCACTGGAAGCTCATTCCACACAGCTACCACTCTCTGAGTAAAGAAGTTCCCCCTCATGTTACCCCTAAACGTCTGTCCCTTAATTGTCAAGTCATGTCCTCTTGTTTGAATCTTCCCTACTCTCAGTTGGAAAAGCTTATCCATGTCAACTCTGTCTATCCCTCTCATCATTTTAAAGACCTCTATCAAGTCCCCCCCCCCCCCCCCCCCCCTTAACCTTCTGCGCTGAAACCCAGTCAACATTCTAATTGATCTCCTCTGTACTCTCTATTTTGTTAACCTTTTTCCTATAATCAGGTAGAAGGTACAGGAGCCTGAAGACTGCAACAACCAGGTTCAGGAATAGCTACTTCCCCTCAGCCATCAGGCTATTAAACCTGGCTCGGACAAAACTCAGATTATTAACAACCACTTTCTGTTATTTGCACTTTACCAGTTTATTTATTCATGTGTGTATATATTTATATCATGGTGTATGGACACATTTATCTGTACTGTAGTAAATGCCTTACTATTTTTCTGTGTGCTTAAGCAAAGCAAGAATTTCATTGTCCTATACAGGGACACATGACAATAAACTCACTTGAACTAATTATGCCTACCAAAATTATACACCATACTCCACAATTGACCTCACCAATACCTTGTACAATTTAACATTACAACCCAACTTCTATAAACAATGCTCTGATTTATAAAGGCCAACACACCAAAATCTTTCTTTACCATCCTATCTACATGAGATTCCACCTTCAGGGAACTATGCACAGTTATTCCTAGATCCCTCTGTTCAACTTCATTCCTCAATTCACAATCATTTACCATGTACGTCTAATTTGAATTGTCCTGCCAAGATGTATCACACTTATCAACATTAAATCCATCTGTCATGTTTCAACCCACTCTTCCAAATGACCTAAATCTCTCTGTACACTTTTAAAATCTACTTCATTATTCACAACACCACCTATCTTAGTATCATCTACATATTTCTTAATCTATCTTACCACACCAACATCCATATTATTGATTCACATGACAAACAACAGTGGACCCAACACACATCCCCGAGGTACCCCTCTAGTCACTGACCTACAACCTGACAAACATCCATCCACCATTACTCTCCCTCATTTCCCATACAGCCACTTTTAATCCATCTTGCTATTCCTTACTAACTTCTTCTTAACCAACCTTATTTCCTTTTTGAACCTTGTCAAAGGCCTTACTGAAGTTCACCACTTTAACCTCATCTATTTCCCTAATAACCTTTTTTAAGGAACAAAATCAAGATTAGTCAAATATCACAATCACAAATCCATGCTAATTCTTCCTAATCCTACCCTATTTATCCAAATCCCTATAATATTGCCTTTAGTATCCTTTCCATTATTTCCCACCACTGATGTCAAACAACGTTCTTGTTAAAACTCTACTCTTCTTTGTCCCCTTGTTCACTTACCTCAGGGCTATTATCTATTCGTACCTGCGGGACAGCCCTCATGTAATTATTGAAATTGTACTAGGTATCTCAACCTTCTAAACGAACATCGGTCGGTGATTTAGAAAACTCATACATACACCTTGTCTTCAGGTTTAAAGGGTCCTTCCTCCTGGTCCATCTCCGACAGCTTTTACTTTACCTGTTCATAAATAGACTTGTATATCATTATTAACTGTTTCATATACTTGTTTTTTTTTAAAAATTCGATCTGTAACTGTTCCAAACTCGGTCCCCTGCAGGGACTTCTCCATTGTGCCACCCACGGCTGGTTAGTTTGCATGCAACATTTCTTCAGTGCCAATGGCAGAGCATTACACAAATGTTCCATTTATTCTTTTCATCAAATGAAAACAATCAGTTGTCAAAGCTGATTTCTGTAGGTTTACCAAACCTCTTAATTACCTTATTCATCATAAACGACACTCTGGTGTTTATACCTAAATCGATTCAGACTTACCCTGGACATCTCTTCCAGATGCTGTTTCAGCTGCTTTGTCTGCATTTTAATTTAACTTCTTTGACATGTATTTTTTCCGTTTCACCATACAATTTCAACATTTTTTTCCGACCTAGTCTGAACTATATCCTGCCTTTCCCAAGGTCATCATCTGCTGTCTTATATTCTGAAGTATTTCTCTCTCTCTCTCTTTACTTGTGGAACAAACCAACAAATTGTCCACATCAGCAAATACTTTCTAAGGGTATAACCATATAACCATTACAGCACGGAAACAGGCCATCTCGACCCTTCTAGTCCGTGCCGAACACGTATTCTCCCCTAGTCCCATCTACCTGCGCTGAGACCATAACTCTCCATTCTTTCAACTCTGCCTTTCCCATCTAATTAAAAAACCTACCTCATCCTAGCCTTTCTTGGCATCCTTCCTTAAATCCCTTCCTCTCTCTTGGGGACCTCAGTCCTGTTAGGGCTTATAATCTCCAGATTAATTTCACTCCTGATAGGACTTTTCGAGGAAAAGTTCCCCAAGACATGTATTATTGGCATGTAATTCTCTGGCCCCGCTTGGTTCCGTCATAGGACTCACTTGTGTCAGTTCATCACTTATTTCAGTATTTTCAACCAGGGGCTTTGTTCATTGACATTGACCGCAGAGACCAACTGTTTACTGATTCTGCTTGACTTTAAGAAGAATGGCTTCCACCACAATAGTTCATAATATAATGTTCATCAACTGGTTGCCTTCTATTTCTTGTTCATTTTCAACTCTACACTTTTTCATTCCCCTTTGTTCCTTCGGGTTCACCTTAAGTGGGTAACATTTGCTGAGGGGCCTGCATACCCTCGTTCATGACGGCATCCAACCAGAAGATGGCGCTGTGGCCGGTAGTCAGGCTGCAGTAACAGCAGCTGACCTAACGGTGGCGCTGTTGCCGGTAAGTTTGTGAGCGGCGGCCATGTTTGTAGTCTATTGCCGGTCATTGTAACAATTTACATCGTCCATTTTAAATGTTTTACTTGGTGATTCCCACCACTTCACCAATGGTGCCGTCAAATCTTCCATGGCCAACAATCGTCCCACGTTCTCCTCCTCCAAAGCCCTAATCCATTTAAAAAAGGACAGTTCATGGGTGCTCCAAGGGATAATCTATCGTCTCTTACTTCTGTTTCTCTGTCTGTCTCTCTCTCTCTTTCTGTCTGTGTCTCTCTCTCTGTCTCTCTCTCTACGCTGAATAGATTCAGGACTGGACATGGCCCCTGCTTGGCCAGCCTTCACAAATGGGGCAGCAGTCCAACCCCACGGTGTGCTTGTGGCACTCCCTTACAACACATCATTGAAGCATGCCTTCAACAAAGACTCAAAGGAGGACTTGTCACCCTTCATACAGCAGATCAAGAGGCAACTGCTTGGCTAATGGACTTTGCATTCGCTAAATAAATAAAATCTCTCTCTGTCTGGCTGTCTCTGTGTCTGTCTCTCTCTCTCTCTCTCTCTGTTTCTCAACTTGTATGTCTACCATAAAACAACATAAAAGCTGGTCATGTTTCATCAATTAACTTATTTCCAGTTGACTTTACTGACAAGAAATCTAAAAGAACATCAAGAAACGATTTTTACAACTTCTCTTTTTCAGGTTACCAGGATACAAAGAGTTCATTTTTGCAGCTTGTTCGCAATCCCCCACGGCCCAAACACAGTGGGAATTCCCACCTCCGCCACGGGGGCGTCTGTGTTCAATTTTACAACTTGCTCATTTCAACCATTTGTTCCAAACCAGTTTTCAAACAAATCACTTTGTTTCATTCTTACTTCAAATAGATTATTCAATTTATATTTTCTCCCTGCCTGCACTCTTGTCCCTGGCCTTTGCCGTCTTCTATCACATCTCCCTTTCGCGGCCTCTGCCGTCTTCTTATCTGCTACTTTCGGGAGTAAATCCCTTATCATCCTGTCTCAGGAATTTTCCTGTCTCTCAGGAATTGATCTAACTGTTCTCGTCAGACCTAATGAATCTTCAAGGAGGCAAACTCCCTTCCCCCTCAGGGTCCTCTCCTAGGTACCTCCCTCAGGGGTCTAATTTCTACCGAACCTCTTATCTTCCCCTTCTGCCCTTTGACTCCCCGTCCTGGTGGCCGGGTGATCTTCGTCCACCTCGGCCCCTGTCTTCTCTTTCCCTTGGGTATTTTGGCCCCCTCCGGCTCTGCATTTTCTGTGGGTACTTCCTGCTCATATGCAGCTCTGCATTTTCCCCAACTGACTATAACTTATCATTGTTGGCTTCTCCAACCCCTGGGTATTTCCTGCCCTCCAGGGTCCAGCATTTGCCCCAACGGACTATTGGGCAGAATGCGGGGATTTGGCCCACAGCCTTTTCCCCTCCCTTCTGGGTTTGCCTTGCAGCCCCCTGAATCCTTCAGGGCATCAACCACAAGGTCTTTACAATTGCCCAGGAAGTACTTTATTAGTCATTGTTCCTACCTGGGTCTGTGCACAGAAATTGCTCGATTGACTTTTCGCGATTTCCAACCACTCCCACACTTGCTATCACTTGTTTCTCGTGTCTCTCTGTGTGGTCCTGGATACTACTGCTCAAACAGCTGGCGGCAAGCAAGGAGTCTGAGACTGCTGAACTCAGCAGGGTGCACCTTCCCTTCGTCCGTCTACTCCCGTCAGCTGGTTGGAGTAATTGATCCCGGAACCGAGCCCCCATTTGTGCGATGCACATTTGCAAAGGCTACTGGGGAGACTTTAAACTAGTATGGTTGGGGGGAGGGACTCAAATTGGGAAAGCTAGCAGTCAGTGTGTGAGGCAGGAGGCAGAGAATGGTAGCACTCTGACCCAAAATGTAGGGGAGAGAGAAGAAAAAGACAAAAAACAGAGAATAAGAGAGGGTGGGTTTCTTAAATGTGTATATTTTAATGCTAGGAGCATTGTAAGAAAGGTGGATGAACTTAGAGCCTGGATTGACACCTGGAAGTATGATGTTGTGGCGATCAGTGAAACATGGTTGCAGGAGGGCTGTGATTGGAAACTAAATATTCCAGGATTTCGTTGCTTCAGTTGTGATAGAATTGGAGGGGCAAGAGGTGGAGGTGTTGCATTGCTTATCAGGGAAGATATTACAGCAGTGCTTTGGCAGGATAGATTAGAGGGCTCGTCTAGGGAGGCTATTTGGGTGGAACTGAGAAATGGGAAAGGGGTAGCAACACTTATAGGGGTGTATTATAGACCGCCAAATGGGGAGCGAGAATTGGAAGAGCAAATATGTAAGGAGATTGCAGATATTAGTAGTAAGCACAAGGTAGTGATTGTGGGAGATTTCAATTTTCCACACATAGACTGGGAAACACATTCTGTAAATGGGCTGGATGGGTTGGAGTTTGTAAAATGTGTGCAGGATAGTTTTTTGCAGCAATACATAGAAGTACCTACTAGAGAAGGGGCGGTGCTGGACCTCCTGTTAGGAAATGAGACGGGTCAGGTGGCAGAGGTATGCGTTGGGGAACAGTTCGGGACCAGTGATCATAATACCATTAGTTTCAATATAATTATGGAGAGGGTCAGAACTGGACCTAGGGTTGAGATTTTTGTTTGGAGAAAGGCTAACTTTGAGGAGATGCGAAAGGATTTAAAAGGAGTAAATTGGGACATTTCGTTTTATGGGAAAGATGTGGAAGAGAAATGGAGTACATTTAAAGGTGAAATTTTAAGAGTACAGAATCTTTATGTCCCTGTTCGGTTGAAAGGAAATAGTAAAAATCGGAAAGAGCCATGGTTTTCAAGGGAAATTGGACACTTGGTTCGGAAAAAGAGGGAGATCTACAATAATTATAGGCAGCATGGAGTAAATGAGGTGCTTGAGGAGTATAAAGAATGTAAAAAGAATCTTAAGAAAGAAATTAGAAAAGCTAAAAGACGATATGAGGTTGCTTTGGCAAGTAAGGTGAAAGTAAACCCAAAGGGTTTCTACAGCTATATTAATAGCAAAAGGATAACGAGGGATAAAATTGGTCCATTAGAGAGTCAGAGTGGACAGCTATCTGCAGAGCCAAAAGAGATGGGGGGAGATATTGAACAATTTCTTTTTTTCGGTATTCACCAAGGAGAAGGATATTGAATTATGTGAGGTAAGGGAAACAAGTAGAGTAGCTATGGAAACTATGAGATTCAAAGAAGAGGAAGTACTGACACTTTTGAGAAATATAAAAGTGGATAAGTCTCCAGGTCCGGACAGGATATTCCCTAGGACATTGAGGGAAGTTAGTGTAGAAATAGCAGGGGCTATGACAGAAATATTTGAAATGTCATTAGAAACGGGAATAGTGCCGGAGGATTGGCATACTGCGCATGTTGTTCCATTGTTTAAAAAGGGGTCTAAGAGTAAACCTAGCAATTATAGACCTGTTAGTTTGACGTCAGTGGTGGGCAAATTAATGGAAAGGATACTTAGAGATAATATATATAAGCATCTGGATAAACAGGGTCTGATTCCAGTCAACATGGATTTGTGCCTGGAAGGTCATGTTTGACTAATCGTCTTGAATTTTTTGAAGAGGTTACTCGGGAAATTGATGAGGGTAAAGCAGTGGATGTTGTATATATGGACTACAGTAAGGCCTTTGACAAGGTTCCTCATGGAAAGTTGGTTAAGAAGGTTCAATGGTTGGGTATTAATGGTGGAGTAGCAAGATGGATTCAACAGTGGCTGAATGGGAGATGCCAGAGAGTAATGGTGGATGGTTGTTTGTCAGGTTGGAGGCCAGTGACTAGTGGGGTGCCACAGGGATCTGTGTTGGGTCCACTGTTGTTTGTCATGTACATCAATGATCTGGATGATGGTGTGGTAAATAGGATTAGTAAGTATGCAGATGATACTAAGATAGGTGGGATTGTGGATAATGAAGTAGATTTTCAACGTCTACAGAGAGATTTATGCCAGTTGGAAGAGTGGGCTGAAAGATGGCAGATGGAGTTTAATGCTGATAAGTGTGAGGTGCTACATCTTGGCAAGACAAATCAAAATAGGACGTACATGGTAAATGGTAGGGAATTGAAGAATGCAGGTGAACAGAGGGATCTGGGAATAACTGTGCACAGTTCCCTGAAAGTGGAATCTCATGTAGATAGGGTGGTAAAGAAAGCTTTTGGTGTGCTGGCCTTTATAAATCAGAGCATTGAGTATAGAAGTTGGGATGTAATGTTAAAATTGTACAAGGCATTGGTGAGGCCAATTCTGGAGTATGGGGTACAATTTTGGTCGCCTAATTATAGGAAGGATGTCAACAAAATAGAGAGAGTACAGAGGCGATTTGCTAGAATGTTGCCTGTGTTTCAGCAACTAAGTTACAGAGAAAGGTTGAACAAGTTAGGGCTTTATTCTTTGGAGCGCAGAAGGTTAAGGGGGGATTTGATAGAGGTCTTTAAAATGATGAGAGGAATAGACAGAGTTGACGTGGATAAGCTTTTCCCACTGAGAGTAGGGAAGATTCAAACAAGGGGACATGACTTGAGAATTAAGGGACAGAAGTTTAGGGGTAACATGAGGGGGAACTTCTTTACTCAGAGAGTGGTGGCTGTGTGGAATGAGCTTCCAGTGAAGGTGGTGGAGGCAGGTTCGCTTTTATCATTTAAAAATAAATTGGATAGTTATATGGACGGGAAAGGAATGGAGGGTTATCGTCTGAGCGCAGGTATATGGGACTAGGGGAGAATACGTGTTCGGCACGGACTAGAAGGGTCGAGATGGCCTGTTTCCGTGCTGTAATTGTTATATGGTTATATGCAAAAATCACAATCTCTTCAGAGACAAAATCAAAGAAACAAGTTTTCCTTTATTACATTTCTGCGCAGAAAAGGGTGTCTCTCCTCTATCATCCTCTAGAGACACACAAAAATGGAGATGCTTCCTATCTTTTATACCTTTCTTCACTATGGTCACTACCTCATGTCTCCCCATCTAGCTTCATCCAATCATAACATAAAGCCCACATTCCCACGAGAACGTCCAGGAGCGTCTCGGAACATCTCCTGACGTCAAAGGCTTCTGCTGGAGTTTTTATCTGTTACTTCTTTATCTAGAAGTTCCCTCTGTTCTGTATATTGTTACTTTATTCTACCAGCAGTCTGGCTTCTGCTGACACCTTATTTCTTTCTAAGTTATATTTTTCAGAGTTCTAGTATAAATCAACCATCCCTATTAACCCTTCTCTCACAATCCACCATTTTTCTTTTTGCTACGCAACTCTTGATTTATACTATATCTTCCTTTTCTAGTGCTAGCAGCAGATTCTTCGCCTCCCTATCCTCCTCTCGCTAGTCATACTGTGTTCTGAAGGCCATCATGACGGTGCTGTTCTTTGTCAGGGCTGTCTCTAGCAATCGCTGAGCAAGCCCTCGAGCGCAGGGAATGATACAACGTCCGAATAGGCATAAAGTCAATGGTTCCTTCCCTTCACGCACGGTCCATGGGCTGATATTGTCCGATGGGGCCTCCATAGGACCCTTAAATCAGCTTGCGTGTGTCCACCCTTTCTCTTTTGTTCGTACTGCTGTCTCGGTGATTAATAACACAAGGTAGGGTCCAGTCCACCTAGGTTGCAGCTTTTCTTCCTTCCATGATTTTACAAGATCCCAATTCTCTGCTTTCACAGAATGGATTGGCAAGTCGAGATGGGGACTCTGTGCCAGCAGCCCCTTGGTTTTTAAATTCTGTAATAGAACGAGATACTGCCAGTAAACAGTTCCTTAAGAAAACATCACTACCATGGTGGGTATTTCTTCTATCTTTCCCAAATAATAAAGACCTAACTTGTTCAACCTTTCTCTGTATCTTAGTTGCTGAAACCCAGTCAACATTCTAATTGATCTCCTCTGTACTCTCTATTTTGTTAACATTTTTCCTATAATCAGGTAGAAGGTACAGGAGCCTGAAGACTGCAACAACCAGGTTCAGGAATAGCTACTTCCCCTCAGCCGTCAGGCTATTAAACCTGGCTTGGACAAAACTCTGATTATTAACAACCACTTTCTGTTATTTGCACTTTACCAGTTTATTTATTCATGTGTGTATATATTTATATCATGGTGTATGGACACATTTATCTGTACTGTAGTAAATGCCTTACTATTTTTCTGTGTGCTTAAGCAAAGCAAGAATTTCATTGTCCTATACAGGGACACATGACAATAAACTCACTTGACCTAATTATGCCTACCAAAATTATGGGAAAATGATTGGAATCTGGCTGCTAGCACCCTCCACTTCCACCTCCCTATCAGCCTCCGGCACGAGCTTCACCTACACCGCAGCCCATGTAGGTATCGGTGGTAACAGGAATTTATCCGATTTTACCTAAGAGAATCAGGAGCCGATAGCGCACACATCCCTGGCACCAGATCAAATAAAAAGAAGCTCCAGTTTACAGACCACATAACTAGCAATGTTACAAAATTTTGGGATTTTAAAAATCAAGTCTTTAATTTATCCCATTAGATAAAGCATAAAAAGAAGTTTAATTTGACACCTAATTCACTTTCATATCTTCAGTATTAAAAATGTTATGGCCATTTTCATACTCGGAAATTGGCATCTTGTTCCCTATTGCTTTTTCATTGACTTAACACAAAAGCTGTGATCGAGAACATTTAAAAGCTCATAACTTTCTTAAAATTTACGAGAACTGAAAGAAATGTTCAGTTATTATAGATTGAAGCATTCTGAAACAAATATGAAACAATCTTACTTAGATGACTTGAAATTAAAGCATATAATTAGTTAGTTACCTAATTGTAGCTCATTACAAAATTCAATTGCTAGATCTAAACATCTATCCATTTCTTAAGAATAGATTAACATTTTTAAATAGCCTAAGTGTCCAAATAACATTCACACAAGAATTCAGAATATAACATAATTTTAAAATCTCATTGTCATGGGCTTATAGGCCAAATGGAAGGAATTTAATGTTTAATACCTGTAAATTGATGGCCATTTAAATCATCTTGCCTGTGGGATTTTCTGGAACGGGACCATTTGGAACGCTGAGGTTGCGGTGACTTTAGCCCCCATATCGGCAGCAAATACACTGCTGGTTCTTCAGTGGGGAAAAAATCACCGTTTCGCAACTTAAAATGTGAATTAAATACATCTTAAGAAACACTTTTATACATAAAAATAAACTTCTTTCTTTTACCTGTCCCCTACATAAAATCCGGCCCCGTTGTCGGCATTGACGGCTTCAGAAGGTGATTTTAAAATCATTCCAGCGATTAATTTGTCGGGTGAATTTTTTTTAAAAACACACAGAACGGCCGTCGGAATGATTCTTTAGCAAAGTCTTGCACTCCAACAAATATAATCCAGGACCAAGTCGGAAAAAAAACATGTTTTAACCCCGCCCCCCCCCCCCCCCCCACCTCAAACGCACCAAAATCGCGCACATGGCCAGTGGCAGAATTGCAGCGCCGCTGAAGGTAAGTATTGTAACATACCTAACATAACAGGACGTTAGGTGCAAGCCCACTGCAAGTCATCCTCCGAAGATGACCCCTTCAGTGAGTCCGACGAGGGAGATGAGTGGGGATTGGGTGAATGCCTAGCTGAGAAGCGTGCTGGTTTTTCAGATAACAATAAGAACAGGGATAGACCAAAAGTTCCGAAGGGCCAATTTCCAGTCAGAATGGTCCCAAATCCAAGAGCCATGACACCGCCACTAAATAATGAGGAGCCACAAGTAACGATCCCGTTATATACACCATGGAGACCAAACGAGATGATGGCGATCTTGTTGGGGGCCCCAGATAAATATAAAGATCCGGCAGGATTCGTGCAGTTTTTACGGCCCACTATTTCCGTATACCAGGCAGACTCTAGAGATCTCTGGTCATTAGTCCAACAAGTCCTGACTGCTTTAGAATTCGGGCAATTCACCGGCCATCTTACCCACCGGACCCATAATGATCTTGAACAGGTACAGCAACTGGACCTAGAGCATGTGAATTTGATCCTTACGGCTGTTTCCCGGACTTTGCAGAAGGCATTAGATTGCTCTAAAATATTGGACATGAAGCCAAAAAAGGGCGAGTCAGCAGAGGACTTCCTGGAGCGCTTTAAGTCCATATACGCCAACCAGTCTGGAGATCAAAATTACCTAGCGGGTCAGGCGTTGCCTCAGTTCTGCGCCATGCTAATGAACTGCCTGCCCGCGTCTATAGTACAGTCCATAAAAACCAACAATATGGACTGGTCTGAGGCCTCACCAAGCAGGATGAGCAGGGCAGTGATTGCCTTCTGGGCTGATGGTCCTAGTGGGGGCAGTGGCACGGGTAAACAAATTAAGAACGAATACGTTATAAAAGAAACAAGTCATAACACCCCAATGCCTGTTACGAATAGAACAGGTTACCAGATGGAACCACAAACTTGCTACCCTGGATGGGTAGACAAGTGGAACCATGGGTAGCACACTGATCCTAATGGACCACATGCGCCAGGTTACGGACCTCCCTACGTAGCGCAAGGTCCACCCAGAGGTAAAGGGAGAGGACAACAGAGACCTCCGGGACCACCAGGCCCATACCAAGGACAGTACTCAGGAGGGGTCTGTTACAATTGCGGTGAATCAGGACACTGGGTACGAGGATGCCCCCACGAATATATGGGACAGGGACAGGGACAGGGAAATGGAAAAGGAACGGGAGGTAGAAGAGGAAGGAAATACACAAACTTCTCGTCTGATAACCCCTTTCTGCAATATTGACTTAGCAATTTAATCGTGGGTTCCCCTACGTCCGACCGAGAGCCCATGATGTTACTGCAAGTCCACGGTAAATGGCATCCATTCCTGGTAGACACGGGAGCTGCTGTCTCCACCGTTTTACCATCCCTAGGGTTGGAAGCGTCCGGAAGAACTCAGCGATTATCAGGATTCGAGGGAAAGCCCAAGGACTACCCTATCTCTAAAACTGTTACAGTCGGATACAAAAATTTACATGTCCAACATGAGTTTATAATTACTGAGGGCCCCGATTGCAACCTGATGGCGAGAGACTTGTTATGTGCCTTTCACCTTAAGCTTCAGTGCAGCGAAGAGGGCATAACAATTGTACCAGGTGGATTTCGACAATGTTATATAACCCGTAAACCTCAATGGTGGGTTTTGGATCTGCCAGGGGGCATTTACCACGTTAAATTGGCCTATGATGGCCATGAGCCATCAAATTACGCGCTATGGTCAAAGGACCAGCAGGAGAGGCGGAATTCGCAGAAATCCCGTAACACCTGTGGAAGCAAGGGCCTGAAGTAGCACCACATATTACCCGAAAAGTGAATCTACCATACCACGCCAAAGACCTCGGACCAATGGTCAAACAGGCTGTTGACCATTCGGATCCACTTTCTACGGAGGTTCAAATGGTAACAGGCGACATCCAGATTCAGTTTTACCCCTGTCCAAAGAAAGAGTTCACTAAGCTTCACCATCACAGTGGCAAAGATGTTTTAGAATATACTAACCCAGAAGTATGGACAGACGACTCTACTCACGCGGGACGGACAGATGTACCACCAGTGATGGTGGTGATGAAGGAGGGAGCCACCCTACCATCCGTCCACCCTTGAAGCCCCAAGCTATTACTAGTATTGATTTAAGGGCCATCAATGCAATCGTCCAGCCACTACATGCACTGGTCCCAAATCCAGCGCATATTCTTGCCTCCATACCGGCCGTCGTCGATCTTCAACATGCCTTCTTCGCCATACCTTTACATCCAGATAGTCAGTACCTCTTCGCCTTTACCCACAACGGCCAGCAGTATACTTGGACCCGGTTGCCGCAAGGCTTCGTTAATTCACCGATCCTGTTTTCTAGGTGTCTACAGCTACAACTGCGCGAGCTTACGTTACAACACGGCTCCAGCCTGATACAGTATGTTGATGATCTGCTCATTGCCAGTCCGTACGAACAAAGCAATCGTGAGGATACTATCCTGCTACTTAATTATCTACAGCAGCTGGGCTACGTGGTCAACCCACAGGAAGTAAAAGTCGGACAGGAAGAGGTTAAATTCCTTGGCGTGGTTCTTTCAGCTGAAAGTCGACGATTGGAGCCAACAAGGATTCAGCCCATTTGCCATGTGCCTCTGCCAACAACTGTCAAACAGGTCCGAAAATGGCTGGGAGTGATTAATTACTGCAGGCAGTGGATCCCTAACATCACCACGATGACGAAACATCTGACTCCTTACACATCTATGAACGGCACCTTTCAGCTTGGTGACATGGCAGAGAAGGCCTTTCTACAATTGAAAACTGACCTGGCCAGCGCTCCGGCCCTTGGCCGACCACTCTATGATCGACTCTTCCAACTTTATTGTACAGTTATGGATGGCTGCTCCACGGTTGTCCTGACTCAGAAACATGGCGATAAGCGTCGCCCATTGGCATATTATTCATCCAAGTTAGACCCTGTAGCATTGGGCTACCCTCACTGTACACAGATTCTATCGGCCATCTACAACAGCGTTCAATCAGCTGCCAATATGACTTTACAACAAGATATCGTTGTTTACAGTTCCCATTCTGTAACAGCACTGCTGGGACAGCTCCAGACCCAACATTTAACCATGGCCCGACAGAATAGATATGAGATATACCTTTTGAACAATCCAAAGCTTTCTTTTCAATGCTGCACCACCATAAATCCAGCCACCTTTATAGAACACTCGCCGGAGGAAAAGGAGTTTTCTGGCCACGACTGCCTACAACTGGTACACGAGGACACCTCACCCAGGCCTGATATGAAAGACACGGCCATATTTAACCCTGATGTTTCCTTCTTCACTGACGGAAGTTCTTCCATAGACGAACAGGGCAGACGATTGTCCGGTTATGCTATTGTAAATCAGGACGGAGATACTATTGAGGCCGTGGCCTTTGAAAACCCGTTTTCAGCCCAGCAGGCTGAACTATTTGCACCCTGGCCGAAAGACTATCTGCAAACATTTACACGGACTCCCAATATGCTTTTGAAGTGGTGCATGATTATGGTCAATTATGGAAGAATCGTGGGTTCCTGACCTCGTCAGGAACAGTATTATCACGCCAGAAGTTAGTCTCTAACTTATTACAGGCCATTCGGTTACCTAGTCAGCTTGCTGTTATCAAAGTTAGAGCTCATACTACGGGTCAAAACCCTCTAGACATAGGAAATCGCCTTGCCGACGAGGCGGCTAGGAAAGTTTCCAGGAGTCATCAAATTGTTGTGCCCCCCTTTATATCCAAATACAGAAAAATTAATAGCCTATATATATAACATCATTTTGGATAAGGAGAATCCAATAACGGAAGTATATCGTCAAGCATGGGAAAATGAAATGGGATTGGCTATAACAAAAGAAAACTGGGAAGAAAGTCTACAACGAATACACCGGTGTTCATTAAACGCCAGACATATACTGATACAATTTAAAGTATTATATAGGTTACATTATTCGAAAACTAAATTAAATAGTATTTTTCCGAATCTCTCCGCTATTTGTGATAAGTGCAAGAAAGCAGAGGCAAATTTAATACATAGTTTCGTTACATGTCCTAAATTGAATTATTACTGGACAGAAATCTTTAAAGTTATTTCTGAAGTCATCAAAGTTAAATTGGACCCTAACCCAAAGCTAATAATATTTGGAATTCCGGATTTACATCTATCACTTACAGTAAATCAAAGAAATTTCTTTGATTACTGTTTAATAATTGGGAAAAAAATCATATTGAAATTTTGGAAGGGAACATTATCCCCCACAACCAAAATGTGGGCAACAGAGATGATGGAGACGTTACATCTGGAAAGAATTAGATTTGTCCTATTGGACAAGTATAATTCTTTTGAACAGATATGGTCTCCATATATACAGTATTTAGAGAAGTAGCTGTTCTTGGCAACACAGCTCGACGTGCACCCTGCGGGATTTGGTGAGAATAATTCATTTTTATATTGGAATTACATATATGTCTTTATTGATACTATCACTTGTAGTAGTGTTATTAATAATACATATTGTGGTTACTAAAAATGTTTTTTTTTTTTTTTTTTTAGTTTATCTTTTGTTTACTATATATAATCAAATTATTATTTAATCACTCTCTTAATGATTTATTCTTTCTCTATTCTCTCTCTATCATTATTTCTAAAAAAACAGTAGATAAGTATTACTAGTGTTTTACTTAATGCAAATTGAATTAATTTGATATAAAGTTGTTTGAAGCATTGTAATTGATTACCTTTAATAAAAAAATATATTAAAAAAAAATTGTTGTGCCCCGAATGATGAGGCAGACTAAATAATTCTACTAGGAATAAGTCTCCCTCAGAAAAAGGAATGCCAACCATCCAAGAAGTCCTTCAAATGCAGGAGGACGCTCCTGCAGAGGTGAAACAGCTGTGGCAGGACCAAGGGTGTATGTACGATCCTGCCACCAGCTTATGTGTTACGCCTGCCCCACAGACTTGTATGTCTGATGAGCTTGCGTCGTGGGTTATTGAATGTGTACACTTTGCAACTCATTGTGGGGCCAAGGCCGTAAGTGATATGCTTTTAGAAACCTGGTGGCATCTGAAACTTCTGGACTTGTCCCAGCGTATTAACCAACAATGTCTGATTTGCCAGCAGCATAATCCAGGTAAAGGCTTGCCCTGTGAACCAGGTAAGACCCCTTTACCAGCAGGTCCCTTTGAGACCTTGCAAATGGACTACATTGAGTTGAAAAGGTGTCAGTGTTATAAGTATGTTCTTGTAATTTTTTGATGTTTTCAGTAAATGGATTGAAGCATAATCCAACCACTGACAATAAAGCCTCTACCATTGTAAAAATATTGTTACGTGAAATCATACCGCGATTCGGTGTTCCTGCACGTTTAAGTTCAGATAATGGTCCTCATTTTATTGCTGCTGTAAACAAAGAAATGTGTCAGCAATTACAGATACATCAACAGCCCCATTGTACGTATCGACCTCAGGCCGCCGGATTGGTGGAACGAGCAAACCAGACTTTGAAAACCAAATTAGCAAAATTAGTGGCACAGACTGGCTTAACGTGGTTAAAACTGCTTCCTGTATATTTTTCAGATACGCACTACACCTTCTGGCACGGCACGACTGACGTCGGCGGAAATCATATATGGTCGACCTTTACGCACGCCATGGAATGACCATGCCCCCGCAGCGGTCCATTTCCATCAGATGACTGAGGAAATGACATCCTATGTGTTAGCCTTAACCCGTGCTTTGCGAACTTCTCATTCACAGGTCAGGGCTGCATATGGTGAATCGCCAGCACGAAAAGTCCCATCTAAGATTGAGCCAGGTTGCTATGTGCTGGTCAGGAACTGGACGCGTAAGCACCTCGACCCACATTGGGATGGTCCCTTCCATGTCCGACTCACTACTCCGACCGCTGCCAAAGTCGAGGGTCGCGCTGCATGGGTTCATCTGCACCACTGCAAATTGATTGGGGAGCCCAATCAAAAGGGGGGAGAAGAGTAATTCTATTTTGTAGAGTTTTCTTTAGTATGAATTTTTTTAAGGAGTTGTATCCTTATAAGTTTAGTTGTATCCTTATAAGTTTAGTTTTGAATCTTTAGTTGCTAAACGGTTAAGAAATGCGACTGATTATTGGACTGACTGACTGAAGGACGTTTAAACCTGAGTGAATAGCTGATTACGACAATTAAGTTAGAAATGAGCTTTTTGCGAGACTTTTTGTGAGCTTTTGTATATTCCAGATAAATTGAAATGAGACGATTTATCCTGCCATGCATCCTGATGCTACTGCAGGCAGAGGGAAATAAAGGAGAGATTCGACGATGTGTCCCAGGACACGAATATAGGATCTTTCACCTCTGCAAGGGAGATGTTGTACAATGTAGAGACCCAGAAGCCCTCGGAAGATGGAACATAACTAAAATTGACTACTGCCATGGCAAAATGCAACAGACTAACCGAAGCCTCCACCTAAGTGATCGGTCACTCTGGGAGTTTCCAGGTGGGTACCAGAGATGCAGGATTGACTTGCAGGAAGAACCCCGGGGAGGACCGAACTGCAAAGAAACACTTGTATGATGGACTATGTTATCAAGAAGCATTAAAGGGCTACAAAGGAAAGAACCTGAACAACGAACACGGAAAAAACGAGAATTTGAAGAAAAAGACTCCAACATGTTTATACGGGCCCATAATGAATTATTTGGTAAAGGGCAAGTTGTGTGTTACCCCGCTATGAAATCTGTTATTAGCCTATTTACAGTATCTCCCGAGTGGGGAAGGACTGAACGATTAGTAGTGTCAAGATGAGAAGCCAGTTCCGGTCAAAGCTATCACCATCTATTATGATGAGTCCTTAGCCCCACCAGCTAACTGTTTGCCATTACCTCGCGACAATAAGCATTCATACCCAGGCTGTCACAACTCCTCGAGTTCCAGAGTAAACATAGAAACATAGAAAATAGGTGCAGGAGTAGGCCATTCGGCCCTTCAAACCTGCACCGCCACTCAATATGATCATGGCTGATCATCCAACTCAGTATCCTGTACCTGCCTTCTCTCCATACCCCGATACATTTAGCCACAAGGGCCACATCTAACTCCCTCTTAAATATAGCCAATGAACTGGCCTCAACAACCTTCTGTGGCAGAGAATTCCAGAGATTCACCACTCTCTGTGTGAAAAATATTTTTCTCATCTTGGTCCTAAAAGATTTCCCCCTTATCCTTAAACTATGACCCCTTGTTCTGGAATTCCCCAAAATCGGGAACAATCTTCCTGCATCTAGCCTGTGCAACCCCTTAAGAATTTTGTAAGTTTCTATAAGATCCCCCCTCAATCTTCTAAATTCTAGCGAGTACAAGCCAAGTCTATCCAGTCTTTCTTCGTATGAAAGTCCTGACATCCCAGGAATCAGTCTGGTGAACCTTCTCTGTACTCCCTCTTTGCCAAGAATGTCTTTCCTCAGATTTGGAGACCAAAACTGCAGGCAATACTCCAGGTGTGGTCTCACCAAGACCCTGTACAACTGCAGTAGAACCTCCCTGCTCCTATACTCAAATCCTTTTGCTATGAATGCTAACATACCATTCGCTTT
Organism: Amblyraja radiata; assembly: GCF_010909765.2. Classification (NCBI taxonomy): domain Eukaryota; kingdom Metazoa; phylum Chordata; class Chondrichthyes; order Rajiformes; family Rajidae; genus Amblyraja; species Amblyraja radiata. Next base: position 11,486,406 of record NC_045969.1, read on the forward strand.
CTTCACTGCCTGCTGTACGTGCATGCCTACCTTCCTTCTCCCAGCCACCCCCTATCAGTCTGAAGAAGGGTTTCGGCCCGAAACGTTACCTATTTCCTTCGCTCCATAGATGCTGCTGCACCCGCTGAGTTTCTCCAGCATTTTTGTGTGCCTACTTTCAATGACTGGTGTACCATGACACCCAGGTCTCGTTGCATCTCCCCTTTTCCTAATCGGCCACCATTCAGATAATAGTCTACTTTCCTGTTTTTTCCACCAAGGTGGATAACCTCACATTTATCCACATTATATTGCATCTGCCATGCATTTTCCCACTCACCCAGCCTATCCAAGTCACCTTGCAGCCTCCTAGCATGCTCCTCACAGCTAACACTGCCCCCCAGCTTCGTGTCATCCGCAAACTTGGAGATGTTGCATTCAATTCCCTCGTCCAAATCATTAATATATATTGTATATAGCTGGGGTCAAAGCACTGAGCTTTGCGTCACCCCACTAGTCACTGCCTGCCATTCTGAAAAGGACCCGTTTACTCCTACACTTTGCTTCCTGTCTGCCAGCCAGTTCTCTATCCTCATCAATACTGAACCCCCAATACCGTGTGCTTTAAGTTTGTATACTAATCTCTTATGTGGGACCTTGTCGAAAGCCTTCTGAAAGTCCAGATATAACACATCCACTGGTTCTCCCTTATCCACTCTACTAGTTACATCCTCGAAAAATTCTCTAAGATTCGTCAGACATATAACCGTATAACCATCTATCTATATTACTAAAAGTCTGTTCTTGACCGGTTTTGGCCATCTGTGCTGCGATTTCCGAGAGAACGCCGCCACCTACGGCCGTTATTTTTGGCCACCTTGCTCAGAGCCCCCCTCCGCCGTATGTGTGCCGAGGATTTTTCCCGTCGATGTAAAATGACAGATATATTAATGATTTTACAAAATTCCCCATTCTCTCTGCTGCCCCTGCTGGCGGCAGGGGGGAGGGACTATAAAACCAGGAAGTGGTGTGCCTCAATCAGTGTCTGCAAGCTGGAGGAAGGCAGAGGGTCACGTTTCTCTGAGCTGTGAATAACACTGAACACATGTCTACTCAAATGTAAGTGTCCTTAGTGGTTCTAAAACGCTTGCAGAATGTGTCTATTGGTTCTAAAATGTTTGCAAAAAGTGTTTATTGGTTCTAAAATGTTTGCAAAAAGTGTCTTTTTTGGTTCTACAATGCTTGCAGAATGTGTCTTTTTTGGTTCTAAAATGTTTTTTAGGTTCTCCCCCCCTTTCCTCTCCCCCCCCCCCTTCCTCTCCTCCCCCCCTTCCTCTCCCCCCCTCTCTCCCTCTCCTCTCCCCCCCTCTCCTCTCCCCCCCCTCTCCTCTCCCCCCTCTCCTCTCCCCCCCTCTCCTCTCCCCCCCCTCTCCTCTCCCCCCTCTCCTCTCCCCCCCTCTCCTCTCCCCCCTCTCCTCTCCCCCCCCCTCTCCTCTCCCCCCCTCTCCTCTCCCCCCCCTCTCCCCCCCCCCTCTCCTCCCCCCCTCTCCTCTCCCCCCCTCTCCTCTCCTCCCCCTCTCTCCTCTCCCCCCCTCTCCTCTCCCTCCCCGCTCTCCTCTCCCCCCCCTCCTCTCCCCCCCTTTCCTCTCCTCCCCCCCTCTCCTCTCCCCTCCCCCACCTCACCCCTCCTCTTCCCCCCTCCCCCCCCTCTCTCTTTCTCCCCCCTCCCCTCCCCCACCATTCCTCCCATTTTTGGTTCTAAAATGTTTTTTAGGTTCTCCCCCCCTTTCCTCTCTCTCCCCCCCCCGTCCTCTCCACCCCCCCCTCTCCTCTCCCCCCTCTCCTCACCCCTCTCTCCTCCTCCCCCCTCTCCTCTCCCCCCTCCCCCTCCTCTCCCCCTCTCCTCCCCCCCCCCTTTCCTCTCCTCCCCCTCGCCTCTCCCCCCCCTCACCTCTCCCCTCCTCTCCTCTCCCCACCTCACCCCTCCTCTCCTCTCCCGCTCTCCTCTCCCCTCCCCCCCCTCTCCTCTCCCCCCCTACTCTGCCCCCCTCTCCTCTCCCCCCCTCCCCCTCTCTCTCCCCTCTTTTTCTTCCCCCCCTCCATTCCTCCCCTAAACCCCCTCCCCTCCACACACCCCTACCCCCTTCCCTCCACCCTCCCTCCCCCTCCCTGCTCCCCACCTCTCCCCCTCCCCTCTCAGCACACCCCCTCTCTCCCCCCCATCCCTCCCCCCTCTGCCCCCCATCCCTCCCCCCTCTCACCCCCTTCTCTCCCCCTCTCTCCCCTCCTCCCCCCCTCTCTCTCCTCCTCCCCTCCATCCCGTCCCTCCCCTCCACACCCCCTACCCTCTTCCCTCCACCCTACCCCCCCTCCCTGCTCCCCACCTCACCCCCCTCTCAGCACCCCCTCTCTCTCCCCCTCACTCTCACCCTCTCTCTCTCCTCCCCCACCTTTCCCCCCTCACCCACCCTCCCTCTTATCCTCCTCTCCACCCCCCTATCCCTCTTGCCCCTCTCTCTGTGTCTCTGTCTCTCTCTCTGCCTCTCTCTCTGCCTCTGCCCCTTCTCTCTCTGCCCTCACTCTCTACCCCCGCCCGCCCCCTCCCCCTCTCTAGATGTGACTGCAAGTTGGGGGCTATGCGTCAGTAGATAGGGTGGTTATGGGGTAAAAGGAGCAAATTAATAATATGAATATAATATCAAGGGGGTAATTAGCGTGAGTGCGGGGGGGGGGGGGATAGTTAGTGTGTGTGACGCTGTGTGCCGCCTCCCCCACACAACCACACGTTAGGGGAACAGACCCAATTTATATGGTTATATGTCTGACGAATCTTATAGAATTTTGTCCCACTTAGGAAACCTGAACGGAAACCTCTGGAGACTTTGTGCCCCACCCAATGTTTCCGTGCGGTTCCCGGAGGTTGCAGGTGGTTGCCGGAGGTTGCAGGTAGTGGAAGCAGGTAGGGAGACTGACAAAGACCTCCGGGAACCGCATGGAAACCTTGGGTGGGGCGCAAAGTCTCCAGAGGTTTCCGTTCAGGTTTCCTAAGTGGGACAGTAGCATAAGTTTGCATTTAGGATTGGTGAGAATAACAGTTTTTTACCACGGTAACGAATGCATGGTCATGACTGCATTGTCTGTGGAAGAAACAGATAATAAGAGCGAAAAGTTATGAAGACCTGCTCCGTCTTCATAATAGAGCTTTTGTTTCTTTTTCTCTTTTTTCTTTTCTAACGCCTATTTCTTAACTTTTTTCCCTAACTCTTTGCTTAATGGGTTTTTCTTTTTGATCACTTTTTCCACAATATCATGATTCTCACTTTCTTTATTTTTCTCTCTTTTTAAAGCTTAAAAAATGAAGTGGTACAATAAATGTAATACATTATATTTGGCTTGTATTATTGTACTGTACTGTACTTCTAATAAATAAAATTATATTTAAAAAAAAAAGAAAAGTTATGAATTGTTTCTTTGTTTTGTAATACTTCTATAAGGACCAATTAATCAAGAAACAACATTTGGAAGATTCAATTTTACTATCTTAAGAGTGCGTAAACTATATCTCCACCACATCCCCGAGTAGTAATGGCTTTCAAAGTTGGACATTGAGAAAGTTACAGAAACTGCCATTACATGAAAAATAGATGTAAACTTAAGATCAAAGGTCAGGAATAATTAACATTGGTTCACAGGATGTCATTTACCTGGTCATTGACATACAGTATTAATTTGCAACCAGCCAACACTTCCTACAGACAGATAAAGAAACTTAATCAGCCAGCCACAATTTAGACCACAGGGCACTCCATATTTTAAGCTTTGATTCTTCCTTGTTCAATCCCATGCACTTTGAGTTGTGCACTTTGACCCATGTGCACGATAGTTTCAGAATATGGAAGGGAAGCACTCATTTTGGAAAAGGGTCATGTTAGACCACGGTGGAGCAGCGGTAGAGATGCTGCTTTACAGCGCCAGAGTCCTGGGTTCGATCCTGACTATGGGTGCTGTCTGTACGGAGTTTGTACGTTCTCCCCGTGACCGTGTGGGTTTTCCCCGGGTGCTCTGGTTTCCTCCAACATTCCAAAGACGTACAGGTCTGTAGGTTAATAGTCTTCAGTAAAAATTGTAAATAGTTCCCAGTGCGTAGGAAAATGCTAGTATACGGGGATCGCTGGTCAGCATAGACTCCGTGGGCCGAAGGGCCTGTTTCCTGTGTCTCTTAACTAAACTAAACAAAAACTGAAAATCCTTGATAAACACAGCAAATGGAGCAGCGACTGGGAATGCTTAACAGAACTGACCAGTTCTGATGAAAAATCAGTGACTTTAAAAATTAAAGCTGATTCTCTCAGTACAGAAGTTAAAAGATCTGCCGAGAAATTTTTAAGCATTTCCCGATTTTATTCTAGATTTCCTAAATCCACATCATTTTGCTTTTCAGTCAGTTTAGTTTATTGTCACGTGTACCAAGATACAGTGAAAAGCTTTTGTTGCATGCTAACCAGTCAGCGAAAATACAATACATTACAATCGATCCATTTACAGTGTATACGTACATGATAAGGGAATAACGTTTAGTGCAAGGTAAAGGCAGTAAAGTTAAGGAGATCAAGGATAGTCTCAAGGTCACCATTTGCAATGTTTTAAGACTTTGTCGAAACAAGAGTGGCATTTGAGGCATTGGATTGGCACACAAATTATGGAGGGATATGGATCATGTGCAGGCAAAAGGGATTAGTTTAATCTGATATGATGTTCTGCACATAGGCTGAAGGGCCAGGATGGAACTCGGGTCTCTGGCGCTGCAAGGCAGCAACTCTACTGCTTCTTCCCGCATCCCAAAGCAGTGCGGGTTGGTAGGTTCGGTGGCCACTATAAGTTAACCCCAGTGTGTTGGGGAGTGGATGAAAAAGTTGGATACTATAAAAATCGTTGAACAAGTGATCAATGGTCAACCTCGAAACAGTGGGCTGAATCAAAGATCCTTTAGCGGAGCAAGATAGACCACTCTTGCTAAATGCAATGGGCTGACGTGTAGTATGCAACAGAGCGGAACGTTGGCCTTATTTTCATCCATTTCCGTAACCGGATCCGACCCGGCTCACAGTGTAATCAATGTTGCGGGGGAACAGTTTGTGTTATTAAATTTAAATTCTGAAAACGAGGAGAAGATTTTTATCAAATAACTTTTATTGTTACGAGGATGTTTCCGTAACCGGCTTCCGTCTCCGCACTGTTCAAAAGGGAACTGCAGATGCTGGAATATCGAAGGTACACAAAATTGCTGGGGAAACTCAGCGGGTGCAGCAGCATCTATGGAGCGAAGGAAATAGGCGACGTTCCGGGCCGAAACCCTTCTTCAGACTGATGGGGGTTGGGGGGGGGGGAGAAAGAAGGAAAAGGGGAGGAGGAGGAGGAGCCCGAGGGCGGGCTGATGGGAGGGTGGGAGGAGACAGCTAGAGGGTTAAGGAAGGGGAGGAGACAGCAAGGGCTAGCAAAATTGGGAGAATTCAATGTTAATGCCATAGGGACGCAAGGTCCCCAGACGGAATATGAGGTGCTGTTCCTCCAATTTCCGCTGTTGCTCACTCTGGCAATGGAGGAGACCCAGGACAGAGAGGTCGGATTGGGAATGGGAGGGGGAGTTGAAGTGCTGAGCCACTGGGAGTTCAGGTAGGTTATTGCGGACTGAGCGGAGGTGTTCGGCGAAACGATCGCCCAACCTACGCTTGGTCTCCCCGATGTAAATCAGCTGACATCTAGAGCAGCGGATGCAGTAGATGAGGTTGGAGGAGATACAGGTGAACCTTTGTCGCACCTGGAACGACTGCTTGGGTCCTTGAATGGAGTCGAGGGGGGAGGTGAAGGGACAGGTGTTGCATTTCTTGCGGTTGCAACGGAAAGTGCCCGGGGAGGGGGTGGTGCGGGAGGGAAGGGAATAATTGACGAGGGAGTTGCGGAGGGAGCGGTCTTTGCGGAAGGCAGACATGGGGGGAGATGGGAAGATGTGGCGAGTGGTGGGGTCACGTTGGAGGTGGCGGAAATGGCGGAGGATTATGTGTTGTATTTGCCGGCTGGTGGGGTGAAAGGTGAGGACCAGAGGGACTCTGCCCTTGTTGCGAGTGCGGGGATGGGGAGAGAGAGCAGTGTTACGGGGTATGGATGAGACCCTGGTGTGAGCCTCATCTATGGTGGCGGAGGGGAATCCCCATTCCCTGAAGAACGAGGATGTTTCCGTAACTGGCTTCCGTCTCCGCACTGTTCACACGGCGGAGAAAGTTATGCATGAGAACATCCCACTATCTATGTTTAGTCACAGCTTTTGGGCTTTTGATAGAAGGTTTCAAAGGTCAAAGGGTTTTTATTGTCACATGTACCAATTAAGGTGCAGTGATATGCGAATTACCAGACAGCCATACGAAAAAAAAAAATAACAACACACACAACTACATAAAAGTTAGCATAAACACCCACGACAGCGGATTCCCCACATTCTTCACTGTGATGAAAGGCAAAATCGTCCAATCATCTTCCCCTTTATTCTCCCACGGTCTGGGCAGTTGAACCATCCGTCGGGGCAATCGAAGGTCTCGCATCGGGGCGGTCGAAGCCCCTGCGGCTTGGAGTTCCCGAAGTCGGTCCCTGACCAGAGACCGTGAGCTCCGTGATGTTATAGTCAGCAAGCACCCGCGGTTGGAGCTCAGAGGTCGATCCCTGGCAAAGGGATCGTGGGCTCCATGATGTTAAAGTCCGCAGGCACCCGCGGTGGAGCACCGGAAATTGGTCCCCAGCAAAGGCCGCCAACTCCTCGATGTTAGGCCGCAGTGCGGACGGAGATATGATACGGGAAAAAAATCATATCTCTGTCGAGGTAAGAGATTAGAAAAAGTTTCTCCCAACTCTTTTCCCACTAAAAACATACATTTTAACACATACTATTAAAACACAAAGAAGGAAGGGACAGACAGACTGTTGGCGAGGCAGCCATTGCCAGTGACGCTCTATCTGCAGGCTGAAAGGAAGCTTTGTCAAAGGCTAACACGGTCTTTGGAGGGAAAGTGCAGGGGGCATTGGGGAGACCTCAGCAGAACACCACTCTGGCCAAGGGCAAAAAGCTATTCCAGTAAACCTTCATTATAAAGGACCAATTGGTGGGGGGGGGGGAATGGTGTCAATTATTGCCGATTGTCTGCTATAACCAAGTGATCCATGGGGTGATTTTCGGAAGGTGGACAAAGATCCTCAAAGCTGGCACTCCTGGCAGAAATGGGAGGAAAGCTCAATTCGATAAAGCAGTGCTCTCAGATTTACTTAGTTTAGAGATACAGCACAGAAACAGGCCCTCCCAGCTACACCACTGCTGCCCACAGATGGATGAATCTCCTAACTCCTCAGCCCCAGATCCCAGAATTAGTGGCGTTTCTCCGTCACTCCCTGCTCCAGGTGAGACCTTATCCTTAACGTTAGAAGACGATCAACTAACTCGAGTTCATCTAACTAGAAGCAAGCCCCAAATACTTATTGTTTTCAAACATGAATGGGTGTTCAGGCAAAGTGGTTTAATCGTTCCTTTCAGCCCATCTTTAGCCTCCTCCTCCTTCCCCCTCCCCTCAAGTATTGACCAGTGACTAGTCTAGTTCTACAGCACCCCTCCATTCATGATCAGATTTTTAATATTCTGCTGGTGGAGATTAATCATCAGGCACACATCAAATCTACTTTTTTTTTAAGGTTGTTTAACTATTGAGTTTTCATAAAATGCCAATGCTGTCTGACCTGCCTTATAGGAACAAACACCTAGGTTACAACAGATTTTGTCTGCTATTACCAAAATCCGTTATAAAGAGATTCATAATAACGAAGGTAGACTGTACCGAGAAAATATCTGGGGTTAGTGATGTGAGAGCAGTGGATCGAGAAGGAAAGGAAGGAGAAAGAATTGACGAGGGAAGTGGGTGTGAAGGGGAGAAAGGTGAGGTTGGAGCAATGGTGGTATGGAGACTAGGAAAGGGGACTGGTCCAGGGAAGTGATTGGGTGATGCATGAAGCCAAGGAAGAGGACGTGGGTGGAAAGCGTCTGCACGTGTTTAGCTTGTGTGCAACTGTGTCCACATCCTTGTGTGTGCTGAGCTGGTGCAGTAGAGCCTGGCAGCAGTCGTCTTGGAATCTGTTGCTATTGAACAAAGCAGGTCTCTGTCAAGACTACATGGTTGTTGGTGTACTGTGATTTTGCCCCACCTTTATGAAATTCACACATGGGCATTTTCCACTCCTCAATTGGAGTCAAATCAAAATGTCCGTAATATGTTAATTCCACTTGCCAAAGAAGATTGCAATGCCACATACTTCCAGGAAATTCCCTCCCTTTACTAATTTGGAATCTGTTTTCTTACCATGTAATTCATGAGTACAAGTAATGGCAAAGAAACCATGACGTATCAGTTTCCTTTATTGCTTTATAGATTTTAGTTTTTTGTTGAAAAAGCCACAGTTTAGTTCTTGGTGAACTCACCATTGTCTATAACTTGCATTCAGTCTAAAATACACATCATCCATTAATGAGTGAAGAACTCATTATCAGAATACAGTTGCCTCTGCTAATAACAGATGTAGCCGGAATACTGAAAGGGGGAGAGGGGGTTAATTTATTAATTTTGAGTGATAAACAAATTTATGACAGTTGCTAATTTTATTAAGAAATTTGAACAAACTTTCTTGCAGCTTTGGGATATGACTCCTGTGGTGTCGTGATGTCTTCTCGCTGATGATCGTAAGGGATTCTGTCCAATGCGCTAATCTGCTCATGGAGGATCAGTCAGCAACACTAATGAAGAGTTATGGCTTTGACAGGGAACATAGGAATTTGATATTTTCTAAAGCAGCCTTCTAAACCTTGATCAGTATCTGTCGAAGTTTAAAAGTTGCACAGTGATTCCGGCAAATCTTGGCTACAAGAATTAAAGTACGGTTTTCAAGAGGGTCAGTTGTACAATTAAGACGTTTGTATGATTTTCTGTCATTTTTTTGATAGACATTACTGATTTTTGTTGGCTGTTTTAAAAAAAATATTGTGGTGATAGGTTCTTGTCCGTTCATGACTTTGTGTTTATGTTTTTCTCCTGTCGCTTCCTGGTGAGCGAATGTGTGATGTTGGAGAGATGTCTGGTTTTGTTTTGCTAATATACTTTGCAATAGTTGTACAGTTGTTTGTGCTGAGAAATCATAAAATGCTAATATAGGATTTTCCCAAAGCAGAGTGAAAGAGAAACTAATGACAGGATTGCAGTAGAAAATGTATAAACTTAATTTGTGTAAGACGGAACTGCAGATACTAGTTTACACTGAAGATAGCCACACAAAGCTGGAGTAACTCAGCGGGCAGGCAGCATCTCTGGAGAGGAATGGGTGACGTTTCAGGACGAGACCCTTCTTCAGACTGGTTAGGGATAAGAAAAACTAGAGATATAGATGGTGATGTGGAGATAAAGAACAATGAATGAAAGATATGCAAAAAAATGTTTTTTTTTGCATATTTTTCATTCATTGTTCTTTATCTCTCCACATATCTCTCTACGTATATCTCTCATTTTTCTTATCCCTAATCGGTCTGAAGTAGGGTCTCTACCCGAAACATCACCCATTCCTTCTCTCCAGAGATGCTGCCTGTCCTGCTGAGTTACTCCAGCTCTTTGTAAAAAAACTTAATTGTCTGGATGGTCCTTTTCTCTATCTCAAAGAGAAATTAGTTAAAACCTCTGACTGCAGAAGTGTAGTTTGAGAAATCCTGGTGTCTTCTCGAATTTGAGATGTAAATAATTAGAAATTAGAAATACAAACTCTAGGCATGTTTAATGCAACACTTGACAATAGGATGACCAGAACCTAAATACATATCTGTGCAAAAGATATAAAGCAGGATTATAATGACTGACTGCCCAGTCTTGCTGACAAGGCAGTGGAGAATGATATTTTCATGCTTAACAAAAAATCTATTATTTTGTTCTAACTTCATCTTCCCTGTTATGGTAAAGCCATTGTTGTCCTATACTGCTCTTTGAATCAGGGAGGTGCGAATTAAGGAAGAGAGTGTGCCTTTCATTTCTATCATGAGGGCTGCTCTTTGATTTCCAAATTAATGTGTCCCTTTGTTTACTTCTTATTATGTCTTATTTGCTGCAGTGCAGAAGCAAGTGCTTACATTCAGTTGAAACCTGGTCCCATATAGTTTGTGGAATTCACTGCCCCAGGGAGCAGTGGAAGCAGAAACGTTAAATATATTTAAGTCTAAAATAGATGGTTTTTTAGCTGCCAAGGGGATAAGGGGCTACGGGGAGAGGGCAGGGATATGGACCTAGGTATGGTTAGTATAGTAAGACCTGAGTGATCTCCTGGACAAGTGTCGATCGCCTGGATTGGGGTCGGAGAGGAATTTCCCGGATTTTTTTCCCGAATTGGACCTGGGTTTTTATCCGTTTTTTTGCCTCCCCCAGGAGATCACGCGGTTCTTGGGGTGGAGAGGGGTGATAGCGGTATAAAGGGGAGGGTAGTGTCTTGTGTTCTGTGTCTTGTGTCTACTGTTTGTGGGTAAGTGTGTCTGTTTAGTGTTCAGCCATGAGCGAATGGCGGTGCGGGCTCGACGGACCTGGTGGTCTACTCTCGCACCTACTTTCTATGTTTCTATGTTTCTATGATGAGTGTTCCAATCTGTTGATACATCCAATGATCTAGATAACCTCTGATTAGTTTAAATTTAAATGTTGGTTCTGACATTGCCTGGATGGCGTATTGTTTAGTTGAGCTGAAGTCTTCAGTCACCGTCTTGTAGAAACTTGAGTGCAGTGGGGAGATATCCTGCTGATTACACTACTGTCTGCTCCATATTGGAGCGCTCAAGTCCATCTCCATTCCTTCTCCTTTGACTGTATATACACACACAGTTCACTCAATTCTTACACTATTTGCTGGGGGTAATTTCATATTTAATGGGCCAGTGATGAAGAGACTTGTCAGCTATCTGACACCAGCAAATGTTGTGAAAACTGGGCTTTGGGTGCTCACGAAGGCTGGATGGATGTTTGGGTTAATGGATGATGATGGCACAGTGTGGTAAATATTGATAATTAAAGAATGAAAGACTGGTATTAGCATGTTGCCTTTGTTACCCTCGGTTCCTCACATTCAGGGAAGTATTTTGAAAAGTAGTTATTGTTAGCCAAATCGATAGTTAATTTAAGAATTTAGACTGTATTTTAATGGAATTTATAAAGGGACACAAAGAGTTGGACCTAGCTAGTCTCAATTGCTGTCATAGTTAGAATTTTTCTTTGTCTTCAGAAAACAAATCATGTCCATGCTTAGTTCTCTCAGATCATGTACTGCACACATTAAAAAGAAATGAACATTTGTTCCACCTGCTGTACTATTTTTACATTTTAATAGACAGAACAAAAATCTTATTGAAGCACAACTTAAACCTGCAGTGACTATTTTAGCACAATTTTTCAGAGTAATTATGTATAAATGAACATGGGAACTGGTGTAAAGTATCTCATATTCCTTGACTCCCTTATCTTGTCATAGATGTCTGTTTCTAATCTTGAAAGTGGTGGAGATTCCATATTTGGTTTACACTGTATATGAAGAAATACTTGTTTTCTGACCTAAATGGTTTGGCTAAATTTTGAGCATCACGATCCCTTCTTTATTTCCTTCTCGAGAAAACATCTTTCCATGCAACCACCCTCATGGAGTTTTAAATCATTCTAAACTCTTTCATTATCTAAAGAGTCTAAGCCGAAAAGCCTCATGGCAGTCTGGTAACTTAGCATATTTGTAAGCACAATCATACAGTGGTTGTTTTATTTTGCAATTGGCCTGCAAACAAATTGCATCCTCCAGTGAAACTAATGCATCTTTAAGGGATCTATAATTAATTGGTGCAAATAAGCCGAAAATACAATTTGTACTTCTCAGTCACTTAGTCAAGTGAGAATTAAGCCTCCCAATAAAGAGGTATATTCCGAAGCTAAATTTACTCCATATATTTGCAATATTTCAGTATCTTATGTTTACATATCGAGGCAGTTGAGACAATTATTTGTACAAGTTTACCATGAAATTGCATCCCCTGTTTTCTACCCATTCTCATGTATCCTAGTTGTCAAATTGTTCCACTTTATTTTTAAAACTGATCTTCTGCCACATAGCATCTCATACTCTATGTATACCATCATTAACTTAAACCAACCCAGTTAGCGCATGAAAACATTTGAGCAGTTTTAAGATCAATCAGCAAATGTTGTAGGAGGCAAAATAGTGATATGATAACATTTTATGTGGTATACTACAGACTAATGGTGCTGAACTTAAATCTTATGGAAACTATTTTGCCTCGAAGATTTACGTACTGTGATGTGATCCCTTTCCCTCACACCACCCCCCCCTTCAAAAAAAGTGTAGTTAATGTTTACCTAGGCAAAGAAAACTAGTGCTTATCTAGCATATTTCTGTCACGTTTTTAAAAGAGGGGATATCGACGTCATCAATTTAAAAAAAAATAGGGAAGTGGTACACAATATTTTGGAAGATCATGGCTTATCTTTAACCTTAGCTTGATAACTATATACTTTCATTGTCCAAAAACCTCTAGACCGCTACACTGACTCTACTCAGTGACTGAGCCTCCACAGCCCCTTTATAATTCTGAATTTCTTCTCATGATAGTCCTGAATGGTTAACCACTTATTTTGATCCTGTGACCACTTGTTCTCGTTGCACGACCCAGGGAAACCACTATCCCTACATCTACCCTGTTAAGCCCCATAAGAATGTAATATTTTAACGATATTCCCTTTCACCTTTCTAAACTAAAGGGCATGGATCCAGTCACCTTGTCTTTGCTCAAAGTTCCCGTGAATCAGCCAGGTGGATCTTTATTACACTCCCTCTCTATTCGTCTGTAGGGAGATCAGAACTGTACAGATTTGTTCCAGGTGCAAAAAAACGTTCCTGGCAAATCACAGCACAATAAAATTGCCAATTTTGGAACAGAGCTTCAAAGATTGTTCTGTGAAGGTTGGGCATAACACAAACTCGTGTGATTTAATGCCGTTCTGGAAGCTCTTTTGTTCAAATGTGAATGAGTATTTTCCAAGGGTTTTTTTGTTTTAATCCTTGGGCTTTTTTCTGAATGTGGCTTGATTGGAAATCCACAACAACAACTACTGCAGGAAACCCAGATGCCCATTGCACCATGACTGAATTTACTCTTCCTGATCTAGTTAATTGAAGGTGCTTGTAAACTATCTATAAAGTAGCCAGCCAATGCAGCATTAAATTTAAAGCTAACTTTTTCAAGATTATGCAGTTTTTTTGTTAGCATTTGCCAGGAATGGTTAAGGTAAGACCCCTGAGGAGCAATTCAGAAGTCCCAAGAAACAATCGAACAGAAATTATACTGCTGCAAAGCTTTCACCATCTCATTGGTTTGGTACTGTGCAAAATAGTTGGCTTTTTATTTTGACAGTATGATTTAAAAAAAAAAAAATTATTTCATCTATTCAGATACATGTGGTACATCTCTACTTTTCCACTTCCTTCCCATCACTGGAAGCACTTCACCTAGGTTGCCAGAGATGATAGCTGGCCAGCCTTGGATGAATTTAATATTTGCGAGTCTGAACATTTTCGCTAGCACATGTGAAAGAGAAAATTGAAACTAGTTCCAGCAATGTAGATTAATTTTGGTTAATTTTGAGAGTGTAAGAGTTAATTCTCGGGCGAGGGGGGAGGAGGGGTGGGGCGAAAAATTGAATTAAGCAATATTCTATGGAAATCAACTCAACATGCACAATATTCCAATAATCCTCTTACCTCAGTCCCCAGAGATGGTATTTGCATTCTTCATCTTATACCAGAACCATCCAGACTTGTATTTCACCTTGGGGCACACTCTATTCAATGCCTGTTCAGTTCCCTACATGAGAACATTGCAATTCCTCAGCCACGAGAATCATGGGTCATAAGAAATGTCAACAGAACAAGATCGTTACCCAACTTTGAACAGGAATCATCAACCACGCCCCACTGAGAAGATAGACACAAAAAGCTGGAGTAACGAACCAGCAGTTTGGTCTGATCCACAGCTCTACAAATGGAACTGAGTCTATTTTGAAACCATTTAGCAATGTGAAATTGGAGGTATTTTGTTTTAAATGTGATCAAATCCCAATGCAAAGAAGTAAAGGAATATTACGATCCCAGGTGAAGTGTATTATGCACACTCTGTTCTTGGATAAATTTAGGTGAAGTTGCAATTAATGCTCAAAAAAGTGTCTGAAATATGGCTCCTGCTCCTGGTAAAATAACAAAAACTGATGCTGATACGTTCTGATAAAACATTCCAAAGGAAATATAGGTTTGTTTCACAATTAATGCTGCAATTCAGTACAACACTTAAAATGACTTGTAAAATACTTAAATACTGTTACACAATGTATGTATTGGCAATCACAAAATAAAACTCTTCTACAGAGATGTTTGGAAAAGCATTGCATCATTGTCACAGATGGCTTCATTTGACAATTGTTGTGCATTATTCTTCATTTTTGACAGATCTCCAGTTGAGTTGCACAACACTGAAACAGGCCCTTCAACCCTCATGTTTGTGATGATCATTACATACCCCTTTGCACTAATTCCATTTATTTTCTCTTTATTCCCTCCGGTTTCCCCTCCTTCTACAATGGTGTACCGCCATGGGCTAGCTACTGTATGAGCCTTACTTGTATGGTTCTCAGTCGTGATTTCTCTTTCCATTTCACCACTATCACTTCCACATTTGCTTCAGGATTCACTTTTGTCCCCTTCCAGTTCACTGTGCTGTTCTCTCGGCAACTTCAGCTAACTGTCTCTGGCATTCCTCAATCCCAACCCCTGTTGTTCAGCTGCCTGGGATCTGTGGGCCAACATAAGCAAGGGGTGGCTGAATGAGTTTCAGCTGCTGCTGCAAACTGTCAGGCAACTAAACCAACCCATCACCAACTAGACAACAGTCTAGTGAGGGAAAGGGATCACATCACAGACCTACTATCAACCTCATTTGAGACCCTTGGACTATTTAATTGGCCTTTACTGGACTTTATTTTGCACTAAACAATATTCCTTTTATCCTGTGTCTGTACATTGTGGATGGTTTGATTATAATCATAGAAACATAGAAATTAGGTGCAGGAGTAGGCCATTCGGCCCTTCGAGCCTGCACCGCCATTCAATATGATCATGGCTGATCATCCAACTCAGTATCCCGTACCTGCCTTCTCTCCATACCCTCTGATCCCCTTAGCCACAAGGGCCACATCTAACTCCCTCTTAAATATAGCCAATGAACTGGCCTCGACTACCCTCTGTGGCAGAGAGTTCCAGAGATTCACCACTCTCTGTGTGAAAAAAGTTCTTCTCATCTCGGTTTTAAAGGATTTCCCCCTTATCCTTAAGCTGTGACCCCTTGTCCTGGACTTCCCCAACATCGGGAGCAATCTTCCTGCATCTAGCCTGTCCAACCTCTTAAGAATTTTATAAGTTTCTATAAGATCCCCTCTCAATCTCCTAAATTCTAGAGAGTATAAATCAAGTCTATCCAGTCTTTCTTCATAAGACAGTCCTGACATCCCAGGAATCAGTCTGGTGAACCTTCTCTGCACTCTCTCTATGGCAATAATGTCCTTCCTCAGATTTAGAGACCAAAACTGTACGCAATACTCCAGGTGTGGTATATTTACAATATATCATTAATATATATTGTAAATAGCTGGGGTCCCAGCACTGAGCCTTGCGGTACCCCACTAGTCACTGCCTGCCATTGTGAAAAGGACCCGTTTACTCCTACTCTTTGCTTCCTGTTTGCCAGCCAGTTCTCTATCCACATCAATACTGAACCCCCAATGCCGTGTGCTTTAAGTTTGTATACTAATCTCTTATGTGGGACCTTGTCGAAAGCCTTCTGGAAGTCCAGATACACCACATCCACTGGTTCTCCCCTATCCACGCTACTAGTTACATCCTCGAAAAATTCTATAAGATTCGTCAGACATGATTTACCTTTTGTAAATCCATGCTGACTTTGTCCAATGATTTCACCACTTTCCAAATGTGCTGCTATCCCATCTTTAATAACTGACTCTAGCAGTTTCCCCACTACCGATGTTAGACTAACTGATCTGTAATTCCCCGTTTTCTCTCTCCCTCCCTTCTTAAAAAGTGGGGTTACGTTTGCTACCCGCCAATTCTCAGGAACTACTCCAGAATCCAAAGAGTTTTGAAAGATTATTACTAATGCATCCACTATTTCTGGAGCTACTTCCTTAAGTACTCTGGGATGCAGCCTATCTGGCCCTGGGGATTTATCGGCCTTTAATCCATTCAATTTACCCAACACCACTTCCCGGCTAACCTGGATTTCACTCAATTCCTCCAACTCCTTTGACCCGCGGTCCCCTGCTATTTCCGGCAGATTATTTATGTCTTCCTTAGTGAAGACGGAACCAAAGTAGTTATTCAATTGGTCCGCCATGTCCTGGTTCCCCATGATCAACTCACCTGTTTCTGACTGCAAGGGACCTACATTTGTTTTTAACTAATCTCTTTTCACATATCTATAAAACCTTTTGCAGTCAGTTTTTATGTTCCCTGCCAGTTTTCTTTCATAATCTATTTTTCCTTTCCTAATTAAGCCCTTTGTCCTCCTCTGGTGGTCTCTGAATTTCTCCCAGTCCTCCGGTATGCTGCTTTTTCTGGCTAATTTGTACGCATCATCCTTCGCTTTGATACTATCCCTGATTTCCCTTGTTATCCACGGATGTACTACCTTCCCTGATTTATTCTTTTGCCAAACTGGGATGAACAATCATGTATAGTCTTTCCGCTGATTGGGTAGCATGCAACAAATAAGGCTTTTCACTTTACCTCTGTATACATGACAATAAACTAAACTTAATAAATTAAATTAAACTAGATCTGTGATCTCATCTTAAATCTTGATCATGCATGAATTTAAACCTTTGTAGCATTGGCTTTAAATCCACAAGTACCAATTGTCAGTACATAAGAACATGAGAAAATGGGAGCAAGAGAAAGCCTCAAGCCTGTGCTGGTTTATGATTACTATTGTGGTTCATTTATATATTATCTAGTATTATTGATAACATTGTATTTTTAATTAATGAAATAACAAGGGTGCAATAATGTGCCTGAAAATATGCAGCAATATATGCCGCGACGTCAACCGCCTCAACTTCTCCACTCCCCTGTCTCACTCTAATCTTTCCCCCTCTGAACGCACTGCCATTGAATCACTCCGCAAGAACCCAGATTGGGTCATCAAACCAGCCGACAAGGGAGGTGCCGTGGTAGTCTGGCGCGCCGATCTCTACAAAGCTGAGGCCACGCGCCAACTCTCGGACACCTCCTCCTACTTACCCTTGGACCATGACCCCACTGACGAGCACCAGGCCACCATTTCTAGCACCATCACCGACTTCATCAATTCCCACGCCCTGCCCGACCAAGCTTCCAACCTCATCGTTCCCCAGCCCCGCACGGCCCGTTTTACCTTCTCCCCAAAATCCACAAACCCGGCTCTCCCGGCAGACCCATTGTCTCTGCGTGTTCGTGCCCCACCGAACTCATCTCCACATACCTTGACTCCATCCTATCCCCCTTGGTCAAATCCCTCCCCACCTATGTTCTAGACACCTCAGACACTCTCCGCCGCCTCCACGCATTCCACTCTCTGGGCCCTCACCCCCTCATCTTCACCATGGATGTCCGGTCACTCTACACCTCCATCCCCCACCAGGATGGCCTCGGAGCCCTCCGGTTCTTCCTCGACCAGAGGAGCAACCTATACCCGCCACTGACACTCTCCTCCGCTTAGCGGAGTTGGTCCTCACCCTCAACAACTTTACATTTGACTCCTCCCATTTCCTCCAAACACAAGGCGTAGCTATGGGCACACGCATGGGCCCCAGCTACGCCTGCCTCTTTGTCGGGTACGTTGAACAATCCTTGTTCGAGACGTACCAGGGCCCCATCCCCGACCTCTACCTCCGTTACATTGACGACTGCTTTGGGGCCACC
Organism: Amblyraja radiata; assembly: GCF_010909765.2. Taxonomy (NCBI): domain Eukaryota; kingdom Metazoa; phylum Chordata; class Chondrichthyes; order Rajiformes; family Rajidae; genus Amblyraja; species Amblyraja radiata. Next base: position 11,504,520 of record NC_045969.1, read on the forward strand.
TCCTGCACCTACACACAACTGACTGACTTCATCCACTTCACCACCAACTTCCATCCGGCACTCCAATACACCTGGACGATTTCCGACACTTCCCTACCATTCCTTGACCTCACCATCTCCATCGCAGGGGACAGACTCCTGACCGACATACATTACAAACCCACTGACTCACATGGCTATCTGGACTACACGTCTTCCCACCCTGCCCCCTGTAAAGACTCCATCCCCTACTCCCAATTCCTCCGCCTACGCCGCATCTGTTCCCAGGATGAGACATTCCATACCAGGGCATCGGAAATGTCCTCGTTCTTCAGGGAACGGGGATTCCCCTCCGCCACCATAGATGAGGCTCACACCAGGGTCTCATCCATACCCCGTAACACTGCTCTCTCTCCCCATCCCCGCACTCGCAACAAGGGCAGAGTCCCTCTGGTCCTCACCTTTCACCCCACCAGCCGGCAAATACAACACATAATCCTCCGCCATTTCCGCCACCTCCAACGTGACCCCACCACTCGCCACATCTTCCCATCTCCCCCCATGTCTGCCTTCCGCAAAGACCGCTCCCTCCGCAACTCCCTCGTCAATTCTTCCCTTCCCTCCCGCACCACCCCCTCCCCGGGCACTTTCCGTTGCAACCGCAAGAAATGCAACACCTGTCCCTTCACCTCCCCCCTCGACTCCATTCAAGGACCCAAGCAGTCGTTCCAGGTGCGACAAAGGTTCACCTGTATCTCCTCCAACCTCATCTACTGCATCCGCTGCTCTAGATGTCAGCTGATTTACATCGGGGAGACCAAGCGTAGGTTGGGCGATCGTTTCGCCGAACACCTCCGCTCAGTCCGCAATAACCTACCTGAACTCCCGGTGGCTCAGCACTTCAACTCCCCCTCCCATTCCCAATCCGACCTCTCTGTCCTGGGTCTCCTCCATTGCCAGAGTGAGCAACAGCGGAAATTGGAGGAACAGCACCTCATATTCCGTCTGGGGACCTTGCGTCCGTATGGCATTAACATTGAATTCTCCCAATTTTGCTAGCCCTTGCTGTCTCCTCCCCTTCCTTAACCCTCTAGCTGTCTCCTCCCACCCTCCCATCCGCCCGCCCTCGGGCTCCTCCTCCTCCTCCCCTTTTCCTTCTTTCTCCCCCCCCCCCCACCCCCCATCAGTCTGAAGAAGGGTTTCGGCCCGAAACGTCGCCTATTTCCTTCACTCCATAGATGCTGCTGCACCCGCTGAGTTTCCCCAGCAATTTTGTGTACCTCCGTCTCCGCACTATTATCCTATGGGATCTTTGGTGCGGAGACGGAAGCCGGTTACGGAAATGGGGCCTTAAATTATCCATGAGTCTGCCCATGACCGTACTACGTCTTTTTTGTCAAATGGACTATCTTGCTCGCTACAGGATCTTTGGGCTGAATGGCCTGTTTCCATCTTCCTGCATGTTTCTAATGGTTCAAATGACCTTTAGGCATCTGTTGTAGAAAGAAAGTGGGAGGGGTGGGGTGGGAGTGCCAGTTCAGTCAGGGCAAAGTTGTCTATCATCAGCTCTTGGGTCTGGCCAAGATGCCCTTTCATTGTCGAACACTTCCCTCTCTTCTGAGGGTTTATGCCCAGGAAATCCTCGAGAGGGGGCGTTTGGTGTGTAGGAAGGAACTGTAGTTGCTGGCTTGCACCGAAGTTAGACACAAAATGCTGGAGTAACTCAGCGGGACAGGCAGCATCTCTGGAGATGAGGAATGGGTGACGGTTTGGGTCGAGACCCTTCTTCAGACCATCTCGGACCAGTGGGCAATGCAGGTGGTGGAGTGCATCTTGGACAGGAAGAGTCATGTTTTAATTTTACTTTTCTAAATACTCTGCAGGAAATTGTTTTCTCATTGCATGTGTGGAACTAAACCTCTTTTGTTTTAACAAAACAAAAGGCAGTTTCTTCCTGAAGCAAAAGCAAATGAACAACATGCTGGATGAACTCAAGGGGCTCAGGCAGGTCTTGTAAAGGCTGAAGGGTGGTCAACGTTTCGGGTCCTGCCTGCTTGTTTGTTCAGATTCCAGCTTCTGACGCGTTTCTTGAAACCTGGTTAACTTTCGACTTCGTTTATCTCGAACATTGCAAACAAAGATCTTATTGCGGATCTTTGATTGCAAACGTGTGACGGCAACTTTAGTTTCGGCTTCCTGAGTTGATCTTTTGTCTCCGTCACTCGGCGCCGAATTCATTGGCTCATTCTCGTTACGAAAGCGACCCGCAACGGTATTTAAGAACGCGTTGGCTTCCGAGCGCTTTAAAAAAAAGTTAAAGTGTCCGTTTAGCTTCTTCACATACAGGTACGTGCTTATAGCAACTGCGTAGATTCTATGGGATATATAGGTATGTGTGGGTGTATTGCAAATTCATAATCTTTTGCCATAATATTTGCCATCTTGCTATATATGAATATATATATGTATAAATATTGCTTCCCCCTTGCCATTCCTTCTCTCCAGAGATGTTGCCTGTCCCGCTGAGTCACTTCACTTTGTGTTTACCTTCGATTTAAACCAGCAACTGCAGTTGTTTCCTACCTATATATATATTTCCTACCAGAAAATGAATATATTTATATATCTTTTTATTTGTAATTATTTGGGAAGGTCTGGGCGTCTTGGGGTCGCTGAGATTGTTACACGGACATGGTTTTTACAAACTGGAGATGCTGCCTGTCCTGTCCCGCTGAGTTACTCCAGCAGTTTGTGTTTTTCTCGGGCGAGATGTTAAGCAAGTGAGTCTGATGTTCAGCAAGTGAGTGTCGCCTGCTAAATGTTCACACGGGTGGATAATTTAACCCTCTCTGCTTGCTGTTTCATAACAGGAGGGTGGAAACTTTGTTGACCTCTGGTACTAAAATCATTTGTCGCGATGCCTATTAACTCTTTTTGGAACTCATTTCGTACATTCCATGTGTGAAGTGTTTTTTTAACATCCTTCCTGCCCTCTAAAATCAGTACCCCGTTCCTGCTGTTTCCCCACAACCCCTCTTACCCTCGAATTTGTCTAATTTACTGCGCACCTTTTAAAAGACTGCTCCCCAAAACCCCTTGTCAACTATGCTCTCGATCCTCACTCCGAGCTGTTTCGCAAAGTCAATACAGTAAATCCTCATTTTAACGCACGCACTAATAACCAAAGGTACACAAAAATGCTGGAGAAACTCAGCGGGTGCAGCAGCATCTATGGAGCGAAGGAAATAGGTGACGTTTCGGGCCGAATCCCTTCTTCAGACTGATAGGGGGTGGGGGGGGAGAAGGGAAAACCTTCGATTTTCCAGCATCTGCAGTTCCTTCTTGAACACTAATAACCAAAGATCTTAGAGCAGAGCAAGATGGGTTACTCTCACGCAAACGTGTAGTACGCTCATGGGCGGATTCATGGATGATTATAGGACCCATTTTAGCGACCAGTCCCCGCCATCTTGCTTCCGGCCAAAGATCGGATCTTTGTTTCCGCAGCGGGGAGAGGGGGTGCGCGGCCCGGGGCAGCGGGGAGAGGGGGTGCGCGGCCCGGGGCGAGGGGGTGTGGGGCCCGGGGCAGCGGGGAGAGGGGGTGTGGGGCCCGGGGCAGCGGGGAGAGGGAGTGTGGGGCCCGGGGCAGCGGGGAGAGGGAGTGTGGGGCCCGGGGCAGCGGGGAGAGGGAGTGTGGGGCCCGGGGAGAGGGAGTGAGCGGCCCGGGGCTCTAAGATCAGATTCGCATTCAGTTTACGTTTCATATTTGTTTTATTTAAGTTACTGCCATTCCACGGTGCTTTGTAGACCATGCTCAGGCAGGTCTTGGAAAGGCTGAAGGGTGGTCAAAGTTTCGGGTCCTGCCTGCTTGTTTGTTCAGATTCCAGCTTCTGACTTGCGTATCCTGAAACCTGGTTAACTTTCGATTTCGTTTATCGCGAACATTGCAAACGTGTGGCGGCAACTTTAGTTTCGGCTTCCTGAGTTGGTCTCCGTGGAGACCAGGGAGCTGTAAGATCTTTGGTCTCCGTCACTCGGCGCTGAATTCATTGGCTCATTCTCGTTACGAAAGCGACCCGCAAGGGTATTTAAGAACGTAGGTACACAAAAATGCTGGAGAAACTCAGCGGGTGCAGCAGCATATAGGGTTAACAAAATTGGGAGAATTCAATGTCACTTGCATATTCTAGAGTAATTTGCAGCAGCCAAGTAATGTACCGTTGAACTAATGTACAATGAATCTTTGGGACGGATGAGGAAACCCAACGGTCAAGGCTAAACTATGCAAACTTCACATCGACAACACCAGAGGTCAGGATCGAATCCATGTCACTGGTGTTCTGAATCTGCAGCAATAACTGCTGTGCTGCCACACCACGCAATAACATGATATTACAACATGGCATACAACACAACATTGCGTGTTCTTCAAAGATAGACACAAAGTGCTGGAGTAACTCAGTGGATCAGGCAGCATCTCTGACATCAACAGAGAAGCTGCCTGACCCATTGAGTTATCTTAAATAAGTGATAGGAGCAGAATTGGGCTGTTTGGCCCACCCAGTCTACTCTGCCATTCAATCATGGCTGATCCATCTTTCCCTCTTAACCACATTCTCCTCCCTTCTCCCCATAACCCCTAACACCAGCACTTTGTGTCCATCCTCTCTACACTATGCGTTCTTCATCAGTGACAACCTTTTAAACTTTGAAATAGTTGGTTTATATTTAATCTATTGACTTTGATCCTTACAATAACTCCAACTCATAATCACATGATCATATCTTTGTAATTGAAAAAAACTGAAACAAAAAACTAATAATTTCCACAGATTAACTGCAAAATGACAACGAACTCCGTAAGAAAGAAAGTAAAGCAACACCGAACAGGAAAACCCTATTCATCCAGAGGAATTCAGGAAGAATTCCAGGTACCTTCATGTGCAATAAACACAATGGACATCAAATTTTGCACCTCTTCTCTCCTTATACTACAGCTTTTTATCTCCTATTCGTCTCCGGCCTTTGTCCAATCTTGTGCCCCTCACCTCACCTCTATCCATCTATCACTTGTCTGAAGGAGGGTCTTAACCCAAAACGTCACCCATTCCTTCTATCCAGAGATGCTGCCTGTCCTGCTGAGTTGCTCCAGCATTTTGTGTGTCTTTGGTTTAAACTAGCATCTGCAGTTCCATCCTATATCACTTGCCTGACATTGTCCTCTCTTCCAGATGTTACACCGCTACTACAATCCATCTGTAGAAGGGTCCCAACCCGAAACATGACCTATTCATGCCTGATCCGCTGAGTTACTCCAGCACTTTGCATCTTTCTTTTCCAGAGTAATATCATTTTGTCTCCTTTCACCTCCTCCTGCTTCCTGAACTTGGAAGGTGAAAGATGAAAAACTGGGAAAACAAATGTGAGATTTTTGTGTTCAGAAGGTCATACATGATAGAAGCAGAATTAGGCCATTCGGCCCATCAAGTCCACTTTGCCATTCAACCATGGCTGATCTATCTCTCCCTCCTAACCCCATTCTCCTGCCTTCTCCCCATAACCCCTGATACCCGTGCTAATCAAGTGTTCTGAACACTGACAAATGCTTTCAAATTATAGCGTAGGGGTAACGCCCGGTTCAGAAGTGACCGTACCGACACTCGCAGTAGGGTGAACTCACGTGATATGTTTTACGTAAAGTGACCAGAAAGTCTATGGGGAAAAAAATCCCTTTGACCCAATGTGGCCATGCTAATCATGTTGGCATTCTGCGTTAGTCTCATTTAGCCCGTATCCCTCAAAACCCTTCCTTTCCACAAATCTGCCCAAATGACTTGAAAGTTGTTAATGTATCTGCCTCTTGCTTTCTCTCGCAGCTCATTCCTAATAGAGACTAACAACCAAGTGAAAACGTTGCCCCTGAGGTATCTATTACTAAATCTCTGTTCTTTACTGCTTTTGGCCGTCTGTGCTGCGATTTCCAAGAGAACGCCGCCACCTACGGCCGTCATTTTTGGCCACCTCGATCAGAGCCCACGTCCACCTTCCTGGACCAGAGTATTTTTCCCATCGATGAAAAATCAGAGAGAAATTAATGTTTTAAAAAAATTCACCATTCTCTCTGCTGCCCCTGCTGGAGGGAGGGAGAGGGACTATAAAACCAGGAAGTGGCGTGCCTCAATTAGTCTCTGCAAGATGGAGCTCTGTCAATTAGTCTCTGTCATTCTGAGCTCTGAATGACACTGAACAAATGTCTACATCACTGTGAGTACCCTTAATGTGGTTTGAAAATGAATATATGGTTAGTTTGAAGTAAAAAAGCACTACCTGCAAATAGTTGTTTGGGTTTGGGTTGAAGTAAAAAGGCGCGCTCTCTCTCTCTCTCTC